>NC_037333.1:91303824-91928824 GCF_002263795.3 Bos taurus
TTAGAAAAGTTACTGAGTAGAGGAAATTCTACCTATAAATTAGCAACAGTTCTATAAATCTTAAGCAATGTAGCTGAGAAAAACAACTAGGAATTTTGGAATATCTCAGTGGACTCTAAGTGAGCAGCTGCCTTACTGGAAAAATGAATGACAACACAAATATCAAATCATAATATAATAATCTGAAATTAACATAATGTTATATATCATTTAATGTCAACTGAAAAAAAGAATGATGATATTCTATGTGCAGAATGAGGACTAATGAACAGAAGTAAAGGGAGACAGGTTCTAGCTCAGAGTGGAAAGGGACATTCTAAGCACTGGAGCACATTCAATATATACACAGTGGACCTCTTTGTGAGGTGTTCAAGCTGAAAGTGGATGAGCATTTGTTGAAATGACAACTGCCACTGGCTTTCCTCTCTTGGCAGAGTGTTGAACTAGAAGAATTGTAAAATCCTCTCCAATCTGGATATTCTATGATTTCGTATGGAGAAACTTCAGCAAAAAGATGACCCCAAATACAATGACTTCTCACAGGTGATTCCAGTCAGCAAAGCCAGACAGGGGTAACTCCACTGCTTCCAGAAAATTTCATGCTTTGTTGTTAAAAAAATTGAGGGGGCTCTAGATTCATCTTTATCCCAAATCTGGTCTCTTTGCATTACTACCTAACCTATTTCCTAGGATGCTCTCAGATAGTGATACCATAAAGCCAGCTTTCCAAGTCAGACATTTCAGTGTCTTCTTCTGTTATTCATTTATTCAAACTCCACCTTCTGCTGAGTAATACCTTTTAACTCAGTGAAGGAGACTTAAATGTGGTTGTAAGTTATAAGGAAGGAATCCTGGCATATGCAGCTTAGTTATTTTTAGTTCTATTGTATTCTTTCATGCTTTAACCAACTCTTACTAGACCTGCTACAAAATCCCTCACAATGATCCTCCTAAGTTTCAGTTTCTTACAATCTTCCTTTAACATAGGAGCTATTCTGCCACAACTTGCTCAAAAATAACAGCTTAAACTAAGACTAGCCCTCAAAGCCCTTTACGATCTGGCATAACCAACCTCTCAGCCTCACCTCCTTCATCCTCACTCCCTTGACGCACAGTGTCCGTTCAAAGCTGTGTCCTGAGCATGCCCTGCTCTTTCAGGACCCTCCTTTATTTACACTCTATTTCTTCCTCCTTTCTTCCCTGAAAACCCGTCTCCAGTTTAGTTTTCAGTGAAGTGGAGAAAGAGATTCAAAACTATGTAGTTGGTAGCAACGTACACTGATCCAGCCTTAAAATCAACATTCGAATAATAAGGGAAAGAACACAACCCAATGCCTCTGAAAGACATCATTTAATGTGGGGAACTGTATTTGGAGGACATACTTTCCTCACTCTTCCCACATCAAAAGTAGTAAAATTTAATTAAATCATCCATGCATATAAAACACTTAGCACAGGGCCTGGTACACAGTAAGCCTCTGGTAATTATTAATTGCTTTTAGTAGCATTTTGATGGTTTACAGTGTATTGCCGCTATGAATACTGCCTCTGTAAATACTAGAGACAGAGCTTTTGTAAGATCACGACCAATCAAGTTTCTGCCCTTGTGGATCTTATATTCTAACAGAGAAAGACATTAACAAAATAAATCAAAAATATAATTTTGGAGAGTGGTCAAGTGCAATGATGAGAATAACACAGAGTAGTAACATACAGAGTTGAGTTGAGGCTACTTAGTAGGTCAGGGAAGGACTTCCTGAAGTGACATGTGAGCTGAATGACAAAAAGTCAGCTCTGCAGAGGACTGGGGAAGATCCTAAGAGGAAGTACCACAGGCAAAGGTCTGGAGATAAGAAAGACTATGTGTTCACTGACCGCCAGGGAGGAGGCTAGTGGAGCCTACACATAGTCCAGGGAGAACGGGAGGTCTGCTTACAGACAGCCAGCTGTGTCCTGTGTCCAAAGAAACACCGTGCTTTTTAGGAGTTCCTTTTCTAAATTATCTTGAGAAGTTGCTGGTGAGGTTGGCTGGTTGTAGAGTTCATGGGTCCTTGAAAAAGCTACATTAAGGACTTGGAGGTTTATTCTAATTGCAATGGAAAGCCACTGGAGCATTTTAACAAGAGGCATATAATCTTCCAGAGGCTGGGTGGGAAATATGCTGAGTAGAAGCAGCGGTCAGTTTTGAAGCCACTGGAGTAGTCCCTGCAGAGGAATTAAAACCTTAACTCTAAAGTAGGCCAGTGATCAGAGAAGGTAATGGCAACCCACTCCAGTACTCTGCCTGGAAACTGCCATGGACGGAGGAGCCTGGGGTAGGCTGCCGTCTATGCAGTCGTACAGAGTCAGACATGACTGAAGCAACTTAGCAGCAGCAGCAGCAGGCCAGTGATCAAAAGCAGATTGGTGCTGGGGTTGGGAATGGAGACTGGCTACGGATGGGTACAAGTGATCTTTTTTGGGTGATGAAAACGTTCTAAAACTGAATCATGGTGACTTAATAAAAATCATTGGATTTTATACTTAACATTGATGAATTTTATGGTAAGCAAATTAAACCTCAAAAAAGTAGTTCAAAAATAAAGCAGATTGGCTACTCTTTGTACATTCCTGTAATGCTTTGTGGAGTAAGAATAGGGATGCAAATTAGCTGCCTGGGACCCAGAAGTCAATCAACTAAATCTGAACACTTTTTTTTTTTCCCCCTGCATCCTAATCCTAAATATTGCAGTGTCTTAATTTCAAGATAACTAGAGATTGCTTTTAACTTCCTTATGGAACCATTTTAGCATTGTCTCTTTTCTCCTGGATTGAACCTATAACTCAATTTCCAGGTGTCTGCAACTCTTATTTGATATACACATGATAGTTCTCCAACAACATCTTAGCTAAGGACCAAACCTAAGTCATTTTGTACCTATATTCTCTTAACCAGAGCAAATGCAGTGATATATTAAGAGAAATACAAAGAAAGTTTAAAGAAAATTGCTTTAGTGCTAGACCATCTCTTTCTAATGCAACTAATTTATTTTCCCTTCTCACCAAATTCTCTGCTTAAATCTTTTCCTTAGGATGTACAGGGTTCAGGAAATACTCAATGGTCTCCACTACAACATCTGCCACTGCCCCAGCTGGAAAGCTTTAAAACATTCATCAATACAGGTCTGATTCTATGTGACTTATAAGCATAATTGTATGTAATAGTTTCCTATAATCGCCGTAACAAGTTACCAAAAGCTTGGTGGTTTAAAACCATAGCCATTTATTCTTTCACAGTTCTGGTGCCAGAAGTTCAAAATCAGTCACGGGGCTGAAATCCCAGTATTGGCAGGGCTGTGCTCCCTTCAAATGCTCAAAGAAAGAATCCATTTCTTGCCTCCACCAGCAAGTAGTTGAAGCATTCCTTGGCTTGTGGCCACATCACTCTGCTGTGTTCACAATGCAGTTTCCTCTTCGCTGTCTTATCTCCTCTGCCTCCCTCAAGAATTCTACTGTTTGCATTTAGGATCCACTCAGATAACCTTTCTAGTTCAAGATCCTTGACTTAATCATATATGCAAAGACCTTCTTGGCTTATCATATTTATGGTTCCAGGGATTAGGACCTGATATTTTTGGGTGGCCCTTATTTAGCCTACTATACCAAATCATTTGAGGGCTTCTAGTGTGGGAACAGGTGGTTCACAGAGGCCCTATTTAATGAACTATGGATGTGAGTGGCCCTAACATACTAAATAGACAACGCTGAGTCCTCTTTGTAAATCACAGTGGTAAGGAGTCTGCATATACAAAATAAATTGTCAATTTCTACCCTCAATTCAGGAGTATAAAAATGTCTCCAGGGCAGAAAAACCATTTTACCCACAAGACAAATAAAGATAACTGTATAAATCTAAAAACAATAGAGCTGGGAGGACCAGGCGTCTCCCACACTCCCCCACTTCCACCCCATGACTTTACACAGAGTAAACAGTCCTGCCCCGCTGAGTTCTGGGACAGTGGAAGGTGCTGAGCCTTCCTTTCCTGAATAGGCGTCTACATAGGAAGCAAGAAGTGGATGCCAGTCAAAAGACCCTGAGAAACAACCAACTTCACTTTTCTTCTACTTTCCCTTGCTCTTAAAGTACACCAAGATGCATGAACACCACAGGGCTCTTCAGTTCAGTTCAGTTCAGTCGCTCAGTCGTGTCCAACTCTTTGTGACCCCATAAATCGCAGCATGTCAGGCCTCCTTGTCCATCACCAACTCCCGGAGTTTACTCAAACTCATGTCCATTGAGTCGGTGATGCCATCCAGCCATCTCATCCTGTCATCCCCTTCTCCTCCTGCCCCCAATCCCTCCCAGCATCAGGGTCTTTTCCAATGAGTCAACTCTTCTTTGCATGAGGTGGCCAAAGTATTGGAGTTTCAGCTTAGCATCAGTCCTTCCAATGAACACCCAGGACTGATTTCCTTTAGAATGGACTGGTTGGATCTCCTTGCAGTCCAAGGGACTCTTAAGAGTCTTCTCCAACACCACAGTTCAAAAGCATCAATTCTTCGGTGCTCAGCTTTCTTCATAGTCCAACTCTCACATCCATACATGACCACTGGAAAAACCATAGCCTTGACTAGATGGACCTTTGTTTCAAAGTAATGTCTCTGCTTTTTAATACGCTATCTAGGTTGGTCATAATTGGAGAAGGAAATGGCAACCCACTCCAGTGTTCTTGCCTGGAGAATCCCAAGGACGGGGGAGCCTGGTGGGCTGCCATCTTTGGGGTCGCACAGAGTCGGACACGATTGAAATAACTTAGCAGCAGCAGGTTGGTCTAACTTTCCTTCCAAGGAATAAACGTCTTTTAATTTCATGGCTTCAATCACCATCTGCAGTGATTTTGGAGCCCTAAAAAATAAAGGCTTAAGGTCTATTACGGAGAAGGCAATGGCACCCCACTTCAGTACTCTTGCCTGGAAAATCCCATGGATGGAGAAGCCTGGTAGGCTGCAGTCCATGGGGTTGCTAAGGTCGGCATGACTGAGCGACTTCACTTTCACTTTTCACTTTCATGCATTGGAGAAGGAAATGGCAACCCACTCCAGTGTTCTTGCCTGGAGAATCCCAGGGATGGCGGAGCCTGGTGGGCTGCTATCTATGGGGTCGCACAGAGTCGGACACGACTGAAGCAACTTAGCAGCAGCAGCAGCAAGGTCTATTATAGCCTTCTATTTTTCTGGCTATTCTATTCATTCTATTAATTTTTGAGAGCTTGATTCTGAAACTGATGCTGAAACTCCGACTAAAAATCGTAATTTATCCACTTAAAAATAATTATACAGTGGAACTATGTATTAATTTTGTTCTGTATTGTCCACGTCTCCTGTAAATGTTATTATACTTTCATAATTTAAAAAAGAAAAAAAATAAAGACGCATGAACTCAGCCCGGAACAACAGCCTCAGTGGGGACTGGGAGCAGAGTTTTGTGGGAGACGGGTGGACTCATCTGAGAACCCACTGTTTCTGACAGATACTAATAATGATGCAGAACCAGACTCCTCACTTAATAGACAGGGTTCCAGCTGAGAGGGCCCTTGCACAGCATTTAATACAATCTCATTTGGATTAGACTGTCCAAGGTTACACATTACTCATTATGTGTGTCTTCCCTATTCCTCCACCCCACCCCCACCCCACCCCCCTCCGCCACGTCTGCCAAAGAAGCTGGGTAGGAACAGGAGTTAGCAGTAAAGTTGGAACAACAACAGGATCCTGTTATTTCTAGTCCTACAGTTCAGCCACAGTCCCCGGAAGTCTTGTGATTCCTGAAAACAACGGCAGTCCCTTCTGGTAAAGAAACAATTTATTGGGCATCCACCATGTGCAAAACAAACGAAAAGATCTGGAAGGTTCCAGAAATGAAGATGCGCAGCCTCAGGGCCTCTGGCGAACGACCCACCTCCTCACCCGGTCCCCCGGTCGCGCCCGCCCTTGTACCTGCTACCAACGCCTCATCCTAAGAGACCGGCCCCATCCCCGCGGGGGCGCCGGCGGGCGCGGCGGCCGCACCTGCGTCGACTGGGCGGCGGCGGCGGCGGCGGCGACGCAGGACCGAGCCCCGCCCACACGTGCGCCAGCTCCCCGTGCGCTCCGGCTCGCGCCTTGCCGGCTCCAAGCGAGCCTCGGGGGCAACCGTTGGGCACCTCGCCCGAGAGTGGGGAGGGGACCGGGGGGAATGCTGAACTAACCATGTGGGGGCCGTCTCTGGCCCCAGACTCCGCCCCTAGACGCCGTCGCCCGGGCAACCGAGAGCCATTTCTCCCCCACCCCCCGCCCGCCCAGAGTCTCCATACTAGCAGCTCTGACCAAGGGGGCTGCTTGGCATCACATCCTGCCAGCCCTACTCCACAAGCGACCCCTATTCGGGCTTCCAACTTATACTCTCTGCCACTCACAGCCATTCTCTTTATCTGCGGCCTCCTAACCGGTATCCATGTCCTGCTCTTGCCCCCCATCACCCGAACGCCCCAGGCTATTCTCCAAGTCGTTCCACAGAGGATTTTCCCCAATTCTTTACCGACCCGCATAAATCCTGTCTGTATTCACAATCTAAGAATCAAGTCAATATTGGCGTTGCCAGTCAGGCCTCCCGCCCTCCTTCCAACAGTGGCCCCTCCCGCCCCAACCTACCTCTCAATTCCCCTTTGTCTCTCTGCCTTTGCTTATCCTGATCCTCTGTTGGGAATGTTTTGCAAGGTTCAGAAGTGTACTCAGAATAGCTGACCCTCTCGCCTCCGGAGAGTTTTCTTCCGCTGTGATTCAGTTGCTCTGTCGTCATCTCTGTAATATATAGAACTTATCATATACTGTGATTACACACTTAAGCCTATCCGTACTGCCTAAATTAGTGCTCGGATGGAAGAAATCCAGAAAGGGCCTGAGTGTGATGGATGCCACCTGTCAGCGTTAATGCTATTAGCAGTGGCACTATGAGGACACCTCCAGCGAATAACTTTTTATGTGTGAGTTGGTTGGAAATATTAATAAATCCTACATTACATAATGTAGTTTTAAATTTTCATAAAATTAGTATTAAATACCACTAAAAGATCGCTTTTTATTGTACCTATAATATAAATTTATTGACTTGGACAGTCTTGCATATAGAATCAAGTATTTTAATAGGGAATGAGAGTATTTAATGGAAGGGTGAATGGTTTAAATTTTGTGGCTAGACAGAAAGCAATTTTTAGTTCTTTTGTTTTAGACTTTTATTCTGTTAAAGCACAACTGTTCTTACGGCAAGAAAATGTTTTAGTTACCTAATATGTGATTTCCATTTATGTCTCATGTTTATATTTGGACCCTAAGAACCAAGAAAGTTCCTTTTTTTATTCTTTTTGAAGTTGTTAATTGATATATGTTTATTAGAACACTATAAAACTATTTAAACCCACATATATGTGTGAACATTAAAATTTTATTATAAAATTATTTTCATTTGAAGTGCCTTACAGTTTTACTTCATGGTATGTTTCTGATACTGAATTTAAAAGAGATTCTTAGCTTTTAAAATAAAAAATTTAGAGGTAAAGGAAGGAGTCCAGAGTTTCTATACCATTCATCCAGTCATTTGAACGTGTATTCATAGAGACCTGATATGCAACATGCAAAGGTGTTGAAAATACAGCCATGAACCAAAAAAACTCCTATCCTCATGGAGTTTACACTCTTGTAGAAGATGAGCAATGAACAGAGAGACAAATTCAAATATATCAGATGGGGATAAGTGTAGATGAGATAGGGTATGGAGGTTAGAGAGAGGAGGTACCATTTCATGTGTGGTCTGAGAAGGCCTCATTGATAAAGTCGGAGAAGGCAATGGCAACCCACTCCAGTACTCTTGCCTGGAAAATCCCATGGACGGAGGAGCTTGGTAGGTTACAGTCCATGGGGTCTTGAAGAGTCGGACAGGACTGAGCGACTTCACTTTCACTTTTCACTTTCTTGTGCTGGAGAAGGAAATGGCAACCCACTCGTGTTCTTGCCTGGAGAATCCCATGGACAGAGGAGCCTGGTGGGCTGCCTTCTATGGGGTTGCACAGAGTCGGACACAACTGACACGACTTAGCAGCAGCAGCAGCATTGATAAAGTAACACTGAGCAGAGACAGAGCTTCCCAAGCATGTGCTTGGTGTACTGAAGAATAAGACACACCAGTGTATGTAAAACAAATATGCGCCAATAAAAAATAATAATAATTAAAAAAAATTCAGCCAAAAGGCCAGATTGGCCTGAACAGATTGCCTTTTCTCCTCTAGGCTGTTTCTGTCATTGAGGTCAACCACCATTGTCACTAATGTCTTTGAAGCAGGCTCTGGTTTTTCCAAAATAAACTAATGCATTTTATCAAAACTATCATTTGAGATCTTAATACTGCGGGTTCTGCTGAACTATATTTTTATTAAAATCCTCCATTTCTCATAAGTTTATGGATATATTTCTACCAGATTTTAGAATTATAACTTACTACAATAATTCCTATAACAGTTATAATTTTTTGCCAGGTATCTAATGTTTAGTATATGTGATCAGGTATTATTATTTGGTTCTTTATGCATTCGACAATTTCTATGACATCCACCCACAACCATGCTCAGCATGGTGAAGGGATGAACTGATTAATTACAGCATCATATTTTACAACGTTTCTTTACCTGTTACAAGTACTTGGAAAAAAAAACACTTTTTACTGTGGTAAAATGCACTAACATAAAAGTTACCATTTTAACCATTTAAGTGTTTAGTTCAGTTAAACTCACATTGTTTATGTGACCATCCCCACTATCTATCTCTAGAACATTTCCCCAAACTGAACTCTGTACTCATTAAATTCTAATTTTCCATTCACCCTCCCTCCAGCTCCTGGCAACCACTATTCTACTTTCTGATTCTACCAATTTGACTCTTCTAAGAACTCATATAAGTGGAATAATACAGCATTTGTCCTTCTGTGACTGGCTTATTTCACTTGGCATAATGT
This sequence comes from Bos taurus, assembly GCF_002263795.3. NCBI lineage: Eukaryota > Metazoa > Chordata > Mammalia > Artiodactyla > Bovidae > Bos > Bos taurus. The sequence continues at coordinate 91,312,847 of NC_037333.1, forward strand.
CCTCAAGTTTCATCCATGTATGTATCAAAATTGTTGTCTTTTTAAAGGCTGAATTAATGTTCCACTATTATGTGAGATATATATATATATATATAAAATAATAATGATAGTATAAAACCTCACATTTTGTTTATCCATTCATTTATTGATGGGATTCTTGTATTTTTAAAACTTTATTTTATCTTATTTATTATTTTTTTTACTGTGCCATGCAGAATGTGGGGTCTTAGTTTTCTAATCAGGGATTAAACCCATGCCCCCTGCAGTGGAATCTTAACCATCAGTGGACCACCAGGGAAGTCGCTTGAGTTTTTTTAAGTTGACCTTATTGAGGTGTAATTTCTGTTCATTAAACTGCATTTATTTAAAGTGTACCAGTTGATGTGGTTTCATAGATACACATTCAACCCTTGAGCAATAAGAGTTTGATCTACTTATACACAAGTCTACTTACACTCGGATTTTTTTTTCAATAAATAAATTCTACAGTACTATACAATCTGCAGTTGATTGACTCCTCGACACAAAATTGAGGGAACAGAGGGCTGACCATAAAATTAAGTATTTTGATTTTTGACTGCATGGGTCAGGGGGAGGGGATTCTGTGCCCCTAAACTTCATGTTGTTCAAGGACCAGCTGTTCACCTGTGAGACAACATCTTTGATCAAGACATGGCATTTTCATCATCCCCGAAAGATGTGAACTGATTGTGCTCTGACAGTTTTGTAATAGCCCTCAGGATGGTGAGTGAAGCTGGTGAGGTAAACCACAAATCCAGCATCCATGGCCCCTCTCTCCTTTCTCAAGGAACCCCACTTGGAGTATCCACATTGTATAGAGCTAGGACACTGCTTCAGGGGCAGTTCTAGCGGTGCATCTTGACTATTTTTAACTAATCTTTGGGCTTCCAGTCCTCTTGCAGTCCTCGTTTCAAGTGACTGTCTTCAGGTGAGCCTTCTTGGCATTTAAGGGTGAGGGAAGGTCGGCTTGGAAGTTTTCCTAACCCTTAAGAAAGAGACACATGAAGAGATCTTTTTTTTTTTTTTTTTGCCTCTGAAAGGTTGCCTAGAGAGACTGTGCAAAGTTTAAAATAAGGTTGATTTTTGTCTATTTGGGATGGTTCTGAGACATTCTTTCTAAGAAAATCTAAATAACCTTCCAAAGGTACAATTTAATAACTGTGTACAGTTCCTTTGATGACTATTTAGTAAGCCAGAAGAGCCACTAGATGTCACTCTGAGTTTTTTATTTTCAGAGACAACCCAGTGAATTTTCAGTCTTTGAAATACTAAATTTGAAGGCATTCAAAACACCCAATAATTTAAAAATTACACTTAAAATGCTAAAACAAAAGAGAAAGACACACAGGTTACTATGAGAAAATTAAGGAGTGAATATTTTGAAAAGAACATATTTTTCCTTAAGTAATGTTAACAAATAGAGTGATGCATGATTTCTAAGAAATCAGAACGATGATTAAGCAAGTGACATTTAAAAGCACATTTGGAATAGGCACTCCAGAAGAACAGGAGAGTCAATATGATTGAACTATTTTTTGCTCTGGGGCCATATTACAGTAACAGCAAGATGAACAATTACAATATTGGGAATCTTTCATACAGAGATAGAAAGTTGTGAGGTATGTGGAATCTATTTATTATGAAGGAAGAACTTGATAAGAAAGTAAAAGTAATTCTACTTTAGAGGCACAAAGAAGGAGAGAAGAAGTGGAAAAACAGAAAACAACATTCAAAGCTACCTCTTTGAGACAGCACTGTGTGCGTCTGTGTGTATGTGTGTGTGTGTGTGTGTGTGTTTAGTCATGTCTGACTCTTTGTGACCCCATGGACTGTAGCTGGCCAAGCTCCCCCGTCCATGGAACTTTCCGGGCAAGAATACTGTAGCGGGATGTCATTTCCTACTCCAGGGGATCTTCCGCCCCAGGAATTGAACTCACATATCTTGAGTCTCCTGCATTGGCAGGATGATTATTACCACCACGCCACCTGGGAAGCCCCCCATGAGACAGCACTAAGCTTCCCTAAACCTTTTCCTAAACTAGGAAAAACCATGAAGGGTTTCATTGTGTTTACTCGAAACTCTTTCAGTTGCAAGCAACAGAAACCCAACTCCAGCTATTCAAGGAAAAAGTACACATGTGTTTATAAGCTCACCAAACTGGTAAAAATGGGATAGCTTCAGGTATGGCTGTACCTGGTTGAGGCCAGAAATTCTCAAAATGTAGTCTGGGTATCCTGGGAAGTCCTGAGACCCTTTTGGGTCTGCAAGGTCAAAGACATTTGTATTCATGGTTCCTTTCACCGTCAGCACCTTGAGACAATAGGGTTGTTTTTCTCTGTCTAGAGAGGGGAGAGGGTCCAATTTCATTCTCTAATTAGAGTTTGGGTCCAAGTCACATGCCCTAACAGAAGTTATCCTTATGAATTAGCAATGCTGGCCACATAAACAATTTTCCTTTAGCCATAAATGCAAAAGACCTACCTTAAACTGAGAGTCCATTCCTAAGGGTCTAATGATTTTAATTTTATGCCCACTTAAGCTTTCAAACTGTAGTGCTAGAGAGGACTCTTGAGAGTCCCTTGGACAGCAAGGAGATCAAACCAGTCAATCCTAAAGGAAATTAGTCATGACTATTCATTGGAAGGACTGATGCTAAAGCTGAAACTCCAGTACTTTGGCCACCTGATGAAAAGAGCAGACTCACTGGAAAAGACTCTGATGCTGGGAAAGACTGAGGGCAAGAGGAAAAGGGGGTGACAGAGGATGAGATGGTTGGATGGCATCATTGATCCAATGGACATGAGTTTGAGAAAACTCTGGGATATAATGAAGGACAGGGAAGCCTGTCTACAGGGTCACAAAGAGCCAGACGTGACTTAGTGACTGAAAAACAACAAGAAGGCTACTTGCAGGATGACTCTGGTCAGATTATTTAGGCTTCTCATGGCCTCTATGCACTCACCTTTAAAACAAGCATACATTCTTTGATTGTGAGCAATGGAAGAAGGGGGAAAAATTATTCTAACCCTGATCTATCAGTTGCTACACTGTGTCCAGCAGGTTCTATATGGTTTATTTTTCAAATTATTTATCAAGTTTCATTAAATATTTATGTCAAATACTTTTGGTGATTATATAAAATAGAGGTTTCATCAGCCCACAAGCCCTGAGTTCTTTCTTCACTGCTTAACGTGTTCTTACTTCCTTTCCATCTTGTTTTTGGTTTTATTACTTTTAATATTAAACGTTGATTCTATGAAATCCCATATTTTACAAAATGAATCAGGAGCAAGACTGTAAATGCCACACACACAAAAATACTTTTCAGAAAGAAACTTCATTTACCTTGGTTTTTATTTAAGTATTCTCTCTGTATACATATATGTTTTAATAATGGAGTGAAAGAAAAGTCAAGGTTTCACCTTCTATTCTTTATTTATAAATTAAGTTGTAAAGGGAAGCCCCAATAAAAATTGCATAAATTACTCTTAAGAATCAATGTTTAAAAAAAAAAAAAAAAATCAATGTTTACCATTTACTTTCATTTTGTACACCTTTTGTTTTCACTAAAATACTATCATTACATTAAAATGAGATTTTTCTTTATTTTGTCTTTGAGCCCTACAGATGAACTCACTACTGAGAAGCAAATAACACTTGTCACGTGTTGCTGTACATTAAACATCGTATAGACTTCTTTGCATATTATATCTGCTTCTTTATTATATTAACTTTTCATTAACTATAGGTACAAACACCAAAATTAAAGTGATATATCAAAACGTCAGTATCCAACAGAATTCACATCACATACTTTTAAACAAAAAAAATTTTAGCAAAATATCTCCTGGAAATAATTCTAAGTTGTTCCAACTTAATAGCTGGGGCTTCTGGCTAAAAGATACAGTTATCTTGCACTATTTAAATTTTTAATAAAAAGTTTTGATGTCAAATTTTATATAACATTATTACAAAATTCCATTGCTAACCTGAAATCCAAACAACATTCCACCTTGAGTGCTTATTACTTGCCAGACACCAAGTATTTCTTTTCAGTTAAAGAATGGATAACAAAGAGCCTTGGAGTAGAGAACAATTACAATATAGAAGAAAGCCTGCGACCTGTTTGTATTGAATCAAACAAGGAGAAATTTGATTGGAGAGTCCTATTTCAAGATGAGAAGCCATTTATAAATTTTACTTGGCACTTTCTTCTAATGAACAAAATAAAGCCCTGTGCTACCACCTTGACACTTAAATGTTTACCAAAAAGCTCTGCAAACTTGGCCTCAGGGCAGAATTGCCCAGAGGTTTTTTTAAAAATGTCAATGCCTGTGTCTCACTTCCAGGGATTCTGCTTTAATTGGAACAAGGTGGGGTGAGTCCATCAACTATTTTACTACTTGCTAATTAGCCATGAGTACCGTACTTTTAACTGTCTACGGTTTATCAAGTGAAAGACTGTTGTGATTGGTCGGGTCTTTGTGAGGAACTGAATTCCACATAGCAGCGCTTACTGTGCAGAAAGGTTGCGGTCGCTCTGTTTGCCTTAATCCATTTTCCTCTCACTTCCTTACTCTTTCTCTCAGAAAAGGCAAGTACAGCCTTGGCTGCAGTAGTGGCTGCTCATCACTGAAAATACCAAAAAAAGGACTGAGCTGCCGCCTGGATATTTTTTCCAGGGAAGGTTAATTTACCATGCTTTTTTCCATTTTTCTCTACATCCTGGAAAAACTTTTTTTTTTTTTTTCAAGAAACAGATTGAACTTATTGCTGAAAAACATAGACAAATAAGTTTCAGCACAGCTTATCTGTTTGGAACAAGTTAGAAACTTCTGAAGCTAGCAGAAGCATAGTAGCTTCTTTTAAAGCTACTTCTGGGAAGATGGGAGGCTATTGTGATGGTAAATTTCACTCAGAGAGGAAGAAAGGGTTGCTAATCAATCAAAATTGAGGTATGCAGTTGAGTTTTTGCAATTTTCTTACTATATTGTAAGAGGACTTTAAGTTTCTCTGTATAATCTGCTGAAAAAAATTTGGCGTGGGTGTGTGTGAAATAGAGGCAGTCTGGCGAGTGACAGTGAAAGATGTTTGTTTCTTTTTTTTTTTTTTAACGGAGTGGAGAGATATACACCCCTCCGGGGCTTTAGTGAGAACCGGGAATTCCAGGAGGAGAGTTGCATTCAGAAACGTTGAAGTGAAAAATCCTCCTGGCTCAGCATCTTGGAGTTAAGCTCACAAGAACCTTTTACACCCGAAAGAATTGGTTTCTGAAAACGTCTTTTTTGGCCAGCGTGGATTGTGAAGGATGGCATAATGCTAAACACCATTCTCCTGAAACTGCTTCAGGCGTTTAAAATTTAACTCGAGGCATCATGTGTTTGCCATGATGAGGACTACGGAGAACTTCGATGAGACCAGTGGCACACTAACCCCTAACAGGACCTCCAGGGGACGGTACATTTATCTGGAAGCGTTCCTGCAGGGAGGAGCTCCCTGGGGTTTTACTTTGAAAGGTGGTTTGGAGCATGGGGAACCATTAATCATCTCTAAGGTATGTTGCTTTTTCCAATATTTTTTTCCTTAGTCAAACTGTTTTTTCAACTTTTGTCAAATCTCTCAAAAACAGATAATGCTGAAGATTGACGCTTAATTTGCTGTTTCATACCCTTCTGATTATATCTGGAAATATTTTGCATAGCTTTGTGTTTGAAAGAAAAACGTGTCTGGCGCCTTTATGTCGTGAAATTCCAGGAGAAAATGTGCTTGTCTAATGGATAATCTCTTTTTGTGAATGAAATAGTGTAAAACCAGCTGCCACATGATCCTTTCAGTTGTGAATCAGATTAAAGATTAACCCCGTAGTTAAGGTGGTGGCACAGTATATATTTGTATATGTGCATCTTTATTTAACATGTAACACAGCAAACTCCAGGAGATAGTGAAGGACAGGGAAGCCTAGCATGCTGCAGTCCATAGAGTCTTAGAGTCGGATACAACTGAGCAACTGGACAAAAACAACAAATTTAACATATGGCTAGAGATATATCTGCTCTTTCTCCTTTCAACTAAAAGTGTTATATCTAGCATTCCAAAAGATTTTAGAATTTGTTTGAAATTCTGGATAATTGATTGCATAAAAATTATTTATTCTTCCTGCACACTTAGAATTATAGAATAAATCAGTTTCCAGTATAATTCAAGGGCAAAACAGTATTTCTGCCTCTTGTATTTATCTATCATTTAAGCCCATTTTTAAACTTTAGTCATTCTGTAACATGCCTCAATTCTTCATTTATGTTTGGTGTGGCAAGGTATACCCATTGAATGAATCCTCTTAATGCATTAAGTTTAGTGCATCTGCTTTTCTCTAAAACTACAGAGATTAAGAAAGTTTACAGAGGATGCTTTACAGAATTTTGTTGGTTTCAGCCAAACATTTCCTTCAATTAAAACATAAATTAAAAAAGAAAGATAACAGAAATTTATTTTACAATTTCAGAATATTAGCAGTCTAAAACAACAGAATATATAAGTGCTTTACATATCAAGGCATTCTTGAAGAAACATTTCTAATTGAGGGGAAATTTCTTTTTAGTTTAAGGGTGGGAAAGAGATAAATATGCATTTTGCCTGAACTATGTTACCTATTAAGGTCTGTTTTCCTATCTCACCAAAATAGGTGTTTTAAGAGAGACTGAAATGATTTTTGCTTCCCTAGTTCCTCAGCGGTAAAGAATCTGGAGCCATGGGTTTGATCCCTAGGTCAGGAAAAGGAGAAGGAAATGGCAACCCACTCCAGTATCCTTGCCTGGGAAATGCCATGGACAGAGGAGCCTGGCAGGCTGTAGTCCATGGGGTCACAAAGGAGTCAGACACGACTGATCAACTAAACAACAGCAACAAAACAATTCTTACTGTGGGTGAGCCGGTGGAATTGGCTTCCAGCAGGCAGCCGAGAGAGTGCAAAACAGCACCGTAAGCTGTGTGACTTTTCCTTGTCTTTCCTAAGAAAACAAAAGATAGGTGTACATATATGTGTATCCTTATGTACACCACCCTTATGGCGGAAAGTGAAGAGGAACTAAAAAGCCTCTTGATGAAGGTGAAAGTGGAGAGTGAAAAAGTTGGCTTAAAGCTCAACATTCAGAAAACGAAGATCATGGCATCCGGTCCCATCACTTCATGGGAAATAGATGGGGAAACAGTGAAAACAGTGGCAGACTTTATTTTTCTGGGCTCCAAAATCACTGCAGATGGTGACTGCAGCCATGAAATTAAAAGACGCTTCCTCCTTGGAAGGAAAGTTATGACCAACCTAGATAGCATATTCAAAAGCAGAGACATTACTTTGCCAACAAAGATTCGTCTAGTCAAGGCTATGATTTTTCCTGTGGTCATGTATGGATGTGAGAGTTGGACTGTGAAGAAGGCTGAGCACCAAAGAATTGATGCTTTTAAACTGTGGTGTTGGAGAAGACTCTTGAAAGTCCCTTGGACTGCAAGGAGATCCAACCAAGTCCATTCTGAAGGAGATCAGCCCTGGGATTTCTTTGGAAGGAATGATGCTAAAGCTGAAACTCCAGTACTTTGGCCACCTCATGCAAAGAGTTGACTCATTGGAAAAGACTCTGATGCTGGGAGGGATTGGGGGCAAGAGGAGAAGGGGACAACAGAGGATGAGATGGCTGGATGGCATCACTGACTCGATGGACGTGAGTCTGAGTGAACTCCGGGAGTTGGTGATGGACAGGGAGGCCTGGCGTGCTGTGATTCATGGGGTCAAAAAGAGTTGGACACAACTGAGCGACTGATCTGATCTGATCTGATATGTGTATCAGGAAGGCTTACAGCTGTAAGTAACTGGAAACCTGATTGATAGTGACCTAAGAAAATTGAGATTCGTTCTTTTCATCTTAAAAGAAGTCTGGAGTTAGGTTGTCCAGACAAGGAGAAGCTCAATAATGCCATTAAGAACTTCACTTAGCTCTCCACTCTGCCTTCTTTAGTGTTGACTTTTATCATTAAAGTTGCAAAATGGATGCCACACTTCCATCACTGCATCTTCATTCTGGGCAGACTTGTGGCTCTTTGTTTGGAAAGGGTCACCCTCCCTATCAAACTTGTGTTTACATCTCATTGATCAGAACTGTGCCACTTACCTGTCCTTAGACCAATTACTGGCCAAGGGGAATGAAACTACTATTACTAGTTTAGACCACTCAGAATTTCTCTCCTGGGTTCTGCAGTGGAAACCTACTCTTCCTGATGTCAAAGAATCTCCACCCACTAGTTGAACAAATTGAGGTTCTGTTTTCAGGAAGAGGGAGGTAACAGGTGCTGGGTAGATGGCTGAGAATGTCTGCCACAGACATAAATGTCATCTCTGCATTTTAAAACTCTAATTTACACTCAATTTTCCTGCTCTTTAATGATAAGATATTATGTATGGGACTGCTCTGGTGGTCCAGTGGCTCAACCTCAGCACTTGCAATGCAGGGGGCCCAAGTTCGATCCCTGGTCAGGATACTAGATCCCACATACCTCAGCGAAGTTTGAAGATCCTGTGTGCTATGACCTGGCTCAGCCAAACAAACAAACAAATAAATAAGTTTTAAAGAAAGAGGAAACAAAGGCCAAGCTGATAAAAGCTGACTTGAACCTTAAAAAAGAAAAGATATTATGTATCTGTTCCCTAGAATATGGTTTGCTGTTAGATCTAATCCTACCACTAGTGAGCCACTTTGGTGAGGCTTCATTTTATCTGCAGAATGGGAATAAACAATTATCTCCCTTATCATTATGTGCAGAGATTAAATGGGATGCAAGCACTTAGAACAGTTAGCACAGGGGCTCGTACACAGGAAAATCTCAAAAAAAATCTTAGCAAGATTATGACTATTGCTTTTCATTATTGTAAGAGACATTATGTTAGGATACAAATCTGTCTGCTGTATAAAGATCCAAAACAACAATAGCTTAAGCAATACAGAAATTGATGTCTCTTTCACACGACAATGTGCTGCTGCTGCTGCTAAGTCACTTCAGTTGTGTCCGACTCTGTGCAACCCCGTAGACGGCAGCCCACCAGGCTCCCCAGTCCCCCGGATTCTCCAGGCAAGAACACTGGAGTGGGTTGCCATTTCCCTCTCCAATGCAGGAAAGTGAAAAGTGAAAGTGAAGTCGCTCAGTCGTGTCCGACCCTCAGCGACCCCATGGACTGCAGCTTTCCAGGCTCCTCCATCCATGGGATTTTCCAAGCAAGAGTATTGGAGTGGGGTGCCATTGCCTTCTCCGACGACAATGTGAACTTAAGCTAATCTGAAAGATGGTCCTTTCTACTGTCTTACTTCCATCCCTGGGGTGATGTCCTGTCTGCTGGTCTAAGGTGACTTGTCACAGCATCTGCTTTCCAGTTAGTAAGAAGTGGAGAAAGAGTAAAGAGAAGACAGTCTCCTTCCTTTTCAGGGGTATAGTCTGGTGCAATCCACTCTGTCTAGCATGGTAGCCAAGAGCCACATGTGGCTATTTCCAGTTTCATTAAAAGGAACTAAAATGAAATGGGGCTTCCCAGGTGGCCCAGTGGTAAAGGATCTGCCTGCCAATGCAGGAGACACAGGAGATGTGGGTTAGATTGCTGGGTCATGAAGAATCTTTGGAGAAGGAAATGGCAACCCACTACAGTATTCTTGACTGGGAAATCCCATAGACAGAAGAGTCTGGCGGGCTGCAGTCTGTGGGACAGCAAAGAATCGGACATGACTGAACACACACACCTAAAATGAAATGCAATTTAAAATTCTGTTTCTCATATACACTAGCCAGATTTCAAGTGCCACATTGCTTCAAAGCTCTTGAATCTCTCTCTTTATCCTGTTTGTCTGGCAAACTCATATTCATCCAGGATTTATTTTTTCCTCTCTCTCAAGTTTTTCTGACTTCATTAAGCTGGGTTAGATGGTCTCTCTTCTGTACTCCTGTACCATACATTTATTACAACAAATCATACTTTTAAAAAATTTACATTAACTGTCTTCTCAGAAGTTTAAAAGCCTATTGAAAGCCCTGGGACTTTTTTTTTCCCATCTCTACCACATCTAACTCAGAGCCTGGGTACACAAATATTTGTCGAGTAAATGAAAAAGCTATGTCTTATTCATCTTGCATTTCCAAGACGTGCCTGGCACAGAGTAGGTATTTGATAACTTCTACTGAATGACTAATCAAAGACAATACAGAGCAGGGAGCAGTGTGGGCAGGGAGGCAGAGTCCCATGAGGTGAGGATACTGGGCAGATCTCTGCAGATGGAATGTGTGTCAGTTTCCCATCGTTGTTCAGTTGCTTAGTCGTGTCTGATTCTTGGTGACCCTGCGCACTGTAGCTGGCCAGGCTCCTCTGTCCTTGGGATTCTCCAGGCAAGAATACTGGAGTGGGTTGCCATGCCCTCCTCCAGGGGATCTTCCCAACATAGGGATTGAACTTGAGTCTCCTGCATTGGTATGCGGATTCTTTACCACTGCACCACCAAGGAAATCAAGGGAAGGCATAGTACACGTTAAATCTTCGATATGAAAGACACGTACACTTATATAATTATAAGCTGCACAGCACGACAATATAATGAATGAAGTATCATTTTTCTTTAGATACAAATGAGATGGAAGGATGACTGGGGGAAGAGGAGCTACAAAAGGGTGGCAATAAAAGAAATCATTTCCAAATTGCTTTCTTTGGGATTTAATGTCCTTGAAAAGGAAAGGTGGAGTTGAGGAAAGAGCCTCTGTAATCTGTGAACTTCAAAAAGAAAGGGTAGCTTTAAAGCAAAAAAAAAAAAAAAAAAAGGATTGTATGTAGATGCTCAAGTAATTCAATAGTTCAGGAAGTTGGCAGCATGATTTTATTATGACTCACGCAGTATTGTGGCTGAGAACGGTTCCACCTGCTGTGGGGAAACACCTGCCCCTAGGATTCAGCATGTCAAGTAACAACTAGACAACAACCAACAACAACAACCAGTAACAACCACCAGTAAATGCTTGCACGTACTGAGTGCCCACTAGGTGCCAAGGTCTATTCCAAGAGATCCACATGTGTTAACTCATTTAATTTTCACAGCTCCATGAGGAAGGTGATATTATGAAGCTAGTTTTATACATGAGGACTGAGACACAGAATTTGAGCAGCTTTCTGAAGCTCTCATGACTGGTAGAAAGTGCTAGAGTTGGAATTTGAATCCAGACATCCTGATTCTCCAGGGTCCTCTGCTATTCAGTCACCATGGATACCAAATATTAATATTTGGCTCTGTCTAGATTCTAGAGCTATGATCTGGGTAAAATATGGGATTAATCTCTTTATTGTATATGTTTTTAAATTTATTAGAGGAAAACAAACTTAAAAAAATCTTAGTCCTGGAGCTTCCCTGGTGACTTAGTGTTAAAGAATCCACTTGTCATTGCAGGAGACACGGGTTCCATCCCTGAGCCAGGAAGGTCCCACATGCCATGGAGCTACTAAGCCCATGTGCCACACTATTGAGCCTGTGCTCTAGAGCCGATATGTCACAACTACTAAAGCACATGTGCTTCACAACAAGGAAGCCAGTGCAATGAGTAGCCTCCACTCACAACTAGAGAAAAGCCCACATAGCAATGAAGACCCAGTATAGCCAAAAATAAATAAAATTTTATATGTAATGTTAGTCATATAAAAGTCCCCTAAAAATAGATATGGGCTTCCCTGGTAGCTCAGCTGGTAAAGAATCCGCCTGATTCGATTCCTGGATCAGCAAGCTCCCTTGGAGAAGGGATAGGCTACTCACTCCAAATTTCTTGGGCTTCCCTGGTGGCTCAAATGGTAAAGAATTCTCCCGCAACGCAGGAGACCTGGGTTCAATCCCTGGGTTGGGAAGATCCCCTGAAGGAGGGCATGGCAACCCACTCCAATGTTCTTACTTGGGGAATCCCCATGGACAGAGGAGCCTGGCAGGTTGCAGTCCATGGGATCACAAAGAGTTGGTCATGGCTGAACAACTAAACACAAAATAGGTGTCGGAACTCCTGTAAGCAGTTTCAGAACCCTAAAAGGAGGGGTCACTTGACATTTCTTAGAAAGTGTTGTTGGGTGTCTTCACCTAGCAAGAGATATATTTTTGTGTGCACTGGTCCTGCTGCTGACAAGTGTTCAGTGGTTTCTGACTCTTTGCAACCCCGTGGACTGTACTACAAAGGATTAAAACCTCCACATTGCTTCATGTGCTTACATGGCCTAAGATTGTCTAAGAAGATGAAAACATATATCCCAACCAAAAGGGAGTATGAAAGGCCAGTTCAGCCTTAGGGAAGAAAAGGAGGGGAAAGGAAGCTTATTTTAGTTATATGGGGAAATCCTAAGGAAACACCCACTGACTTCAATGGATCCTTGGGTCCTCTGGAGGATTGGTGACTGAAACTGATTGTGTGTGTGCCAAGTCACTTCAGTCATGTCTGACTCTGTGTGACCCTATAGACTGTAGTCCGCCAGGCTCCTCTGTCCATTGGATTCTCTAGGCAAGAATACTGGAGTGGGTTGCCATGCCCTGCTTCACAGGTTCTTCCCAACCCAGCGATCGAAACTGCTCTCTCACATCTCCTGCATTGGCAGGCAGGTTCTTTACCACTAGCACCACCTGGGGAGCCCCTGAAACAGATTAACCTGAAGGCCACTAGACTATCCTTCGACAAACACAGAAAAGCTGTCACCAGCAGAGAGCTCCTTAAAGCAGTCAAGCAAAGATCCTCTCAGAAGAGCTTGTAGATAAATGAAGTGTTTCTGAATGGCCCTGTTGTTGGAAATGATTGCACTTGTTCAAAAAAATTGGGTACCTCAAAGGGCTGGGCTGGAGGACAGAGTATTTAAGAAGCTACCACAGGCAGGAGTCTTGGTGCTAAATACCTGTTATCTGGGTCCTCTGTTTTTAGCCTCTGACGTCACTTGTAGGAAACAAATAAAGGAAAGGCATTTTTTTTCATGTGTGTTAAAAAAATCCTGGGCCTCAGGATTGAAGGTCAGCCATTGACTCTTATGTCACTGATGTGAGGAGCACACGTTCCTGATTCCTACCCCTGAGAGGTATCTTTGCTCTGACTGGACTCTCTTATATGCCAGCCACAGCTAGACCTTCAAAAAATGGCCCTGTTGCTCTACCAGGCCAGCAGCTCTCATGAGTGACAGAACTTGTGGATCCCATCAACATATGCCCATTGCCAACCCCCTTTACTATAAGTGTATCCCTTGATCAGAGGGGATGTTATGTAGGATCCTACTGAGGGGATCAAACACTTGCAAGCCCCCCAAATACCAATGCTGACTGAAGGCTTATGGTTAGGAATATGTGTCAGTTCCAGTCCAGAGGAACAGCTGCCCCTTCCAGAGTAAAAAGGTCCAATGTCATCAACTTGCCACCAAGTAGGTAATTGGTTTCTATGAGGGATGTTGAAACAGCATTTGTCTCTGTTTGCTGGCCAGTTGAACCTTTGGCAGCATTGATAGCTAAATCAGCCTTGGTGAGGATGGGGCCCATGCTACTGGGTCCATACGCAACCTCCATACCTGCCACCTGCCTCCTGTGTTCACGAGCTCACTGTGCCAATGCCAGGGCAGACTTCCTGATATCAGGTGGCTGTTGGTTCCATCTTCTACACCATTACCCCTCCCTCTCTGAAACTGCTTCTACCACCTATACCACCATCATTCTCTTCCTCTCAGTCACAGCCTTCCCCTACCAAGGCTTAGCTCACTATCCCAGCTCAGCACCATCTTTCCATTCTTGATGTATAAGGGAGTGTGTTTGCTAGGTGACATTGGAGATTAACCTCAAACACATGTCCCCTGGCTTCCTGGTGTCTGACACTACTCAGATATTAAATGGATTCTTTCATTGGATTTTTCTAGCCTCAGTGATATGAGCTCATCCCTGAATCCTCTTCATAATTCTTCCTCTGAAGACAATCATCTGAAACACCCTAATCAACCTGCCATTTTAAGATAAAATGTACTGCTTCACTGCATTGTGAGAAGTAGAAATAGAAACAGTCCATAGGCTGGGAAATGATTCATTGGGAACATACTTAAATTGTCTGGATGAACATGTTGAGATTTCCTCATTGCTGGTTTTTCTATATCCATCTGTCCACGCTGAGCACTCTACCACCTTCTAGCTTCCTTAGTGATCCTCAGTTTCAACACACCAACATCAGCCAGACAATCTCTCTAGGTCCATTTCTTCTACATAAAATAAGAATTATGAGTTTATGAGCCCTGGTTTCTGAATTCAATGTGAAATTGGCTTCTAGGCAGTTCCCCCAGGACCTTGGGCTGGTTGATTTAGTTCATCCCAAAGTCACCTTTTCCATCTTTTCCAAGAACCGAGCTTGATTAGCTTGTTACTGACCTTTTAAAATAGCCAGTATTTTCTGAGTTTCCTTCCCTACTGTTCTTGCTGTTTCCTTTAACACACTTTACCCTTCATACTGGGGTAGCCTCATCTCTCTGCTGTCCATAAAGCAGCTTGTCTGGTCTCTCATTGTTCCATCCCCTTCTGTCCTGAATTTGTATCAAGTCTTCCTCTTGTGTCCCCAGCACCTTTATTCATGCCATCTTCTAGTACAGTTAGTTGTTTGCACTTGGCCAGTAAATTATAATCCCTTTAAAGCCCAAAGAGTTTTACTCAGGCTGTATATATTGTTTCTTCTAGGAAAAATACTTTCCATTTCACATGCAACAATTGCTCAGTAAATGTTGAATGGCCTATAGGATGTTAGAGTGGTAAAGAATCTCAGCAATCATCTTATTCAACTTCCTCATTACACAGAGAGAAAACTGAGACACAATAAAGTTAATTTATTTGCCAAGATGGTTTCTGCCATAGCAAATAAACTGTGTGTGTGTTTCTGGTTAGGCTGCTAACTTTTGAAAGCTAAGGACATTTCTTTCCTTTTCTTTCCTCCCTCCTTTTCTCCCTTCTTTTTTTTCTTTATCCACAGTGTTTAAACTATGCATCAGTTCAGTTCAGTCGCTCAGTCGTGTCCGACTCTTTGCAACCCAATGAATCGCAGCACGCCAGGCCTCCCTGTCCATTACCAACTCCCGGAATTCACTCAGACTCACGTCCATCGAGTCAGTGATG
This sequence comes from Bos taurus, assembly GCF_002263795.3. NCBI lineage: Eukaryota > Metazoa > Chordata > Mammalia > Artiodactyla > Bovidae > Bos > Bos taurus. The sequence continues at coordinate 91,328,036 of NC_037333.1, forward strand.
CCATCCAGCCGTCTCATCCTCTGTCGTCCCCTTCTCATCCTGCCCCCAATCCCTCCCAGCATTAGTGTCTTTTCCAATGAGTCAACTCTTTGCATGAGGTGGCCAAAGTACTGGAGTTTCAGCTTCAGCATCATTCCTTCCAAAGAAATCCCAGGGCTGATCTCCTTCAGAAAGGACTGGTTGGATCTCCTTGCAATCCAAGGGACTCTCAAGAGTCTTCTCCAACACCACAGTTCAGAAGCATCAATTCTTCAGTGCTCAGCTTTCTTCACAGTCCAACTCTCACATCCATACATGACCACAGGAAAAACCATAGCCTTGACTAGACAGACCTATGTTGGCAAAGTAATGTCTCTGCTTTTCAATATGCTATCTAAGTTGGTCATAACTTTCCTTCCAAGGAGTAAGCTTAGAAATGATGAAAATGAAAATGTATTAATGAAGAAGACAAATGAATATTAAAAAGGATCTTCTTTAAAGTCTTTGTTAGAAAGATGTCCAAGGGCAATGTGCAAACATGTTACTAGAAAATGCTGCTTTAGAGTATAAGATAAATTGGTTGAGTTGACTTTCAATTTAATGATGTCTTGCACATATGTAATGTTTGGTTCAATGTCTGTTGAACTGAATTGACTGGGAGAAAAAGGGAAAATTTGTATTTTTGATGTAACCACTTATAAACTATCTAAACTGCTTAAAGTGTTATGTGTTGTTAGACAAAGACCAAATTTGTGATCCTGTCAATGTTGTTGGAAATACCTTCTCTTCAAGTAGTATGCTGAGGTGGGGTGCCAGATGGCTCTTTGCATCTGTGAGAACTCTGCTTTCCTTTAAAACTATAGCTTCCCAAGGCACTGCCTCCTATGCCAAGAACACAATTTAAGAAATACTTGTCGGTTTCATCTTAGTGAATCCACAGTGTGATTGGAAACACATAACAAGAGACTTTCTATCAATCTTTGAAAAAGCAAAACCCCAAAGGACATTCTGAATCTTAACTAACCCACAGACAGATTTTTCCACTTCTCTTCTTTTGAGGTACTTCAAACATCAAACATCTTGATTTAAAGAGCTGCAGAGTCACTGTTCTCCCACTCCGTTCGTCCCACCCATCTCTTATGCTCTGACATCCTCGGCCCTTATCAACAAAATGAAGTGAGGCAAAGACTCTCTGGTAAATCTGAGCACTGTTTCTCCCCCGTTCTAATGACTATCTCTGCAAAAGAGAACTTTCGTATCTCCATCTATAGAATGGAAGTGACAGTTCCTTCCTGACTTCAGAGGAGGCTTTTCTAACTTCACAGACTAATGTGAAGAACTCTGTGTCCTGGGCATCTGAGCCTGAATTTCCTCTTAGGTCATGTACTTTTTTTTTCATTCCTCAGCCATTCATACATCTATTCATTATATCCTTCTCGAACTTGAACTGCATTTTACCTTAGAGATTTATGAGATCTAACTAAAGTCTTTATTTTTAAATGCCCTTTGATATATCTGTATTGCTTTAGGGCTATAACTTCTATGTTATCTTTTTTCTTTTCATTTTAATCAAGGCTGTCCAGGATAGCAAAATACACATCCCAGACACTGTAGGGCTTGGAGTGAAAATAAACAAATTTCATTTCTACCATAGTCTTAACTGGCTGTGTCACTGTGGCAAGTAACATAGCTTTCCTAAACCTGTGTCCTCATCTTTAAAGATGGAAATTCTCACCTAATGGAATTGTTATAACTATTCAAAGGATTAAACTATACAACGGTGCTTAGAAATGACAAAACACATCCAAAGTTTAGTTATGATGTGATATTATGGACTGGTGGGAGAGTAGTAGATATCAAAGTTGTCAACTCACGTAACAAAGATGATACTTGACTGACTTTCTGTATCATGGCCTAAATGGATAATTGTTGATAGTTTCTACCTGAACAGATAATTCCCTGCTCCTGTGGAGCTTATAGTGTAGTAGAAATAGACTAGTGGAAAGCATGTTCATATGTGATAGTTTCAGAATTGGTCAGTGTTATTACAATCTTCCCTGGTGGCTCAGAGGTTAAAGCATCTGCCTCCAATGAGGGAGACCCAGGTTTGATCCCTGGGTTGGGAAGATCCCCTGGAGAAGGAAGTGGTAACCCACTCCAGTATTCTTGCCTGGAGAATCCCATGGACGGAGAAGCCTAGTAGGCTACAGTCCACAGGGTTGCAAAGAGTCGGACACGACTGAGTGACTTCACTTACTTACTTATTACAAAAAAAGAAAGATGGATTCCAGAATGGTAGTATCCGTTGGGTAGAAGGTATGGGGAACAGGGTTTACTTTAAATAGAAGTAATTCGAGAAGAGTTTTCTGATAAGATGACTTCTGAGTTAAAACCTGGTGGATACGATATAAGAAATCAGATGTAAAAGAGGTTTATAAGTTAGGCTGAAGAAGGAAAGTCTTGGAATGTTTTAGAAACATGAAGAAAGGCATTGGGGAGCAGAGTAGGTGTCTTATACTGTTTGGACTGTTGTAACAGAATGTCATAGACTGGGTGACTTACAAACAGAAATTTATTTCTCACAGTTCTGGAGGCTGGGAAGTCCAAGATCAAGGCACTGCAGGCTCAGTATCTGGGGAGGGCCCACTACCCAGTCCATAGATGGCATCTGCCCACTGTGTCCTCATATGGTAGAAAGAGCAAGGGAACTCTCTGAGGTTTCCTTTATAATGGCACAAATTCCATTTATGAGGGCTCTATCCTCATGACCTAATCACCACCCAAAGGACCCACCTCTAAATACCGTCACATTGGGGGAGTAGGTTTCAACATATGAATTTTGGAAGGGACATAGTTTTAGTATATAGTAGTATGCAAGAGAAAATCGCATGGACGGAGGAGCCTGGTAGGCTGCAGTCCATGGGGTTGTGAAGAGTCGGACACGACTGAGCGACTTCACTTTCACTTTTCACTTTCATGCATTGGAGAAGGAAATGGCAACCCACTCCAGTTTTCTTGCCTGGAGAATCCCAGGGACGGGGGAGCCTGGTGGGCTGCCATCTATGGAGTTGCAGAGTCAGACACGACTGAAGCAAATTAGCAGCAGCAGCAGCAGTAGTGTGACATCAAAATGCAAAGAAGTCAGGGGTCAGATCAAAGAGGACCTTGTAAGTTACAGAAAGGACCTTGGATGGAATTTAAATGCAGGGCATGAAGAGACAGTATATCACACCATGATTCTGTCTCTACTTATGATGGGATGGGCCAATTGCATTTAATTAAACTCCAGGTGATTTTTTGTGCCAACTCCTTTTTCTCCTTCCATTTATTTATTTTTGGCTGCACTGGGTCTTGGTTGCTTTGCACAGGCTTTCTCTAGTTGTGGCAAGCAGGGGCTACTCTTTGTTGTGTTGCTCCAGTTTCTCATTGTGGTAGCTTCTCCTGTCGTGGAGCACAGGCTGTAGGTGAGAGGAGAGAGATGCAAGCAGAGGTCAGACTGATGGAGGGCACAAGCCAAGGAATGCAAGTGACCTTGAGAAGCTGGAAAAGAGCAAGGAAGCAACTCTCCTCTGGAGCTTCTAAAAAGAACATGACACTGCTGAAATCTTATTTTAGTCCAGTAAAACCCATTTGAGCTAGGATCTCCTGTACTGTTAGATGATACATTTCTGTTGTTTGAAGCCACCCAATTCCAGGGTACTTTGTTACAAGCAGCAATAAGAAACTAATACAATATGTCATCTAGCCCACTGTTCTTTTCAGAAACATAGAGGATAAAAACATAACACTGAAAGGAAGAGTGAGGGAAAAGAGGCTGCAAAGGGTGAAAACTGGTGGAGGAAAGATAATGGTTTGACCCCAGGCGGGTTGATGAAAACACCTACATTTGAATCACGATCAGTTTTGAGTTTCAAACTGGTAGAGTGCTGATTTTCTGGGAGGTTTTAAGTTCATGCCACTGAAACTTGGTAAAGAGACCTGGTTATAAGCTCAGCAGCACAACAGATGGTCTTTCATGGAGGAGTGTCCACCAAGTGGCCTTAACCCTCGCCTGTTCTTGGCTCCTGGAAACCTGGTTTAGACAGATACTAAACTCTAAAGATCTCAACATTTTAAGAAGATCTCAAAACACAAGCTACAAAGGCTGGACTTTCCCTGGAGAAGGGAATGGCTGCCACTCCAGTATTCTTGCCTGGAGAATTCCATGGACAGAGGAGCCTGGAAGGCTACAGTCCATGGGGTTGCGATGAGTTGGACACGACCGAGCGACCAACACTTTGCTACTGTCGGCATCTTGATTTCTTTGCCTGTGGACTTTCTTTTGCCTCCTCCTTTGGTTAATGACTCTAAGAGCAACTCTCAACCCATGACTGAGTGAAGATCTCAGCTTTTTCATCCCTTGAATGAGGTGAGAGGGAGGTGATGTTTTTCCCTGGGGTTGCCCATGGTGATGGCTGGCTTGAAAATGGGACTGCCTTCCTTCTCTTATCTCTTTTGCCCACTTTCGCTCTGAGCTTTCTTTACTTCCCAGAGAAACTCTTTGCTTTTGAATTCTTTTGTTTTTAATTTTATTTTTTATTTATTTTTGTTTCTTGGCCATGCCGCATGGCATGTGGGATCTTAGTTCCCTTACCAGGGATCGAACCTGTGCCCCCTGCATTGGAAGAGTCTTAACCACTGGACCACCAGGGAAGCCCCTCATTTGAATTCTTGTCTCAGAGTCTGCTACTGGGGAAACCTAAACTAAAATAACCACTGTTTAGGGAATGCTTACTAATGTGAAAGCCAGAACGTAAAATCTAATGTAAATCTCTTTCCACTCTGCTCTGGAATTCAAGCAGGAGGAACCTCATACTTCCTTAGACCTAATATTTTCTTGGGTGCTAAGGAAAGGAGAAATTCATTCCTAGATGTGATGTTTTGCAAGTCTCCCTTTCATTTTCTGCCCGCTCCCCATGGGCCTGCCTTTCTCATTTTTCTCCTTTGAATGGGTTGGTGAGCCTCACTGTTTTCATCCTGGCTTCTATTTTCTGTATCAATCAAGCCACAAGAGACTTTCCCCTCCCCTCTGAGAGGAAGATCCAGTCCGTCTTTTGTTCCATAGGTCCTTTTATTCTTCAGGTTCTATAGGTGAGTGGTTAGAGAAAATGTGGTTCTTGAGCAGAACAGAGAAAATTAGATCTGATTTTTGTCTCTGAGCATAGTTTCTTTTCTAGAATGTTAGTTATGTTGCTTCTTTTCTTTCTCAATTCATTCTATACACACAGCACAAGAAGCAAGGTGGACAATATACTATTTTTCAGTCCAGAATATTTGACAGTATAATCTGTCAGTGGTATGAAGTTTGGCACCTAAGCAAGCAATAAAATATAATTTCCAACCCACCCCAACCCCAAAATAACAGAATAACTTTTCAACACGGAAATGTAGTTTCCTGGTGTAACTTGTACCACCGCCAAATTCAGTACCAGAAACTGCTTTTCTTTTGGAGCTGTTTCTCCACCATATGAATATTGTTTGGCTCCCTAGGTTTGTCCATTCCCAATTTCCTCGTTTTTTGCTTGAGTTCACTGAAGACTGACAAACAGTAGCTCCATGTGACAGCCATTAATCTGCCTTAAACCTCAACTTACTCTTGAATGGATAGAATAATGAATGCATTTTATGTCATATAATTCAGGTTGTCAGCTATATGAAATTAGCAGCTCAAGATCAACTAAATATGCTTCCAGTCTTCTCTCCTCTGTGTTCCTATTTGAATATAACAATGCAAAAAGCGTTGTTACTTCCTTCAGCTAAAGTACGTTTATAGTAGTCTGAACTCTGAGTAAGAGAGCAATAAATACATCGTCTATCAAAAAAAAAGAGAGAAGATAAGGAAGATAAGTATTTCTGTCTTTGTAGTAGTGGAAATTAACAAGCATTTTAAAAAGTTGTGTTTGTTGTGTGTGCGTGTGTGTGTGTGCACACAGGGAGGGGCTTTTCATCATAATGAAGGAGGTCTTGGCAAGTCAGTGTTCATTCTAACCCCATGGCATTGATTGCTGAGCACATGCATGCCCACTCTAGCTCCAGGGAGCCTGTGGAATAGAAAATAGATTCAGAAAGTAGTACAGAAGAAAATCAACTCCCAACCTTCCATCTCTCATGCAGGGGAAAAGATGCATTCTTCTTAGAATTCCTTGGTTTGTCCCATTTATGCTGTCATTTCATAAAGGTTAAAAACATACCTTTTCATTTATGCTGGTAGAAATGTAAAATGGTTCCGTCACTTTGGAAAAACAGATGGCAGGTTCTTAAAATGTTAAACATGGAGTTACTGTATCACCCAACAATTAGACGGCTAAGTATCGGGTTGGCCAAAAAGTTCGTTTGAGTTTTCCCGTAAGCTGTTATGGAAAAACCCAAACTTCTTGGCCAACCCAGTATATACCCAGGAGAAATGAAAACATATGTCAATACAAAGACATACTCAGGGACTTCCCATTCTGCAACTGAAAATATTCCACATGTTGCAACTAAGACCTGGCACACAAATAATTAAAAATAAAATACATTTTTGAAAAAAGACATACTCCAGATGTTCATAGCTGCATTGTTTGCAATAGCTGTGATGTGGAAAAAATCCAAATGCCCATGAACTGGATAAACAAAATGTGGTATAGCTATATGATAAAATACTGTTTAGCAATAAAAAAAGAACTGAATATTGATACATGTTACAACTGGATTAACCTCAAAAATATTAGGCTCAGTTAAAGAAGCCAGGTACAATAAAGCACATATTATATAATTCCATTTATGTGAGACATCCAGAAGAGGAGATCTGTAGAGACAGAAAGGAGATTAATGATTGCCTAAGAGAATCCTCAAACTACCGCACAATTGCACTCATCTCACATGCTAGTAAAGTAATGCTCAAAATTCTCCAAGCCAGGCTTCAGCAATATGTGAACCATGAACTTCCTGATGTTCAAGCTGGTTTTAGAAAAGGCAGAGGAACCAGAGATCAAATTGCCAACATCCTCTGGATCATGGAAAAAGCAAGAGAGTTCCAGAAAAACATCTATTTCCACTTTATTGACTATGCCAAAGCCTTTGACTGTGTGGATCACAATAAACTGTGGACAATTCTGAAAGAGATGGGAATACCAGACCACCTGACCTGCCTCTTGAGAAATCTGTATGCAGGTCAGGAAGCAACAGTTAGAACTGGACATGGAACAACAGACTGGTTCCAAATAGGAAAAGGAGAACGTCAAGGCTGTATATTGTCACCCTGCTTATTTAACTTATATGCAGAGTACATCATGAGAAACGCTGCGTTGGATGAAGTACAAGCTGGAATCAAGATTGCTGGGAGAAATGTCAATAACCTCAGATATGCAGATGACACCACCCTTATGGCAGAAAGTGAAGAGAAACTGAAAAGCCTGTTGATGAAAGTGAAAGAGGAGAGTGAAAAAGTTGGCTTCAAGCTCAACATTCAGAAAACGAAGATCATGGCATCTGGTCCCGTCACTTCATGGGAAATAGATGGGGAAACAGTGGAAATAGTGTCAGACTTTATTTTTGGGGGGCTCCAAAATCACTGGAGATGGTGATTGCAGCCATGAAATTAAAAGACGCTTCCTCTTGGAAGGAAAGTTATGACCAACCTTGATAGCATATTCAAAAGCAGAGACATTACTTTGCCAACAAAGGTTCATCTAGTCAAGGCTATGGTTTTTCCTGTGGTCATGTATGGATGTGAGAGTTGGACTGTAAAGAAGGCTGAGCGCTGAAGAATTGATGCTTTTGAACTATGGTGTTGGAGAAGACTCTTGAGAGTCCCTTGGACTGCAAGGAGATCCAACCAGTCCATTCTGAAGGAGATCAGCCCTGGGATTTCTTTGGAAGGAATGATGCTAAAGCTGAAACTCCAATACTTTGGCCACCTCATGCAAAGAGTTGACTCATTGGAAAAGACTCTGATGCTGGGAGGGACTGGGGGCAGGAGGAGAAGGGGACAACAGAGGATGAGATGACTGGATGGCATCACTGACTCGATGGACGTGAGTCTGAGTGAACTCCGGGAGTTGGTGATGGACAGGGAGGCCTGGCGTGCTGCGATTCACGGGGTCGCAAAGAGTCAGACACGACTGAGCGACTGAACTGAACTGAACTGAAGCCTAGGGGTGGAAGTGGAGAGTAATTATAAATGGTATAAAGTTTCTTTTTGAGGTGATTAAATGTTCTGAAAGTAGATGGCAGTGATGGGTGTACAACTTTGTGTTAAAAATCATTGAATTGTAAAGAAAAAAAATACTCACTTCTATTCTGGTTATAGAAAGGAAAAAAAATAAAGGAGAAAGAGAATAAAGAAGAATCACAAAATAGATATTACCATGTTGAGCACTCAGTATTGATTTGACTGACAAATTTAAAGTAGTAGAGGAAGACAACCAAATGAAGCTTTAATGAAAACACTGCAGTGCCCGAATTATTTAGGGAGTCAGGACAACCTAAAAAGTTGTTCTTGAGACAGCTTAGGAAAAGAGACCTAACATGCATGTTCAGAGAACCTAGGTCGTGGATTCTAGGATCTTCTCCAAAGGAAGAGTGCCCTGCCTTGTAGTCAGATATCAGGATCTTAAATCTCTAAGTCATTGGTGCACCACGGAAAATGAAAATGTATGTTTCTAAAAAGACTTGCACAGGAATGTTTGTAGCAGTTGTATTCATAATAGCTCCTAACTAGAAGCAATCTAAATATGTACCAATAGGAAATGGGTAAAGAAATATGGCATATCCACACAATGGAATTCACTCAACCATAAAAAGCAATAAACTACAGGTATGTGCAACATAAATCAACCACAGAAACATTGTGCTGAACGAAAGAAGGTAGAGCACAGGGGAGTGCATACTGAATTATCCCATGTCCAGGAATATTTAGAACAGGCAAAACTCAATGGTTGGGGACTGACTGAAGCACAAAGCATCTCTCTGGGTGATTGAAACATTTGTATCTTAATAGTAGTATGGGTTATCTGTAGGTATTTGCCAAAACTCATTGAATTGGGTCCTGAAGATCTATGCATTTTGTATCATATAAAATTATACCTTAAAGTGAGATACTTTGAAGTATGAGGCAGGAACAAATTGGGCAATGACACCATGGAACAAAACAGAAAATTTAGAAATGGGTTCACTACATAAAAAAAGAATTAGTTTATGATGAAAGAGAAACTTTAAATCAGCAGGAACAAGAAGGGAGGGAAGGATTATTTAATAATAATATTGTGACCAGGAAAGATAAAAACTGGCTCCACTTCATTTGTAATACCTAAATAAAACCTAGTGAATTAAAAATTTACATGCAAAATAATGAAATAAGTTTCTCCACATCCTTGCCAAGACTTGTTACTTTTCTTCTTCTCCTTCTCTCCTGCTCATCCTTTAAAAAACAGCTCACCTAACTGGTGTGAAATGGTATCTCAGTGTGGATTTGATTGCCTTCCTTAATGATTTGTGATGTTGAATATTTTTTCATGAGCTTATTAGCCATCTATACATCTTCTTTGGAGAAATGTCTGTTCAACTTCTTTGCCCATTTTTAAATTAGGTTGTTTTGCTGTTGTTCTTCTATAGTTCTTTATGGACTATATCGTTCATGGAATTCTCCAGGCCAGAATACTGGAGTGGGTTCAGTTCAGTTCAGTTCAGTTCAGTTGCTCAGTCGTGTCTGACTCTTTGCGACCCCATGAATCACAGCACGCCAGGCCTCCCTGTCCATCACCAACTCCCGGAGTTCACCCAAACTCACGTCCATCAGGTCAGTGATGCCATCCAGCCATCTCATCCTCTGTCGTCCCCTTCTCCTCCTGCCCCCAATCCCTCCCAGCATCAGAGTCTTTTCCATTGAGTCAACTCTTTGCATGAGGTGGCCAACGTATTGGAGTTTCAGCTTTAGCATCAGTCCTTCCAATGAACACCCAGGACTGGTCTCCTTTAGGATGAACTGGTTGGATCTCCTTGCAGTCCAAGGGACCCTCAAGAGTCTTCTCCAACACCACAGTACAAAAGCATCAATTCTTTGGTGCTCAGCTTTCTTCATAGTCCAATTCTCACATCCATACATGACCATTGGAAAAACCATAACCTTGACTAGACGGGCCTTAGCCTTTCCCTTCTCCAGGGGATCTTCCCAACCCAGGGATCGAACCCAGGTCTCCCACATTGCAGGAGGATTCTTTACCAGCTGAGCCACCAGGGAAGCCCAAGAATAAGGGAGTGGGTAGCCTATCCCTTCTCCAGTGAATCTTCCCCACCCAGGAATTGAACCAGGGTCTCCTACATTGCAGGTGGATTCTTTACCAGCTGAGCTACCAGGGAAGCCCTTATATATTCTGAATACTAATCCCTTATCAGCTGTATGATTTGCAAATATTTTCTCCCATTCTGTGGATTGCCTTTTTACCAGGTTAATAGTGTCCTTTGATGATCAAAAGTTTTTAATTTTGATGAAGCACACAATTTTTTCTTTTGTTTCCTACACTTCAGGTGTTCTATCTAAGAAATCATGAGCAAAGTTAATGTCATGAGGCTTTTCCTTTGTATCTTCTTTTAAGAGTTTTATAGTTTTAGCTCTTATATTTATTTGATTCATTTTGAGTTAACTTTTGTGTGTAGTGTAAAGTAAAGGCCCAACTTCATTCTTTTGCATGTGAATATTCAGCTTTTCCAACACTATATCTTGAAAAGACTGTCTTTTGAATATTGAATGGTCTTAGACCCTTGCAGAAAATCATTTGTAGTCTACTTCTAGGCTGTTTATTCTATTCCACTTGTCTATATGTTTGTCTGTATGCCAAGACAACACTATTTTGATTACTATAGTTTTTTAATTAAAAGTTTTGAAATCTAGAAATATGAGACCTAAAATTTTGTTCTTTTTTAAAAAAAAAACAAAAACAGTTTTTGGCTATTTGGGATCCCCTGAGATTACAAATAGCCAAAAACTCTTTTTTTTTTAAAAAAAGAACAAAATTATAGGTCTCATACTTCTAGATTTCAAAACTTTTAATTAAAAAACTATAGTAATCAAAATAGTGTTGTCTTGGCATACAGACAAACATATAGACAACACTATTTTGATTACTATAGTTTTTTAATTAAAAATTTTGAAAATCTAGAAGTAAATTTTAGGTCGGACTTTTCTGCAAAAATTTCATTGGATTTTGATAGAGATTGCATTGAATGTATCAATCTCTTCAGGTAGTATTGACATTTTAACAAGTCTAAGTCTTTCAATAGACAAACATGGGCTGTTTTTCTACTTATTTATGTCTTTGTTAATCTTTCAGTAATGTTTTACGGTTTTCAGTGTATAGTCTTTAGCCTCCTTGGTTAAGTTTATTCCTAAAGAATTTTTCTTTTTGATGTTGTTGTAACTGGAATTGTTTTCTTAATTTCCTTTTTGGTTTGTTCATTGTTAGGTTTAGAAATACAGCTAATTTTTATGTGTTAATTTTGTATCCTCTAGTTTTGATCAATTTGTTTATTAATTCTGTGTGTGTGTGTGTGTGTGTGTGTGTGACTTTTGGGGTTTTCTACATCTAAGGTCAGGTCAAATAGAGATAATTTTGTTTCTTCGTTTCCAGTTTGGATGTTTTTTATTCCTTTTCCTTGCCTACTTGCTCTGGCTAAAACTTCCAATATTATGCTGAACAGAAGTAGTGCAAATTGGTGTCTTTAAAAAAAAATTTATTTGTTTAGGCTGTGCTAGGTCTTCGTTGTGGTGTGTGGCTCTTGTGGTGGCTTCTCTTGTTGCAGAGCATGGGCTCTAGGCACGCAGACTTCAGTAGTAATGGCACATGGGCTCAGTTGCCCTGTGGCACGTGGGATCTTCCTGACCAGGGATGGAACCCATGTCCCCTGCGTTGGCAGGTGGATTCTTAAACACCAGTCCACCAGGGAAGTCCCGAAAATGGGTGTCTTTGTCTTATTCCTGATCTTAGAGAAAAAGCTTTCAGGCTTTCATCATTGAGTGTGACATTAGTTATGAGTTTTTCAGATATGGCCTTTATTATGTCATATTTTAAAATAAAATATAGATAAATATTTTTATAATTTGGAGGAAGGAAAATATGATAGAAAAGGCAAATACTATAAGGGAAAGAAAAGATAATGCATTTGAATAATAGAATGATAAATATTTTAAATTGATAAAATATTTGAAAATATTTATATGGCAAAAGCTCCATAAACTAAAATGATATGATAAATGATATGATACAGGTAGAATTCTTAATATAAAAGGACTATTACATATAAATAAGGAAAAAATCCATACAAAAGCTAAACTGGCAAGGGATATGAACATGCAATTCCTAAGAAAAGAATAACAGAGTTGTGGCATATTTAGGAAAAATGTTTATTCTCCTTAGCATTTAAAGAAATAAAAATTTTAGTGAGATAGAATTTTTGACAATTGAAGTATAGTTGACTCACAATATTATATTAGTTTCAGGCATACAAAATAGTAATTCAGTAATTTTATAGATTATACAAAGTTATTATATTGACTATATTCTCTGTGCTACACATTACAAACTTGTAACTTATTTATTTTATACCTGGTAGTTTGCATAAATTGTCTTTACCGTTTTGCTCCCTCCCCCCACCCTATTCCCTTCTGTTAACCACTAGTTTGTCCTCTACTTCTGTGAGTTTGTTTCTATTTTGTTGTATTTGTTCATTTGTTTTACTTTTTAGATTCCACATAAATGTGCAAATATACAGTATTTGTCTTTTTCTGTCTGATTTATTTCACTAACAACTTTTTTTTTAAACTCTAATTTTGAAGAAAGATGAGAGAGAGTAATTTCACACATATCCATGGGAATACAAATTAGTTCAGACCATCTGAGACATCGGGGAAGCCCTTTCGGGAGAGCACCAAGGGCTAACTCTGAAAAATGTGCATCCTCAGCAATTGTATAACTCTGGGTTTATCCTAAAGATAAAATCATCCAAGATGCACGTACAAGGATGTTCACTGATATATTATGTAAGAGAGCAAAAAAAGAGGACTAACCTAAATGTCTAACATCTGTGGGGCCACTAGAAATGATGATTCAGATGTAGTGTGTACACCCACCCACCCACACACACACAGGGTCATCCCTCAGTATTTAAGCCCTTCCCTGGTGGCTCAGATGGTAAAGCATCTGCCTACAACGCAGGAGACCCAGGTTAGATCCCTGAGTTGGGACGATCCTCTGGGGAAGGCAATGGCACCCCACTCCAGTACTCTTGCCTGGCTACAGTCCATGGGGTCACAAAGAGTCGGACACGACTGAGCGACTTCACTTCACTTCACTTCAGTATTTAAGGGAGAACTGGTTCCAGCACATTTTCTTGGAATCTTTGGAAGCTCAAGTCCCTTATATTTACATATAACCTAAGCACATCCTCTTGTATACTTTAAATTTTCTCTAGATTAATCATAATACCTAATACAATGTACATGAGGTGTGAATAGTAATGTGTACTGTGTGCTAAGTTGCTTCAGTCGTGTCTGACTCTGTGCAACCCTATGGACTGTAGCCTGCCAAGCTTCTCTGTCCATGGGATTCTCCAGGCTAGAATACTGGAGCAGATTGCCATGCCCTCCTCCAGGGGATCTTCCCGATCTGGGGATCGAACCTGTGTCTCTGATGTCTCTTGCATTGGCAGGCGAGTTCTGTACCACCAGTGCCACCTGGGAAGCTCTGTGAATAGTTATAAGTACAATGTAAATGCTATTCAAATAGTTGCCAGCATGCAGCAAATTCAAGTTTTGCTTTATGGAACTTTCTGGAATCTTTTTTTCAAATATTTTTGATCCATGATTGGTTGAAGCTGCATATATGAAAGGCTAACTCTACCTGTAAATCTACTGATCTAAGCACGGAAAAAAAATATATATGTACTGCTGCTGCTGCTAAGTCGCTTCAGTTGTGTCCGACTCTGTGCGACCCCATAGACAGCAGCCCACCAGGCTCCCCCGTCCCTGGGATTCTCCAGGCAAGAACACTGGAGTGGGTTGCCATTTCCTTCTCCAATGCATGAAAGTGAAAAGTGAAAGGGAAGTCGCTCAGTCGTGTCCAATTCTTTGTGACCCCATGGACTGCAGCCCACCAGGCTCATACTGAGTGAGAAGCAAATTGCTAAATAATACACCGAGTACTACCTGAGTTTTATTTATTTGTTTTTGACAAAATTTGGGAGGCTATTTATACAAAAGTATTAAAAATGGTTGTGTCTAGATAATAGTATTTTAAGTGATTTATATTTTCCTCTTTTTTCATTTCTTTCTCTAGATTTCTACGATAAACATGTAGTCTTGATGTAGTAATGGTTTTTGTTACTTAAAATGATGACTTTTTACTATGGTAAAATATGCAATACATATATTTACCATTGTAACCATTTTTTCTAGTGTATAACTCACGAGTGTTAAGTGCATTTATATGTCCTGCAACCATCACCACTGTCCATCCTCAGAACTTTTCATCTTCCCAAACTGAAATTATACCCATTAAGCAATAACTTCCCATTACCACTGCCCCGTCAGTGCAGGAGCACTCTATATTCAATCATATTTATCTCTCTCTCCCCTTCCCAACTACACATATGCTTAAAAACAAAAACAGTTTTATTGAGATATAACTCACACATGAAATAAATCTCCCATCAAACACACTTCTGAAGTGCATTTTAGCCTTCCTTGCCTTTTTCTTTTTTTTAAATTGGTAACATTTTAAGCATCCATGCAGGACAGTGTTGGAAGTGAATGCTCTTGAATTGCTTTGGAAGAAACTGTAGAGGAAAAAAATATAAGTGAATTTTACCTGCCAGAACCCTGTGCTCTGTATTTGGAAAGAGCCTCTGAGTACTTTCAAAAACTATTCAAACTGGTTTTAGGCCCAGCTCCCCTTGGAAAGCTGAGATAAACTCAAGAGCAGGAATCTATTAATAGGTCAACAGCAGGAGAAGAAGGGGGGTATGGAGGGGTCTGGGGCAGCTGCGTCTCATTTGGGACTTGAAAATTGGCTTTTCTTTTATTCTTTTATAGAATCTAGGAAGAGAAGGGATGTTTTCTCCTGCACATTTGATTATTATAACAGGCCAAGATCTCTTTGAACATAACCAGTAAAGAAAAGAAGCCTCCGTGGCCATCGAACTGGGTAACATAATCTCTGGTTTGTAGTTTGAATCCTATTAATGTTAATGGTGTAGAATTGTACAGTGAGAATGCTCTGGGAGTTTTTAAAGCTCGATTTTTCAAAGGCTGCATTCCTCATTAGACCTTCTCCATTAAAGCATGCTTGAATGATGCTACACAGCCGAATAGTTGGGATTTTTTTCCACTCTTGTCATAGTCTGAAGACAAAGGATTCTTCCGCTTGCCCAAGTTCCTGCGAGCCTAGGTTGAGCGGCTGTGACAGCGCGGCAGCAGGGAGCTTTTTATGCAGGCTTGGGTTTGCCGTCAGGCCTCATTCACTAGACAGGATCAGTCGGAGCAGTGGATGGAGGAAAAAAAATCAATGGGGGAAAATCTCACGCAGCCAGATATGGTGCCATGATCCACTTTTCCCTTTCACTGCTGCTGAGTCATGGTGGCGTCTAGGCCACGGCACAGAAAACTGTAAAATCTCCTCCTACCTGCATTGTGTCTTCTCTGTGCTTTGGCTAAAGTGATGTCCAGACAGTTTAACAAATGCTAGCGTTAGGGTCTCAGCTTTCTTGACTACTCCTGTGAGTGGCATTAAGAGCGGTGGAAAGGAGCTGGGGCCCTGTAGCAGGTACCCACGTTCCTCCTCACAGTCTTACAGCCTAGCTTGTACTCAATGTCTCCTGGCCTCAATTTCCTTATCTGTAAAGCATGGATAATATACTTATTCCTTGTAATTCACAAGGTTCCTGTGAGGATCAAAGAGGGTTAATTTGTATGTTTGTTATTATATGGAGGCATACTTCTAATTCATTATCATTGGGATTTTTATACTTGAGTTAGAAGTTGTGTGTAGAATTCTTCTGGATTATGTGTGCATGGATTTCAGCCATTACCAAAAGTTTTTTAATATTGCCCAAGGATAAGCGTTGTGTGTATGTGTGTGTGCTCAGTCGTGTCTGACTCTTTGTGACCTCATGGACCATGGCCTGCCAGGCTCCTCTGTCCATGAAATTTTCCAGGCAAGAATATGGGTTGCCATTTCCTTCTCCAGGAGATTTCCCGACCGAGGGATCGAACCCACATCTCTTGTGTCTCCAGCATGGCAGACGGACTTTTTACTATTAGCACCACCTAGGAATCCCCAGGAAAGTGTTAAGGGCTAGATAAATTTAAAAGTGACTTTAGGTATAAGATATAAAATGTAAATATCATTACTATTAACTAGTTCGTTGGAATATTGGGGGAAGGAAGGAGAAAGAGAGGGTCAAATAAAAACCCCCTCCTTCACAACAAAACAAAACAAAGCAGGAATTGTCAAAAGAGGGAAAGACAGTGGGGAGTAGGGAGTAAAAACACAGATGCACTAAGCACCAAAATGGACACACAGGAAAAACACCATCAACCTTGTCTTGTGACCGTATGTCTCTTTCTATTGAAGGTTTTAAAAACCATATTACGTCTTTACGCCAGAAGCGACATATTAGTTTGCTAGGGCTGCCATAACAAAATACCACACACAGACTGGATGGCTTGAACAATTGAGTTTTTTCCTCCAGTTCTGGAGACAAGAAGTCTAACAGCAAGGTGGTGGCAGGTTTGGTTTCCTGTGAGGCCTCCCCCGTCCTTGGTTTGCAGATGGTGGTCTTCTCACTGTGTCCTCAGGTGGTCTTTGTGTGTGTGTGTGTGTGCGCACACGCGCGCACATCCCTGTGTCTCTTTCTGTGTCCAAATTTCCTCTTCTTATAAGGCATCGGTCATATTGTACTGGGGGTGTCCTCAGTGGCTCAATGGTAAAGAATCTGCCTGCAATGCAGGAGACACAAGGCTGATCCTTGGATTGGGAAGATCCTCTGAGGAGGACATGTCAACCCACTCCAATATTCTTACCTAGAGAATCTCATGGTCAGCAGAGCCTGGTGGGCTATAGTCCATGGGGTCTTAAAGAGTCAGATATGACTGAAATGACTGAGCACGCACACACACAAGCACACATATTGGATTAAGTGAAAGTGAAGTCGCTCAGTCGTGCCTGACTGTTTGCGACCCCATGGAGAGTGTAGCCCACCAGGCTCCTCCATCCATGGGATTCTCCAGGCAAGAATACTGGAGTGGGTTGCCATTTCCTTCTCCAATCCAATATTGGATTTGGACCCATTTCTAACAACCTCATTTTAACTTAATCACCTCTTTAAAGATTCTATGTTCAAATATGGTCATACTCTGAACTGGGAGTTAGAGCTTCACTATGAATGGGGGTCAGTACAATTCAGCCCACAACATGCTTTTTGCACCATAGACAATAAGAACTTAGTCAAAGGACCAGAATTTACTCCAGAATCATAGAAGGGGGCCAAAAGGAGTTGTGAAACCAGTGGTAAAATTTGTTTGAATATCTCCTGTGATACTTATATCAATCATATAAAAGATATCTGAGTTTATGGAGAAACTCAGACTTCTGTGGATAAATAATTGTTTGGTTTAAGCATTTGGTCCATAATTTTTGATTTGGGAAGTGGGATTGGAGTGTCAAATAGGGAAATAGAATCTACACTGATTATGTCAGCAGAGGAAATTTAATACAGGGAAAAGCATGAAGAGATTTACTACTCTCTGGTCCTGAGGAGCAATTTAACATGGGATCATTCGTGAGGGAGTCACATGTGACGTTCATGGGGTGTTCTGTGGGATATCAAGATGGTCAAGACTTCTGGGGACCATGGAGAGATGATGTGCATAGAGCAGAAGGGTTGACATAGCCTTGAGGCAAGACAGTGAATGTATACTGTTGTCCCTCTTAGAAAGAATTAGTAGAAAGCAAGAGACCTGTGTTCCTTGATAATTGTTTGAAGGGAAAAAATTAGATCAAGAGCTGTGTACCAGATGCCAGATACTTGTGTTAATTTGCTCAAGTGAAGTTACCATGTCAGGAACAGCAATGACAATCAGCATTGCCTGATAGAGTTTAAAATAATCTATAAGCATTATCCAACATGAGTACGTCTTCTGCGTTATCCAACATGAGTACATCTTCTGCACAGCCAAACAGGAAAGTTAAATGGAAATGTTAGGAATTGCCACACCTGCTTCTTTTAAGTCTCTGATGTTGGCATTAATCCTGGCAACCATTTGGCCTTACTATAGCATTTTCCCACATTCCAGTATGGAGACTAGATCCGTTTCCAAGTGTATTTGCAGCAATTATACACTCAAGATCTAAGGTCATAACCATTTCCTTATGGGTAGGAAGTCCTGTAAGGTAGATTTGAGTTCAAACCTCAAGTATCACCTGACTGCTATAGGTCTTCTCTTTGAATACTGATCTCCGGTGGTGTTTTGGGTCTTCAGGAATTAGCATCCATTCAGAATTAGTATCTAGAATATTTCAAAGATCTGTAGATTCTTTAATTTCCCTTGATAAAAGGCCAAGACTTTACTTAAATCTTATTAGCAGAGTTGATCCACATCACTTGCTTATCCAAACTAGTATGTGTATATATGCTAGCTGATGCCTGTTGTTTGATACCTGCTGTGACAGTTGATCTCTGCTCTGGGGGCTCCCCATCAGACCTTCTCAGAATTGCACTGCAGGCTGAAGCTCCTCCTAATCAGTCACCTTCCTTCCCTGTCTCCTTTCACAGGGGTCAGACCTGCACTGTGGTCAGAAGCCTCTCCCCTCCTACTCCTGATCCTCCTCCCCTTTATCTTCCATAGATGTTTCCCCCAATATGTGTCTATCACACCTTGTTCCACTTTGGCATCTGTTTCTCAGAGGATCTGAGCTGACACAGAAATCAACTAATCATGCAAAATAGTCTGAAGTCCATTGAATATTAGATTGCTGACAAGTATAAGACTCCTGGGCTTCGGTGAGCATAATTTTAGTTTTTCCTAATAACTGAAAATTTTTTTAAATAATTAAATATATCATGTATTAAAAAGCCTGAATAGAGTTGGTTTCTTTCTTCTAGAAAAACATCTATTCCTTAGGTAAGAAAATGTTGCTTTTGGAAATAAATTTTTTAAGTGGATCCAGAGAAGAGATTGAATTCAGGGAAGAGATTGGGAGCAGAAACTGGGAAACTGGGTAGCATCTGTCTGTCTCTGCTGTGTGTTTTGCTTTCTATTTTATATCAAAAAGTGTTAACCTAAGATCTAACTTGTCAAAAATGAAAAATGTGGGATTCATGTGGTACTCTCAACAGGCTCCTTGAAAAACATTTTTTTCCTTCTGTCAAAGATCAGCTGAAGTTGAATTTGGCATTGTTTGCCCTCTGTCACCCCCGCATTCAGGTCAGACTCTTGTCTGACCTAAGTGAGGCGGTGATGGACAGGTCTGTAGAGGGTATTATCACAGCCTAATCAGATAAACTGAAAGCAAAATTGTTTTTCTCTCATGGTCTGGCGTAACCTGCTCTGTGAATTTTCAAGGCATGGTACAATTGATTGTTAGGAATGAGACAGAGATTTTGGTCACAGCAGCAGTTCTGGGAACCAACTGTCCTCTGCCTTGTAGACTGACGTCCTCAGCAACAGAGCAGCCTAAGCACCATGAAACCTGAAATATTTTTTTTACCTAATGCATAAAAGCGGGCCCTGTTGTTTCCTGGATGCATTAGGCTTTCAGTCGATGATAATGACACATTTAATCTTGTGTTGTGCTAAGTTGCTTCAGATGTGTCTGACTCTGTGACCCTATGGACTGTAGCCTGCCAGGCTCCCCTGTCCATGGGATTCTCCAGGCAAGAATGCTGGAGTGGGTTGCCATGCCCTCCTCTAGGGGATCTTCCCCACCCAGGATCAAACCTGCGTCTCTTAGGTCTCCTGCATTGGTAGGTGGGTTCTTTAGCACTAGGGCCACCTGGGAAAGATCTAAAACATTCATTTTGTAATAGTAACAATGAGTCCAAGTCTAGAATCAGCAGAAGCCTTGCAAAAAATAATTAAACGAAATAAAATGAACAGCAGCAACCAAAACTAAGACCTAAGGGTACTAAAAGAATCTCTTCTAGTTTGCTTGCTTGTTTAATTATATATTTTAATAATAATAATAATAGACAAGTAAGAAATGCCTATGTTTGGGGCTGTGGAGGCAATGACAAACAGGCTTAAAGGAAAGTAAAATACTGTTAAAATAGTATTTTGCTTCTCTGCCAGGGGAGTAATAGAAGGAAATAATTATTTGTTGCAATTGTGCTTTGTGCCAACCTTTGTGCTAAAGGTTGGCATACACACACACACACACACACACACACACTTAGTTGCTCAGTCCTGTCCAACTGTTTGTGACCCCACAGACTGTAGCCCACCAGGCTTCTCTGTCCATGGGATTCTCCAGGCAAGAATACTGGAGTGGAGTGCTGTTTCCTACTTCAGGGAATCTTCCTGACCCAGGGATTGAAACCTCATGTCTTGCATCTCCTGCGCTGGCAGGTGAATTCTTAACCACTAACACCACCTGGGAAGCCTGTATATATATTTATTAATATTTTGGCCAGCTAAGATTATTTATTTATATTTTTGATTGAAGTATAGCTGCCACACAATGTTATATGTCCTAGGTGTACAATAGTGATTCACAATTTTAAAGATTGTATTCTGTGTGTAGTTATTATAAAATATTGGCTAAGTTCCCCATGTTGTACAATATATCTTTGTAGCTTAT
The DNA here is from genome assembly GCF_002263795.3 of Bos taurus. Lineage (NCBI taxonomy): Eukaryota > Metazoa > Chordata > Mammalia > Artiodactyla > Bovidae > Bos > Bos taurus. The sequence continues at coordinate 91,348,882 of NC_037333.1, forward strand.
TTCGTACTTAACCAGTTTGGAGGAGCCTGGAGTGCCTCAGTCCATAGAGTCACAAGGAGTTGGACACGACTGAAGTGACTTAGAACACATGCATGCAGTCTGTACCTCTTATTTCCCTCCTCCTCTATTGCCCCTCCCCCTGCCCTCTCCCCACTAGTAGCCATAGTTTGTTCTCTATATCTATGAGTCTGCTTCTTTTTTGTTGTATTCACTAGTTTGTTTTATTTTTTAGATTCTACATATAAATCATATCACACAGTATTTGTCTTTCTCTGTCTGACTTATTTCACTTAGCATAATGCCCTCTATCTGTGCTCCTGCAAATGGCAAAATTTTCATTTTTTATAGCTGAGTGATATTCCCTTGTGTATATAAACCACATCTTCTTTATCCATTCATCTGTTGATGGACACTTAAGTTGCTTCCATATCTTGGCAATTAAAATAATACTGATATGAATATTGATAAATAACGTAGCCTTCTACCTAAAGGAACTAGAAGAAGAAGAGCAACAGTTAGTAGAGGAAAGAAATCATAAAAATCAGAGCAGAAGTAAATGAAATAGAGACTAAAAAAAAGAATAAAAGAGATCAATGAAAATAAAAGCTGGTTCTTTGAGAAGATAAATAAAATTTATTAAACTTTAGCTGAACTCATCAAGAAAAAAAGAGAAAGGGTCCAAATCAATAAAATAATAATGAAAAAGGAGACATTATGACCAACATCATAGAAATACAAAGGATCATAAGAGATTACTACGAACAACTATATGCCAATAAAATGGGCAACCTAGAGGAAGTGGACAAATTCTTAGAAAGAAATATTCTCCCAAGACTGAACCGGGGAAGAAATAGAAAATATGAACAGATCAGTTACCAGTAATGAAATTGAATCAGTAATTTTAAAGGTCCTAATCCAATGCAGGAGATGTGTGTTCAGTCCCTGGGTTGGGAAGATCCTTTGGAGAAGGAAATAGTAATTCATTCCAGGATTCTTGCCTGGGAAACCCCATGGACAGAGGAGCCTGGAGGGCTACAGTCAAACAAACCTTAGGAACTAAATAACAGCAATAAACAAAAGACAAGGACAGGATGTCTTCATAGGTGACTTCTAGCATACATTTAGAGAAGAGTTAACACCTATCTTTCTCAAATTTTTTTTTATAAGTCATAGAGGAAGGAACACTTCTCAGCTCATTCCATGAGATCAACATCACCAACTAAGTTTCATCTGGTAAAATTCTTAAAATATCTTGTTTAAACTTCACTCTTCATTGGCACACATAGATTTTAAAACATTTTTAAAAACAAAAATTTTAGCTTACTTGTAATTAGTATTTAATATGAACCTAAACTTAATGCTCAGTATTAACTCATCTTTACAACACATCTATGCAGTAACTCCTATCATTAACCCCATTTTGCACTGAAGGAAAGATTTTTAGACTAAGTGATTTGACCCCAGACTCCAAGCTACCTATTGTACTGTGTCTCTCTGTCTACTTCATAGGGTTTATGGAACAATCCTTTTAATACAATACATAGAAAGCAAGTTACTGTCCAAAATAAAATTAACCATGGATTAGAGGAACACTTTTGGATGGCAAAATAAGTGTTAAGAAAACCACAAGGATAAATAGAAAAAAATTGACATATAATCAAGATAAGTTGTAATTTAAAAAATGGCCTTTTGAAGGAGTGAGAATTTTTCGCAGAGCTAAACAATGTGATTGCATTGCCACATTTTATAGAACAGTCTCTGTAACAGGTCTGACTTGGCCACAAGAGGATAACTGCATGGTCTAAAGTAGATTGCACCCACCTTCAGCTGCTATTGAAGCTCTTAGAAAATGTATCCTCACTTAACAAACGTGGCTGAAAATGCCAAGAAGCCTTTTGCTAAAAGATATGTTTTCTAGGCCCTAACTGAATTCATTATTTTGTTGAGCACTGCCACCAAGCCAACCGTGGGCAATTTAGCATGTCACATTTCAAGCTGAATTTAATTCATCTAATATGTTCGCTTTTGTGAGCCGTAAATGAGACAGATTTACCTTATGATCAGGTGACCACCTGTCAGGAATGCCATAAACAGAAAGTGTTAATTCTGCCATAAACAGAAAGTCAAGTCCTGGTTGTCCACCTAAGAAAAGCTGGTCCAAAAATTTGCCAAGGCTGTCAAGGTCCTATGTTGACAGGAAACATGTCTAAAAAGGTTGTGTCTGTGCCTTTTTAGGGGCTTCCCAGGTGGCACAGTGGTAAAGAATCAGCCTGCCAATGCAGGAGATGCAAGAGATCTGGGTTCGATCCCCCAAAGAAGGGAATGGCAGCCCATCCCAGTATTTTTGCCTGGAGAATTCCATGGACAGAGGAGCCTGATGGGCTCTAGTCCATGGGGTCGCAAAGAGTCGGACATGACTGAGCAACTAACATTTTCACTTTTCCCCCATAGTGCCTAATATCCCAATCACAAAGTGACATGTGAATGGGTCCAAGATCACAATAAGAAAGTGTGTTACAACACACACCATTTATCAAACACTTCCTGTTCCAAGGAGCTGTAAATCGGAGAGAAAAATCTGAGAAAGACACCAGGAATTCAGTGAGCATCTTTTTTTCTATCAGATTTAGGGCAATTCTCAGGTACTTTGGGAATCAGAATTAAAAATACACATCTCATTTAAGGGTGTTGTAAAGACTGACGTGTTGCTTGGCATGGCTTCAGGCATATGGGAAGCCTACAATTATCTGTTGTTGTTGTTCAGTTGCTCAGTCATGTCCGACTCTCTGCAACCCATTGACTGCAGCACGCCAGGCTTCCCTGTCCTTCACCATCTCCTGGAATTTGCTCGAACTCATTTCCATCGAGTCGGTGATGCCATCCAACCCTCTCATCCTCTGTCATCCCCTTCTCCTCTAGCCTTCAACCCTCTCATCCTCTGTCATCCCCTTCTCCTCTAGCCTTCAAACCTTCCCAGCATCAGGGTCTTTTCCAACAAGTCAACTCTTCGTATCAGGTGGCCAAAATATTGGAGCTCCAGCTTCAGCATCAGTCCCTCCAATGAATATCCAGGGTTGATTTCCTTTAAAATTGACTGGTTTGATCTCCTTGCAGTCCAAGGGACTCTCAAGAATCTTTTCCGACACCACAGTTGGAAAGCATCAGTTCTTCAGCGCTCAGCCTTCTTTATGGTCTAATTCTTACGTCCATCCATGACTACTGGAAAAACCATAGCTTTAACGAGAGGGACCTTTGTTGGCAAAGTAATGTCTCTGCCATTTAATACTCTGTCTAGAGGCTTAGTCTTCCCTAGTGACTCAGATGGTAAAGAGTCTGCCTGCAATGTGGGGGACCTGGGTTCAATCCCCGGGTTGAGAAGATCCCCTAGAGAAGGGAATGGCAACCAATTCCAGTATTCTTGCCTGGAAAATCCCATGCACGGAGGAGCCTGGAGGGCCCCAATCCATGGGATCGCAAAGAGTTGGACACGACTGAGCGACTAACACACTCATACTCACTAGGCTTGTCATAGCTTTTCTTCCAAGGAGCAAGCATCTTTTAATTTCATGGCTGCAGTCACCATCTGCAGTGATTTTGGAGCCTAAGAAAATAAAGTCTGTCACTGTTTCCATTGTTTCCCCATCTCTTTGCCATGAAGTGATGGGACCAGATACCATGATCTTAGTTTTTTGAATGCTGAGTTTTAAGCCAGCTTTTTCACTCTCCTCTTTCACGTTCATCAAGAGGCTCTTTAGTTTCTCTTCACTTTCTGCCATAAGGGTAGTGTCATCTTCGTATCTGAGGTTATTGATATTTCTCCCAGCAGTCTTGATTCCAGTTTGTGCTTCATCCAACCTGGCATTTTGCATGATGTACTCTGCATAGAAGTTAAATAAGCAGGGTGACAATATACAGCCTTGAGGTACTCTTTTCCTAATTTTGAGCCAGCCTATTGTTCTACCTCTGGTTCGAACTGTTGCTTCTTGACTTGCATACAGATTTCTCAGGAGGCAGGTAAGGTGGTCTGGTATTCCCATATCTTTAAGAATTTTCCACAGCTGCTTGTGATCTACACAAAGGCTTTAGTTTAGTCACTGAAGCAGAAGTAAATGTTTTTCTGGAATTCTCTTGTTTTTTCTATGATCTGGTGGATGTTGGCAATTTGATCTCTGGTTCCTCTGCCTTTTCTAAATCTAGCTTGAACATTAACTATCGTATTTTATTATTTTGGATATGCTGGGTCTTTGTTGTGGCACGTGGGCCTAGTTGCGGCAAGCAGGGGCTACTCACTAGCTGTGGTGCGAGGGCTTCTCTTTGCTGGTGGCTTCTCTTGTTGCTGAGCATGGGCTCCAGGCTTTCAGTTGCCACACAAGGGCTCAGTAGTTGTGGCACTCGGGCTCCATTGCCCCGCAACATGTGGGATCTTCCTGGACCAGGGATGGATCCTGTGCCCCCTGAATTGGCAGGCAGATTCTCAACCACTGGATCACCAAGGAACTCTTAGCCATTTGATTTTTGATATTATTATTTTCCTTTCTCTACCTAGAGTCAGCCATTAATTGATCAAAATGTATCCTGTACCTAAAATGAATTGGGGGCAAAACAAACAAAAGACAAAAACAGATCAAGAAACAAAGCTTTGTGCAATAGTTTAAATATCTTCACCAATCAAAACTTTATAGGAGATGCTATTAGTAAACTAACTGACTTTCCATTTTTTTGCTAATTTACTCAACAATACCTGCTGTCAAGCACTGTAATGAATTCTGTTTGAATGCAAAGGTGAATCTGATTTGGGACTTGCCTTCAAGAACCACAGTCTTGCCATGGTGTTAGGCCTGGGAAGCAGTGGCGGGGCACGAAGAGGCCTTCTAGGTGCTAGCAGTATTCTGTTTCTTGGCCTGGGGACGGTTCTATAATAATTAAACTATATATTTACATTTAACTTTTTGGTGTACCTGTTAAATTCACAATAAAAAAGAGTCCCCAAGAATGGTATGTAAATTGTATCTCAATATAAAAAGATTATGAGATATTCCTGACCTTGGATTAGAGGCTGGTGTCTTAGATGGGCACACAAAGCACAAGTGAGCAAAAGGAAAAAATAGATAAATTCATTTAACCAAAATTAAAAACTTTTGCTTTCACAAGAAAGTATCAAGAAACTGAAAAGACAACCCAAAGAGTGGGAGAAGTATTTTCAAATCATGTATCTGATAAGGGTCTAATATCTAGAATATGTAGAAAAAACTATTACATCTGTCAAGTGTACCTCAATAAAGCTGAAATTAAAAGATGAAAGAAGAAAAAAAAGAACTATTAAATCTCAACAATGGGGGCTTCCCAGGTGGCCCAGTGGTTAAGAATCCATCTGTCAATGCAGGGGACACGGATTTGATCCCTGGTCTGGGAACTAAGATCCCACATGCTGCAGGACATCTATGCCTGCGAACCCAGTGTACCACAATGAAGACCCAGTGCAACCAGGGGAAAAAAAACCCAACCAAAACCTCAATAATGAAAAGGGACAAATAACCCCATTAAAACTGAGCAAAAAATTTGGGCTTCTCTGGTGGCTCAGTGGTAAAGAATCTGCCTGCCAGTGCAGAAGATACAGGTTTGATTCCTGGTCCAGATAGATCCCACATGAAAAGCCCACACACCAAAGCTAAAGAAAAGCCCATGCAGCAACAAAGATCCAGCACAGCCAAAAATGGAGAAATAAATATTTTTTTTAATTGAGCAAAACGTTTAAAGACATTTCTCCAAGAAAAATATATAAATGGACCATAAGCATATGAAAAGATGCTTAACACCATTAATATCAGATAAATGCAAATCAAACTCCCAAAGGTACCATTTCATACCCACCAGCACGACCATAATGAAAAAGGCAGACAATAACAAGTGCTGGCAAGGATGTGAAGAAACTGAAACAGTCATACACTGTTGATGGGATTGTAAAATGAAGTAGCTACTTTGGAAAATAATTGTGTGTAGTGCCTCAAAAACACAGTTACCACATGACCCAAAGCTAGCTTAAAACATAACATTCAAAAAACTAAGATCAGGTATCCAGTCCGATCAGTTCATGGCAAATAGATGGGGAAACAATGGAAACAGTGACAGACTTTATTTTCTTGGGCTCCAAATGCTGTGGATGGTGACTGCAGCCATGAAATTAGAAGATGCTTGCTTCTTGGAAGAAAAACTATGACAAACCTAGACATCCTGTTAAAAAGAAAAGACATTACTTTGCCAACAAAGGTCTGTATAGTCAAAGCTATAGGTTTTCCAGTGGTCATGTATGGATGTGAGAGTTGGACCATAAGGAAGATTGAGTGCTGAAGAGTTGATGCTTTTGAACTATGGTATTGGAGATTCTTGAGAGTCCCTTAGACTGCAAGGAGATCAAACCAGTCACTCCTAAGGGAAATCAACTCTGAATAGTTATTGGAAGGACTGATGCTGAAGCTGAAGCTTCAATATTTAGGCCACCTCATGCAAAGAGCCGACTCATTGGAAAAGACCCCAGTGCCTGGAAAGATTGAAGGCAGGAGGAGAAGGGGACAACAAAGGATGAGAAGTTTACATAGCATCACTGACTCAATGGACTTGAGTTTGAGCAAACTCTGGGAGGTGATTAAGGGCAGGGAAGACTGGTGTGCTGAAGTCCACGGGATCACAAAGAGTTGGACACAACAGAGCAACTGAACAACAACAATAAGTATTTACATAAGAGAAATGTAAACCTAAATCTACACAAGAACTTGTACATGAAATTTTATAGCTGCACTGTTAAAAGTAGTCAAAAAGTAGGGGAAAAAACTTAACTGCTCATCAACTGATGGATAAACAGAATATGATATGTTTATACAATTGATTATTATTCAATCATATAAAAGAATGAAGTACTGATATCAGCTACAACATGGCTGAACATTGAAAATATGATGCTAAGTGAATGAAACTGATCACAAAAGATCACGCTTTGTATGATTCCATTTGTATGGAAGGTCCAGATTAGAAACAGAAAGCAGGTTAGTGGTTGCTGGGGATGAGGGGAAAAAAGGGACTAAGGAGTGACTGCTGATGAGTACAAGATTTCTTTGGGGGATGATTAAAAAATGTTATGGAATTAGATAATGGTAACAGTAACAATATAAAGCATTATGGATATATACATATATAAAATATAAAACATGACTTTCTTCCATAAGAAGTGATGAATAGAAGACAAAGGCAAGATTTTTGTCATGTTCATTAACACACATCCCTAATTTGGAGAACAGGAAAGGGAAAATCTGTTAATCTAGGTCTCAGCATGACATTTGTGTTATGATAATTTAGTGAGAGTTGTTGAGAATTGGGAAGGATCTGAGAATTTACCCTACTAACAAGCTATCCTAATAGGTGTGAGCCTTCCCTTGTAGCTCAGTTGGTAAAGAATCTGCCTACAATGCAGGAGACCTGGGTTCAATTCCTGGGTTGGGAAGATCCCCTGGAGAAGGAAATGGCAACCCACTCTAGTATTCTTGCCTGGAGAATCCCATGAATTGTACCCTGCCAGGCTCCTCTGTCCATGGGGTCGCTAGAATTGGACTCAACTTAGCAACTAAGCAACTTCCCTGGTGGCTCAGACAGTAAAGCGTCTGCCTACAATGCGGGAGACCTAGGTTCGAGCCCTGGGTTGGGAAGATTCCCTGGAGATGGAAATGGCACCCCACTCCAGTACTATTGCCTGGAAAATCCCATGGACAGAGGAGCCTGGTAGGCTACAGTCCATGGGGTCGCAAAGAGTTGGACATGACTGAGCGACTTTCACTTTAGCAACTAAACCACAAGGACATAAGACTCCTGGGTCAGAGACAAAGAACTTTTTCCTCTGCATTTTACCATAGTCAATTGTGAAAGAGTTAACAATTTATAGAATTTTTAAAAATATAATCAAATTAGTGTTTGGAAACTCTAAGAAATGTATTATAAAATAAAATATTAAATGCAGAAGGTGTATAAAATCTGTTTACCATATAACTTTTTGAGTATATGCTTACTGGATGTTTTGGAAGCTTATAAAGTAAATATTAGCTTTTCAGATTAAAAACTACAAGATGAAATAGAATGTGAAGGAATCTTCAGCAAATCACTTGAACTTATACATAGCACTTAACTTTCCCAATGAAGTTTTTCAGAAGGACAGATTCAGTAAAGTATGTTAACTGCAGATTCATTGTTCACCCCAGACTTCTTTAATCTAACAGTGTGTAGTGGGGAAAAATTTTACAATAAATGAGAAAACATTCAGTAGTGAATTCTCCTTGTGTTTTCTACAATATTCCCTGGGATCCATGTGGTTTAATCAACACCAAAAAAGTACTGGTCTTTAAAAACAAACAAAATCTTCATTCTAGAAATCACATGAAACAATCTTGCTTGTATTGCAATTATATTTTGTTTCACTTAAACCTGTTGAACTGCATGGGCATGCAAAACAATCTTAGAGCCACTATGCTAGCAGAGTGAGGCAGTATACTGAGCACCAGCATATGGAGGAAAATGAGACTTTGGTGGGGACTCTGGGATCTGAATCTGAAGACAGCAGTTTCTTAGAGTATTTTGGTTTTGAAGGAGTCAGTTACCTAATTAGGTTAGAGAGACAGTTACCTAATTAGATGTGTTTCATACACAAGGAAAGATGATCTCTTTAGTCTTTTCCTAGACTCCCAAAGCCATTTCCTTCAATTATAGGACCTCCAACATACACAGGAGGTCTGGTCTAGGATCTGTTTCCTATAGTTTTCTAAAGGCTGATCCATCCATTATTAAAGAGACTTGGCCTCTGAGCATCAGATTACTGCTTTTCTTGTAAAACAGCTTAGTGGCAACAAAATCCATTTCACCTGTAGACACTGGGTTATTTTTTTCCTTTTTAACTGAGCCTTTCTATTTTGTTTTGTTTCTTGCTTAAAGATGAGCTGTAAATAAGTCCATGGAACTTTTGGTTATCAACTTTACTTACTTTCAAATGATCTAACTATATAATCCTTTGTCCTGTCTCAGATATTTGCTGTGTGTAATTTTTGTTTCGTTTTACTGAGATGTCTTTCCTTCTCTTAAGCTCTTTCTGCTTAAGAAATAGCAGAAGATTAAGAGTTAGGATATGTAGCCTCGTCTTTCATCTCTTAATCCCCCGTGTATAACCTATTGCATCAAGATAATGCTTCTGGGAACATGCTATGAGTTTCTTCGGCGTGACTGCGGACGAGCTGGGGTAGATTTGGCTACAGTTTCTGAGTCTGGAGTTCCTGTGTGTTTGGAAAAATAAGGATAAAATAAAGATGAAATATATCTTAACTAGTTTATGTGGCTGAAGAGACTGGGAGCGTCATCTCCTAAACTAAATAAGATTAGGTTTAACGTGGTATATGGAAGATGAAAGGACAGCTCCCTTAGGAAACTCAGACTTGATGCAAGACTGTGCATCACTTGACCTTTTTCTGCCTTTGCCTTGAATTGTCTGGAGGCTCAAAACTATTCTTAATGCTCACTTATAGTGACTGTATTAAGTTTTACAAATTTTAAAATCATTACCATGTTCTTTTCTTTCAACTTTATCATATCTTCCTACTTTAACATACATGTGTAAATAGTTGGTATAATTGATATAGGTGAGCACATGTGTGCTGTGCTTAGTCGCTCAGTCGTGTCTCTTTGCAACCCCATGGACTATATATAGCCTGCCAGGCTCCTCTGTCCTTGGGATTCTCCAGGCAAGAATACTGGAGTGGGTTGCCGTGCCCTCTTCGTGGGGATCTTCCCAACCCAGGGATTAAATCTGGGTCTCTCACATTGCAGGCAGATTCTTTACCATCTGAGCCACCAGGGAAGCCCGAGTGTGTGTGTGTGTGTGTGTGTGTATAAAACATATATATGCATACATACTTTTTTCTTTCTTATGAAGTCATCTGTAGTTGTTTTTGGAAAGAAATGAGAAATGAGAGCATGGCAAAGAACACATGAGGCGTGAGGAATGATTCTTTTTCTGTCCATAACCTTTAGTTAGCATGTTCTTTTATATCAAGGGAACACTGAACTCATTATGAACAGGGCACATAGAAAGATGACGCAAATGGAAAGCAAACAAACCAACAAAAAAGAAAAACAAAACAGCTCTTGGGAGAGTTGATTATAATTGCACAGGAACAGCCCTTCAACTTTCCTTTCTATTACCAGGGGTTTTACTCAAATTGCAAAAATGTGGTTGAGCTGTAGTGACCTGGAGACTCAGCATCTGTTAGCAGCAAAGTTAGTTAGAAGAGGGCCATGATTACAACTGAAGTTTCAGAGCCTGGGCAATGGGCCTGACATTTGAGAAAACAGGCAGGGTTAGTCCTTTGGTCTCCCTCCCTTACCGCCCCCCGCCCCCTCCACCACCACTTCCCCTTCTAGGACCCAAGTTATGCTGCTCCACCAGGCCTGTCGTATCCAGAAAGAACTCAAGCCCTTGATCCCCTCTTCTCTATCCTCTGGCTAATATCTAACCATCCAGTGTCCTGTTCCCTCAGGTCTGTTAGGAGAGAGAATCTAATGTGATAAATAAATTCACAGTAAATACTGGATAATAGAAAAACTCTCAGATCACATAGGAAACCCACTGTGGTTGCCTTTCCATATTGTTTCAATGTCCTGTGTGTTCTCTGGATTTTGGAGTTATGTTGAACTAGCAGTCAACCATCTCTTGCTCCCCTGACCTTGTATCCTTCTCTTTTTCCTGCAAATATGGGTTTTTTTTTTGTTTTTGTTTTTCCACTGAAAAGGAAGATTTAAACTCTCTTTGAGAGACTTCCCTGGTGGTCCAGTGGCTAAGACTCTGCACCCTCAATGCAGGGGGCCCGAGTTTGATCCTTGGCCACAACTAACCCCTGGCAGGGCCAAATAAATAAATAAATATTAAAAAAAAAAAAAAAAAACTTCCTTTGACTTGAGTTGGTAAGATGGATTAGAAAGTAGATGAACTCCTAAATGAATATTTTGTTCCTAAAAATAAGTAGAAAAATTTATAGGCCATTTCTGAGAGAAGTGTTGTATGTTGGGAACATTTCATTTCAGAAATGAATATTCAGAGATAGAACCACTCATGGTGTTTTCATGGGGCTATCCACCATGAATGGGAAGGGATGTCTATTCATCTCTGTATAGAAGCTTTGGTGTTTTAGCTTAAAAGAGAACATAGTGGTGAGCATTTGCGATATCCTGGCAGTGTGGATTCCAGGGAGTGGGGTTAACTTTGGACAGGTAATCCCTTTGTATCAGACTCTAAAGGGCAGTATCTTTATTGAATGTCAGCTTGGCTGTCACTCATGTTTTGCCTTGCAGTTTCTGAATTATGCATCACCTTTTTGTCCTTTCCCAACCATTTGAAAATCAAGAGTGGAGATAATAATGTGGTCAGGGGCTCCACTGGAGAAGGCAATGGCACCCCACTCCAGCACTCTTGCCTGGAAAATCCCATGGATGGAGGAGCCTGGTGGGCTGCAGTCCATGGGGTCGCTAAGAATCGGACACGACTGAGCGACTTCACTTTCACCTTTTCACTTTCATGCATTGGAGAAGGAAATGGCAACCCACTCCAGTGTTCTTGCCTGGAGAATCCCAGGGGCAGGAGAGCCTGGTGGGCTGATGTCTATGGGGTCACACAGAGTCGGACACGACTGAAGTGACTTAGCAGCAGTAGCAGGGGCTCCACATGCATTTATTGCTCATGTGGGGTAGTAGTAAGCAATGGGATGCTTCACGATTCTTTATGCCTTATATGTCTGAGATGGATCATAATAATTCAATAACTGTAAAATATAATAGAGCAGTGACTTCCCTGGGGACCCAGTAATTAAGACTCTATGCTTCCACTGCAGGGGGCGTGTGTTTGATCCTTGATCAGGAAACTAAGATCACATGTGCCTCGTGGTCAGAGAACAAAAGAAAACAAACTAAAGAAACTAAACAAAACAAATGGTTTGGGGAAATTAGTCCTACATAGTCATATGATTCATTTGCATAGGTTCTAACAGAGCAGCAGTTGAGCCATCTCCATTTTTTCTGCTTTCCTACCCCTTACACAAACACAAATGGAATTTTCTGGATGTGACTAGTTACTTCCAACACTCAATGACTTACAGAAGAAAATATGTATGCACTGCCATTTGCTTAAAGGTCAGCAGCTTCCATCTCTGTGGGTTATGGTGGAAGTGAGCACACAGGTGTTTGCTCAGTAAGCATAAGTATTTGCAATGCTAACTATATCTACTGCAAAAGCACAGCAGATTGCATATTTAATTGGAAATTCATAAAAGCCAGAGCAGACAGCAACTAGTATATTTTGAAAAGGATGGTTAAAATATGCAGAAAAAGATTATTTGCCTATAAATAAGATTGACAGTTCATAACCACATGTTGGAACCTCTTTCGTAAACATTTGAATGAGATGGGATCAAGACAGGGGTGAGAGGTGGCGGGGGCGGGGGACTGATCATGGAACTCTAAGATCCTCATGAGTGCTGGCGATGCCTGTTAAGAATAAACCATTGTCGCCTGGCTGACCAACCATTATCTGTATCCCCATCTATTGACACATATTCAATAATTCTTGTAAAGTGGAAAAAGAAAAAAGAATTGCTTCTTTGGTGGTGCTGGGGTGGCAGGGGGAGATCCAGGGGAATAAGAGCACATGCTAGTGTCTTAATGGTAGCCAGGACCACCGTATCTGGCTAAGCAGAATTTGCTCTGCACGACTCCTGGGGTCACAATCCATGTAGATTCCAAAATGAATGACACCCCCCTGCCCCTCTGTCGTAGTACAATACCTCAGCCCTAGTGGTAATCATTCATTTGGTGATTTGGAAATATTTCCAGAATATCACTTGTGAAGGACCAAGGTCTACTGTGTATGTTATATACTGTCTGTGTAGTTAATATATACTTCACTATTAACCCTGTCACTTGTATTGAGTAATAAATATCTACTCAGTTTAAAAAAAAATGAGAGAAAAGCAGCTTTAAAAGAGCAGCCTTAAAAAAAAAAAAGGTACAAATGAATTTATTTATGAAACAGAAATAGAATCACAAGAGGGGTAAAGCAAGGAGGGATAAACTGGGAGATTGAGACTGACACATCCACACTGCTGTATATAAAACAGGTAAGGAACAAGGACCTAGGACTTCCCTGGTGGTCCAGTGGTTAAGAATCTGCCTCCCAGTCCAGGGGACAAGGGTTCCATCCCTGCTCCAGGAAGATCCCACGTGCTGCAGCACAACTAAGCCTGTGTGCCACAGCTACTAAGCCTGTGCTCTAGAGCCCAGGAGCCACAGCTACTGAAGCCCACACACCCTAGAGCCTGTGCATCACAACAGAAGAAGCCACCAGAATGAGAAACCTGCACATGACAACTAGAGAAAGCCCACAAGCAGCAAAAAAAAAAAAAAAAAAAAGACCCAGCGCAGCCATTAATAAATAGATAAAAATCAACTGGGAAATTTATTTTCATTTTAAAAATAAGGACGTATATATAGCACAGGGAACTCTATTCAATACTCTGTAATGACTTATATGGGAAAAGAATCTAAAAAAGAATGGATATATTTATATGTAACCCTTATGGCAGAAATTGAAGAGGAATTAAAGAGCCTTTTGATGAAAGTGAAAAAGAAGAGTGAGAAAGTTGGCTTAAAACTCAACATTCAGGGACTTCCCTGGCGGTCCAGTGGTTAAGACTTCACCTTCCGATTCAAGGGGTGCAGGTTCAATCCCTGGCCAGGGAGCTAGGATCCCATATGCCTTGTGGCTGGAAAACCAAAACATAAAACAGAAACAATATTCTAACAAATTCAATAAAGACTTTAAAAATGGTCCACATCAAAAAAATATTTAAAAAAAAACAAAAACAAAAACTCAGCATTCAGAAAACTAAGACCATGGCCTCCGGCCCCATCACTTCATGGCAAATAGATGGGGAAACAATGGAAACAGTGTCAGACTTTATTTTCTTGGGCTTCAAAATCACTGCAGATGGTGACTGCAGCCATGAAATTAAAAGATGCTTGCTCCTTGGAAGAAAAGCTATGACCAACCTAGACAGCATATTCAAAAGCAGAGACATTACTTTGCCAACAAAGGTCCGTTTAGTCAAAACTATAGTTTTTCCAGTAGTCATGTATGGATGTGAGAGTTGGACCATAAAAAAGGCTGAGCACGGAAGAACTGATGCTTTTGAACTGTGGTGTTGGAGAAGACTCTTGAGAGTCCCTTGGACTTCAAGGAGATCAAACCAGTCAATCCCAAAGGAAATCAGTTCTGCATATTCATTGGAAGGACTGATGCTGAAGCTGAGGCTTCAATACTTTGGCCACCTGATGCGAAGAGCTGACTCATTAGAAAAGACCCTGGTGCTGGGAAAGATTGAAGGCCAGAAGAGAAGGGGACAACAGAGGATGAGATGGTTGGATGGCATCATCGACTCAATGGACATGAGTTTGAGCAAGCTTCCAGGAAATGGTGAAGGACAGGGAAGCCTGGCGTGCTGCAGTCCATGGGGTCGCAAAGAGTCAGACACGACTGAGCAACTGAACCACAACAATTCATATACAAAACTGATTTACCTTGCTGTGCATCTGCAACTAACACCACATTGTAAGTCAGTTATACTTCAATAAAAATTTTTTTTAAATGAACAGGTTTACTGAAATATAATTTTCATATCACAAAATTCACCCCTTTAATTTATTTATGCAGTAGTACAACCATCACCATAATCAATTTTAAAACGTTTCATTACTCTCTCCCCCAAACCCTATACCCATTATCACTTACTCCCTTTTCTGGAGTTCTGCTTATGACTTTCCCTGTTCCCTTCTTCTCCTAACAACCATGAATCTACCTTCTATCCTTATAAATTTGCTTATTCTGCACATTTCACATAAAGAGAATCGTATATAGCTTGGCCTTCTGTGATTGGCTTCTTTCACTTAGCATGATGTTTTCAAGGTTCATCCATGTTTTAGCATGGGTGACTACTTCGTTTCTTTTTACTGTTAAATTATATTCCATTGTATAGATATGCCACATTTCATTTATCCATTCATCAGTTCATGGATATCTAAGTTATCTCCACTTTTTGGCTATGTTTGTGTGGACATATATTTTCAGTTCTCTTGGATATGTACTCTAGGAGTAGAATTGCTGAGGAGAAAGGCAGGTTTTTGTTTAGAAATCTCTCCATTATTAAGTGTTATATTAAGCCATCATATTAATCATATGTCTTTTTATTGAAGCATAGTTGATTTACAATGTGTTTCTTCCTTCTCAGTCATACATATATATTTTTTCCACTATGTTTTATTATAGGATATTGAATATAGTTCCCTGTACTATACATTAGCACCTCACAGTTTATTCATCCTATATATAATAGTTTGCATCTGTTAATCCCAAACTCCCAATCCATCCCTCCTGGTCCCCTGCCCCCTTGGCAATCACAAGTCTATTCTCCATGGCTGTGAGGCTGTTTTTGTTTCCTAGGTAAGTTCATTTGGGTCATATTTTAGATTTCACATATAAGTGATATCGTATGGTATTTGTCTTTCTCGTTTAATCTCACTTCACTTAGTAAGATAATCCGTAGATCCATTCATGCTGTATGTGAATATATATATATATACACATATATGTATATGCATACATACATGGGCTTCCCAGGCAGTACTAGTGGTGTCTGTGTGTGTGTGTGTGTGTGTGTGTGTGCGTGTGTGTGTACACACCACATCTTCTTGATCCATTCATCTTCTGATGGACATTTAGGTTGTTTCCATGTCTTGGCTATTGTCAATAGTGCTGCTATGAATACAGGGACAGGGGTGCATGTATCTTTTGAATTATAGTTTTGTTCAGATAGATGCCCAGGAGTAGGATTGCTGGATCATGTGGTAACTCTGTTTAGTTTTTAGAGGAACCTCCATACTGCTTTCCATACTGGCCACACCAGTTTACATTCCCACCAACAGTGCAGGAGCGTCAGTGGTAGTCTTTCTTGGTCCCACTTCAACCTTCCCGCCCCCGCGCCCACACATGTTATGAACCACAGAAAGTGAATGCACTAAGTGTTTAGTCTCTTCGAGTAGGTCATACCTACGTTGAATTCACTCTGATTTATTATTTTGCTACTGTGCTTGGAACACAGACAGTATTCATTAAGAACTGGATCTATAGAGTGGAAACAGAGGTTCCCTGTTTCCGTCAGTCAACTCTCAAAGGATAGCTGGAGCCAATTTCAGATTATTCTGGGGTCTGTGCTTTCTTAGTTCTTTGCCATCCTTCTTTCTTTTGGTCTTTTTGCTTTTCGTTAGTGCCACTTGCCTGAAACACAGATAACCGAGCCAAAGTATTTTTATAGTCTTTAGGTGAAAAGAATTTTAATAGGTTTGTCATCATGTATTTTATGTGCCTTGTAAATCACATTGTTTATCCCGAAACTATGAAGACGTACAGTCTGCTTCTTTCAACCTATTCTTAGTTTCTGGTATTGGACTGTCAGACTTATTATTAAAGATGGTAAAAAGAACTTATAGTAAAGGAAGTAAATTGTTTAAGTGTATAAATTATAGTATTTATTTTTTAAGTGGTCACTAAGTGAGAAAAAGTACCACTAGAATGACTTTTTAAAATAGATCGTATTTTCATCATAGTAGTATATTTATATATGAGTGTTCTAGTTATAACTTTAATAAGTGAACATTACCTTAGGATTGAGATCTTTGGATTAATGAGCTTGTCAGAAGTCTGGTTTTTATTGAGCCAAAGCTATTTGAACTGTGCAGACTTGAACGGTTTTCTTAGTGGCATGTATATTTGAGTAGGAGGTTATAAAGAGTAGGCAGTGAGAGGAATGCTGCTTGACTCTTAAGGAGAACATTGTTTCATTGGAGAGAAATAAAATATGGATTCCCTTCAAGCAAAACAGTTTGCATTTCTGTTGTCCAGCCTTCTGAAGAACCTGATAAAGCATCAGCCCCACCGTATCCAGCATTCCCCATTTTTCTTCTGGGACTCTTTTCTACAGAATGAAATTGGTTTGATTCATAGGCTGGCCTGAGGTTTTGAATAGAGTGCTTTGGGGGAATGTTTAGGAAGTGTTCCAGCAAGCCATCAAGACTGTTGACAAGTGGCCAAGCTAAGGGAAAGAGTATTAGTAATAACAACAGTTCACACTTACGGAGCTCTTAATCATGTGTCAGGCAGTGCCCCGAGCACATTACATATATTAACTCATGTTATTCTCACAGCAATCCTCTGAGCTCGGTCAGTTTTCGTTCTCAATGTAGGTGAAGGACTCAGGCACAAATAAGTTAAAGAATTCCCCAAGGTCACACAACCATAGTTTGAACCCAGGCGATCTAGTGCCAGGGTCAGTGTCCTTAACCACCAAGTGTTACTGCACAGCCTGGAGAAACAGAGAAACTCGCCTGCCTCTGGAGGCAAGAGGAAAGGCAGGGGCTCGGGTCCCTGCCGGCACTTTGCCACTAATGAACTTAGTGAACTGAGGCATTCTCCTGGCCTTTCACTGCTTGGATCATTTCAGAGGGCAAAAGAAGCATTCACTGCATGGAATTCTTTTGTGGCCAGAATGTATCAGCAGGGCATAGGTCCAACTTATCTTTAAAGACATACCTTAAAAAAAAAAAAAAAACAAACAGAGAATGAGACTGCAATCTTGCTATTGTATGCAATATTGTCTTTTATTATGGCTATTATGACAAAAGAGGTCAAATTAAGAGGAGTTGAGGGGGATGGGATGAGCTGGGAGACTGGGACTGACCCGTTTACACTATTCACACTGTGTACAAAATACATAACTAATGAGAACCTACTGTAAGCTCAGGGAACTCTGGTGCTCTGTGTGGACTTAAATGGGAAGGAAATAAAAGAAAGGGGGGTATATGTATATAATGCATAGCTAATTCACTTTGCTATACAGTAGAAACTAATACATCATTGTAAAACAACTATACTCCAATAAAAATTTAAAAAAACAAAAGGGGACTTCCCTAGTGGCTCTGTGGTAAAGAATCCACCTGTTAATGTAGGAGACATGGGTTCGATCCCTGGTCCAGGAAGATCCCACATGCCACGGAGCAACTAAGCCCGTGTGCCTTAACTGTTGAGCCTGTGCTCTGGAGCCCTGGAATCACAACTCCTGAGGGCACGTGCGGCAACTACTGAAGCCCGCGCGCCCTAGAGCCCGCGCTCTGCAGCAAGAGAAGCCCCTGAGAAGCCTGCAAACGGCAATGAAGACTCAGCACGGCCAAAAATAAACAAACAAAATTTTTTAAAAAGTAAGTAAAAATCAGAAAAAAAGGAGTTGAAATGTAAAGATGAAAATGCTAAGTCACAAGACCATCACATGTGACAAGAGTGTAAATTGTGTGTCCATTTAATCCCTGGTGTGACTTTTAATCTCTGATGCTTAAAATTTATGGAAACTAACTGTGACCTAACAAAATAAAGAGACACCATGTCTTTTCATTTCAGTTTTTCAAAGTTGCATAGATGCTGGATAAAGATAAAGACATACTGTTAACAGCTTTGGAAGGAAGCATAAACTGCTTTGACAGAATAAATCAAGACATGAGCCAGGGTTTATGGCCTCAGAGCAAATGAAGTTTTTCTTGAGGACAAATTGAAGTTTAGGGGTTTTATTTTATTTGGTGGTAGTTTAGTCGCTAAGTCGTGTCTGACTCTTGTGACCCCTTGGACTGTAGCCCGCCAGGCTCCTCTGTCCATGGGATTTTGCAGGGAAGAATACTGGAGTGGGTTGCCATTGGGGAGAAGAAAATTACTTTTTAAATTAATTTATTTATTTGGCTGTATCAGGTCCTAGTTTTGGCAGGCAGACCCTGGAGCTCAAGGGCTCAGTAGCTGTGGCCCTCAGGCCTGGTTGCTCCATAGCATATGGGATTTTTGTTCCCTGACCAGGGATTGAACACATGTTCCCTGCTCTGCAATGTCGATTCTTAACCATTGGACCACCAGGGAAGTCCTGGTTTAGGGATTTTAACAGAAGCTCTCCTGAAGAATGAGCTAGGCCCAAAATGGTGCTAACCTTGGTACTCTCCTTAGTCAAGTAGAGAAAGACAAAGAATCAGTTTATACAATGGTTGTTGAGTGGTAGATTAGAGGTACATTCAGCCAATGGAAAGGTTGGACTTTATTTCAGCAATTGAAATTGGCTCATTGCGGGCAGCCACCGTGTATTACCCGCCCATTCATCTAATTCAGAGTAGAGTGCCTGCTACTTAGTAACAACAACAAAAAAGAGCTTGACACTTACCGTGTATGCTGTGTATTATTATCACCTCCGTTTTATGAATGAAGAAACAGAACCTTAGAGAGCTGTCAATAGCCAAATCTCACACAAGTCATTTAACTGCAGAGTCAGTTTTCTTAACTATCGCAACTGATCGTGGCTGACCTTAATGATTAGGCTAAATGTTTTGGAGTATCTTCTGTGATTAATAGGGACTCATTGAAAGTTTTCTGAACAAGAAACTTAGTTTTTTAAATGTGGTATATAGGATGAGGGCAGAATAGTCTTGTGGCTTTTGCACTTCAGTCTTGCTATGAAGTGATAAGCATCTGAGTCAATATGCTATATTAGAACAAAAAGGAGAAAAGAGAGAGAAGACTCTCTGTGAAGGGATGGATGATCCTTAAGACATGGAGACTGATTGGTTGTGGGAATTAGGGAAAGGAAGGAACCCCAAAGAATTGGTGGTCTCCAGAGCAGTGACAGAAAGATTGCTGGTGTCATGAATAAACATAGAGAACTCAGGAGATGAAGCAGTTTGCAAAGACTTTTAGGACTTGGGTGATGTTTGGGGCCGGCAGTGATGGCAGGACACTAGTGTGCAATGTATACCCCTTGATGATGTCAGAGCCTTCATCTCCCTACATAAAAGCTAAAAATCCTGGATTCCTGTTTTCTTAGACTCCCTTGCATGTGGCCCAGCTTTGGTCATGGGACACAAGTGGATACCTGCTGGGGGTTTTGAAGAAAGATTTTTCTCTTTGGTGATAAAAAAAATCTAGTAAGTAAAATCTCTTTCTGTTTTGGATTTCAAGCACAAGGTTATCTTACAGGGAGCTGCTGTAGCCATCTTGTAGTATTGAGGCACAGGTGGAGAAAATAGGTGGAAAGTTGACCCAGGGCCCCAACACTGGGGAGGTCCTGAAACAACACCAGGACCATCCATCTCTGGACTTATCATGTGGGAAAACAAAAACAAGCACATCATTCAAGCCGCTTTTAAGTGGGTGTTTTGTTATTGATAGGCAAGTATCCAAACTGATACAGACTTTATGCAGGTCGTGGATGACCTTGGGATCCAAGCTTGGCTGTACTTTCTCCTTTGGACATTAATTTTGGGAAAACACCATATGGTGAGTGAACATCAGAATTGTCCACTGAAGCCTTTAAAACTGTGGGAGTTCCTAAAAAGGAGAATGCACTTTAGATCTCATTCCTAAAAAATGAGGGCTCTTTAACGAAAAGGTCTCTAAAGATCAAAGAGCCTGGCCTAGATCTAGGACCCAGTTTGCTGCTAGGTGAGAGTCCCTGTTAGGTTTCAGCATTAAAATGTGCTTCTCAAATGACAACAGGGCTCCTTAGTAAATGGAAGCATCCCCCAGCCCCTAGATACACACTGGGCAAAGGAAACATTTTCTTCTTTCAGAGCTGCTGCTCTTTTCATTCGCTTCCTCCCACCTTCCTTGCGTTGGCTGGTGTCTGCTGGAAGGCGTCTGCTGGCAGGCAGGCATTTTTAGCCCAGTGATGGATGTGCTGAAGAGACTCAGCCTGTTTTGTGGAGCTTTTGAATTGGACCAAGTGTGCATTCGGAAGGTCTGGGTGACTGACTGATTGAAAAGTAATTGATTGCAGACTTTCAAAATAAGATTCAAAAGGTACATTATAAAGTTAGATTTCACAAAGCCTAACCCTTTCTTTATTATACTCTTGACTCATTTTATTTGTTTCAACTTTACAAAATTATTTTAGAATTTAGTATCCACTTCACCATTTAGTCCCTGAAGCTTTTGTGTTATATATAAAGTTTATGAAAAGAAAATTCTTGTCAGAGAGGAAGGAGGGAGAAAAACAGGCCACATGGATTCTCGTCTTGATTCTGCCTCCCAAGAGGGAATCTCGTTTAATGTTTCCAAGCTCCCATATTTGTCAATGAAAATTTTGGGTTGGCCAAAAAGTTCGTTTGAGTTTTATGGTACGAACATTTTGGCCAACCCAATATTTGATTAAATCTTGTGTAAGATCCTGTCCACAGGAGCTTAGGGTTTCTACTATTTAGGTCACATTCTATGTAAGAATTTTGCTAGAAGTACTTCCCAGATGGCGCTAGTGGTAAAGAATTTGCCTGCCAGTGCAGGAGATGCAAGTTTGATTCCTGGGCCGGGAAGATCCCCTGGAGAAGGAAATGGCAATCCACTCCAGTATTATTGCCTGGAAAACCCCACAGATAGAGGAACCTGGTGGGCTACAGTCCATAGGGTTGCAAAGAGTCAGACACACCTGAAGCAACTTAGCATGCATAATACCAATACAATTTGGTTCTGATGGTAGGATTCTGGGTGGAGATGCCAGATAAAATACAAGACACTTAAATTTGAATTTCAGGTAAACAAGAATTTTATTTCATTTTTTAGTATAAGTATGTCCCAACTATTACATGGGACATACTTCTGCTAAAAAATACATCTATTATCTTATTTTAAATTCAAATTTAACTGGGAATCGTATTTGGATTGTCTTAAATCTGGCAACTCGAATTTTGCACAAGTCACTGATGGTAATGACATCAGCCTAAATTACTCAGGAGAGGATGAAGAAAGAGCTCCAGGAGAGCTCCAGTGGGCTTGACAGATCTGCTGTCCTGGCCAGGGGCTGAGTGGGTTCAGCCAGGGTGCGAGAGCTTGACCATCTCTGCAACCTCCTTTCCCTTTTTCACCTTAATTGGTTTTCATGAAAATGAAACTATTCACTGTTTTGTTGCAGGCTGTGGTCATGTCATCCTTTTTATGGTCCTTGTTCTGAATTTTTGAAATGTGTGGGTAGACCTTGGTTTATTTTTCTCATTCTCTGTGCTCACCGCCCCCTCCCTAATTAAATTGATTTCTGCTGGTGTGTGGCCTGGATTGATTTT
Organism: Bos taurus; assembly: GCF_002263795.3. Taxonomy (NCBI): domain Eukaryota; kingdom Metazoa; phylum Chordata; class Mammalia; order Artiodactyla; family Bovidae; genus Bos; species Bos taurus. The sequence continues at coordinate 91,371,142 of NC_037333.1, forward strand.
TTTCCTCCCTTGTGGACTAGCTCTTTCTCAATAGAAAAATGATTGCCAAATTTCTCAAGCCCACTTCTAAATTTTGGGGCCTTTTTGAATTTTGTTCATATTTATCCTTCAGTTGTCTGTACACCTTTAACCCACATGGCGTGTCTCTTCACAACAGATAAAGAGGATTGCAACTGGGGTGGTTTGGTTTTGTTTTGTTTCGTTGGCTTTGGTTTTGACAGGTGGATGATCAGTCACTCTTTACTGAAACACAGCACACATGCCAGGGGAAGTCCAAGGACATCTCTGGAACAGGGGAAGATCCCACCCCCTCCCTACACATGTACACTCAGGCACATGTGAGCCAGGGTCCCACTGAGTGTCTGGATCAGGCCTGCTGATCTACGTGGGAACATCTCAGCACAGTAACACGACTCCAGTCGTGGTGGGGTCCAGGCCATAGGCAGCACTGCCCCTTTCCACATGTGCCTAGTCCCAGCTGAGGGTCTTCGGCCCCTCCTGGAGCGCAGCAGGGAGACCTGGACGGGAGACGTACGCACTGCCCTTGGGTTTTGATCCCGTGTGTGGCTGGCTGCCTGTAGCACTGCAGAGGCCGAATCAGCGTTGTGCACTGCCGGTTTGTTCCAGTTTGTCAAGCAAGATCACTTAACACCTCTGGGTCGGGTAATCATGCTTTCCCATGAAGTGAGAGGACCGCTGGGCGGGAGAAATGGAGGCGCCTTCTCCTAGATGGTAAGCATTTCAGGGCCCTGATGTTAAAAGTAGCAAGAGGATGAATAGGGAAAAAACACGCTGAGACTGCCATACACGTGGTGTAAGAAGTGGCTGGGGTGGGAGTCTCATGATGAGGGGATGTCCCCCATCATTGCACAAGGGGAGCAGCCACACACCCTGGCTTCTTGGTTTTTTATCCTGAGGCTGGGTGCTGTAGGGGCCCTTTGGGGGGCCCTCTGTGTGGTGCTCTCAGTGGTACTTGTGTTATGGCCTTTGAGACCCAAAATGCCAGGCAGAAAATTAGGCAAATGAAGGTCATGGCTCAAGGCCACTTCTTTCTTTTTAACTTTTTATCTTATTTTGGAATATAACTGATTAACAATGTTGTGATAATTTCAGGTGCATAGCAAAGGGACTCAGCCTTATCTATACATGTATCCATTCTATCCCAAACTCTCCTCCCATCCAGCTGCCACATAACATTGAACAGAATTCCCTGTGCTATACAGTAACTCCTTGTTCATTATCCATTTTAAATACAGTAATGTGTACATGTCCATCCCAAACTCCCTAACTATCTGAAGCGGCTGCTGAAGTTTGTCATCTATGCAATCTGATTGATAAAAGGCTCTTTTTAAAAACAAAAAACAAACAAAAAAATACAACAACAAACTCTTACCACCTACCTGATTGAAATGCCTGTTATTAGAACCACAAACAAGTCCAAAACCTTTGTTCAGGACAGCTTTCTTCTGTGTACTAGGCACCAGGGATCCTGAGAAGAATGGATGGCCCCCACTGTCTGGAAGCTTATCAAATGAGTAAGCTGATGGTTAAACTAGAGTTTGACCATGTAATGAGAGCTGTGGTGACAATTCACCTGGGTTAGACGTGTGTTGAGGGGTGGGTGACACAGAAGTTCAGCAATGAGAAGACAAGTAGGTAAGGCTGTGGGCTTGGATGCTGGAGGAGCTGTGGTGGGTCCCGTGCCCAGGTCCCCTTGATTGGACTGGTGTTCCCCTACCCTGAGCTACTGGGAGCATTGATTGTCCGGCTCCCTGCTGTACTCTTCCAGGGTAAATTGCCTTCTGCTGAAAGGAGCAGAAAATGCCCAGGAGTGGCATTTTCAGCCTGAAGAATCAGGCTGAGCACAGAGGTCAGAGTGAACCACATCTTAACATCTGTGCCATCCTGCCTCCCTCACTCCCTTACAGGTTTCTCCCCAAAACAAGTCTCAATAAGTCACTTGCACTTGAATTCATCGCTGGCTCTGTATCTCCCATCTGCTGGAGGAGAAGCAGGAAGTTGATGTGGTTCTGGCATTGTGGGTTCTTATTTTCTGAGATGTGGGAGACACAGTAGACAAGGTGGTTGAGAAGACTGGTGAATGTTGATGGTGGGCATGTATGGCTCACATGAGGAATAGGAGCAGCATTGATTGTCAGCTTCGGTGAGAGACCATATTTCTGTGGCACCGTCTATATTGTGGTATCACTGTCTTCAGCACTCAGCAGCCTAGATACAAAACCAGAAGCACACGGCACACAGCTGTAGTGCTGACAGATGGAGATGATGAGAAGATAGTGGACCAGGTGTGGTAACAAAGGACTTGAGAGCAGGAAGGAAGTAGTAGTTTGGGAGAAAATGGAGGTGTCAATGGACCAAAGATATGGTTAAGATTAAAGAACTTGTGTGATGAGCACAGCGTAGAGAACATGTGGCAAGATTAGGAGGCAAGGAGGGTGTGTTCAGAGTTTGGAATGAAAGAATTTAAGGTTTAAGGGTTAGAGCATTTCAACATAACAACAGGACAACAGGTCTAGATCTGCCATGGGCACAATTGTCTGAATCACGTGGATTCCTGGTAAAGAGATCAAAGCACTACAACATTAGAGAGTTGGATGAGCCATCCTCAGGGATGTTGTCAGCAGTGAGGTGTGGTAGTGACCCCAGAAATCCACACTGATCAGTTCTTACCCACGCCCCAGAGATGTCATTACTTCTTGTACCTGAGCCTTTGTGTAGTACGCGAACTTAATAAAGACACTGGACAAACATTGGCCAGCGAAGGCTACAGTGGAGTGTTGGAGGCACAGGAATTCCTAGTGAGACCCTTTCTCTTGGTGGTTTATAACCCAAACCACTTGTTAACAGCTTGAATAATTCCCATCTTTCAGTGTTTGTGGTGTCCCACCTCTTCTTGGACTAATTTGCCTTCCTGTTAAATCTCTCAGTTGGGAAAACTCCACTCTTACTTTATTTCTCTTTTTTTTCTATGTATTTTCACTTGCTATTCTTATCTACTAATTATCTTGCTGACCCAGGCATTCAAGAATAGGGAACACCATGATACCTGAGAAGAAGTTGTAGTGGAAATGATTCATACCTCTAGTTCTGCATGAAATGTTTCCATTCCCTTCATCATTCAGTGAATTTTCAGATGTCCTTTGGGTATCTCTAAACTATCTCTTTCTGTTCTCCCCAGACTGTTTCAGAACCCCTCGCCATGATAGACTCTCAAAGTCACCTTATTCCCCTTCATGACTCTTATCACAGCTAACACAGTAACTAAACAAACCAAAAAAAAAAAAAAAATGAAGTAATTCATTGCTTAAGGTCTATGTCGCCTGATGGAATGTAACCTAAGGACAAGGGCCATCTCTGTGTCCCTAGCTCCTGGCACAGTGCCATATATAAAGAATGTACTCAATAAATGTTCATAGAACAAATAAATAAACATATGATGAGGTGACAGTTAGAAAAGCTCCAATTCTCTTCCTAGAAAGTGAAGCCGCTCAGTCATGTCCGACTCTTTGCGACCCCGTGGACTGTAGCCTACCAGGCTCCTCTGTCCATGGGATTTTCCAGGCAATAGTACTGGAGTGGGTTGCCATTTCCTTCTCCAGGGGAGCTTCCCAACCCAGGGACTGAACCTGGGTCTCCCGCATCGTAGACAGATACTTTACCGTCTGAGCCACCAGGGAAGTCCCTTCTCTTCCTAGGTCTGTTCCTATTTACTCCGTGATCTTCAACAAGTCATTTCAGCTTTCTGAGCAAAATACGTCTTGACTCATTTTAGCACTCTTTGATTTCTGATTTCACAGCCTATCAGTCAAACACCTTAACAACTCTTAACCCCAGCACCATGTTTGGGCTAACTAAAACTTCTCCTGGAACTTCTCGAAGTAGCTTACTTGTAGAGAAACCGTTTTTCCTTTGTGTTTCAATAAGCTATTGTGAAAGTGAAAGTGAAGTCACTCAGTCATGTCCGACTCTTTGAGACCCCATGGACTGTAGCCCGCCAGGCTTCTCCATCCATGGGATTTTCCAGGCAAGAACACTGGAATGGGTTGCCATTTCCTTCTTCAGGGGATCTTCCCAATCCAGGGATCGAACCCCAGTCTCCCTCTTTGTAGGCAGACGCTTTTACCGTCTGAGCCACCAGGGAAGCTATTACAAGCTATTGCTAAGTAACAAATAAGTCCTACATTTAGTGGCTTAAACAGCAATTTATTATTTCAAAATAAGTAGGAAGAAAGGTAAGAGTAAAGACCAGAGTTTAAAAAACACAAGCAAACAGTGAAATAGACATAGAAAGACCAGGAGATAAGGCAGTGCGTGACACAGATGTTTGAGGAAAGAACATTCAAGGCAGAGGGTACTGTTAGTTCCAGGGTCCCCTAGTAGGACATGCCAGAAGATCAGGAAAGAGGCCCTGAGTGGGTGGAGCAGAGCAAGCAAGGAGGATGGAGGTGGGTAGCCAGACCACACTGGAACCTGTGGCCAACTCAAGGACTTGGACTTTGCCTCTGAGTGAGATAAGGAACCACTCAGGGATTTGGAACAGAGTGGTATCATTTGCACTTCCCTGGTGGCTCAGATGGTAAAGCGTCTGTCTAACAATGCGGGAGACCTGGGTTCTATTCCTGGGTTGGGAAGATCCCCTGGAGAAGGAAATGGCAATCCACTCCAGGACTATTGCCTGGAAAATCCCATGGACAGAGGAGCCTGGTAGGCTACAGTCCATGGGGTCAAAAAGAGTTGGACGCGACTGAGTGATTTCACTTCACTTCACTTCAGTATGATTTGCAGTCTTCAGTTCTTTCCTCTGGTTTGAATTCTAGTTTGTTCTCTTGACTCTGGTCATGCAGATGTGTACCTTGGTCGTGAGACATAACAATCTAATTTTATATGATCAGAGATAGGCTGTTTCTTTGGGCAGGTTTTTGTTTCACATTTGTACAATGAGTTAGAGGGCTTCCCTGGTGGCTAAGTAGTAAAGAATACACCTGCCAATGCAGAAGATGCAGGTTCGATCCCTGGGTCCAGAAGATCCCCTGGAGAAGGAAATAGCAATCCACTCCAGTATTCTTGCCTGGAGAATCCCATGAACAGAGGAGCCTCGCGGACTACAGTCCATGGGGTCACAAAAGAGTCAGATACAACTTAGCAACTAAACAACAACAGATTGTGTTTGTACAGTTTTGTGTTTGTTTCAGTTCCCAGGGAGTTCACACAGATAGGGTGACTGCTTTGTACTAATGGCAATTCCCAGCTGTATGCCTACATTGTTTTTTGATGTGGTTGAAGATTCAAATGGATAGATAGCTCAAGGAATATGGATATATATATATATATATACATGTGGAAATGGATGGATGGGTGAATGGAGGGATAGGTGGATGGATGGACAGATAGATATATAGTAGAGAGGAAGAGTAAGAAGGAGAAATCTTCCTTGTTTAAATAGCACTCAGGAAGACTGGTGAACTTTTTCTTTCTTTGTGAATGACAAACACAGAGTTCAGAAATTGCATGGTTGAATTATTGTTCCCTTAATTTCACCTCCTTAATAATCAAATATATTCTAATTTAACCATATAGTAATTAGGTTTCTGCTTATCTCCTGGAAGCAGAGGGAACATTAGAGAGATTTGGCACTGGGATATTACCAGTCGATAAGAGGCATATTTGCTGAATTATGAGAGTAACTAACAAAACTGAACTTTGCCCTTTCGGTATGGGAATGCTCAATAATGCCTGGATCTTTTCTTTTGTGTTCTGGTTTTATGCAAACACAAATTACACTCTTGTTGACTTCACTGTAACCCATGAAACTGAAGAAGGGGAAATCTGAGTCCCATAGAAGGCAGTTTCAGCAAACCTCCGTCGTGCATTTGTGTGATGGAAACGGAGACACCAGTACTTACTAACCAGTTTTATGCAGGAAGAAATGTCTCTGGCAGTAATCAGCGCTGGCGCATGATATGAACAGACAAAGTTACTTCTTTAAAATCATACATTTTAAGGACTTCCCTGACAGTCCAGTGGTTAAGACTCTGCCTTCCCAATGCAGGGGGCACAGAGTCAATCCCTGGTCAGGGAGCTAAGGTCCTGCAGGCTGCGAGGCATGGCCAAAATAAATAAATAAAATCATACATTTTAGAGCTGGAAGAAATCTAAGAAAGCATCCAAGCCTCCCTCATTGTACAAATGAACAAAGTAAAGCTGAGAAATGCCTGTTCACAGCTGACATCAGTCTGTACTAATTGCAGGAAGCCACATGGTGTCATAGAAACAGCACAGTCGTTGCAGAGGTCTGGGCAGAAATCAGAGCTCGACCACTTACTAGCTGCTGTGGCCTTGGGAAGATTATCTTTGAGACTTTCTTCCCTCATCTAGCCCTACTTCGTGGGCTGGTTGTAAGAATTACATAATACATAAAGCCCTGGCACAAAATAGGTGCTCAGGAAATAGCAGTTGTGATCTGCGTATTTTGTAGGAATCAGTGTAGAGATCTTATACGTATTTCATTAGATTTATTCCTAGGTGCTTGATTTGCTATAAAAAATAGTATTCTTAAAAATTGTTATCTGTAGCTAATATATATGTATATATACATATTATACACATATAATTGATTTTTGTGTATTGACTCTTTAGCTAGTGATCTTGTAAATTCAATAAGATATGCTATTTATAAGGGCTTCCCAGGTGGTGCCAGTGGTAAAGAACCTGCCTGCCAATGCAGGAGACTAAACGATGCAGGTTCAAACCCTGCGTCAGGAAGATCCCCTGGAGGAGGGCATGGTAACCCACTCCAGTATTCTTGCCTGAAGAATCCCATGGACAGAGCAGCCTGGCGGGCTACAGTCCATGTGGTCACAAAGAGTCGGTCACGACTAAGCAACAGAGCACACACATGATATTTATAGAAGAATTTTTGTACGTATCCTGTATTAGTTTAAGGAAGTACCTTTCTATTTCTAATTTCCTGAAATTTTTTTTAAAACCCAGAGGGTGCTGATCTTTACCAAATGCTTTTTCTGCATCTCTGAAGACATTCACTTCTGTTCTGACTCAGCTTACAGCCCAATACTAAAGTCTGTTCCCTGGGTTTGGCTCTATCCTACATTCAAAATAGAAACTGGCAAACAAGAACTTGTGCCAGGAGAGTGGAAGTAGATGCGGAAAGGAGGAGATGAACAAGAGAAATCTTGATGCTCTGTAACATAAAATATTATGTAGAGTAGCCAATTGGTTTAAATAAGATAGAGCCCGACCTCAAATTTTTTAAAGGCGGAGGACAAATTTTATATATATACATAGATAATGTTATTTATTTATTTATTTTTGGCTGTGCTGGGTCTTCGTTCCTCACGGGCTTTTCTCTGGTTGCGGCAAGCAGGGGCTGCTCTCTAGCTGTGGTACTCAGGCTTCTCACCGTGATGGCTTCTTTTTGTTGCAGAGCACATGGGCTTCAGTGGTTGCAGCTCCCAAGCTCTAGAGCACAGGTTAGGTAGTTGTGATGCATGGGCTTAGTTGCTCTGCAGCATGCGGGATCTTCCAGGATCAGGGATCAAACTCGTGTCTCCTCTTTTGGCAGGTGGATTCTTCACCAGGGAAGCCCTAGACCTCAAATTTCCAAATTCCTTTTGATAACATGAAAAAGAAACCTCACCCCTTTGTATTACAGAAACAATAAGCAATTTTCCAAGTATAAAGTTTGATTGTATTTTTTTTTTAAAATTTTTACCCAATAATCCCCATACCCAAAGTCCGATCCATTCTCCCTCGAAGAGTACTCTTTCTCACCACTCTCTTCCTGTTGAAAATCATTAAAGTAGCATCCACAACACATCACTGCATAGAGGTGGTATCAGTCAGCTATCCTCAGTATGTTCTGAGTGCCCTGGACGGTTGGGGTAGGGAGAACTGCATGAAGGCTCTATTAGCAATGAGATTTTATCATTGCTAATAGAGGTACAGAAAGGTACAGAACTGGTCAATTCTACCCCAGGGTACAAATGCACCCTGTAGAAGAGGGGTCCCCAACCTATGGGATCTAATGCCTGATGATCTAAGGTGGAGCTGATGAATCGGTAGAATAAAGGGCACGATGAATGTAATGTGTTTGAATCATCCAGAAACCATCCTCCCACCTGGGTCAGTGGAAAAAATTGTCTTCCGTAAGGACAATTTGTCCCTGGTGCCTAAGAGGTTGGGAACTGCTGCTGTAGAATATACACTTATGGACTTCCAGTTTTACTAACACTCAAACAGTTTGATACTATACAAATGCTTTGTTCTTTGAACAGTGGAGTTGAATTGAAATCAACCCTAGTGCCCTCTTCTGGACATGAGAGTATAATAGTCTTGTTCCATTAATCTAAGGTGACCCTGATGGTATAAAGACCTCTCAAGTCATGAAGCCAGGCAGTACGTCGCCACTTACAAGCTCTATGAACTTAAGACTCCTTAGATGATAAATGGCAATATTAATAGTGCCCACCTTATTGAGGTTATTGAGCACATTTAGTCAGTTCGTTTCAGTCGCTCAGTCGTGTCCAACTCTTTGCGACCCCATGGACTGCAGCACACCAGGCTTCCCTGTCCATCACCAACTCCCAGAGCTTGTTCAAACTCATGTCCGTCGAGTCGGTGATGCCATCCAACCATCTCACTTTCTGTCATCCTCTTCTCCTCCTGCCTTCAATCTTGCCCAGCATCGGGGCCTTTTCTAAGATGTCAGTTCTTCTCATGAGGTGTCCAAAATATTGGAGCTTCAGCATCAGTCCTTCCAATAAATATTCAGGACTGATTTCCTTTAGGATTGACTGGTTTGATCTCCTTGCAGTCCAAGGGACTCTCAAGAGTCTTCTCCAACACCGTAGTTCGAAAGCATCAGTTCTTCAGCCCTCAGCCTTCTTTATGGTCAAACTCTTACAACCATATATGACTACTGGACAAACCATGGCTTTGACTAAACGGACCTTTGTTGGCAAAGTAATGTCTCTGCTTTTTAATATGCTGTCTAGGTTGTTCATAGCTTTTCTTCCAAGGAGGAAGAGGGATCGAACCCACCTCTCGTGTCTCCTGAGTTGGCAGGCAGGTTCCTTACCTCTGGAGCCACCTTATGGAATATGATTTAGTTTTCTCATGGTACTGCCATAGTGTCCATCTTCTCTGTGTGCGTATGCTACTCTTCCCCATTTATGATCCCATTTATGTAAAAATAATTTAACCACATATTTGTATATTTTGCCTTCTCCACAATAAACAAAAGGACAGATAAACCTGAAACCATAAGAATACCCTGAGGGTGTGTTCCCCGGGCAAGCCCAGTGGCAGGCCCAGCCTCTAGAGTTTCTGATTCAGTTGGGCAGGTGCTGCCTGAGAATTAACATTTCTAACCTGTGTGTGAAGAATCTGCCTGCAACGCGGGAGACCTGGGTTCAGTCTCTGGGTTGGGAAGATTACCTGGAGAAGGAAGTGGCAACCCACTCCACTATTCTTGCTGGAGAATCCCATGGACAGAGGAGCCTGGCAGGCTACATACGGTCCATAGGGTCACAAAGAGTTGGATACGACTGAAGCAGCTTAGCACTCAAGGTCTCTTCTTCCTAGAAAATGCTGGTTTCTCATTGCCAAGGTGACTCTATGAATTTAGACTTTCTTCTCTTAAACACCAGGTGGCAGCAGAAGACAAGAGTCTTGGCTGCTCTTTGCTACCACAGGTAGGATGTGCTGAAATCTGCCAATTTACACCGTGATACGAGATAGAGGAGGCAAATGGCTTAAGATTACCCCTGCTTCTAGCGGTTTCTAAGAAGCCAAGGTTTAATATCCCTAGAATGATGCTTATGCCACTATGATCAGGATTTTCTTATTTTTCCAATATGTACGCAGAAGGTATAGACCCACCATTCAGCACTGGCCCCCCCACCCACTATCCACATAGACACAGTCACGCACACACACACATAGACACGCACACACACAGACACACCACCCTTCCCCAAGGCTTTATCTATCATGGCTGCAGCTTCTCGGAAGAATACCTGCCAAGTTCTTGCCTGTGATAAGCTGAGGGCTGCACGGCAGAAAGGCAGCTGTGTGCTTCACAGAAACTTCTTTCTTCTGGGGTCTGAGAGGATTTGAGGTCTGGGGGGCCTGGCAGTGCTCACCCAGGAAAATACATTTCAAATAAAACACCTTTTATTACCATTCTGTACCAGTGTGTCCTATTTACAAACGGTGGAAGGAGAGACAGATCTGGCGGTTGGGATACTAATCCTTGGTTGGCTGCTGGCCCCTGGCCAGGCGGGCTGGGAAGGGGTGGGAAGGAGACGGGAGGTGGACCATGGAGTGAGATAGCAACTCAGTTGCAGAAGTAGAAGAGATCTGTCTTCAGAATCTAGATAAGGCTCCTCCCAGGACCCCTAGGGGCAAAGGCCAGGGACCTGCTTCATGTGCAGGTTGGATGAACTTTAACAGAGGAATTTCACCCGTAGGCTAGGGTGGTAGTGTGAGGCCTAAATAGGAAGATCACCATTCTCCAAGGACCTAGAGGACACGTCTCTCCAATGACAGAGGTGGTCTGAATGGGGCAGGTGGACATAGACTGAAAGGATAAAAAGGTAGAGTCAAGGGACTTCCCTGGTGGTCCAGTGGCTAAGACTCCACACTCCCAATGCAGCGGGGCCTGGATTTGATCCCTAGTCAGGGAACTAGATCCCACATGCCACAACTAAAGATCCTGCATGCCACGACAAAGATCTAAGATCTTGTGTGCCGCTGTTGGGATCTGGCTCAGCCAAATAAATTAAAATTAAAAGATATGGTCAAGCTAAAGTGTTGGCACATAGTACTAGAAGGAAGTGGACATGTAAATACCAGGGTGAAGTTGTTCAGTGGTTTAGGCATATGCCATATGCTTTGAGCAACTGGAAGCTGTGCTTACCCTCCCTTCTGGCACCAGTTCATTTCCTGAGATGCACTCTACACGTCGGTGAGGAGTGACTGAAGTGGGGTTGGCCGTGAACTTGCACAGATGCTTGGGGTGCTCCAGTTCTTCCTGGGAAGGGTGTCTACAGACGAGAGAAGAGAAGGCAGGCCTTGAACTGGGTTTTGATTTTTCAGAGAAAATCCTTTTCCTTCTTTCCTATGCTTCCTGCTAAGTGGTAGGAACAGAATAAAGAAGGAAAGCAGCAGCTTTTGAAAACTGGGATTTGGAATGTGTGGGCTATTTTCTCAAAACTCCCTTGTTTTCCATCTTCACATGCTTGCTCTAATGGTCATACCCTTTGCAGGGTGCTTGAGGATCAAGGGACAAAGAGGGAAAATGCTTAACCTTTGAATTTGGTGGCCGTTGGGGGAGCCTCTACCCAGATTACCTCCAAAATAAGTGGAAATGGGGAGGGGAAAGAAACTCTACTGTGGCCTAATGGGCTGGGTCCAGGGAGGCTGCCTTGAATGCTAGGTCACACATTTCTCTTACAAGTGGGTGAAGCATTTCAAGGAGGGAGAATTAGCAGAAAATTCAGTAAAGACCTATCACAGACCTGAATTGTTACTCACTAGGGAGAAATTTATGGAGGGGCTAAGGTGCTGTGATTCATGGGGTCACAAAGAGTCAGACACGACTGAGAGACTGAACTGAACAGAACTGAAGGCAAGAAATAGTTGATATTTGGCTAAAATGCAGGGAAGAAAGAAGGGGTGTTGATCATGATTGACTTCATTGGCACTTCCTTAAAAGTACCCAAACAGTAACATCAGTGTGAATAAGTCCTATAAAATGTACTGATGTTTTGCAGGGTATCACCCTCCCCAGTCCAGCCTGGTGCTAAGCTACCTTAACGATGCTGAGCCCCCAGCTGCCATCTGGGGAGCTGGAGCAGTTGGGTTGGTTTGGTGTCAGAAGCTCATCCTGGACTTCTGTTGACCTCAGAGGACCCTCTGTGGGGCTCTTGTACTGTTGGGTCTTTCATGGCTCCTTACTAGATGTTTTCATGTGTGCTATAGCTGGGAGGGATTGGGGGCAGGAGGAGAAGGGGACAACAGAGGATGAGATGGCTGGGTGGCCTCACTGACTCAATGGACGTGAGTCTAAGTGAACTCTGGGAGTTGGTGAGGGACAGGGAGGTCTGGCGTGCTGTGATTCATGGGGTTGCAAAGAGTCGGACACGACTGAGTGACTGAACTGAACTGAACTGATAGCCATGAAAGGAGAGAACCCCCGCTAAATACAAGAGAAAGCTGTGCTGGAGGACTGTGGGAGAAGGGAAAGCTGGTTGCAATTCCAGTTGAGGGAAAGACAATATTTCTATTTCATTGATCACATTTAAAGGTGGTTACTTCAAGAGGAACTGAAGAGCCTCTTGATGAGGGTGAAAGAGGAGAGTGAAAAAGCTGGCTTAAAACTCAACATTCAAAAAACTAAGATCATGGCATCCAGTCCCATCACTTCATGGGAAATAGATGGGGAAACAGTGGCAGACTTTATTTTTTGGGGGCTCCAAAATCACTGCAGATGGTGACTGCAGCCATGAAATTAAAAGATGCTTACTCTTTGGAAGGAAAGTTATGACCAACCTAGATAGCATATTCAGAAGCAGAGACATTACTTTGCCAACAAAGGTCCGTCTAGTCAAGGCTATGGTTTTTCCTGTGGTCATGTATGGATGTGAGAGTTGGACTGTGAAGAAGGCTGAGCGCCGAAGAATTGATGCTTTTGAACTGTGGTGTTGGAGAAGACTCTTGCAAGTCCCTTGGACTGCAAGAAGATCCAACTGGTCCATTCTGAAGGAGATCAGTCCTGGAATTTCTTTGGAAGGAATGATGCTAAACCTGAAACTTCAGTACTTTGGCTACCTCACTCGAAGAGTTGACTCATTGGAAAAGACTCTGATGCTGGGAGGGATTGGGGGCAGGAGGAGAAGGGGATGACAGAGGATGAGATGGCTGGATGGCATCACTGACTTGATGGACGTGAGTTTGGGTGAACTTCAGGAGTTGGTGATGGACAGGGAGGCCTGGTGTGCTGTGATTCATGGGGTTGCAAAGACTCGGAGATGACTGAGCAACTGAACTGAACTGAAAATCACTGCAGACGGTGACTGCATCAATGAAATTAAAAGATACTTGCTCCTTGCAAGGAAAACTATGACAAACCTAGAGAGCATATTAAAAAGCAGAGACATCACTTTGCCAACAAAAGTTCATATAGTCAAAGCTATGGTTTTTCCAGGAGTCATGTAGAGATATGAGAACTGGACCATAAAGAAGGCTGAGCGCCAAAGAAGTGATGCTTTCGAACTGTGGTGCTGGAGAAGATTCTTGAGAGTCCCCTGGACTGCAAGAAGATCCAACCAGTCAATCCTAAAGGAAATCAACCCTGAATATTCATTGGAAGGACAGATGCTGAAGCTGAAACTCCAATGCTTTGGCTACCTGATATGAAGAGTCAATTCATTGGAAAAGTCCCCGGTGCTGGGAAAGATTGAAGGCAAAAGAAGAGGATGGAAGAGGATGAGACGGTTAGATAGCATCACCAACTCAATGGACATGAATTTGAGCAACTCCAGGAGACAGTGAAGGACAAGGAAGCCTGGCATACCCATGGGATGGCAAAGAGTCAGACATGACTTAGCTACTGAACAACAACAACTTCAAGGGGGAAAAGAGAGCTGGGTAATTGCTGAAGTAAAGCCTTTAAAAGAAAATGACTTCATTGTCTTTAGCAAACATCCAGAGACAAATCTCTGACCTTACTTGGTAGGCCCTGAAAAAGTGCTGAGGATTAGAGGGACATTTTGAAAGCCTTGGGGACTTCGCTTTTTCTTATCTGGGTCAGACATTGATCTTTGAAAAATGGCCCACTACTGTGTGGTCATTAACTGATCATTTACAAAGTTCTGCTGCTGCAGTTCCTGGAGCCAGGGAGAACACTAGAGTGGACTGAGGACCAATGACCCACATTAAAAATCAACCAAATAGTGATGGGAAGCAAGAAGCAACTTAATTGACTTCTTAAAAAATTTCTGAAAGCAATTCACTGGCTAAGTGTTTAAGGGGGGAATATGAAGCATAATGGCCTTCCCAGGTGGCACTAGTAAAGAACCCACCTGCGAATGCAGAAGACATGAGACTCAGGCTTGATTCCTGGGTTGGGAAAATCCTCTGGAGAAGGAAATGACAACCCATTCCAGTATTCGTGCCCAGAGAATTCCATGGACAGAGGAGCCAGGAGGTTCAGGGTTGCAGTCCGTAGGGTCGCAAAGAGTTGGGCACGACTGAAGCAACTCAGCACACATGTGCATGAAGCATAACAGCATTTTGCAGCCACTTTGTAAAACTGTTTGGAAGTTCCTCAGAAAGTTAATAGAGTTACCCGGAGACTAGGAATTCCACTCTTGGAAATAATATCTAAGAGAAATGAAAACATATATCCACACAAAATATTTGTATGAATGTTTATAGCAGCATTACTCATAATTCCTCAAAAGTGGGGAGGGAAACTCATTTGCCTGTTAGCTGTCTGTTGATGGATAACCTAAGGTTGTGTGGCCATACAATGGAATGTTAATCAGCCATGAAAAGGAATGAAATACTGATACATGCCACAACAAAGATGAACCTTAAATACATTACTCTAATTGAAAGAAGCCAAACACCAAAGTTCACATATTGTATGACTCCATTTATATAAAATGTTCAGTAGAGGCAAATCCAAAGAGACAGAAAGATTAGTGTTTGTCCAGGGATGGGTATAGGGGAGCATGGAGAGTGACCAGTAGTGGATACTGGGTCTCTTTTTAGGGTGATGAAAATGTTCTGAAATTAGATAGTGATGATGACGGCATACAATGTAAGTATACTGAATTGTGCAATTTAAAAGGATGAATTTTTGGTATTTAAAATGTTATGGTATGTAAGTTACATCACAATAAAATATGAAGCATGAAATTTTATTCAGGAAACCTTTAATAAATAACCCAATTACAATTAAAATAAAGCATAAGGAAAGACAGAAAAGAAAACACTAGGCAAAAGAAAGAAAATGAGAACCAATCTTTTCTCTCACTCATTCTCTCTTAATCTTTAGCCTGGTCAAATACAATAGCTTTGTAATAAATTTTTTAGTCTTTAATCATGCTCCCCTAAAATCCATCCTTCCTTTAATGAAACTGTAATTTCTAAAGTCCACATCATGCTATGTCCTTGCCCAATTGCTTCCCTGTGTTGAGAGTAGATGAAGCTATAAGCTGAGATGTTCAAGGGTGAAGGACATTACAAGGCCATCAGATTTTGCTTTACCTGCTTTACCGGAGCCCAAACCTGGTCATTGGAAGAGATCCCTGCACTGAATGGCCTGGATCAACTGACACTTTTGGGTAACAGCGCTTTGGTCACTGTAGATGAAAATAAAGGAGTATCATTTTTTAAAAAAGAAAACCCGAACCATCAGCTAATAGACAGGAATTTGAGCAAATCCTGGGAGATGGTAAAGAACAAGGAAGTCTGGGCCACAAAAAGTCAGACACAACTTAGCAACTAAACAACAATAGACATTATGAAGTAAGCACATCACAGAAATACAAAGCCACAGTGTACATTCCCAATGCCAGTCCCTGGGGAAAGTCCAGTTGATAAATGCATTTGAGTTTGATCTTCAGTCCTAGTTCTCTGAGTTTCCGGTCCCGGTCCTTTTATGAATCACATCTGCTATCTCCAATGCCAGTCCCAGCCCCACAAACGAAAGGGAAGTCTATGAAACAAAGTTACCCAGGGAGGCTTGGAACTTCCTCTGAGCTAGCCAGCACAGGGTTTTATTTCCAGCCAAACTGTCATCATATCCAGAATTCAATGATGGCTTATTGATGTTCTCACTGGAGGAAATTCTCTGCCCCCCACACCCTCATGAGACTTCTATTCATTTCATTATCATTATAACTGTTCTCAAGGGAGGGATGAATTAGGAGATTGAGATTGAGGTAGATACACTGTTATACTATGTATAAATTAGATAACTAATGAGAACCTACTGGGTAGCACAGAGAACTCTACTCAATGCGCTGTGGTGTGCTGTGTGTGTGTGTTAGTCACTCAGTCACGTCTGACTCTTTGAGACCCCATGGATTATAGCCCACCAGGTTCCTTTGTCCATGGGATTCTTCAGGCAAGAAGAAGGGAGTGGGTTGCCATGCCTTCCTCCAGGGGATCTTCCCGACCCAGGGATCAAACTTGCACCTCCTGCAACTCCTGCATTGCAGGTGGATTCTTTACCCCTGAGCCATTGGCGAAGCCCAGATATATCTATATGATAACCGATTCACTTTGCTGTAGAGTAGAAACCAAAACAACATTGCAATGCAACTAATTCCAATAAGAATTAATTTTTAAAAATGCATACAACTGTCTTTAAACAGGTTTCCTGGTGATTCCTCACCCCTAATCTTACAAAGGGATTAGACACTTCGTACCCCAAGGACCATTGCAACTGTATCAGTGAGGTTTCTTCAAAGTGTCAACCACTGGTTCTTCCCTGTTATGAAAGGAGTCTGAGCTTCTGTGAGTGAAACACATCTGCCACTGGTGCAGGTGGAGAAGAGTTTGTGTGTCTGCCTGTTTTGTACCACACCCTTATTGTCTAGGGACTGGCAAGTCACCCCAGTTTACTCGCAGTGGGCATTGAACAGGTGTGTAGGCAAATTACCTGGACTGTTAAAGACAGGATGTCCAGAGAGGCCTCCTCCCTTTTCCCCCAGCCCCAGCAGGAAAACTGCATCCCAAGTACAGAACATCCCTAACCCCGCATTCCTGGCTGACCGTTCTTGACTCTACTAGTCTAAGCCCTGGCTGGGTGGCTTCTAGAATTCCCCTCTGGCTAAACTTACCATTGTTTCAGATGATGCGCTGGATAAGAAGATAAGACTTAGAACTCTGATTCATGCAAATGAAATTGAAAACATTTCTCTTGGTTGAGTTGCTGATTTACTAGAGAATTTTAGGGTTTATTTTCAGACATTATGGCAGCAAGAGATCCCAGGATCCCAGGATGTGGAAAAGTTCCTTAATTCAGGTTTTTGTTTTTGAAATCCAGGACAACTTTGAAAATGATTTACTTAAGTTACAAGGAAATATCTTCTTGAATAATTCTCAGAAATTGCAAGATGGTTATTTTGCTATTGTGTGTACATGTGTTCCTGCTGAAGAGTGAGAGCTGGACTCTTAGAAATCATATCAAATATCAAATTATCTCCATTTCTGATAAATAGGAGAAAAAGAATCAATGAACCTGTTAGAAGTAAATTTGGGAGAGGCTCAAACTCGAGAATCCTTTGGGTGCTGAGTCCTTTGAGGGCAGGGGCTGCATGTATTCATGCAGATGGTCTCCTCCATCCCACATGAGCATCTACACAGAACAGGCACCTGGAAAATGTTTGCTGTTGTTAAATGAGAGCCTTTTTCTGAAGACTTTGAAAGACAGAGGCAAATGCAGAGTGTATTTTCATTAACACTCAGGGTGTCTTTCATTTTTCTCTTCCTGCTTTCCTTTCTTCTGTGGATTAGATAGTCTAAATAATTTGAAAGGATTTGAAACAATGCTTCATGTTTGGTAGAGCTCTATGGATACTGCCAGGAAGTGAACATATTTCTGAACCTGTGCTGTAACAAGTATGAGACCAGGCATCCAAGCCTCTTTCTGTGGACTCTCATTTACCTAGAGAACATTGAGATCAGTGCAGATCAAGAAATCAAATTCCTGAGGGCTGTTTTGAAATTTCTTTAATTGAAAGTGACGTAAACCCAATTAAGCAAAATGAAGATTTCTATTGGGTCATCACAGGGAGGGCAGGGGCTTGGTTCAGGTCAGTTACTCAGTCGAGTTCAACTCTTTGCGACCCCGTGGACTGCAGTATGCCAGGCTTCCCTGTCCATCACTATTTCCTGGAGCTTGTTCAAACTCGTATCCATTGAGTCGGTGGTGCCATCCAACCATCTCATCCTCTGTCGTCCCCTTCTCCTCCTGCCTTCAATCCTTCCCAGCATCAGGGTCTTTTCCAATGAGTCAACTCTTTGCATCAGTTGACCAAAGTACTGGGGTTTCAGCTTCAGCATCAGTGCCTTCAAGGGATATTCAGGACTGATTTCCTTCCAGATTCACTGGTTTGATCTCCTAGCAGTCCAAGGGACTCTCAAGAATCTTCTCCAACACCACAGTTCAAAAGCATCATTTCTTTGGTACTCAGCTTTCTTTATGGTCCAACTCTCACATCCCTACATGACTATTGGAAAAACCATAGCTTTGACAATATGGACCTTTGTTGGCAAAGTAATGTCTCTGCTTTTTATGCTGTCTAATTGGTCATAGTTTTTCTTCCAAGGAGCAAGTATCTTTTAATTTCATGGCTGAGGTCACAATCTGCAGGGATTTTGGAGCCCAAGAAAATAAAGTCTGTCACTGTTTTCATTGTTTCCCCATCTATTTGCCATGAAGTGATGGGACCAGATGCCATGATCTTCGTTTTATGAATGTTGAGTTTTAAGCCAGCTTTTTTACTCTCCTCTTCCACTTGCATCAAGAGGCTCTTTACTTCCTCTTTGCTTTCTGCCATAAAGGTGATTTCATCTTCATATTTGAGATTATTGATATTTCTCCCAGCAATCTTGATTCCAGTTTATGCCTCATCCAACCTGGCATTTCACATGATGTACTCTGCATGTAAGTTAAATAAGCAGGGTGACAATATACAGGACTGCAGCAATTATTGGAACCAGCTCAGGATTGGAGCCAGTAATGCTCTCTTCATCTCTCAACATTGTTTCTCTCTGCTTGTTTGTCTTCCTAAAACCCATAGGCTGAGAACTGGTCTCTGGTTGCAAGTGCAGAAATCCCAGGGGAGGCTTCTGTCTGGACTGACTGAAGTCACATGCTGCTCGGGTGGCCAGTGAGGCACTGTGACTGGTGGCACCCTAGAATCACAGACTGCAGTGGGGGAAGGGTGAAACCCTTCGAAGAAGGGATGCCTTGGAACTTCCCTGGTGGTTCAGTGGCTAAGACTTCACATTCCCAATGCAGGGGGCCAGGGTTCAATCCCTGGTCAGGGAACTAGATCCCACATGCCTCAACTAAGACCCAGCACAGTCAGGTAAATAATTTTTTTTTTTTTTTTTTTTAGAAAGGCATGCCTTTCTTGGAAGAAAGGAGGGTGCTGGATAACAGGTTCATTTCTAGGGGCCAGAGAGTGGACTGAATGAGAATGATTGCTGACTAAGAAGTCCTGGCTTGCTCCTAAATGTTCAGAGGAATGCACTTACCTTCAGCAACTGCTGCTCTGTGCACTTGGATGAGTAGAAAAAAGGTAAAGAAATAGAAAAATAGCAATATGAAAGTTGCAACAAATTCAGCTTGACTTCCCACTCACTGAGTATACATCCTAACGTGAGAGGGTGTGGGTGACATGAATCTCATTGAACCTCCCCAAGGAACAAATATCTCTTCCCCCTGACTAAGTGAACTGTTTAAATACGTATGTTTTTCATAGAACTTGGCACTTAAATTCAAGTCTTTTATTCAGTGCTTAGTCAGAAAAGCAGAGCCCATTCCCAGCACAGCAGGGGATACTGTGCTGGGCTTACAAAGAGGCAGTTGCTCAGGTGGCATATCCCTAGATTTCTCAGCGCAGTTTTGTCTGTATGTGATTTTTGCTGCATATACAGACAGATTTTAGAAATTAAACTCCTATAAGATAGAGTACTTCTTTTGTTTTTGTAGGTGCATCTGAATGTATTATTCAGTTGAAATTTCTTTAATGAAACTCTTTCCCATTTGTGTGAGTATCTGGTAGAAATGGGAAGAATGACCAGTAGATTTGGGAGATGTAAGGTGTGACATTGTTGCAACATAGGAGGCTTATTTTAAAATATGTACTTATTTATTTATTTGGCTGTACTGGGTCTCAGTTGTGGCATGTGGGCTCTAGTTCCTGGACCAGGGATTGAACCCAGACTCCCTGCATTGAGAGTTCAGAGTCTTAGCCACTGGACCACCAGGGAAGTCTCTGAACCATTGTTTAATTTGTATAGAGCTTCTTATATTTTACTTATTCTTTAAAATTCTGCTTGATGCTTTAATGGTATATTTAAGGATAGACCCACAGGCCTAGGTTCTTTGGGATCATCTGATTCAGTCTTCCAGTTAATTCTTAAATCCCAAAGGACCATCTGGGGTCGGATTGAATACCCTGGTAACCTAGGATACCTCTCAGATAGAGCAAGCCTCTGATCTTCAGACAACTGTAACCACTAAAATGGTGTTCCCTGTGTAATGAGCCCGATTCTGAATTCCCGTAGCTTATACCCTTTGATGTAGTGTATGTGCTCCCAGAGCCACATGGAAATCATCTCATCCCTCTTCCTCTTGGCAGCATTTCAAGACTTTGAAGCGACCAGTCATGTCCCTACATGTCTCCTTTATATTGTCCCCTGCTTTCTTCTCACCAGTTGTTCCTGAAGATGATGGTGATAATGATGACACTAGAAATAATAAATAATCAACATTTTTTGAATCAACATTTTTTGGTTTATATATATATATATTATATGCCAGATGTCGTTTTAAGCAGCCTATATTTATTAACTCATATAAATCTTAAAACAACCCTATGAAATGAGCAGTATCCTCACTTTATAGATGAGCCACAGAGAGGTTAAATAACGTGCCCAGAGTTTGCAGCTAGTATGTCACAAAGCCTGACTTTGAACCAGGCGGTTTGGCCCCTAAGACTTCCGGCCTAACACCATTGTGAGAGGAGACTCTTCTGATGTGATCCAGGCTGCCCGCAGTCTCTGTTGGAATGACGTCTAGTAGTGGATACAGTGCTCCAGAGGCTGTCTATGGGTTGCTTTCTACTCAGTAAATTTCTATTAACGCCACCCAAGCGTCCATGAGCTGTATGTGGTACCTTGTAAACAATGAAGCAAAGGGGAGTTCATCAGCTCTTTTTACCAGTGTGGTTATGCCTGTGCCTCATTCAGTGTGTGATGCTGACTCAGACTAAGCCAATTAGAAAAATTACTACAGGTTTCCCCCCGGTATCTGGGCACCTGGAACTAGGAACCACAAATGATAGGAGGGCATTCTCATCGTATGTGAGGCTTGACCACTTCTGTTAAAGCAGACAGGGTCCATCACTTTGGGATCTGGGGTAGCTTCTTGTAGCTGCTGTTCAACTCAGAAGAGATGGCATCACATGGCTTCATTAGTATTTAGTTCTATAACAAGAGCCTTTTATTTTTTAAATCGTTCCTGATCTAATCTCTGACATTCCCTTTAGGATTTGATTAAAGTTGAGAATCTTTATAAAAATAGTGACCCATGATTAAATATAATGAACAGAAATTGACTTATAGCAGTAAGCCCTGGAAGTTTAAGCAAGGCTGAGTATGTATTGAAAGATAAACATAGAATTTTTAGAGTTAACATTGTATAATGTTGCTATTACAAATATATTAACTAACTCTGGCCCAAATTGCTGGGACCTACTTAAAATATCTTTGAAGTAAATAATGTTGCTAAAGTCCATAAGACATCATTTGCTTTATTTTTAATTGTCTCATACAGCGTCCTGAGAACTACGCTCCAAGGCTCCTAAGCTCACAGCTGAGTTCTAGATAAGCCAATACCACTCCACTTGCACAGCAGGTTGTATGTTTTTGTGTAGAGCACAACATTGCAGAAGTGGGGATGGCAAAGTCACTGCACCCCAGTGATGACCATAATTAATAAGAGGTGATACATATGGTTGATAAGAAATTGCATATTTTGTCAAACCTTCAAGTTTTCTAGTTTCAGTACAGGCCACTGTAACTCACAAGTCTCATTCATTCCTTCAGTTAACAGCTAAGGGCTCACAGGCCTATTGATAACTTTTGGGAATCACAAATCACAGTAAGTCACAATCCTCCACTTTAACCAAGTGTCAAAGTGATAGTGGACACTGGTCATCAAATCAAATGTCACGATGTACCTCCTGACATGATGCATGAGGAAGGACACAGTACTACCCTGTTAGTTCCTGCCAAGCTTGTTTAACCTGAATCTAATCATGGGGAAATAGTCAGACAAATCCAGATTTGTGGGCGATATATGAAACTGACCTGGACACTCTAAAAAATGTCAATATCAAGAAAAGAAAGAAGAAAAAGCCAGGGAACTCTTGCACGATAAAGAGATTATAGAAATATGATAATTAAATGCAATGAATGAACCCTGATTGAGTCCTGAATTTTAAAAAAAAAGCTTTAAATGTCATCGTTAGGAAGTTTGGAAAGTTTGAATATCTACTCTTTATCATATTATTACATATTATGTTATATATACTCTATGGGCTTCCCAGGTGGCTCAATGGTAAAGAATCCTCCTACAGTGCAGGAGATGCAGGTTTGACCCCTGAGATGGGAAGATCCCCTGGAGAAGAAAATGGCTATCCACTCCTATATTCTTGCCTGGGAAATTCCATGGACAGAGTAGCCTGGCAGGCTACAGTCAGTGAGGTTGGACTTAGCAAATATATAACAACATACTCTATATCATATGTACTCTATAATTTATTGTATTAATGTTACATTTTTGGAATATGATAATGGTAATTTATATAAGAATGTCTTTTTTCTTAGGAGACATATTATTAAAGTTTTATTGTTCAGTAGCTAAGGACTGCAGCATGCCAGGCTCCTCTGTTCACTCTTTCCCAGAGTTTGCTCAAATTCATGTCCATTGAGTCAGTGATGCAATCTATTAAGAGATAAATGTCATGATGCCTAAAGCTTTCAAATGTTTCATTAAAAAGATTTTGTATGTCTATTAATAGGTATAATAATATCTATTTTATATTTTCTATTATACATTGATTTTATATTTTATATTAATAGGTATATTAATAGCAATAGTATGTGTGTGTATATATACATATGGTGGTGCTAGTGGTAAAGAACCTACCTGCCAATGCAGGAGATGTGGGTTCTGTCTCTGGGTCAGGAAGGTCCCCTGGAGGAGGAAATGGCAACCCATTCCAGTATTGCCTAGAAAATTCCATAGACAAAGGAGCCTGGCGGGCTACAGTCCATGGAGTCACAAAGAGTCAAACATGACTTAGCGACTAAACAACAAGAGAAGCAAAACCATACTGTCAGGAAACAGAGCAATGGTTGCCAGGAAGGAGGGGTTGATTACAAAGGGCCCAGAGTAATTCTTGGGAGAGAGGAAACTGCTCTAAAACTTGCTTGTAATGGTAAGTATACAACTGCATGTGCTTGTCAAAACTTATGTAACTATACACCAAGAAGGGTAAATTTACTGTGTGTGTAAACTACTCTTTTAATTAAAACAGACAATAAGCATAGAAATCTTGGAAAACAGACATTACCTCCAAATTTAGTAATAACAACAGCAATAACAGTGAAGTTAGTCAAGATGATTACACATGATGCTAACTCAGCCAAGACACCTTGGAAAGGGTTTCCGTGGGAAGTGACACCCAAGAGAACAGAGCTTGAAGGCCAGTGTGGGAGTCAGCTGCAGAGTTAAGGGTGCACTTGGGGAACTGCCGGCGGACCAGAAGGGTTGGAGCAGAGGGCATGTGTGTGAGGATGGTGGGGGGCAGCCAGGAGAGACGCAGCAAGCACAACCTCGAGAGAGCTGTTTTTCACTCGGAAGGCCAGGAGGAGCCTAGGCGAGATTTTCAGCAAGTATAACCAGCCCAAGGCTAGGAGTGTGGAGAAGCCTGGGTACAAACCAGCTGGGAGACTGGTGGAACAAGCCAGATAACAAACATGGGGCGTCAGAGCAGGGGAGGGTGTTGGGGAAGCTGTGAGAGCTAGAACCTGAAGGGCTTGGCTGCTGAGCGGATGGAGGTTGCAGAGAAGGAAGGAACGGGGAGGAAGAGGGAGCCCAGGGTGACTGGCTGGTTACAGGAGACAGAGAAGGAAGGGCTATAGACAGATGGTGGTGGAAGGGATAAAGGCTCTGCTCGGTTTTGACGTGCTGAACTTGAAGGGCCAGAGGGAGGCCTTGTTGATATGTCTGAAGCCCAGGAAACAGGCCTGGCCTGGTGACTCGCGGGCATCCTGGGGTTAAGCGAAATCCCAGATTTTGAGATTTTCCAGTTACAGTGTAGAGACAAGTAGGAGGCAGGGCGTGGAACCTGAGAAGCAGGATGAAAGGAGAAGGTCAGCCAAAGAAACCAAAGAGAAGACAGAGAGGTGGGGGGAAGGCCAGGAGCCAGTCCAAGAGGAAGGTGTGTGTGCAGAGGAGTGACAGCAACTCGAGACAGCACACAGGGCCTGAGGGCAATGACGGACACGAGTCCTTTCCGTTCTGCAACTGGGAAGTCCCAGAAGTTTCAGGAAGGCACGGGTCAGATGGCCAAGGACCAGGCGTTTAACTAAAGGAAGCATAGAGCCAAATAGGGATGAATATCCTTAGCAGACACTTGGCCAGAAGAGTAGAGACATAGTTGTGTTACTAACTGAGGGATCAATGTTCTCCCTTAATTAATGAAACATGAGCTCTCTCTGCCCTGCCCCTCAGGTACCCAGGTTGGAGGTCTGGGTACCTGAGGTCTTAGTCTTATGGTTGCTTCAATAGATTTATGGCCAGGATTTCCAGAGAACCGTTTCCAGGAATTCTACTGATATGACAGCAGCCACTGAGAGTTCGTTTGTTTATGAAAGGGTGGAAGCGTTTCTCTCCCTGTACCCCGTTAACTGTGAAATATCCAGGTGATAGGGTAAGCTGCAAAGAGCTGCCTGCTCTCAAATTTATGAGACGTGTTGGCTCAGAAACAGAACTGTCCAAAGGCAGGCATGACTGGATGCAGGTGTCAAACAATTTTCTCAGAAATGGATTTCTTTCTCCATTTCTCACTCACGCTTTCCAGGCTGCAGTGCCATTGACAGCCCCCTTGTGTGGTTTCCAGACTTCCAATCTTCCAGATCTGAGTCCAGTGCAAAGAGCAACCATCTCCACCCCAGCGCCAAGATAAGTCCAGATCGGCCTGGCTCAGGGGAGCATGCAGGCCCAGGTCACCTGTTTTCATGGGAACTTTCTGGGCTGGGAGTGGCCAAAAGGGAAATGTGGGCACAGTGAACAGGAGACCATTGGTGAATGGACGTTGGGGAACCCAAACCACAGAATTCACAGCATCTGCCTTATCTGCCTACCAGAAATCGAGGTAGGGTTTCAAAAAATATATTAAAAAAAAAAAAGTAGATTCACGGTAAGTTACTAAAAATAGTACAAAGAGATCCATTGAACTCTTCCCCCAGTTGCCCCAAACTACATAATTACAGCGTGTTATCAAATCTGGGAATTTAACATTGGTACAAATGCGTGAGTATAAATCCATCACATTTTACCACATATATAAAATCTCTACTCACCAGTGCAGTCAAGATACACGGCTAGTCCATGACCACAAAGATCCCCCTCATTCTATCATATCACTCCTCTCACCCCTAACTCCGGCAACCACTCACGTTTTCCATTGCTAATTCTGTCATCTTGAGAATGTTGTATACAAGTCATTCCCTTTTGTTGCTGAGTGGTATTTTATGGTATGGATTGTTGACCTAGCAGAAAGAGACTGCAAGATATTTCTTCAGCAAAGATGGGTTTATTTAGTATCAGCAAAAAATTGCATTTCAGAGTCTACGACCATGGTGAGCCCCGTGCAAGTCCCCAGGTGAGGGAAGGAGAACACTTTGACTGAAGGAAGAGGAAGTCGGGAAGGCTACAGTAAACAGAGAGTCCCTGGCTTTTCACTGACAGAGTTTTTGCCAGTAAAGAAAGGAGTTTTCCGTCTTTCTTTTGGGCCCAACTGTTGTCCCCGGCATGAGAGCTCCCCCTTTTTGACTCTAATTGAGATTTCTGTTTATGAAATTTTTTACAAGATGTACTTCCCAGGTGGAGCTAGTGGTAAAGAACCCACCCGTCAATGCAAGAGACATGAGACGAGGGTTCAGTCTCTAGGTGGGGAAGATCCCCTGGAGAAGGGCATGGCAAACAACTCCAGTATTCTTGCCTGGAGAATCCCATGGACAGATGAGCCTGGCAGGCTATGGTCCTTAGGGTCACAAAGAGTCAAGCATGACTGAAGTGACTTAGCGGGTAGCACCACAGTTTATTTAACCACTCAGCTACTGAGGGGTATTTTGGTTGTTTCCAGTTATGGGCTATTTTTTAAAAGTTTTTATTGCAGTATAATTGAGTTACAATAGTGTGTTTAATCTTTGCTGTATCGAAAAGTGACTCAGTTATACGTATATATTCGTTTTCATACTCTTTTCCATTATGATTTATCACAGTATACTGAATATAGTTTCCCGTGCTATAAGTAGTCCAGTTATGGGCTATTACAAATAAAACTGCCATGAACAATTGTGTGTACAGGTTATTATGTGGACATAGTTATCACTACCTTGGGATAGATGCCCAGGAGTGTAATTGCTGGGTCATGTGGCAAGTGTATATTTAGTTTTAAAAGAAACTACCAGACTATTTTCCAGCATGGCTGAAGCATTTTAGATTCACCCCATTAGCAATATATGTATATTTCTCCATATCTTCACCAGCATTTGTCATTAATACTATTTTTTATTTTAGTTAGTTATATAACAGAGTCTCACTGTGGTCTCAATTTGCATTTCCCTAATGGCTGCTGCTGTTGCTGCTAAGTCGCTTCAGTCGTGTCCGACTCTGTGCGACCCCATAGACAGCAGCCCACCAGGCTCCCCCGTCCCTGGGATTCTCTAGGCAAGAACACTGGAGTGGGTTGCCATTTCCTTCTCCAATGCATGAAAGTGAAAAGTGAAAGTGAAGTTGCTCAGTCGTGTCTGACTCTTAGCGACCCCATGGACTGCAGCCCACCAGGCTCCTCCGTCCATGGGATTTTCCAGGCAAAAGTACTGGAGTGGGGTGCCATTGAGAATGGCTAGCAATGTTGAACACCTTATCATGTGCTTATTTACCATCACATATCATCTTCGTCTGAGTGTCTCTTCATGCTTTTTGTTCATTTTCCAATTGGATCTTTTTTTTTTTAATGTAGAGTTTTGAGAGTTTTCTCAGTACAGTTTTTCAAGGTTCTTAAATATCATTTTTCCAAGGACAGAGCCTATTCTAATTTAGCTCTAACTAGAAGGGTGTTGACTCTAAACATCTTTGCTTCAATACAGATACTATGATCCAACCTTTTATTATTCAACAGGAGCATTTCCCCCATAACACTTTTGGAAATACTCTCTAGCATCTTCTGCTCTTTCTGCCAGCCATGCCCTGAGCCTTAGTCCCGTGCTGCCTCCATAGCAAGCAGCCCTGGCTTTAGCCTCAGACATCCTCCTGACCTCATTGTCAGCTTCATGATCTGAAACTAAGTCTGGACACTGTACCTTTTTCCAGGACCCACATGCCTCTTAGTTGTTGTTGTTCAGTTGCTCAGTTGTGTCTGACTCCTTGCAAAATCTCATGAACTCCAGCACGACAAGCTTCCCTGTCCTTCACCAACTCCTAGAGCTTGCTCAAACTCATGTCCATTGAATCGGTGATGGCATCTAACCATCTTATCCTCTGTCACCCCATTCTTTTCCTGCCTTCAATCTTTCCCAGCATCAGGGTCTTTTCTAATGAGTCAGCTCTTTGCAGCAGGTGGTCAAAGTATTGGAGCTTCAGCATCAGTCCCTCCAATAAATATTCAGGACTGATTTCCTTTAGGACTGATGGTTTGATCTCCTTGCAGTCCAAGGGACTTTCAAGAGTCTTCTCCAACACCACATTTCAAAAGCATCAGTTCTTCAGTGCTCAGTCTTCTTTATGGTTCAACTCTCACATCTGTACTGGAAAAACCATACCTTTGACTATACGGACATTCGTTGGCAAAGTAATGTCTCTGCTTTTTAATATGCTGTCTAGGTTTGTCATAGCTTTTCTTCCAAGGGGCAAGCATCTTTTAATATCATGGCTGACTATGGAGTACAGTGTGGAGATTCCTTAAAAACTGGAAATAGAACTGCCATATGACCCAGCAATCCCACTGCTGGGCATACACACAGAGGAAACCAGAATTGAAAGAGACACATGTACCCCAATGTTCATCACAGCACTGTTTACAATAGCCAGGACATGGAAGCAACCTAGGTGTCCATCAGCAGATGAATGGATAAGGAAGCCGTGGTACATATACACAATGGAATATTACTTGGCCATCAAAAGGATACATTTGAATCAGGTCTAATGAGGTGGATGAAACTGGAGCCTATTATACAGAGTGAAATAAGCCAGAAAGAAAAATACCAATACAGTATACTAACACATATATATGGAATTTAGAAAGATGGTAATGATAACCCTATATGCGAGACAGCAAAAGAGACACAGATGTATAGACCAGTCTTTTGGACTCTGTGGGAGAAGGCGAGGGTGGGATGATTTAAGAGAATAGCATTGAAACGTGTATGTTATCATATGTGAAACAGACCGCCAGTCCAGGTTTATTGCATGAGACAGGGTGCTCAGGGCTGGTGCACTGGGATGACCCAGAGGGATGGGATGGGGAGGGAGGTGGGAGAGCAGCTCAGGATGGGGAATGCATGTACACCCATGGCTGATTCATGTCAATGTATCTTTGTCAATGGCAAAACCACTACAATATTGTAAAGTAAGTAAAATTAAATAAATAAAATTTTAATTATTAAAATACATTAATTTTTTTAAAAAGAAAAAAAAGAAACTTGTCCATTTCATCTAAATTGTCATATTGATGTTTATAAAGTTGGTCATAGTAAAAAATTATAATAATAATATCATGGCTACAGTCACCATCTGCAGTGATTGGTGACCTCTAGATGTAAAAATAAAGAAATGCTAGTAAATCGATCAATAAAGAAATGCCAGTAGGTTCCTGTGCATTACTACTCTGTGCACTGGACAGTCTGGGATGTATCTGCTATCCCAAAAAGCAAAGAATAATAGGAGAGGGCAGAAACTTAAAAATCTGACATCCTAGAGACAGTGGCCCCCTTTGAAGATTGTCAATTTGCAGCCACAGAAAGGAAATAGAAGAATGTGTACTACCATGTGAAGCACGCTGGAAGGAAAAAGACAAATATCGTAAGATGTCACTTATATGTGGGGTCTAAACCGTGACACACGTGAACTTACTTACAGAACTTTCTTCAGAAACTTGTGACCAAACAGACTCACAGATGTAGAAAACAAACTTTTGGCTACCAAAGGGGGAATGAGGGTATGGAATTCATTAGGAGTTTGGGATTAGAAAATGATATATAAATAATTATATTACATATTATATACTATATTAAAAACAATATTACATACTGTATTATAAATAATGATAAACAACAGGGCCTACTGTATGGCACAGGGAACTATATTCAATATCATGTAATAAACCATAATGGAAAAGAATATGAAAAAGAACATATATATATATATATATATATATATATATATATATTATGTATAATTGAATCACTTTGCTGTACACTTGGAGAAGGCAATGGCACCCCACTCCAGTACTCTTGCCTGGAAAATCCCATGGACGGAGGAGCCTCGTGGGCTGCAGTCCATGGGGTCGCTAAGAGTCGGACACGACTGAGCGACTTCACTTTCACTTTTCACTTTCATGCGTTGGAGAAGGAAATGGCAACCCACTCCAGTGTTCTTGCCTGGAGAATCCCAGGGATGGGGGAGCCTGGTGGGCTGTCATCTCTGGGGTCACACAGAGTCGGACATGACTGAAGTGACTTAGCAGCAGCAGCTGTACACTTTGACACAGCATAGTAAATCAAATATATTTCAATTAAAAAAAATTTGGGACTTTCCTGGCAGTCCAGGGGCACAGGTTCCATTCATAGTTGGGAAATTAAGGTCTCATGTGCTGTGGGGTGCAGCCAAATTTTTTTTTTAATAGAGAAGAAGAAGAATGTGGGAGAGGAGGCCTTGGGGAGGAAGTCTTGGGTATACCACACAGGACAATGGCCTTCCCTGACGCACTTGGGGCCTTTGGCAGGTTATTTTTAACTGCCACCTTGTAAAGTCAATGTTTGCACTTTGATAAGCGTCCCGCCCAGTGGCTTGTTCTAAACTCTGGCCTGGGAGGTGCCTGGAAGAGCCTAGGCGTGGTATGTGAGAGGGAAAGGGGTGAGTGAGATATAATAATCCTGTAGCCGCCAGCCCTGATATTCCTGGGGATCAAACAGTGTGCACTGTGCCCTGCTTGCATCACCTGGTCATGAGTTGTCGCTGGAATTTGTGGAATGGATTATTCCCTTGGAGTTACCCAATACCCCTAACAATGGGCTCACACATTCTGACTTTTACATAAGAGCTAATAAAGAACGTTCCATGCACATAATCAGAAGCAGAAAGCTGGTGCCTGACTGTCAGCTGGCCTGCCTTCCTCCTCTCTCTTTCTGTTTCTCCTTCTTCTCCCCCTCCCCATTCTGCCTTCTCCACCTCCCACCCTTCTTCCTCTCCTCCTGTCTTTAAGAAAGAAAAGAAGAGGGAGGAAGGGAAAGCAAGATAGATCCATTATGCAGAGGTCCCTGCGAGAATGATGCCACAAGTTGGAGGGAAGATAAATACGGGAAATTAAAGGATACTCTGGGGTTTTCAAGGGCCTCCCTGGTGGCTCAGACATTAAAGAATTTGCCTGCAATGCAGGAGACCCAGGTTCAATCCCTGGGTCGGGAAGATCCCCTGAAGTAGAAAATGGCTACCCACTCCAGTATTCTTGCCTGGAGAACTCCATGGACAGAGGAGCCTGGTGGGCTACAGTTCATGGGGTCCCAAAGAGTCGGACAGGACTGAGTGGGTAATACAAATACATACACTCACACTGGGGTTTCCACTTCATAGAATCTGCTTTTATTCCTTTGTTGTTTTTTTCTCATTGAATATGCTTCTAAACAAAAGACATGAAAGTCCGAGGTAATTATTGCGAGGCCCTGCTTTACTCACACGTTCAGATTTAGGAGCTGAGAAAGTCTGCTCTCCAACCGCAACATTTCAGGGTTCTTTGGTTGCATGAGATACAAAGCCCAACTCTAACCATGTCAGACAAAAAAACAGACAGATTGACTCAGCACTGGAAGGTCGGAAGCAGTCGGCTCAGAGTTGATTTGATTTAGTAACTTGTCAGACATCTTTCCTTTTTTTAAAAAAATAATTTTATTTCTTTCTTTATTTTTGGCTGTACTGGGTCTTCATTGCTGCACAAGCTTTTTTCTCTAGTTGCGGCATGGCGAGCAGGGACTTCTATCTAGTTGCGGTACACAGGCTCCTCATTTCAGTGGCTTTTCTTGTGGAGCATGGGCTCTCGGGCCTGTGGGCTTTAGTATTTGTGGCTTGTAGGCTCAATAGTTGTGACTCCCATGCTCTAGATCATGGGCTCAGTAGTCGTGGCTCAGGGGCTTGGTTACTCTGAGGCACGTGGGATCTTCCTGGATCAGAGACTGAACCCTGTGTCCTGCATTGGCAGGTGGATCCTTTACCACTGAGCCACGAGGGAAGCCCCAGGCATCTTTTCTTTACCTTCTATGGTGTCAATTTCAAACTCAGGCCAGCTCCCTGTTTCAATGTCCATCTGCAGAGAGAGGAGACCAGTCCCCACCGCTGGCTGAGAGCCCGTAACCAACCCTCAGACTTGGGAAACATCATGGGCTGGCAAGCTGGAGCTTGGCTCTCCTGACCCGGTCCCTGCATCATGGAGGTGGGCTCATTCGGAAATGTAGTCACCATGGCCGCTTCACAGTGAACGAAGTGAAGGAAGGATGAAGTGGATGCTAGGGTGGCCACTGTGATGCCCACCACTACATCTCCCGACAAAGGTTCCTTTGATTCCTGTCCTGAGGATGAAAACTCCTTTAAGAGAACATCAAGCCTCTCAATCTGAAATTTGAGATAAAATCAAAATAGTAACAGTGAATTTACATTAAAACGTATATATAGAGAAAATTTTTATCAACACAAATGTCAGTGAGCTAAGAAGTCATTTTATTTCTCTATACTTGAATTAATTCATAAGCCCTAATTTCTACTTGGTAATAGAAATCAAAATTTTTTCTAATTGAAGATAATACAATTATTTCTGGTTTAAATCCTGATCCTTTTTTTTTTATTGTTATTTTCTGGAAGGCACAGGTTTTTTAAGTTTATTTATTTTTAATTGGAGGATAATTGCTTTACAATATTGTGTTTGTTTCTGCCGTACGTTAACATGAATCAGCCGTAGGTACACATGTGTCCCCTCCCTCTTGAACCTCCCTCCCACCTCCCAGCCCAGTCACCTCAGCTTCAGCATCAGTCCCTCCAGACCCTATGGACTGCAGCACCCCAGGCTTCCAGGTCTTTCACCATCTCCTGGAGCTTTCTCAAACTCATGTCTATTGAGTCAGTAAGGCCATCCAACCATCTCATCCTCTGAGATGCCCCCTTCTCATCCTGCCTTCAATCTTTCTCACCATCAGGGTCTTTTTCAATGAGTCAGCTCTTCACATCAGGTGGCCAAAAGATTGGAGATTCAGCTTCAGCCTCTGTCCTTCCAATGAACATTCAAGGTTCATATATCAACCTGGGATTGACTAGGTTTGGGATTGACTAGTTCTATCTCCTTGCAATCCAAGGGATTCTCAAGAGTCTTCTCTAGCTGATGTCTGTGGGCTACCCCTGTACTGAGGCTTCCCAGTCTATCCACCATGAGACTATAAGCCAGCCCACTGGCTTTTTCTCTGCCAAACTCTTTCCCTATCTCAGGGAAGGAAGAACAGAAACAATAAGGAGATGTCTGCCTCTCTTCTGTGCTGCTCTGATGCTGCAGGAAATGTGGAGGGCGACATAGACAGTCTGTCTCAGAGGGCTCTCTGGATGGACCTGCCCTGTGGTCACTGCCACTCTGGTGTAGCCCTGCATGCTGGCACAGGACAGTCTGTGAGAATGTTTCCGTTCAGGATTCTCCAAGGAGAGTGGAGGGACAAGTCTTCCTGCTCCCAGATCTGCAGTTGTTCTGTAGAACCTTCTATCCCGAGGGTTGAACTTGGCATCAGCCATCCTGATCAATGACTTACTCTTTTGCTCTTTTTCTTGTTTTTCTTCTAGTCCAGCAAAAGCAAAGCTTTTTTTTTTTTTTCTAATCACCTCTCTGTCGAGTTTGGAGGAAGGGGGAAAGTTTACATAATTCTCATTCTTTTAAATCTCTTAGTTATGGCATAAACCTTACTATTCAGTAGTTTTGATCTAGCTCTGGGTATTGACTACCGTCATCTGATTTGGAACCATTTGCTCAACTTTAATATTGAAATAGAACTTTTGCACAAATGAAACAGGACAATATACTTCAATGAATTTCTTATTGGTTTTGTTCTTGGAAACACATTTGGCATGATTTCTCTCTTACTGGGGCTCCTGGTCCAATTCTTTTGAGTTGAGTGATGATATACTGAGATCGAATATTCCCTTTTTTCTTCAGAGATTCACATTTCTGTTCTTTTTTATTACTTATATTTATGTAAATATTTATTTATTTATTTTTCTTTTGTTTTTGGCTGTGCTGGGTATTTGTTGCTGTGTTTGGGCTTTTCTCTCCTTGCAGTGAGTGAGGGCTACTCTCCAGTTGCAGTGTTCAGGCTTCTCGTTTCAGTGGTTTCTCTTGTGTGGAGCCCAGGCTCTTGGGCACATGAGCTTCAATAGTTGCGACTCTTGGGCTCTAGAGCTTGAGTTTGGTAGTTGTAGTGCACAGATTTAGTTGCTCCATAGCATGTGGAATCCTTCTGGACCAGGGATTGAACCTCTGTCCCCTACATTGGCAGGCAGATTCTTAACCACTGGGGACCAGGGAAGTCCTCTTATTTTTAATATTGAAAAAAAAAAAAAAAAAAGGTCTTGTCTGAAAAAGCTCCTGCTTGCAAAACAAATGGGAAGGCATTTAGTGGTAAATGAGAATTATTTCAGCTGCCAGTAATGGACTGGTTTTCTAAGGCACAGACTAAAGAGGTATTGGGTTAACACTGGGTAAAATACTTTTAATAGGTAGTACTGCAACTTTGTGTCCATTCCCCTTTTTTCCCTGGGGAATCAGCTTCATAACAGTTCTAGGCTCCTGAAACAAACCCTGGATCAGCAGCGGGATGGGCAGCTCACAGCCACAGCTTACTCTCCATCCTCCATGGTCTTGTTAATAGATGTGCACTTCTTGCTTCCTTCATTGCTTGACTGACAGTAATACCACTGAAATGGGGGCAGTTGCCATGGGATTAAAACTTGTGTCTTGTTCTGTTATCCTTAATATATTTAGTTGCTTTTCCTTGTTTCTCAGTTGACATTGAACCTGACATTCTAGGTGAATAAGCAATAAGCACCCACAAGATGAATCCTAAAAGCTGAAGAAAATATAATCTACTGGGATAACCCAATAAAATGAGAGTGTGTCCAATGTTCCAACACAGGCATTGTAGAGGGACTGAGCTCTGAAGATAAAGACAAATGTAATTCATCTTTGGAGATATTTGTGAGAATTTGTAACACAGTATATATAACGTGATGATACAGTGTAGTATAAGATAGTGATTAGGAGCCCAGTTTTGGTAGTCACAGCCTTGGGTTTAAAACTCAGCTCAGCCACTTTCTTACCCCAGGCAAGATACTTAACCCTGTTCAACTCAAGCTCTCCCTCCAGTGCACTGCAAATAGTGTACATGTGGGACTTCCCAGGTGGTCCAGTGGTTAAGAATCCACCTTGCAATGCAGAGGATGCGGGTTCAATCCCTGGTCAGGGAACTAAGATCCTGACCAACTAAGATCCGGAGCAACGAAGCCATGTGCATCAACTGAGCCTGCATGCTCGGAGCCCACTCGCCACAACTAGAGAGACTGAGCACTGTAAGGAAAGATCCTGCATGACACAATGAAGATCCCACATGCTGCAATAAGACCCAGTGCAACCAAATAAACAAATGTTTAAAAAAAAATAGTGTACATGTGTGCCAAGAGATTGGTCTTCTCAGCCCTGGAGGAGATACTGTGATGCAAAAAAGCTCAGAAACATCACCATAATCTGAGCTTCCACATCTGTTCATCATAACCATACTATCCTCATGGGGTCAGTTTAAGGATTAAATGCAGGCAATCTCCCCCCGTCCCAAAGTGTTCAGTAGAGAACTCAGCGATCACCAAATGACAGCATGCCCTAAGCACACGGTCCTCTCCAGCCATCCAATTTAGCCAGCATTTGAAAAATGTCTGAAAAGTAATTACTTCCCACTTCATTGCACAGAAAGAATCCTGAAAGCCATTTTCAAGGCCGTCAAAGAAATCATTCCTTTCTAGGAAGGTCAGTGTTGATGGCCACTGGAACCAAACCCTGCTCTCTCTGCCAACTTGCTCTTGATGGCTTCCTTTTTTAACAGTAAGTAGCTAGAAAGTATAAACACTTTAACGTCCAGTTCCATTGGGAATAAAATAATTTCCTCAAATATGAGAGCCTCCTGCAGTTGATTTTCCATACACAGGAAACATTAGGGCCCAACTTTATCTTTCTTCATATAGCAGGTCCTGATGGCTGTTTTGTTTTGGTGTGTGTGTGTGTGTGTGTGTGTGTGTGTGTATGTGTATGTGTTAGTCACTCCATTGTGTCTGACTCTTTGCGACCCCATGGACTTTAACCCACCAGGCCCCTCTGTCCATGGAATTCTCCAGGCCAGAATATTGGAGTAGGTAGCTATTCTCTTCTCCAGGGAATCTTTCCAACCCAGGGATCGAACCCTAGTCTCCTGCATTGCAAGCAGATTCTCTACTATCTGAATCAGGATTTCAGACCTAGGTGGTGCTTTAGGGGTTATTACATCTCCTTCATTTTTCTTTACTTGTCTCTACTCTGACCCATTGTGCATTGATTTTTACAGATTAAACACACATATTTCTTGCATTTCCAAGCTATTAGGGGTAGGACACAATCCCTATTGGAGCTCTCAGGTTCAAATATATATGCTTACTCTGATCATAACACGTACATAGCAGATGAATTGTCAGTTTAGCTGTTTGTTTCCCCCTAACTGAGAATTCCATGCCATGTCTCACTTTTGGAGCCCTGTCTCCCTGGGACCCGGCGCAATGACTGATGCAAAGCAGACGCTCGACAAGTCTTTATTGTTGTCATTGTCAATTGAAACACAAAGATGTAGCCCAAGCCAGTTGGATTTAGACTTGTCTGGAGACACAGTAAGTTGGCCAAAGAATGGTGTCCTCATGGAGCCTAGACCGTGACAGGACACCCAAGGGCAACTTGTCACCATTACGCAGCACTGCTGGGAGGTCAGCATTTTTAGCTTGCAGCTTCTCACCATGGTCACAAGAGAAATGCAATCTCTGATGGGTGCTCTGCCCTTTGTCCTCCATCATCATGGCCCTAAGGCCAGTCCTGGTCCCTCCCCAAGGAGGCTGACCCCTGTGGGTTTCACTTCTCAGTCTCCTCAATCAGCTGGCTTCTAGGAGGGTGTGGACAATGGAAGATACCAGTGCATGTAGAAGGAAATTAATATTTTCATTGGATGTTGCCAGCCATAGGAAGATGTGTTGCCTAATGGATTTGGCCTTAAACTGAGTCTAAATTCCCCATAATTAATATTGGACTTTGTGGCAAAGTCCAAATATTTCACATTTGTCCTTTGTAAAATGGGTGCAATACTAACTGACCTCTCAAGATTTTTATCTGCATTAAATTGATTATCTTTAGACTAATTAGCACCTGGGAAATGTTTCCAGCTGGAATTTATCATTATACTGATGGCAGTTAATAAGACTTAGGGGACTGCTCCATAGTATCCTGACTGCCATTTAATCCCTAAACTTCAACTATAGGAAGTAGAGACCGAAATGGATAAGACATTTTAAATTAGCCTTTCTGTTGAGTTGATTTACTGCTTATAGAAAACCAGCCTCTTGCTGCCGGTTCATGGTCATTTAATGAGTAACTCATCACTGTTAACTAAGAAGGGAGAGGTTGACCAGGAGGCCTGGTGCAAACAACTCCGTGTAAGTCTCTTGGTTGTCACTGCTCCCCCACACTCATCTCCTTCCTCACAGTGCAGGTTTTGAGTGATTGAAGTTAGTTTGAGCAAGGATTCCAGACAGGGAAAAGCAAATACTTAAGTCAGAGGTCAGGAGAGAAGAATAAGCCAAGGGGAGGAAGAAATGCCAAGCTGATAATTGAAAGATAATGAATGTGGGGGTGGGTTATGGCAGCATAGTTACGGGGGAGCCAGACACCCCCAGCTTCCTCAGGCATCTGCAGGAGGCCCAGGGTTGCCACTCATCTCCAAAGGTCTATGGAGCATGGATTTCTAAATATTTGGGCCACCCAGCATGGGCTATTAGAAATGGCATTGTGGAGTAAAGCCATTAACAAATTACTTTCCTTCCATTTCCTTCATTGACAGGACCTTCTATTTATGCCTCCTTAGCAGCAACTGGAAGGAGTAAATTTGTGGCCAGAGTCCTCATGCAGTGAACCACTTGATGGAATTTTTATCATGCAAAAGTGATCCTAGACGATTAGTTGAGAGATTGCCAGGAATCTCTGGAATCTCATTAACCCACAGTTGAGCACACAGAAGTTTCATTTTAGGGTAGAGTCAAGGTGAAGAATTTGTGAAAATAAGCCATATTGATTTCCTTACTATTGCAAATATTTGAATTCCGTAATGGGCATCCATTCCCAACTTGCTCTCAACTACATAGGAAGCTGAATATCTGTGATCTCATGGGCCAAGGAAAGGTTTTGAGGTTGGATTTTTTGATTAGATACCAAGTTCCACCATTGACCAGAGATTTGTTAAGGGTTCTGACTTTATCCCTCTGTGTCTCTGTTAGCTCATCTGTAAAATGGATATATAACCATCTTCATCTTGCAGGTTGTGAATATTAAGTCAAATTATAAGTAACAAGACCTTGGCCTTTAGGAGAACCTCCTCAAAGTTTAAATATCCAGTTTCTGTTCTCTTCTTTTTCCTGTTCCAACTTCTCCTTGCTGCCTCAGAAAGTTTCTGATTTGGAACAGCCTTTGCTAAGCTTCTAAAAAACACAGGAGATCTGAAGGAGGGGAGGGAGTAAAACATATGGCTGCCTGGGGGAAGATGTTCCAAACAAAAGTCCATCAAGTGCGAAGACCATGTAGTAGATGTATCCTTGGATAATTCAGGGTATCTCAGCAAAGCCAGGGTGGCTGAAGTAGA
The DNA here is from genome assembly GCF_002263795.3 of Bos taurus. Classification (NCBI taxonomy): domain Eukaryota; kingdom Metazoa; phylum Chordata; class Mammalia; order Artiodactyla; family Bovidae; genus Bos; species Bos taurus. The sequence goes on from NC_037333.1 coordinate 91,409,446, forward strand.
GTAAGCCCAAGGGACAGTGATGGGAGAAAGGACAAGGAGATAGAGAGGGGCAGATTGTGTGATTGTGCAGGGCCTTGAAGGCCTTTAAGAGGACTTGAGCTTTTACTCTAAGTGGGCTGAGAAGGCATTAGATGGTTCTAAGCCAAACAGTGATGTGTTTGATTTAGTTTTAAAGTGATCTCTTTGGCTGCTATGCTGAAAATAACATTATGGGACACCATGTATTAAATCATCACATTATGCACATTACATTTACATATAAGTCAATAATACCTCCATAAAGCTAGGAAAAATTAAAAAGATAGGAAGAAAGAAAATACATTATATCATAGGGATGTGGAATGAGTAGATGGGGCACAAGGGCAGAAGCAGAAATGCCAGTTAGGATCCCACTAAATATCCAGATAAGAGATGGTGAGATGTCAGAGCTGGTCAGGAGCAGTGTCACTGGCAAGAAGTGATGAAATTGGGAACATATTTTTGAGGTGGTAATTTAGGCTTTGCTGATAGAGTCAACGTGTAATGTGAGAGAGACTTCTTAAGGTTCTTGGTTTGAGAAATTGAAGACAGTGCTGCTATTTGCCATAAAAGAGCTGGTTCAGGGGAACAACAATAGTATAATTTTAGGCTTGTAATATTTGAGATGCTAAATTAATATCTGCTGCTGCTGCTGCTAAGTCGCTTCAGTCATGTCCGACTCTGTGCGACCCGATAGATGGTAGCCCGCCAGGCTCCCCGGTCCCTGGGATTCTCCAGGCAAGAACACTGGAGTGGGTTGCCATTTCCTTCTCCAATGCATGAAAGGAAAAGTGAAAGTGAAGTTGCTCAGTTGTGTCCAACCCTCAGTGATCCCATGGACTGCAGCCTACCAGGGCCCTCTGTCCATGGGACTCTCCAGGCAAGAGTACTGGAGTGGGGTGCCATCGCCTTCTCCTAACAGCAGGCAATTACACATGTGATCCTAAAGTTAAAACTATAGAGAAAAAAATGAATATCCTACATCTTCCTCCAGAAAAGCTGGAGGAAGATGTAGGATTAGAAGATTTGCTTTTTTTAAGATGGGAGAAATAATAGAAACTTTTTCAATAATGAAATTAATCCAGTTGAGTGGGAAAATGTGATCACACCTGAGAGTGAACAGTTGCTGGAATAGAGTACATGAGTAGGGTGATAAAGGATGAGATTTGGGGTACAAAAGGGCCTATCACTATCCCCAGTCCAACCCTAGTAACAGAAAGGATGATAAAGTAAATAGAGAAGTCCATGTGGTGGCAAAATTTGGGGGCATTGTCTTCTGATTGCATCTCTTTTCTTGGTGAAATAGGAAGCAAAGTCAGTGTGAGGATGGTGGTGCAAGATTGAAGTTGACAAAGCTATGAAATTAACCAGGGAAGAAGAGGAAAGAGTGACTTTGGGGATTGACAAGTGAATGGATTGAGCATTGCCAAGTAACATTAAGGGCTGACTTGAGGTTGAAGGTCATGGATTTAAACTGAGACCAGCTTCTTGCATCGGTGCAAATTAAAGTGTGACATTGATAGAGAGCTTGATTCAACCAAGCCTGGGGTTTTGCCAGATGAGTATGAGGACGAAAGAGAAGAGCAAAAAAGCTGAGAGTTTATACAAATAACTGATTATATAAATGGCCCATGGACATTAAGATAGATAAGAAAGGAAGTGAGTACTTCTTTGAAATGGGAGAGAAGCAGTGAAAGCACCATAGGAAAAATGAATGGGATTTAAAAAAAAAATTGTTGGAGTTAGAGTATTAGAACAAACAAGCTAAAAAGAGAGCAGAGGGAATGCAAATCGAAACCACAATGAGGTATCGTTTCATACCTAACAGGATGCCTGTAATAACTGGGATAGACACTAACAAGTGTTGAGGAGGATTGTAGAGAAATTGGAATTCTCATTCACAGTTGATGGGATAAGATGTTACTAGAAAATTGGCTGTCCGGTAGCTTCTTAAAATGTCAAAATGTAAAGTGACCATGCTGTGCTGTGCTCAGTCGCTTCAGTCGTGTCTGACTCTTTGTGACCTATGGACTGTAGCCCACCAGGCCCCTCTGTCAATGGAATTTTCCAGGCAAGAATACTGGAGTGGGTTGCCATGCCCTCCTCCATATCTCTGGCATCTCCTGCATTGCAGGCAAGTTCTTTACCCACTAAGCCACCTGGGAAGCCCTTAAGTTACCATCAGTTCAGTTCAGTCGCTAGTCGTGTCCGACTCTTTGCACGTGATCCGGCAATTCCACTCTTAGGCACAGACCCAAGAGAAATGAAAGCTTTCATCAAATAAAAAGTTTATACACAATTTCCATCAACTAATAAATGTGTAAAAACTAACATATACATATAATAAAGCATTATTTGGCAATAAAAGAGAATAAAATTCTGGTACTTCATTCTGCCACAATTTAGATAAACCTTGAAAACATGCTAATGGAAAGAAATGAGGCATAAAAGGCCATATATCATATAATATGAAATACTCAAAATAGTTAAATATATACACAGAGATGCCTAGACTGGGAGCAATGGGAGAAATGAGGGGGCATGAAGGCTAATAGGTGTGGTGTATTTTGTGTGGGTAGTGATTAAAATACTCTAAAGTTGATGGTGGTAATGGTTGAACAACTCTATGAATACATTAAAACCACTGAACTGATCACTTGAAAAGGTTGAATCTTATAGTATATGAGTGATGTCTCAATAAAACTTACAAAAAAGAAAAGAAAGAAAGAAAGGAGGCGGTGATCAGAGAGTGGGGTGCTTGGAATTGGGTTATGGAGGGTTTGCCGCTTGGAATTGGGTTATGGAGGGTTTGCAGATCACTTCATGGGAAATAGATGGGGAAACAGTAGAAACAGTGTCAAACTTTTTTTGGGGGGGCTCCAAAATCATTGCAGATGGTGACTGCAGCCATGAAATTAAAAGACGCTTACTCCGTGGAAGAAAAGTTATGACCAACCTAGATAGCAAATTGAAAAGCAGAGGCATTACTTTGCCAACAAAGGTCTGTCTAGTCAAGGCTATGGTTTTTCCAGTGGTCATGTAAGGATGTGAAAGTTGGACTGTGAAGAAAGCTGAGGGCCGAAGAATTGATGCTTTTGAACTGTGGTGTTGGAGAAGACTCTTGAGAGTCCTTTGGACTGCAAGGAGATCAAATTAGTCCATTCTGAAGAAGATCAGCCCTGGGTGTTCTTTGGAAGGAATGATGCTAAAGCTGAAACTCCAGTACTTTGGCTACCTCATGCGAAGAGTTGACTCATTGGAAAAGACTGATGCTGGGAGGGATTGGGGGCAGGAGGAGAAGGGGACGACAGAGGATGAGATGGCTGGATGGCATCACTGACTCGATGGACGTGAGTCTGAGTGAACTCTGGGAGTTGGTGATGGACAGGGAGGCCTGGCGTGCTGTAATTCATGGGGTTGCAAAGAGTCGGACACGACTGAGCAACTGAACTGAACGGAATGACACAATTAGGGACTAAGCGAGTATCCACGATGGCTTGGAGGAAGGAGTAAGGAGGACAGAGGATCATCTGAAGTTGCAGGCATCATGTGTGCTGGCAGGAGTGACATTGGTGAGAGGCTGACAGTGAGCCAGGGGCTAAAGATCTAGGGGATGAGGAGGAGGGTTTGCAGACGACTGTGACAAGGCAGCATCCTAGCAGGTGGGAATCTGGCAGCAGGCAGTTCAAAGCTGGAGGTGGCTAGGGTAGGGTTAGAAAGACTGTTTGGAAATTTGAGTATTCTGTGAAGAACAAAATATCTTTTTTTTTTTTTAACATGTACATGCATTAACTTAGTTCTCACAACCATCCTATGAAGGGTATTATTAACCTTATCTCACAGACAGAGAGACAGGCACAGAGAGGTCAAATAACTTGTTGAACGTCACATAGCATCTTGGAGTGTGGCATGTGGGATCTTAGTTCCTGGACCAGGGACTGAACCCATGTCTCCTGCCCTAGAAGCGCAGAGTCCTAATTGCTGGACTGCCAGGGAATTCTCTGTACTTTTCCTTCATTCATTTTTCCACTCAAGCAACACATATTTATATTTTTTCTGCACCATTATCTATTCATCTCACCATCTCTGCGGATGCAGCCAAGCACGGTAGACTGACTCCTGGGAGGGCTGCAGTGCTCCAGCTGCTGTTTGGTGGTCCCCCTTCAAGGATTTTCCCTAGAGTCTGTTGCTCACTAGTTGAGTCGAGGGCTATAGTGATCAGCATGTCACTCTCCTTAATCACTGATGTCACACTGGCCTTCTCTATTGTTTAGCTATAGGAACACAACAAGCGGCTTTATTTTTTTTTGAAAGGGTGGGGGTGCTACCTGTTTTATAGTTGAGTGGGCGAATGTTTAATGGGTTTTGGCATTGGACAGATCTGGGTTTGAACTTGGGCTCTGCTATTTAAAACTTTGTGACCTTGGGCAGCTTATTTTAACTTCTGGGACTTAGTTTTGTGGTTAGCAAAATATCTACCTCATAAGTATTGGTGAGCATTAAATATTATACAGGTCAAGTTCCTAACAGATAGTAGGCAGACCAAAGATGTTCTTTTCCTTCTTTCTGTTTTTTCTTCTTTTGCCTTTATGCTAATGCTGCTTCTTCTGTTTTATTTCTAGCTTTTAGCAGTTCTGGTGTCTGGCTTCTAATCAGAAGTTTTCTTCTAGGGATGGTTAAAATTATTGAGCCAACTTCCAGATCAGGGTAGAGTCACTCTAATAGTTTAGAGTACCGTGTCTCAAATGTTTTATAAACTTTTTCTAATCTTAACCTTTAAAATAACCTGTGAGGCATATAAAAGAGGTATTTATATTCCTAATATTTTGGAAGAGAATATAAGGTATGGAGAGAAATTGAGAATTACTGGGTATTTTCTAAATGGCGTTTTTCTAAACATTTACTTAATCCTGACAACCATCCTGTGACAGGTATTATCAACATTATCTCACAGACAGGGAGACAGGCACAGAGGTCAAATAACTTGTTGAAGGTCACATAGCTTCTAAGCATGGAGGCAGAATTTGAACCTGGGCAGTCTGGTTTCAGAGCTTAACCTCTATATGGCTCTGGTAGATGATAAGTAAACAAGTCATTGTTCAGAACTCCTGGGTTAAGAAATCGTTTGGCTGGTTCAGGTATCTCTCTGCCCTCAGAATGTCATGCAGCTTGAAAACGTTTGTAGTTCACAACAGTGACTAGTAGAATATTATTATTATCAGTATCTTGTACTAGAGGTGAGCCTGTATGATTTTTCTTACTCAGGGTCCTTCTAGATCAGCCACTCTTGAAAATTCTTTTACAGAGACAAAGAAGTCAGTTCCTCTAAGATAATAGCAGTAAGAATAGCCACTCTGGTCACACTACATTTCTGCTTGTTGCAAGCTAAAGCTTTCTTAATATCATAAATCTAAAAACCTAGGATAAACTTTGAAAAATTTTGGGAAACAAATTTCATAAGTTTAAATTAAATGTTTTAAATAGGTTAAATACTGTTTTTTGATGCTGGGAAAGATTGAAGGCAAGAGGGGAAGCGGGCAACAGAGGATGAGATGGTTGGATGGCATCACCAACTCAATGGACATGAGTTTGAGCAAACTCCGGGAGATGGTGAAGGACAGGGAAGCCTGACGGGCTACAATCCATGGGGTTGCAAAGGGTCAGACATGACTTAGCGACTGAATAACAACTGTTTTTCTGATTCAGGTGGATTTTTCTTTATGTTTCTTTTTCTTACATGGACATACATATGAAACATACAAGCTTTATCTGGATATCTGGCCTAAGATTGAACAATTAGATCCCCATGAAGCTCTCAAACAGTAGAGCTAAGGCATTTTTACTAAGTGCTAGAGGTTTGATAGCTATGGCATTTTTTAAGGCATGGATTCTCAAACATTCGAATCATCTAGACATTAGCCATTTTTCTTCTTGCTGCCACAGATTCTAGTTTTTTTAAAAAAAATTAATATATTTATTTGGCTGTATCAGGTCTCAGTTGTGACACATGGGATATTTCGTTGCAGTGACCCAGTAGTTGTGGCTCTTGGGCTTAGCTGCCCCACAGCATGTAGGATCTTAATTTCCTGACCAAGGATTGAACGGGTATTCTCTGCATTGGAAGATAGATTCTTTTTTTTTTTTGCGGAGGGTGGGAAGGTGGATTCTTAACCACAGGACTACCAGGGAAGTCCCCTGATTCTAGTTTTTGATCACTAAAATTTCTCCCAGAGCCAGGAGTAGGGAAAAAAAGGTGAAACTAAATCATCTTAGTATGTCAGAAAGTTTGATATAAATTTGACAAAGGAATAGTTGGAAATTGTTATCTAAAATGAGACAGGGGACTTCTCTGGTGGTCTGGTGGTTAAGACTCCAAGCTTCCATTGCAGGGGGTGCCAGTTCAATCCCTGGTCAGGGAACTAAGAACCTACATGTCACATGGTGCCCCCCCCCACAAAAAATTAAATAGAAAAAGAAAAAAGAAAGCAAAAGTAAAATGAGATGAAGCTTGTATGTTTCATACGTATGTCCATGTATATATGTTTATTGGCCTTTTATTCTTATTCCTATCTTATTGATGATAAGAAGTGAACTTACTTTGTATACTTATGAAATATTAATACATGAAATACACATGTGATTTGTAGATTTTATTTATTTTCCAAAGATCCAAGCTCCTCATTGATGTGGTTAATGTGAGAAGTTCTCCTCTCATTTGTAAGGTGGTTTATATAAACATTTTCTGTATATGTGCATTTTAACATATATTCTATACGTGTGTGTATATTATATACAATATAGTATATTTCCATGAATAAATACAGCAGAATCAGTCTAATGAATGAAAACACTGTAGGTTGAATGTAAACAAATGGGGCAATTAAAAGAATCTTTCTTAGGAACATGGAATAACCATGCTAAGATTGCTGATACTATTTGAGAAATCAGGTAAAATATAAATAAATGCCTCGAAGTTTAAGAAAGTACTTGCCCAAGTCTTTGATCTGAATGGAGCAGAAACAGGGAACTGAGGTCCAATTAGCCTTGGCCTCTTGTTCTCTGGACAGGCCCAGCGCCTCCCCTCTTTGAAGCTCCTTGGAGTTCGCTGGGGTGTGACACAGAATAACTGAAGGGGCTCAGGGACTTCACTGAGAGGGAAAACAAACCGAGTGCACTTTCTGAGAAGGCTTGGATTCACGCGTAGGCACACAGACACCCGTCCCTTCAGGAACGAGTTTTGCTCTTGTTACAGCCCAGGGGTTCCCAGGGCTTCTCCATGCATTCAAGGGACTCTGAGAAACTAGTCTGGGGCTAGAACTACCTCACAAGTCTCTTTCTAAGATGTGAGAGCTAGCTTAGTTCAAACACCAGAAGCTCAAAGGACTCCACTTGGAGGGGAGTAGTCCCTTGTCCGTCAAGTCGTGGTGCTTGCTCTTGCTTCACTGTCCTGAACCAGGGGAGGGCGAAGGAAGCATGGGGGAGAGGCAGGAGGCCAGGCCTCTGATGTGGCTCATTCTACCGCATGCAATACGGAGGGGAGGACTGAGTGTGCATAACCTCTTGACCTACTTCCCCCGTAAACGACGATGATGATGATAAAGGCTAACATTTATGGATCCCTTTTCATTCATTATCATAATTTACTTTTAGTCTCTCAGTAGTTCCTAGGGGTAGGTGCTATCATCATTACCTTCCCTATTTTCCCAGAAAGTAAACTGATATTTAGAGGAAAGGAATAATTTCACCTATCATCACAGAGCTAGTTAGTGGTTGTGATAGGCAGAATAATGCCCCTTTCCCAAAGTTGCCTACATCTTAAACCAGGAGATATATTGCATGGCAAAGGGGGATTAAGATCACAGGTGGTGGGACTTTCCTGGTGATCCAGCAATTAAGAATGCAGGGGACACAGTTTCGATCCCTGGTACAGGAGGATCCCACATGCCACAGAGCAGCTAAGCCTGTGAGCCACAACTACTGAGCCTGTGCTCGAGGGCCCAGGAACCGCAGCTCCTAAAGCCTGTGCGCCTAGAGCCGCCACAGTAAGAAGCCTGTGCACAGCTAGAGACTAGTCCCCCGCTCGTTGTAACTAGAGAAAGTCCGAGTGCAGCAACGAAGACCCAGCACAGACAAATAAAAAAAGATTGCAAATGGAATTAAGATTACTATTCAGCTGAACTTGAGATTGAGGAGATTCTTCTAGGTTATCTGGGTGCATGCATGCTTACTAAGTCGCTTCAGTCATGTCCGATTCTTTGCAACCGTATGCACTGCAGCCAACCAGGCTTCTCTGTCCATGGGACTCTCCAGGCAAGAATACTGGAGTGGCTTGCCATTTCCTCTCAGGTCTCCTGCATTGCAGGCGGATTCTTTATCACTGAGCCACCTGGGAAGCCCCAGGTTATCTGGGTGGGCCCAGTGTAATCACAAGGGTCCTCATCAACGAAAGAGGGAGGCAGGAGAATCAGTGTCAGAGCGAGACAGCATGGGAAAGACTCTACTGGCGAACACTGGCTTTGGAAAATGGAGGAGAAGCCAAGAGCTACTAGGCAGCCTTTAGAAGCTAGAAAAGGCAAGAAAATGGATTCTTCCCTAGAGCCCTCCACCCCTGGAAAGAACATAGCTATGACAACACCTTGGTCTTAGCGCAGTGAGACCCATTTTAGACTTCTGACCTCCACAACTGCAAGTTAATGACCCTTGAGTGGTTCAGATGGCTTCATGAAGCTTGACTTAAACCCTAACTTAGAAATCAGTTCTTTCCGCCCTATGAGCAGTAAATCAAGAGTTGCGGGCACATCTAGGTTTTCAGGGGCTGCATCTCATTTGGATGGTTCATAAGGTGTCACTGGGTAACTTCCTGCCCTGAGACCCTTCTCTGAAATAAAAGCTTCCCTCCAAAGGAAAGACTGTCTCCTATTTCACTTATAAATCAAGTTGACTCCTGTTCTTAAGTAAATAACTTCTCTCCTCCTCCCAGCAAATGTCTTCCCCTTGGTCTCTGCAGTTGTAATTATATTCTTGTGGTGGAAACAATCAGAAAAGTATTAAACTTATTAAATAAAACCTCAAAACCCTGTAATTCGGGAAACATGTCTATGGAGCCGTTGCTACGTGTAAGGACACCTCATTGCGTTAGTTCATGTGATCCTTACACTAACTCTGTGTGGTTTGTCGTCTTGTTTCCATTTTGAGGCTAAAGAGATGATGCATATTTTGCCTAAGAATGCCCATTATCAGGAGGTAAGATTCTTACCCATGTGGTCTACCTCTCGAGCCCCCAGTTCTTACACGCCCTGCCTCTATCTTCCTTCCATCCAATTGATGAACCTTGGAAAGTAAAGGATATATACCTTGTATTTAGAAAATAACAAAACATGAGGACTTCCTGGCAGTCCAGAGGCCAAGATTCTGCACTCCCAATGCAAGGGGCCTGGGTTTGATCCCTAGTCAGGGAACTATATCCCATATGCTGCAACTAAAGGTCAAAGATCCCACATGCTGCCACTAAGACCCGGAGCAGCTGAATAAATTAAAAAAATAGAAAAAGAAAATAACAGAAGAATGTGATTATATAATTTTAAGTAGTAGCTGTTGTATCTGTGTGTGCTCAGTCGTGCCCGACTCTTTGGGACCTCATGGACTGTAGCCTGCTAGTCTTTTCCCTCCATGGGATTTCCCAGGCAAGAATACTGGAGCGGGTTGCCCTTTCCTTCTCCACGGAATCTTCCTGACCCAGGGATCAAATCTGCAGCTCCTGCATTGGCAGGCAGACTCTTTACCACAAATCTACCTGGGAAGCTGTGTATATGTATTCCAATTCAAAATAAAACTGGAATTTTCCTTATTGGTCATCTTAAGTGGAAATAGATGACCAACAGGTCATGTTATGGATAAGAGGCTCATCCAGGAACCCACAGATAAAAAAGGCCAGAGTCTGGATTAGGGCACAGGATTCCTGACTGCTGGGCTTCCCAAGTGGTGCAGATGTAAAGAATCCACCTGCCAATGCAGGAGACCCAAGAGATTCAGGTTCAATCCCTAGGTCAGGAAGATTCTCTAGAGTAGGAAATGGGTACCCAACTCCAGTATTCTTGCCTGGGAAATCCCATGGACAGAGGAGCCTGGCGGGCTACAGTCCATAGGGTTACAAAAGAGTCTGACACAACTGAGTGAGCACATTCCTGACTCTTAACCCAGTGTTCTTTCTTCTACTACCATACACATCAGTTTATAACTGGAAAAGGGAGTTTTCAACAGTATAAACCTAATGATTTGGGGTTAGATGAGAAGCAGGTGATGAGAAAGGGAAGAATCATACCTGTACTCTCATGTCACCCAGGGCAACTCAAGGGGATGTTTCTCTGTTTTAAGTCCCGAGGTTAGTTCTGGGGTCCAAGAAGTGCTTGCTCATTTCATAGGACCTCAGTGCCCCATACAGTTCCTGGGAGGAACTTTTAAAATTTCACTTTATCTGGTTGTTCCTACTTTATGTACAGTCTAAAACCAAGAATGCCCACCAAGTTATAATGACAATTCTAAGTGAATAAAAAGCAGTACTCCAACAGCTTTGTCTGAAAGATCCTTAACAATATTTTTTTACTTATTTGCTAATCTTTCTGTAGTTTGTTATTCCTTTGATATAATTTTTCCACTTATGGAGAGTTTATTTCTTCTCACAAAACAGCAAACAAATTGTGTATTTCACTGGATTGACTGTGAATTATTGACGTCCTCTGTTCTCCCCATACTCCTTTCTTGGCACCATCCAGGAACGAAAGTAGTCAGGAGAGGAAAAGAAATCACTCAAGAACTCAGACATTAGAGTGCAGGTGAAATTCAACTGTGGTAGATGTCTACTAGAAGAGTTTGATTTTAATTAAAACCCCAGATAGAATTGTAAATGGAAACCATTACATGTTCAGCTGCACTTGGCCAGGCCATCTCCCTGCGCCGGGGCACTGCAATGCCAACTCTTTGTCCTGTGGAAGCTGTGAACCTGTGAGCTCATATCATAGCTCCAGAGTTCTTAGGATCCCTGAAAGAACGATCAGGACACAGGAGTGTGGGGTGACTGTTTTCTTGGGTGTGTGAAGAATCAGGCAGACAAACGAAGAAGTGTCAGCTTGGGGATAGAGACGTGGGGAATTCTCCTGGCAGCAGTCTGGCGAGTGTGGGCTCTGAATTTCAGCTCCAGCTCTGCAGTGTAACTGACTCTGCGACCCTGAGCAGGTCATCTGACCCCTCTGAGTCTTTACTCTTTGCATTTATAGCAAAAGGAGATCATAGTATCTTACAGAATCTTTGTGACTTTTCGGATGATGCAATAAAGTTACCAAAACACAGAAGGCATGCAACAGCTGCTAGCAGTGCTGATGTTCCCTTATACAATAAATACTGAGCAGCCCTATGTCCCCCATGCAGTCCTGAGCACTGGGGACATGGCAGTGAACAAAACAGACCCAAGTCCCTGTCCCCATGCAGCCGACATGGGGGAGAGAGACAATCAACAAGATACAGAAGTTAAAAGTATAGTGAGTTGGATCATGACCGAAGTGCTGAAGAAAAAACGAAAGATGGGAAGGAAGAGAAGAGGCTGAAATTCCTGCAGAAGCTGAATTAGTGTAAAGACCTGGAGAAGGTGAGAGGATGGGCAAGGGATGACTCGAGGGAAAAGCACTGAAGGCTGAGGGAACAACAGGTACAAGAGCCTGCCTGAGCCAGGAGCTTGCCTGACAAACTCCACCTGCCTCAGGGGGCTTTGGGCTGGAGTTGAGTAAGCAGGAAGGAGAACAGCAGGAGGTGGAGAGGTGAGGAGGCCAAACCCAGCAGTGGCCGTGGTGCACTGGGAGAGCTCTGGTTTCTGCTCCGAGTGTGGAGACGAGGGTCTTGCAGAGGAGGGTGACCTGATCTAATTGAAGTTGCAAGAGGATCACCAGGTTGCTGCCCACGATGTGCTTCTGATCCTAGTGATGCTGCAGATGATGCTGTTGTGATGACCTAAGACGGAGAACAGGGCTGGGGGGCAGGGCATGGAGTCGCGGTATTTGCGTTTGGAGGGCACAAAGCCGGGAGAAGAGGAACACAGGACCCAGAGGGCAGCTTCATGCTTGTGCATCTAGACTGGGCTGCAGGGGGTAGAGTCTTGGAGAGGGGAAAGGAAGGGCCTGACTTTTCTTTTTTAATTCATTAATTTTTCGCTGTGCTGGGTCTCCGTTGCCACACGGGCTTCTCTCTAGTTGTGGCGAGCAGGGGCTACTCTCCCGTTTTGGTGCACAGGCTTCTTTCCCATTGCAGTGGCTTCTCTTGTTGCGGAGCTCGGGTTCTAGGGCACACGGGCTCAGTAGTTGTGGCACATGGGCTTAGTTGCTCCAGGGTGTATGGGATTCGAGCTCCCTGACCAAGGATCAAACCTGTGTCTCCTACATTAGCAGGCTAATTCTTTTCATTATTATTTGTTTATTTTCTCTCTATATTTTTTTCGGCTGTGCTGAGCCTTCGTTGCTGAGCAGGCTTTTTTCTAATTGCAACAAGCAGAGGCTACTCTTTAGTTGCGGTGCACCGGCTTCTCATTGCGGTGGCTTCTCTTGTTGAAGAGCACAGGCTCTAGGGCGTGAGGGCTTCAGTAGTTGCGGTTCCCTGGCTCTAGAGCACAGGCTCAAAAGTTGTGGCACATGGGTCTAGATGCATGTGAAGAAGATCCCTTCTCAAATCAGGGATCAACCCATATCTCCTGCACAGGCAGGTGGATTCTTTACCACTAAGTCACCAGGGAAGCCCCGGAAGGCTAATTATTTGCCCCTGGACCACCAGGGAAGTCCCCAGGTCTGACTTCTTGCTCCTCTGCAACACACATCCAGTTGCTGACACGGACACACAACTCTCCCCTTTACCTATATTTTGCCTGTATCATGTTTTGAATGTATGAATGTATCACCTGGTATTGTATTTATTTAAAATCAGCTTCTCCAGATGTGCTCAACAAAGGCTTATTAATCACTTACTATGATTGGTGCTACGTGCCTGCAAGTCGCTTCAGTGGTGTCCGACTCTTTGCAACCCGATGGACGGTAGCCCACCAGGCTCCTCTGTCCATGGGATTCTCTAGGCAAGAATACTGGAATGGGTTGCCATGCTCTCCTCCAGGAGATCTTCTTGACCCAGGGATCGAACACAAGTCTCTTTTGTCTCTTGCATTGGCAGGCAGATTCTTTACCTCTCGTGCCACCTGGGAAGCCCTGATTGGCACTATGTCAGGAGCTAAATGTATTGAAATGTAAAAGACTATAAATGTTTAAAAAACCAACTCCTTACATGGTCGTAGGAGGAAAGTTAGTTTAATCCTAAAGGTGTGGATGCATTTAGAATTTGAGAAGGGAAGAAGCCTTCTAATTTTCCAGATGTATAATCGCCTTCTCCCCTTGTTAGCTTAGGGATTTCCCACCCAGTTGTACAAGGTACATTACCTGAAGTCATTTAACTTGTTGACCATCACATTCTTGGAATAAGTAAAGTCTCTGCAGGTGAAATTGAACAAACAACGCCAGTGACCTCTTCAGCTGCTCCAGTATTGGTCCAAGGGTTTAAAATAATAAGCTTCATCTTTCACTGAGTCTTGCTGACAGACAGTATCAGCAGGGCATGAGCTTAGAAGTATAATCCTCTTTGATGAATAGTTCAAGAGAATTATTGTTAAACCTTTTGTAAATATAAGTTTTTTTAGAAAGTCATAATAATGATTTTAGATAAACAGTATGACAACAAGGTCCTACTGTGTAGCACAGGGAACTATATTCAATATCCTACAACAAACCGTAATCGATGAGACAATAAAGAAAGAATGTATATGTGTGTGTAACTGAGTCATTTTGCTGTCCAGCAGAGCTTGGACAACATACTTTAATAATATGTTATCAACCACTCTACTTTAATAATAATTAAAAAAATAGGCCAGGCTGTCCACCAACATCAGGTGACCGTGATCTTCCCTTGAACCAGTTGCCACATCCTGAAAAAAATACAGGGAGGAGAGAAGTTTTGAATAGGATGGGTTTTAACCAAAATGCACAAAAAAATGATAGAAATGACTGACTTTCCCCCAGAAGTTAGTATCTGACATAGAAATTGAACTCTATAAAAATAAGGTTTTGTTTTTTACATACCTGAAAAAATACTGTGACTAATTGATATAAATGTAAGATTTATGCATTTAGTCAGCCTCAGTAGATTAGAAATCAATTACGTTGTTAGTGCATCAGAAAATGCATCTCAGTATCTCAATTTCTCATTTGTGATAATAAATGGAGTCAATCATATTGATTAAGGTAATTCAGTCTTGTCTTGGCCAATAGTTTCCACTTCCTTGGCAATCAGACTTACTACCTGAGTGACCAACAGGTAGAATATCCACTGACTCTGATGCTACCAAATAGGAAGGTGGCAGAACCAGTAGCAGACGAGGAAGAGGGGAACATGGGGGTCCCAGGTAATCCACAGACTGAGATGGCAGTCCTTAATGTGGTTAGTCAAAAGGCATTAGGTGAGGGGTCTGTATTTCGTGCCCAGCTGGCTCAATTCCAGCCTCACTTGGACCGATTGGGACTTGATTTTTTTTTTTTTGGAATAGAACCCCTGGGTGAATCCTTGCATCAAGCAGAACTTCCTGAACTCCATTGACTCACTGCAAACTGCCTGACCTTCCAGGGAGAGTTAAGTACATAGATGAATTGAAGCACCCAAAGAACAGAAAGAACTCAGCCTTGTTTGGGTCACTATATGTTCTCTGAAGGGGCTTTTCTGGTGGCTCAGCAGGAAAGAATCTGCCTGCAATGCAGGAAGCCTGGGTTTGATGCCTGGATTGGGAAGATCCTCTGGAGAAGGCAATGGCAACCCACTCCAGTATTCTTGCCTGGGAAATCCCATGGACGGAGGAGCCTGGAGGGCTACAGTCCACGGGGTCTCAAGACACGACTTAGTGACTGAACCACCATTATTACCGTGTCCTCTGAACTGCCTCCGTGCAGGCATCAGGCTTTTAATGCAAAGATATGAACTATATTAAAAACTGAATGGACCTAGAGCCTGTCGTATAGAGTGAAGCAAGTCAGAGAAAAACAAATATTGTACATGAATGCATATAACGTGGAATATAGAAAAGTGGTAAAATGAACCTATTTGCAGGGCAGAAATAGAGACACAGACGTGGCGAACAGACAAGTGGACATGGGGTGGGGGGGAGGAGGAGGGTGGGAAAAATTGGGAGATTAGGGTTGATATATATACACAGCCATGTGCAAAATTGATAACTAGTGAGAGCCTGCTGTACAGCACAGGGAACTCAGCTCGGTGCTCTGTGATGACCTAGAGGGGTGGGATGGGGGAGAGGTGGGAGGGACAGGGTGGATATATGTAGACATATAGCTGATTCACTGCCTTGTACAGCAGAAACTAACTCAATATTGCAAAACAATTATACTTCAATTAACAAAAGGAAAGAATATGCTAAAATGTAAACTCCAGGAAAGGAGAACATAAAGTACGCTTCTTTCCTTAACTTTTCCCCAGGCCTAGAACAGTGCCTGACTCTTGGTACATGCTCAAAAAATATCTGTGAACAGAAGTTTCTGACTTCCAGGAGTTTAAAACCCAGAAGAAGGGACAGAGCATGGCCAGAAATACCTATGACAAAGGCAGAGCTGTGGCTTGTCTCCAGGCAGGCAGAAATGGTGTGGAGGAGAAAGAGAGAGATTCTATCTGGGTTGATAAGGCAGTTTCATGATGGAGGAGGGGTATTTGGAGGAAAAACGAGGAAGAGGAAAAAAGAAACTGAAAATATAGGGTGAAGGCTTATGCAAAAGATTAGTGTTAGAGGAAAGGTCTAAAAGTCATCTCCAGTGAGGAAATCTGAAGAGAGCATGAATCAATCAGAGAGTCTAGAGAGATTTGAGAATCAAAACAAGTACCCAACTAATGGTTGGTAAAAAAAGTGAAAATGAAAGCGTTAGTCCCTCAGTCATGTCCAACTCTTTGCAACCACATGGACTGTAGCCTGCCAGGCTCTTTTGTACATGAGATTTCCCAAGCAAGAAAACTGGAGTGGGTTGCCATTTCCTTCTCTAGGGGATCTTCTCAAGCCAGGCATTGAACTTGCGTCTCTTATGTCTCCTGTATCGCAGGTGGATTCTGTTACCATCTGAGCCACCTGAGAAGCCATACCATTCCAAAAAATCATCCCAGCCCCAACTTTTTTCAGTTTTATACATAATTATCTTTACTAACTTTTTTAAAGTAAGCAAAATTCTATAAAGCAATTATCCTTCAATTAAAAAACATAAATTTTTTTAAAAGTAAGCACTTTAAGCCTCAAAGCTCTGTTCAAAGTCAAGAGATTATGAGAAACTCTTTAAATACAAAGGGTTATAGAAATAGTTTATCAGAACAGTGAACGACAATGAAACTCTTTAGGCCATTCTTTCTGGTAACGTTTACTTTCACCTTAAATCAGTCATGAGAAAAACATCATATCAACTGTACAAATGAGCTTTTCTTGACTTCCTTTTTAATATAAGAAATCGGTTATTTCCTAGGCCTCATTTCATTCTCATCTTACTGAAAATATTGGCAAATAGTAGAGCAGCAGAGAGGAGATTTAATTCTACAAACTGGGACTTAAATAGGGCTGTTGTGCCTGTGGTGTTCATCATTGTCCCCTCAGCTTTTAGCCCCATACCTGGCACACAGTAGATACTCAGTGAATCTTGGCTGAATGAATGAACCAGCACGAGGAGGTCCTGTGTGCAAACCTCTGGGGAGGCATTCTGGGCTAAGTAAAGATGGAGTCAGTTCCTCTCTTCAGAGTTCACAGCCCAAGCTGGGGATAAGGTGGGACTGTGGGCAGGGAACAGGCACAGACTTAAATAGCTGTGCCGAAAGACAGAGTGTGATAACCACAAGCATTGTGTTCAAGTAGTATAACAATAATAAACTATCTATCTGGTAAATTATCTATTTAGTTTATTATTGCTGTAATGTCATTTCACAGTTTATGTAGTATTTTATTCATTTGCTTCCCCCACAATGCGGCGGGGGGCGGGTGAGGGGACACTTCTTAAAGGACAGATTGCAGGTGCAAGAGAGTCAGGGGATATTTATGAGAGATCAGAAAAGGCTTAGAGGAGATGGGATTTAAACTTGGCCCCAAAGGATGGATAGTTGATAGACATCAACTTTATTGAATACATCCTATTGAACCCCTGGGTTGGGGAGATCTCCTGGAAGAGGGCATGGCAACCCACTCCAGTATTCTTGCCTGGAGAATTCCAGGGACAGAAGAGTCTGATGGGCTACAGTCCATGGAGACGCAAAGAGTCAGACACGACTGAGAGACTAACACACACAATGTGCCAAGCCCTTTTCTTGATGAACTCACTTGATCCTCATGACAGACTCTGTGGTAAACCCTATCACCTTACAGAAGAGGAAACTGAGGCACCGTAAGGTTAAATAAACTGCTCAAAGTCACACAGCTGGGAAGCCTCAGAGCCAGACTATCTGGTTCCAGAGCCCCAGCTCTTAACCATGAGGGAATACTGCAGTTTTCATAGGTGACCCTGGTGCTGTGTAGTGGGGAGTGATCCAGGTAGAGGGTAACTGAGCCACTCGGGTACGGCTTGAGGTTAGAGTGTGCCTAGTATGTTTGAGGGGAAAGTGAATCTTCAAGAGGTTGGCGGGGAAGTTTAGTGGGATGAAAAGGGTAGAAAGGCAGGGGGAAATGACCAACAAGAAAGGATGGCTAAATGAATTGTACCAAGATGTTATCATAGGATCTGCTATAAAAGGAAGTATCTTCATGATATATATGACTTTTGAAAACAATGGCTACTACTTATAAAATCTTACCATAATCTGGGAGCTGGAACTGTGTTCACCAATTCAGGTGGCTTATCTCATTCATCCTCCCTGCACTACTGCTATTGCTGTCTCCTGTTTAACGTGGGAGTCTGAAGACTCCAGAGAATAAGTGACTTTCTCTTACCTAAGTTACCTGTTTGACGCCTCAAACTCTTAATCACCTCAGTTTAATGGCTCTCTGTTAAAAGCCAAAAGATGGTCAAGGGGGTGGGTGTAGCATAATGTCATTTTTGTGAAAAGAAAAAATACACACACACACATATATATATACAGGTCTTCATCGACTTACAATAAGGTTATATCCCAATACCCTCATTGTAAGTTGACAATATCATTAAGTCGAAAATACATTTGATACATCTAACCTACTGAACTTAGCTTCAGTTCAGTTCAGTTCAGTTGCTCAGTCGTGTCCAACTCTTTGTGACCCCATGAATCGCAGCACGCCAGGCCTCCCTGTCCATCACCAACTCCTGGAGTTTACCCAAACTCGTGTTCATTGACTCGGTGATGCCATCCAGCCATCTCATCCTCTGTTGTCCCCTTCTCCTTCTGCCCCCAATCCCTCCCCGCATCAGGGTCTTTTCCAATGGGTCAGCTCTTCGCATGAGGTGGCCAAAGTACTGGAGTTTCAGCTTCAGCATCAGTCTTTCCAATGAACACCCAGGACTGGTCTCCTTTAGGATGGACTGGTTAGATCTCCTTGCAGTCCAAGGGACTCTCAAGAGTCTTCTCCAACACCACAGTTCAAAAGCATCAATTCTTGGGCGCTCAGCTTTCTTCACAGTCCAACTCTCACATCCATACATGACCACTGGAAAAACCATAGCCTTGACTAGACAGACCTTTGTTGGCAAAGTAATGTCTCTGCTTTTCAATATGCTTTCTAGATTGGTCATAACTTTTCTTCCAAGGAGTAAGTGTCTTTTAATTTCATGGCTGCAATCACCATCTGCAGTGATTTTAGAGCCCCCAAAAATAAAGTCTGCCACTGTTTCCACTGTTTCTCCATCTATTTCCCATGAAGTGATGGGACCAGATGCCATGATCTTCGTTTTCTGAATGTTGAGCTTTAAGCCAACTCTTTTTCACTCTCCTCTTTCATTTTCATCAAGAGGCTTTTTAGTTCCTCTTCACTTTCTGCCATAAGGGTGGTGTCATCGGCATATCTGAGGTTATTGATATTTCTCCCGGCAATCTTGATTCCAACTTGTGCTTCTTCCAGCCCAGTGTTTCTCATGATGTACTCTGCATATAAGTTAAATAAGCAGGGTGACAATATACAGCCTTGACGTACTTCTTTTCCTATTTGGAACCAGTTTGTTGTTCCATGTCCAGTTCTAACTGTTGTTTCCTGACCTGCATATAGGTTTCTCAAGAGGCAGGTCAGGTGTCTGGTGTTCCCATCTCTTTCAGAATTTTCCACAGTTTATTGTGAACTTAGCTTAGCCCACCTTAAACATGCACAGAACACTTATTAGCCAGCTGCTGCTGCTGCTAAGTCGCTTCAGTTGTGTCCGACTCTGTGGGACCCCATAGGCGGCAGCCCACCAGGCTCCCCCATCCCTAGGATTCTCCAGGCAAGAACACTGGAGTGGGTTGCCATTTCCTTCTCCAATGCATGAAAGTGAAAAGTGAAAGTGAAGTCACTCAGTCATGTCCGACTCTTAGCGACCCCATGGACTGCAGCCCACCAGGCTCCTCCGCCCATGGGATTTTCCAGGCAAGAGTATTGGAGTGGGGTACTTCAAGCATATCTATAAGGTATGTGGAATCTTCCTGGACCTAGACCTGGGATCAAACCTGTGTCTTCTTCATTGGCAGGCAGATTCTTAACCCCTGGACCACCAGGGAAGACAGCTTCATCAACTTCTAACATCATTTACTTGTTTACTCTGTTTAGTGTTTGCTTTCTACCTCTGCCTTAAGCACCAGAAGAGAAAGAGTTTCTGTATGTTTTGCCCACTGTTAAAGCCTTAGCTCCTGGAACAACTTCTGGCATAAAGCAAATGTTGAATCACTTTGTTGAATGAATTAGGATTCTTAGCAGACTTCATTTATTTTATAAAAAATGCTTCCCTGGTGGCTCAGACAGTAAGGAGTCTGTCTGCAATGCAGGAGACCTGGGTTTGATCCCTGGGTTGGGAAGATCCCCTGGAGAAGGGAATGGCAACCCACTGCAGTATTCTTGCCTGGAGAATTCCATGGACAGAGTAACCTGGTGGGCTACAGTCCATGGGGTCTCAAAGAGAGTCAAACACAACTGATTGAGTAACACTACACGTGTTAACTCAGTGGCTGCAGTGAGGTAATTTTCTGTTCGGGCTTCCCTGGTGACTCAGCTGGTAAAGAATCTACCTGCAATGTGGGAGACCTGGGTTCCATCCCTGGGTTGGGAAGATCTTCTGGAGAAGGGAACGGCTACCCACTCCAGTGTTCTGGCCTGGAGAATTCCATCAGTTTTAAAATTCACAGCAAAGTTGAGCAGAAAGTAGGGAGAGCTTCCATGTATCCCCCCTCCTTGATTGCTTGCATAACCTCTCCCATTGCCAATCTCCTTGTCACAGTGGTACATGTGTTACGAGTGATGAACCTACAATGACACATCCTTATCACCCAAAGTCCATAGTTGATGTTAGGACTCACTCTTGGTGTTGTACAGTCTTGGATATAATGTCATGTATCCCACCTTTATAGTATCACACAGAATAGTTTCACGTTCTAAATATCCTATGTGCTCTGTCTATTCTGCCTGTCTATCTAACTACTGATCTATTGTTTCCATAATTTTGTCTTTTCCAGAATGTCATAGAGTTAGAATCATCCCACACGTAACCTTTTGATATTGGCTTCTTTCACTTATTAACATGCACTGAAAGTTCTTCCATGCCTTTTCATGGCTTGTGAGTTCATTTCTTTTTAGTGCTAAATAATATTTCATTGTCTGGATCCACCACCGCTTATTTATCCAGTGAGTTATAATTTTGTGTGTGTGCACTAAGTCACTACAGTCGTGTCTGACTCTTTGCAACCCCATGGACCGTAGCCCTCCAGGCTCCTCTGTTCATGGGATTCTCCAGGCAAGAATACTGGGGTGGGTTGCTATTCCTCCTCCAGGGGATCTTCCCACCCAGGGATGGAACCTGTGTCTTTTACATCTCTTGCATTGGCAGGCAGGTTCTTTACCACTAGCCCCACCTGGGAAGCCCCCAAATAGCAGAAGAGGGCTATTTTATTATTTTATTTATTTATTTTATTATTTATTAATTTTAGACAACCCCCCCCCCCCAAAAAAAATGAGGTAAGAAGAAGTCAACTTCTTCTAAAGGAATAAAATAGTTGCTTTGAGGGACTTGGAGGGGGTGCTGAAGATGGAGGTCGTGAGTGGCTTTTGGGTGGAAATCGAGTTCTTTCAGCCCTTCACTCTGTTTCTGAATGCCCTCTGTGGCTGGCTGGGTGCTGGGTGCTGGAAGGTGTGGAGACAGGAGGTCATCCCTGCCTTCTGGATGCAAACGGTGGGAGTGGGCGTGGCCACAGGCAGTGGGCGGGCTCTGCGGGAAACAGGCTGCTCACCTGTGGATCCTCCTCTCTCTAAGCAGATCAAAGAAGGGGGCAAAGCGGACCTGGTGAGCTCCAGACTTCGGGCTGGGGACGAGGTGGTGAACATCAACGAGGTGGCACTGAGCAGCTCCCGGAGGGAGGCCGTTTCCTTGGTGAAAGGATCCTACAAGACTCTGCGGCTGGTGGTGCGCAGGTAGGCAGGACGGGTGGGCGCCAGGTTCCTCCTGCGCCTCCTCCTCCCGTAAAGAGCCTATTCTTTAAACCTCGCCGTGTGGATTTTATGGTACCTCACCCCCACCATCACCACATAACTTTCCTTTTTTCTTGCCCATCTTGTGGCCTGTGAAGACATTTTAGATATGTCTGTCTTGTGAAACCCTAGTTTTCCCAGCAGGTGTTGGCTTGGCAGAGTTCACGGTACTTTCCACATTTCTGGGCTGATGGAAAGTGACCCTGATCCCCGATGTGGTCAGAGCTCTATGAGGTGTTGCCTCCCTGTGGGACCAGAGACAGCCCCAGGCTTGGAGACTTGGAGAGCATTCCACTTACCTGACCTACCCCCAGGGGTAGAGGATGTCATCAAAACAAGTGAATTCCTGCTTTGGTTTGTTTCGTTTCTCTGGTTGTGATAGTGATTCCTTTGTTGGAAAAGGTTTGCCTTGTGATTGGTTTATGATGCCTTAAAGTTAGAAGCTTCCTAGCTCCAGGAGAACACCTCTTAGTGGAGGGAATTACCTGTGGAAGGAAGTTAAAACATTTTTTGCAATCATTATGTCAAACCAAGCATTGCTGGAGATGTTTTACATTAACATATATAACTATGTTCATTTAGTCTGTGCAGAATCTGGTGAGATAGCTATCATTATCCTCATTGTATAGGCAAGATGGTTAAGCAGGTCACTGAAGGCTGGTAAGTGGACAAGCCACAGAGGAGTCTAGATGCTCTGGTCCCACTTCACCAGGCCACTTGAGCCTTATTACTCTGACCTACTAAGTCCTGGGCTTACACATTTAGGTATTTCTTCATTAATCAGGTTTTGGCTACCTCACATGGCAACTAAATGTTATAATATTTAAAGATGTTTAAGTTGGCTGGAACTTCAGGAGTCATTAATCAAGCCATGCCATTTTTAAGATGTCAACAGTAAGCTGGTCTTCTCATCAGGCCTCACATAGTTTCTTAAGTCAGAGGCCTACAATCCCTGGGCTTCTGAACAGTCAGTGGAGGCATAAGATTAGAAAGAAAGTGAAAGTCGCTCAGTCGTGTCCAACCCCTTGCAACCTCTTGGACTATACAGTCCATGGAAGTCTCTAGGCCAGAATACTGGAGTGGGTAGCCTTTCCTTTCTCCAGGGGATCTTCCCAACCCAGGGTTCGAACCCAGGTTTCTTGCATTGCAGGTGGATTCTTTACCAGCTGAGCCACAAGAGAAGCCCAAGAATACTGGAGAGGGTAGCCTATCTCTTCTCCAGCACATCTTCCCTACCCAGGAATCGAACCGGAGTCTCCACATTGCAGGCGGATTCTTTACCAACTAAGCTATAAGGGAAGCCCAGATTAGAAATAAAGTGCACAGTAAATGTAGTGCACTTGAATCATCCCCAAACCATTTCTCCATCCCTGGTCCATGGAAAAATTGTCTTCCACGAAATTGGTCCCTGGTTCCAGGAAGGTTGGGGAACCGCTGTCCTAGAGTTCCATTCACTCCTGCATTCATTTATTCCTCTAAGTTCACTGTCTGAGGCTGTGCTGAGGAGAAAAGCAGCTCTTCCCAACCACAAAAAAATAACAGCTGTGGGTGTGGTCCCACTGTGTCCCCAGGCTCCAGTGACTCTCTGCAGTGTGCTGGGCTGGGTCTGGTTTCTCTTCAGGGCCTTCTAACTAGACCTTGCTTCTCTGGTGGACAGTGACGCAACGTGGCTCAAAGCATAGGCGCCAGAGTCAGATCAGACCTGGGTTCAAATTCTAGGGCTGTCATCTTCTACCCATGTGATCTTGGGAAATTACTTAGCCTGGTTGAAGATTCAGTTTCCTTATTTTTAAATCGGGATTAAAATAGCTACTTTACAAAGTGATTAGAGCAACATAATGAAATACTCTACATGGTAACAACAGATGCTGCTGCTATTATTTTTATTATTTTTGGCCAACTCTAGGCACTATTTGTAGGTCAGTATTTGAGTAAAGCAAGCATTCATTCCGAACACGGTGGCCGATTTCTCAAATAGATGGGTAGGAAGGTTCAGAACCATTGGCCTATTCCATATGTCCAGAGAGTGTTGAAAGCCTTGAACTCACTTTGACATTGGAACCCAAAGCCAGTTTGAGAGCCCTAGCATATATCTGTTGAGGATTGATGGCGGAATCCACACTCAGAATGTTTTGACAGGACTCTGGTTATCGATTAACCTCTGCAGAGGGTTGTCTTGTTTCCTGCTGTGAACAGTAGTCATGCTGGCTTCCGGTTATGCCTTCTAGTTGATGGTGACACGAGGTTTGAATTATTTTGTCTAGTGGAACAGGCAACAGACAGTCGTGGGATTGAAATCAGGCTTTGTCGTTTGCAAATTGTGTGACCTCAGGCTCTCTTTTATAAAGTAATAATAGGAAATAATAATTCCTGCCTCACAAGGGAATTGTGAAGATTTAATGTACAAAATCTAAGTACATAGAAAATGTGCACTGTTTGCTCATTATTCTTCTGAATTAGGTTAGAGGCCAGCGGTGATATGGATTATTGTCCTATTACCGAACATGCTGGGTGCCTGGTTATCAAGAAGCCCACCCTCACCCTCTCGTGGAATTTAGGAATGTTAATTCACATCATTGAAAGACATACACCAGAATGTCAACACATTAGCTCATTTTGAAGAACACAACTCTAAGTGGAATAAATATCCCAAGGTGACCAAGAATCAGTATACTTTATCACCACAGGAAAATGAAATAGGAAGTCTGGCCATAACTAGGTCAGGAGGTTGCATGCTGATCTCAGGCTGAAGAGTGGGTCTGAGGCGCCAGAATGTGCTGGCCTCCCCGCTGTTGGCCAGGTGGCCCATCTTTCCACGAGGAACGCATCTGCCATGCGGGCCAGATGCCCGAGCTGCTGAATCAGGGCCCTTTCCCCTCTGGACAGCAGGGAAGCATTCTGCCAAAGCGCTCTTCTCCCATCTCGTGACTTCTCTGCCCTCCGCTCCCAATCCCCTTTCTGATTGACACATTCTTTCTTTAGATATGTTAATGGGATCGATAAGGTTACTAAAGAGTCCTTGCACTCTGTGCTTTTGCTGTGGGAAACATTTTGTCTCTAAGATGCCTTTTGAATATGTCTTATCTCATCTATTATGTGTTGGTTTTTAAAGTTGAACTCTCCGAAAGAAGGTAGTCTTTACTCCTCATACATCTTTACCAACTGAGCTCTCAAGGAAGCACATATATAGAGATGGGGATTTATGAATGTGCTCTAGTAGACGTGGATGGACATTCCGCCCCTACATTGCAGAGAACTGGGTAGACGCCCTTATACTCTGGATTAATCTGGCTTTGTATTTAGTAGAGCTGTTGCTTTCCTGAGGTCTTACCTTTATATCTTGGCACATGTCATGTCCAGAAATGTCATCTCCTCTCACTTGATTCTGACAGAGAAACTTGTGATATTTCATTTACTTGTGTCTGACTCTACAATCCCATGGATTGTAGCTCACCAGTCTCCTCTGTCCATGGAATTCTCCAGGCAAGAATACTGGAGTGGGTTGCTATTTCCTTCTCCAGGGGATCCTCCCAACATAGGGATCGAATCCAGGCCTCCGGCATTGCAGACAGATTCTTTACCATTTGAGCTACCCAGGAAGCCCATTTTATTGACTAGCTTTCCTTTTTTTCCTAAGTGATCTTTGTATTTTTGAAAAAAGATCTATATGGCTTCCAGGAAACGTGATCAGGGAATCTGTTTCCTGGAGAAATCATTTGTGTAAGTGAAAATGTATATTTATCGGCATTTCCATCTCTACCTATCTCCTTTTCTCTTAAAGTTAGTTTTGGGTGGACAAGGGCAACACCTCAGGTTGGCAGGCTTCCTCATCTATCATAAATATGTCAAGAATGCAGATCAGGGGAGTGATGTTTATATAAGTTTTGAGAGTGTCTTACCCAGTGACCAGAAACAATCAAAAGTAAAAACACCTTCTTAAAAGGCTACAGTGACAAGAGAAATGCAGAGTTTCAAGTGAGTTGTGGGTCAATGGCCTTAGGAGATCTGCTGACCCATAAAGAAGCCAGGGTTTAGTCCTCTGGGAGGAGGGAGTGACGGGGTGACACAGATGTTCTAGGACAGAGAATGTGTCTGCTGCTGAGTACACAGAGGTCTGCAGCTAGTGGTGGATAAATGGAGAAGAAATGATGCAATGTGAAGTGAGCCAAAGAAAAGACCTTCGAAAAGGAAAACAAACAGTTGAAGGGAAACTGAAGAAGGAAGGACAGTACAAAGGATGTAAATTAGGAAAGCAGACAGGTACGCAAATAAGAGTCAGTACTCAAGACCCTCTCTAAAACCAACGGAGACTTTATTTGGCAGATAGGTGTGATGCACGTCCTAGAGCCACTAACGTTTAGAATGAATGGAAAGCAAAGACAGAAGAAGGAGTCTTCCAGTTTCATTTAAACCCCTGGAGAGATGCAAGGTGCTTTCAGCACAGGGAGTACTCACTGCTGTTTGCAGATCACCTACATTTTAAATTTAAAAAATCGGAGGCTACATTTCCCTTTCAGAACAAACTGTTAAGGTTAACTGCTGGGGATGCATCGAATCTCGTGTTTTCACCCTGAGTTGGAACTCTGATTCCTGTCCTGAATCAGATCCTTAGAAAGGCCTTGTAACCAGTGGATTTGTAACCTCAGTAGAATGTCCCCCAACCCCCGTTTTTCTTGGCAAATCCAACCTCCCAAACTTCTGCATTAAGGTGCTAACTTTGCCAAATATTATCCTACTCCTAAGTTTGGTATCCATGGTTGGTTTGGCAAAGAAAAGTTTTGGGGGTATTTTTCATGGTAAACGTTTTATAATTTTTTTGCAAGGCTCATGTAAGCCATTGGGAAGTAGAATGCATCCTTTCTAGGAGAAAGGACATGTGAGATGGTGACGCAGGCTTGATGCTGCCTGGAAAACAAGTCATTTAATTCATTTGATTCTCACCTCAAAGGATTGTAGTGAGAATTAAGTGAGAAATATGTACATTCACTATATAGTGTTGGTGATTGAAGAATGAACACTTGAAAAGAAATTGTGTATTTGTGAAATAAATTGCCTCTTTTTATATATATATTTTTGCTGCCTCCCAATGTCTTTTTTGGAGAAGGAAATGGCAACCTACTCCAGTGTTCTTGCCTGGAGAATCCCAGGGATGGGGGAGCCTGGTGGGCTGCCATCTATGGGGTCGCACAGAGTCAGACACGACTGAAGCGACTTAGCAGCAGCAGCAGCAGCAATGTCTTTTTTAAAATTATTATTAAACTTTTTATTTTGTATTGGAGTATAGCTGATTAGCAATGTTATGACAGTACAGGTGGACAGCAGAGAGACTCAGTCATAAATATACATGTATCCATTCTCCTCCAAACTCCTCATTCATCCAGACTGCCACATAACATTGAACCGAGTTCCCTGTGCTATCTCTTGTTGGTTATCCATGGATAATCCCTTGTTGGTTATCCATTTTAAATACAGCAGTGTGTAGTGGTCCATCCCAAAGTCCCTAACTTTCCTTCTCCCCATTCTTCCCTCCTGACAACCATAAGTTCATCCTCTAAGTCTGTGAGTCTGTTTCTGTATTGCAATAAATTGCCTGTTACAAGAAGCCCATTTTACTGTCTAGAACATAGCACACGATTAGTGGTTCCATTCACGAGAAGGCAATGGCACCCCACACCAGTACTCTTGCCTGGAAAATCCCATGGACGGAGGAGCCAGTAGGCTGCAGTCCATGGGGTCGCTGGGAGTCGGACACGACTGAGCGACTTCACTTTCACTTTTCACTTTCATGCATTGGAGAAGCAAATGGCAACCCACTCCAGTGTTCTTGCCTGGAGAATCCCAGGGACAGGGGAGCCTGGTGGGCTGCCGTCCATGGGGTCGCACAGAGTTGGACACGACTAAAGCGACTTAGCAGCAGCAGTGGTTCCATTGAATGGGAAGGATGTATGGGGAAGTGGCCTTTCTGGGCATAGGAGGCAGCATGTATGATTTGGAACGGTAGACAGAGGGTGGGAGAATAGTGAGCCCCCTTTAAAATGAAATCTCACTCCTGAATCTTCCTGCTATCCCTGCAAATTTGGAATAGCTTCTCCCCTTCCCATTCGTTTAGTCTATGAGCTTACATTACTCTACCAACAAAGGTCCGTCTAGTCAAAGCTATGGTTTTTCAAGTAGTCACATATGGATATGAGAGTTGGAATATAAAGAAAGCTGAGCACCGAAGAATTGATGCTTTTGAACTGTGGTGTTGGAGAAGACTCTTGAGAGTCCCTTGGACTGCAAGGAGATCCAACCAATCCATCCTAAAGGAAATCAGTCCTGAATGTTCATTGGAAGGACTGATGCTGAAGCTGAAATTCCAATACTTTGGCCACCTGATGCAAAGAACTGACACCTTAGAAAAGACCCTGATGCTGGGAAGGAGCCAACAGAGGATGAGATGGTTGGATGGTATCACCAACTCAATGGACATGAGTTTGAGTAAGCTCTGGGAGTTGGTGATAGACAGGGAAGCCTGGCGTGCTGCAGTCCATGGGATCACCAAGAGTTAGACACGACTGAGTGACTGAACTGAACTGAACTGATTAGTTTACATGTTAGAAGGGAACTTTTTATATGCACCATGTGACCTGTGGGATCTCAGTTCCCTGACCAGGGATTGAACCTGGGCCAGGGAACTCCTGGGACTGTTGATTTTTTATTTGACTGAATATATATGTTTGAGGAGAAGAAGGAGTAGTAGAAGAAGATCACATTTTACGGAAAAGTGAGATTGAGGAGAAAGGAGGGTGACTTTGTAAAACACAAGCAAACAATAGTCATTTGTCTAAAATACAAGTACTCCCAGGCTTCGTGACTTGCCCTGTGTTTGGACTCAGATTCATGTCCTGAATCGAATCATCAGAATTAGCAGGGGCAGGGGGAAAATCTGGGTCTTGTCCCTTTCAGCCCACAGCGCTGCCTGGAGGTAGACATAATGGAACTGCTTCCAAAGATGTGTAGGGACTTGCCCAAGGCCACATGCAAGTAGCCTAAAGGAACATGGAGGTCTCTGAGGAGTAGGTTTTGGAGCTTTTGGCATCTCAAGCAGTGAGCTAGTGCTTTTCACCCAGCTGCCTTTTGCCTTGGAAATATTTGTGATGCTTAAAAAACAGGCAGTGGGACTTCCCTGGTGGTCCAATGGTTAAGGCTCCTCACTGCCAATGCAAGGCCACAGGTTTGATCCCTGGTCAGGGCATTAAGATGCCATTTGGCACCACCAAAAGATAAAAAGTAAAATAAAAGCCTTTGAGGGTTAAAAAAAAAAAAAGTTGAAAATTAAAAAAAACAAAAACAAAAACAAAAAACAGGCGAAAACAAACCCAGAAAAACCAAATAAACTGATTTTTAACTCATCTAGGAAAAACTAGATTCCCCACTGACCTTGAACTTCCTGGGTAGTTCAGAGGAAATGCGTCTCACTGCTCTGTGCACCCTGCTGGCTAGAGGCTCTCCATTAGCCTCTGGAAATAAAACTATTTGTTGCCTTACAGCTGCTCCCTCCATCTGAACAAAAAATGGTGATGAAATTAAGTTCACCACCACCCTCGGCCCACGCTTCCCAGAGCAGACCATCCCACATTTCTGAGGGTTAGCAGCATAATTCTTTTTATAACCGGGCGGATGACTTAATTGGAATGGAATGGGATGGGTGGCTCCCACACCTGCTACCTCCGTGTCAGGTTTCCATGACCTTTTTATGTCTGGATTGAGTTGTGAGACTGTAACTCGCCAAGGATTTGCAAGTCAGTGATCTTGTAAGAAGAATCTGGTAATGAGCGCCATGCTTTAAAGGTCCTCCTAAAGAATACAAAATTAGTTCCAATAACTATTCATTAAAAAAGGAATTTTTGCAAATCAGTTCCTTTTCCAACTCATGGTTACATTTTATTTAAAAAGAAAGAAAGAAACACTTTCTTCCATATTATCACTATCCCCTCCTCATGTTCTGCACACATTTTTGCCACCTACCTGCCCCCACACCTGACTTACTCTTTTCCCTTAAAAAAGTGGCTATATTCTTAAAGCATCTTAGTCTTACTTTGCTTAACCACCTAACATCTTTTTGAAACCAAAACAATTTAAAGAAATAGTTCATTAAGAGCTTTGAAAAGCAAATTGAAATGTAAATCCCTATTTTTAAAGCAACACAGTCTGAAGAGAGGGTGGAAACTTTCCCAGAGCATGAAAAACATCTGTTGTGTGCTTTTTTTCTTATATATTAGCTGTCTTTAAACCAGCCTGTGCCGCCTCAAGCTGCCAGTTCTCAGATAAGAGATGACAAACAGTTCGGAAAGAGAAGTCCATGTCATGGGGATTCCAATCGCAGCTCTGCTGTGTACTGGTCATGGTACCGAGAGCTCAGATCAATCCCTCTGAGATTAAGTTTCTGGGGTTTTTTTTGGTAAATTTATTTATTTATTTATTTATTTATTTTTGGCTGCCCTGGTTTCTCATTGCGGTGGTTTCTCTTGTTGCAGAGCAGTCTCTAGGCACGTGGGCTTCACTAATTGTGGCTCCCAGGCTCTGAAGCACAGGGTCAATAGTTGTGGTGAATGGTCTTAGTTGTTCTGGGTAATATGGAGTCTTCCAGGGTCAACCCACATCGGCAGGTGGATCCTCAACCAGTGGACCACCTGAGAAATCCCCGACTGCATTTCCCTGTGTGTGTCAGTCACTGAGTCGTGTCCAACTCTTTTCAACCCCGTGGACTGTAGCTCGCCAGGCTCCTCTGTCCATGGAATTCTCCAGGCAAGAATACTGGAGTGGGTTGCCATTCTCTTCTCCAGGGGCTCTTCCCAACCCAGGAATCAAACCTGGGGCTCTTGCATTGCAGGCAGATTCTTTACTGTCTGAGCCACTAGGGAAGCATTTTCTTATGATTGTCCTATTTAATGCACTAATTTGACTTGCTTGTGTAAATGAGGGCATAGGGATTTTAAATTTCTGATTATACCCTTTTTGCTCAGAGGAAATGTAGTTTGAAAGACAGTACCAACAAGGCCCAAGTTTGGAATGAGAATTCAGAGAAAAAGACCATATTCTCTGGAGAACTTGAGTAGGAATCATTCTGATTCTGAAACACATCAGAGCTCCTTGGTGGGAGGCTGAATACGGAAGAGGACCCTCAGACTGCTGGAGGGAGCTCTGAGACAAGTGTCTTTCATCTCCTGGTGTATGAAATTTAAAAATGGCTAGGTTATATGGGCACATGTATGTAGCACAGGCTGAGTAATTTGAAAAGGTAGTGTTTTTGAGCACAAGATGTGACCTTTAGGGAAAATCATGATGTCAAAAGATAACTCTCGGGTGGACAGGCAGGAGTTGAGGACAAGTAGAAACGGAACAATAATCTTTTTTAAAAAATTAATTAACTGACTTATTTATTTACTTATTTTTTGGCCACACTGGGTCTTCATTGCTGCAAGCAGGTTTTCTCTAGTTGTGGCGAGCAGGGCTGCTCTCTAGTTGCGGCGTGTGGGTTCCTTATCGTGGTGGCTTCTCTTGTTTCGGCACACGAGCTTAGCTGTTCCAAGGCGTGTGGGATCTTCCCAGACCCAGGGATCAAGCCTGTGTTCCCTGCCTTGGGAGGCAGATTCTTTACCCCTGGAACCAGGGATGCCCAGGAACAGTACTCTTTTGATAGACAGTTGCAAAATTGTTCTTAAAGCTCCAGGCACTCGGCGACAACAAATATGGCCTCTTCTATCTCACCTGGACCCAGAAGCCACATGAGAAAGATTTTTGTCCCTTGTGCCTGTGTTAGTTGCTCAGTCGTGTCCAGCTCTTTGAGACCCCATGAACACCTCTGTCCATGGGATTTCCCAGGTGAGAATACTGGAGTGGTTTGCCATTCCCTCCTCCCTTGTAAGTTCCAAGAATTGTCTCTCAGGATATAAAAGGGGGCCTCATGCTGTGCTCTGTGGCTGAGTCTTCTGTGGAGGTGGGGGATTGCAAGAACCGGTGCCTCCTGAGGACATCCCTGGGCAGTAGGGACAGCTCTGAGCTTCTTATACGCAGCTCCAGCCTCCCTGCCTCTCCAACCCTTGCGATGACCCTCTCACCTTGCTGCCCGATCCCATACTTTACTTGTCCTTTCGCTCTTCTACTCTCTGCGCTTTTTCACTTGGGCAAGGGCTGCAGATACCTGGGACATGAACACAAACCCCAAACCGCAGTACAGTTTGCATCCCCTCAGAGGACCCAGGACTAGGGTTCCCCAGAGGCGGAGTCAGGAGAATTGAGAACTGTGGTAACTTACCCTCTAAGCATTTTTTCCACTTGAGCAAGTGGTTGAGAAGATGGGAAGGAGGCAGCTGCAGTGGCCTTCGACCCCCAGAAACTTTTCCAGGAGGCCTGGCATCATGGGAATTTGCTCAGTATGCTTTGAGGAGGTATTTCAATCCTGCTGGGACCAGACTCAGAGCAGTTTTTGGCTTGCCTGGAGTCTTAGGTTTGAATGTCACTGTCTAGAAATCTAGTATTTGATTTCCTAACCAGTTGTTCCTTTCCGTGGAAAATTCATGTAACACATTATTAGGTTTCCTGAGAGGTATGCAATAAGACTCCCTTACTGTAATGAGAAAAGGGACATTTTTCTTGTGGCACATAATGATAATTGCTATTTTTATTCATTGGGTTACATATGCTCACAGGCTATGCACTGAACACTAGCCATGTACAAAGGAATGCTGTATGGTTCCCTATGAAGGGGGTTTGATGGTAAAAGACCATGTTTCATTCCTGGGATAACATGGTCTTACTTCTGACAAATGTATTCCAAGCAGGAGTCACCCCTCCATGCCCAACCAGTAATGACTGGCTCTCAAGTATCTGTTTGAGCCTTTGTAAAGGGTATGAAGTCTCAGGCTGAGATCACACAAAAGTTATGGTGGAAATCCTTTCTCCCAGTTCTAAATGTGGGCACATTAGTTAGCACAAATAAGTTTGGATGATGCTGATTTAGAATATGAGCCAATTTGTAGTTCTGCATCCTTGCATCAGAATGGCTTAAAGTTGGGACTTCTCTGGTGGTCCAGTAGTTAAGAGTCTGTGCTTCTAATGGAGGGGGCTTGAGTTCAATCCCTGGTCAGGGAACTAAGATCCCAAAGGATGGGCAGCATGACCAAAAAGCAAAACAAAAAAAATGGCTTAAATAGTCCATCTCAAACTTGACTACACATTAAAATTACCTAAGAAGTTAATACCAAAAGAACTGATGCCTGGCTCCCCCAAAGATTCTAAGTTAATTGATAAGAGAGGGTAGCTTGGTGTTGGACATTTTCATAACTGCCCTCGTGATTCTAATAGGCAGTAAAGTTTGAGAACCACTGGTTTAAGCTGTAAGTCAAAGCAATAAAGAGAAACAATGAATGGCTAGAAACTGAGAGGGAGAAGAAAGATACGCAGATATGAAGGGGTCATGAGAATA
Organism: Bos taurus; assembly: GCF_002263795.3. NCBI lineage: Eukaryota > Metazoa > Chordata > Mammalia > Artiodactyla > Bovidae > Bos > Bos taurus. The sequence goes on from NC_037333.1 coordinate 91,442,655, forward strand.
GCAGCAGCAGGAGAATCAACAAGGCAAATCAACGGACTCTCTGGGGGTCCAGTGGTTAAAAATCTGGCTTCCGGTGCAGAGGATTCAGGTTCAATCCCTGGTCAGGGAGCTAAGATTCCACATGCTGCACAGAGCAACTAAGCCCACGTGCCACAACGAAAGAGAAGCCCGCATGCCACACCTAAGACCCAGCACAGCCAAATAATAATAATAACAATGCCAGACGTAAAACGTAACAAGTGTGATTCAAAAAAAAGAAAAAAAGTAAATCGAGAAGGGCAGCAAGTAGAGCAGAGCCTCAAGAATGGGGGCAGCAAAGGGGGCGACAAAGGATGAGATGGTTGGATGGCATCACCGACTCAATGGATGGAAGTTGGAGCAAACTCCAGGGGATAGTGAAGGACAGGAAAGCCTGGTGTGCTGCAGTCCCTGAGATCACAAAGAGTCGGACATGACTTAGCGACTGAACAACAACACGGTGCAAAAACAGAGACCTGCTGAGGTCTCTGGACCTCCCAGGACCCAGAGAGGCCTGCAGGGCATGGCTGCTCCAGCAGTGGCTCTTGCTGTTGCATTTCTATGGGATCTGTTTCTCACTATCGCTTCTTAAAAAGCTCATCAAGTGACACGTGGGCATGGGCAGGGGCACACTTGTCTGGCCCTCCAGAGAACACCTGTGGCCCAAGCTGTTATCACGTGCCATCGCCCCGGGAGCTCATTTTTACTGGCAGGTGTTGGGGCCACTGTTTTGAGTGGGTGGCACCATAGCCATCACACTGCAGTTGCTGTGTTCACTCTATATCCCATTTCTGGATGGTGCCCCCAAGAAACCAACTGAGAAAGAAAGATGGCTTGACGCCATCAAACTTATTCTATCTAATGAGGTGTACAATGCAAAGACAACATCTAGAGGTCCCTAGAGATGGTGCCCTGTGATGACCTAGAGGGGTGGGATGGGAGGAGGGGTAGGAGGGAGGCTAAAGAGGGAGAGAATATATGTATACATACAGCTGATTCTTTTAGTTGTACAGCAGAAACTAACGCAACATTGTAAAGCAATTATACTCCAATAATAAAGTTCTTAAAAAAGAAAAGAAACCCTCAGTGAAACAAGCACTTGAGCTTGTTTTATTGATTTCATCCATCCCTGGTTTTTAAAAATCACACTTGAACTAGAACTAATCAATGACTATAGTAAAGTTGCAGGATATAAAATCAACACACAGAAATCCCTTGCATTCCTATACACTAATAATGAGAAAACAGAAAGAGAAATTAAGGAAACAATTCCATTCACCATTGCAACGGAAAGAATAAAATACTTGGGAATATATCTACCTAAAGAAACTAAAGATCTATATATAGAAAACTATAAAACACTGGTGAAAGAAATCAAAGAGGACACTAATAGATGGAGAAATATACCATGTTCATGGATTGGAAGAATCAATATAGTGAAAATGAGTATACTACCCAAAGCAATTTATAGATTCAATGCAATCCCTATCAAGCTACCAACAGTATTCTTTACAGAGCTAGAACAAATAATTTCACAATTTGTATGGAAATACAAAAAACCTTGAATAGCCAAAGCGATCCTGAGAAAGAAGAATGGAACTGGAGGAATCAACCTACCTGACTTCAGGCTCTACTACAAAGCCACAGTTATCAAGACAGTATGGTACTGGCACAAAGACAGAAATATAGATCAATGGAACAAAATAGAAAGCCCAGAGATAAATCCACGCACATATGGACACCTTATCTTTGACAAAAGAGTCAAGAATATACAATGGATTAAAGACAATCTCTTTAACAAGTGGTGCTGGGAAATCTGGTCAACCACTTGTAAAAGAATGAAACTAGAACACTTTCTAACACCATACACAAAAATAAACTCAAAATGGATTAAAGATCTAAACGTAAGACCAGAAACTGTAAAACTCCTAGAGGAGAACATAGGCAAAACACTCTCTGACTTACATCACAGCAGGATCCTCTATGACCCGCCTCCCAGAATATTGGAAATAAAAGCAAAAATAAACAAATGGGACCTAATTAACCTTAAAAGCTTCTGCACATCAAAGGAAACTATTAGCAAGGTGAAAAGACAGCCTTCAGAATGGGAGAAAATAATAGCAAATGAAGCAACTGACAAACAACTAATCTCAAAAATATACAAGCAACTCCTACAGCTCAACTCCAGAAAAATAAATGACCCAATCAAAAAATGGGCCAAAGAACTAAATAGACATTTCTCCAAAGAAGACATACAGATGGCTAACAAACACATGAAAAGATGCTCAACATCACTCATTATCAGAGAAATGCAAATCAAAACCACTATGAGGTACCATTTCACACCAGTCAGAATGGCTGCGATCCAAAAGTCTACAAATAATAAATGCTGGAGAGGGTGTGGAGAAAAGGGAACCCTCTTACACTGTTGGTGGGAATGCAAACTAGTACAGCCACTATGGAGAACAGTGTGGAGATTCCTTAAAAAACTGGAAATAGAACTGCCTTATGATCCAGCAATCCCACTGCTAGGCATACACACTGAGGAAACCAGAAGAGAAAGAGACATGTGTACCCCAATGTTCATCGCAGCACTGTTTATAATAGCCAGGACATGGAAGCAACCTAGATGCCCATCAGCAGATGAATAGATAAGAAAGCAGTGGTACATATACACAATGGAGTATTACTCAGCCATTAAAAAGAATACATTTGAATCAGTTCTAATGAGGTGGATGAAACTGGAGCCTATTATACAGAGTGAAGTAAGCCAGAAGGAAAAACACCAATACAGTATACTAACGCATATATATGGAATTTAGAAAGATGGTAACAATAACCCTGTGAACGAGACAGCAAAAGAGACAGTGATGTATAGAACAGTCTTATGGACTCTGTGGGAGAGGGAGAGGGTGGGAAGATTTGGGAGAATGGCATTGAAACATGTAAAATATCATGTATGAAACGAGATGCCAGTCCAGGTTCGATGCACGATACTGGACGCTTGGGGCTAGTGCACTGGGACGACCCAGAGGGATGGTATGGGGAGGGAGGAGGGAGGAGGGTTCAGGATGGGGAACACATATATACCTGTGGTGGATTCATTTTGATATTTGGCAAAACTAATACAATTATGTAAAGTTTAAAAATTAAATAAAAATTAAAAAAAAAAATCACACTTGGTATAGTCTTAGCATCAGTCCCCCATTTCTTGGGACCCAGGGATAGAGAAATGGTTTCTAGAAGGAGTTGTTGAAAGCCAGTCACCACACATGTCCTTAATGGTACATCCGAGCTTTGAGGATCCTGGCAGTTTTGTCCTGTTCGGGATAATTCCACTGTTAGAAACCTGTTATGTCTTGTGCATACGTGCTCAGTTGATTCGGTCACGTCCAACTCTATGGACTGAAGCCTACTAGGCTTCTCCGTCCATGGGATTCTCCAGGCAAGAATATTTGAGTGGGTTGCCATGCCCTCCTCCAGTGGGTCTTCCCAACTCAGGGATCAAACCCATGTCTCTAATGTCTCCTGCATTGGCAGACAGATTCTTTACCACTAGCGTCATCAGGGAGGCCCAAATGCTAAGGAATTAAATAATGTTATGTCTTATTTAATTATAATATGTGCTTCAAGATCACACGTGGTCTAGTAAGGTCCTGGCAAGAGGTTTAAAGCACAGGTTTAGAAACACTAAAAACCCCACGCAGGTGATTAGCTTTCAAAGGCTGGGAACCCCTGGGTCTGTCTGGCTAGACATGACCCCTAAGGTTCTTTCTTCTATAAGACTTCCCTGGTGGCTCAGATGTTAAAGAACCTGCCTGCAATGCAAGAGACCCAGGTTCGATCCCTGGGTCGGGAAAATCTCCTGGAGAAGGGAATGGCTACCCACTCCAATATTCTTGCCTGGAGAATCCCCATGGACAGAGGCTACAGTCCATGGGGTTGCAAAGAGTCGGACACGACTGAGCCACCTGTCTTCTCACGGTCCTGTTAAATCTCTGGCATCCTACCTAGCATGTGGCAGTTTTGAGGAGCCTAGTGTGTCCTTAGTAAAGGGCCGTAAGACCAGCCTTACTCTGCTTCTGCTTCTGTCACTAACACTTTTTGTTCTGCGGCCCACTGATCTAGAGCCCCCCGTCACTCTTTCCACTTGCTGCCAGATTGTCTGTTCATCGGTGCATTTGAAAGATGCCATTTCTCCACTCCCCCCACATTATGCTGTCAAACTCCTGTCTGATGCTGTGTTGGTTTAGCAAACAGGATGTGTGAAATTATCCCTGGGATGGTTGCTTGATCAGTGTGTTTATGGTTTATATATGGGAGGGTTGCTACATTGTTTTCGTGAAGACTGTGACACTGGCCTTTTAAAAAAATATTTTATTTTTGATTGTAGGATAATTACCTTACAACATTGTGATGGTTTCTGCCATATATCAGCATGAACCTGCCACAGGTATCCATACGTCCCCTCCCTCTTCTACCCCCCTCCCACCTCCCTCGCCTCCCACCCTTCTAGGTTGTCACAGAGCACCAGCTTTGGGTTCCCTGTGTCGTACAGCAAACTCCCATTGGCTATCTATTTTGAAAGGATTTTTGGAATCTTTCCTTAAAGGTGTCTCTTGGGAATCAGCCATTGGTATTTATTGATTATAAATGAGTGAGGTCGACAAATCCTTTGACATGGAAAATCCCCTTTCGTGGAGCTGTCCCTGGAGTGAGATGTTTTTGTAACCTTCCATTCTTCACCCTCATGACTTTAAAGGAGCAAAAGATGAAAGAGAACCATTGTTTTTCACTAGTGGCTGAGTATTATTTACATTAAAAAAAAATTAGTTAAAAAAAAGTTATTTTAATCAGTTTTACCCTTTGACTTGTTCCCTTGCTTCCTTTAGGTATTTGCTCAAATGTCAGCCTCCCCTGTACAGCCAGTTAAAAATTGCAGCTGCAGCCCCCAAATTACATTAAATTATTTAAAAAGGGGACTTACCTAGTATTCCAGTGGTTAAGACTTGCACTTCTACTGCAGCAGGTATGGGTTCAATCCTTGGTCGGGGAACTAAGATCCTGCATGCTGCATGGCACAGAAAAAGAAACAAACTGCAGCTTTCTTCCTACATGTCTCCAACCCTTTTTATTTTCATTTATGAGACATAGACTCATAAAGTTACTCATTTCGTTTCCTCTCATTGGATGATAAACTTCTCAATGGCAGAGATTTTGTTCTTTGTGGTATCCCCAGTGCCTGGAATGGTCCTTGGCACATGATATGTACTCAGTGAATGTTTGTGGAGGAAAACATACCCAATGAAAACAAAAATGTGCCCAGTAGCAGCTGTGCGGCCCAGTGGATGGATGCGAGCACAGCCTCTGAGCCAGGTTGCTGGACTTTGGATCCCAGCTTTAGCAGTTGCTGGTCGAGTGCCTTAACCTCTGACATAGTTTTATTATCAGTAAAATGGATGTAACAGCAATCTCTCCCTCACTGGTGTCGTAAGCTGCTGTATAAACATTGACTGTTATGGATCTTGTCACTGGAGAGGGTGTGTACTCTCTCTCAACTGAGGGTTTCTTTTTTCTTTTTTTTGCCATACCTCACAGCAAGCCGGATATTAGTTCCCAGACCAGGGATCAAACCTGTGCCCACTGCAATGGAAGGGTGGAGTCTTAATCCCTGGACTGCCAGAGGAGTCCCCAGCTGAGGTTTTTAAAGCTGGTCAGCTGCAAGCTTGCCAGCCGTGAACCACCTTTACCATTCCATGGTGACTCACGATCTGGGAGTCAAGGCGACTCAGAGGGACCCCGAAACAAGGATGCAGATGGATTCCTCATGACTTTATTTGAGCCTTGGATCCAGACCGATCCAGTCAGCTGCTGCTGCTGCTGCTGCTATTTAGTCATTTCAGTCGTGTCTGACTCTGCAACCCCATGGACTGTAGCCTGCCAAGCTCCTCTGTCCATAGTATTTTCCAGGCAAGAATACCAGAGTGGGTTGCCATTTCCCTGTCCAGAGGATCTTCCCCACCCAGGGGTTGAACTGGCATCTCCTGCTTGGCAGGTGGAATCTTTACCACTGAGTCACCTGGGAAGCCCTGATCTAGTCAGGGCCTAGCCTTTTGGTTGTGTGACCCAATAAACCTCTGTGCTTAAAGAAAGGGCTTCCCAGGCGGCGCTAGTGGTAAAGAACCCGCCTGCCAATGCAGGTTTGATCCTGGGTCAGGAAGATCCTCTGGAGAAGGGCATGGCAACCCACTCCGGTATTCTTGCCTTGAGAATCTCATGGACGGAGGAGCTTGGTGGGCTATGGTCCATAGCGTCACAAAGAATTGGACACAACTGAATCAACTTAGCACCTACACATGCATGCTTAAATTGAGAAAAAAAAAAAAGAAAAGAGTTCACTGCAGTGGGCAGGCTGAGCTCCTTCCTTCTTGCTGCCACCCCTGTTCCCTTATGGTCAAGAGTCTCATCACCAAACTGACCACACCTTTCACCAAAGAAGGATCCTGTTTGAAGGCTTTCTCCCCTCTGGAAAATGAGATTGACCGGCTCCCTCCTCCCTTTGCGTGCACCCCCAGTCCGTGCTTCTCTGGGTGAGGTAGCTCTCTAGCCCTCCCTTGGGGTTAGGTCCTGGGAGCCCAACTTTGGTGACGCTTCCTAGGTCCCCAGTGAAGCCTCACCAGGGTCAGGGCCTCTGCTGTCACCTGTCATTTGGAGGCTGGGACTCCTTTTTCAGTCCCCTGTTCCACGGCAGTGCTGTGCAGTGGTTATGGGCACTGGCTGCCAATCGAGCAGGACTTGGTCAGCAGCCTGCCCCTTACTGGGAGGGCTGGGCCCATTGCCTTCGCCCCCTGCTTTCCTTTTGTTTCCTTTGGGAAGTGAAGACGATCATTGTTGCTTTGTATGAAGGCTGGGATAATAAAGACCATACGTGTGAAGGAAAAACGTGGGCCCTGGGCTTGCCGCGCCTCCCTTCAGTCAGCCAGTGAAACCAGTGCCTGTGAGAGGAGGCATCCTTCACTAAGAGAAGTGCTTTCTTCCTTACATCTCGCCCAATTTCCCTGCCCCAGAGTCCAGAAAATGTGGCAAGAGAGCGTGATTCAGGGAGCAGGGATGGGCTTATGTTTCCCACCAGTGAAAGTTAAACCCAAACCGGACTGAAATCGAATTTGTCAGAAGAAGAAAGCAAGGGGAAAAGGTCACCTGCTGCTGACTGTAGATGGAAGAGAATTTTAGGATGGTGGGGGTCAGAGGTCACTGACAAAGCACCTTTCCTGACCCCCCGAGGGATCTTTCTGGAGAAACTGCTGCCTGCTTTATGGAAGTCGAGGCACCCAGAAATGGAAATGAGTGTGAAAGTCACTTGTGTCTGACTCTTTACAACCCCATGGTCTGTCCCTGGAATTCTCCAGGCAAGAATACTGGAGTGGGTTGCTGCTCCCTTCTCCAGGGGATCTTCCCAACCCAGAGACTGAACCAGGGTCTCCTGTATTGCAGGTGAATTTTTACCACCTAAATTCCAGGACCAGAGACACAGAATTAGGAAGAGAAGCCAAGCTTGCTTACACACAAGTCAGCCGTGTTAGGGCCCCTGTGACAACTCCAAGGCCAGGCTCTTTCCTTTCATCTTATGGCTTTTCCTTCCTCGGTGCAAGGAACTGATAATTTGGTGTGTTTCTGTTTTATGTGATGATTCTCCCCTCTCGTTCTTCATCATCTTTCATGTATCATGTCATCTTCCCATAACAATTCCTCAATGTGTGAAACACATTTAAACAACTTGCATCAAAATCAGCTGTGGTGCCTGTTTAACATGCAAATCCCTGCATCCCCCAGATCAGACTGTCTGGGGCAGGGGGGGAGCCTGTTTTTGTAGCGAACTGGCCAAGTGATTCTAACGTCCCCTGAAGCACACAGCCTGCGCTGCTGGGAGACGCGCTGCAGACTTCCTCTGGCTGTGAAGTCATTCCTGTGGATCTTTTTTTGTCTCTTTGGCCCACACTGAACCTCAAATGATGGGATCAGTGTCAATTTGAGCGATTCCATGGTTATTCCTCGAGATGAAAGACTAGCTCCATGCCTCTTTTTGGCCGTGGTGTGTAAGTGAAATTCAAAATTCAGATTTTCAACCTTAAATAGAGACTGGAGATGATTTTTGTCTTCTCGGAGCTCTTTCACAAACATTTTTGAACACAACCCCAGTGCACAGTAGTGTTCAAAAATAGCAATAGTGTTCGGTCTGCCTTCTGTCCAAGGGCATGATGGCTTGCAGCAGTTTCTAAAAATAGGTCTTCCTGGTCCAGGTCACTAAGCAGGAATGGCCTCTGCGTCACTCTGTTTACACAATTTCCCATCTGACTCCTTCGTAACAACAGTGCGGACTGGATGAGGCCTGGGGGCCCTCGGGGGCCTGTGGGAACTCTGGGTGTCTGCTGCATCCCCATGAGTGTGTTTGGATTCGGGGCCCTTTCAACCTTTGCTTCGTGACTCCTCATCCCCTTTCCATCACTGTCTCAAAATCAGGGGCAGAGGTCAGAAACTCCAAGTCATTCCACAAGATCCTAACAAACAGAAAAATAAGCTCACGTTCAGAAATGTAAGACCCACAGTGTTTTCCTTTGTTTAATCTGTCTTTCATTTTTCCTCTGTGCACACTTGTGAGTTTACGAGACATCATAGAGTTGCAAATGTAACTTCCAGACCTTTCAGCAGAATGTTCAGAAAAGGCTTGTCTTTGATTTTGTTTTGGAACAGTCCTGCAATAGTGAGAGGTCTCCTCTTTTGTGTCATAGTTCATGGCACCCCAATCCTTTCCCCTAAATGCAGATGACATGAGTGGTATTAGAATGAAAATTTCTTGGAATTAACATTTTAAAATTAAGGACATGGGATAAAAGTATGGGGACACTTGACACTGAATATACATGAGGTGACTGAACTGGCCCACCGAGCCTTCATATTTGTAAGATTTTAGTAAGTTCTGAAGAAGTGGGTTAATTTGTGTCAAATGCAAAATGTTATCTCTAGGAATCAATTTTGATTTACTAGTTAGCCTGCCACCTCTAAAGAAATAATTCTTAACAAGCTTTCACCTGTTAGCTTTGGATGTTCTAAGCCAGGGGTCCCCAACCTCCAGGATCTAATGCCTGATGATCCCAGGTGGAGCTGATGTAATAAGAATAGAAATAAAGCACAAGATAAATGTAATGTGTTTGAAATAGGTATTATTATTACTCTATTATATGGAAGAGGAAACAAACTTTTTCATAGGGTAGCCTGGCCAAGGGAACACATTTTGAATTTGAGCTCCAGCCTGTCTTACATGAACGTCCAGGCTTTTGAGTCAGTAGGTGTTCAGAGGAGCAGGCGAGCTGGTTTTCTGTGGTTGCTCAAACCCCCATACCAGCATGAATTCTTCAGCCCCTGGGCAACCACGGTTGGGTTCCATCACCACTTTTATTTGTTTTATTTTAAAGACAGTACTCACTGGTGCCTTTTGTTTTCTCAGCATTGTTTATCCACATTCCCTTAAATAAATTAACCCTCCCATCTTGTCTAGCTCATTTGATGGGAGCAAGTCCACATGCCAATAAAAATAGAAACAACACAGCAAGAAGGGAGAAGTGACGGAGGTTTTATGGTTATTATGATATGAATACAGGCATATCATTTTTTACTCTTTCTAAACAAAGCAAAAGACCCCCGTAACTTGATTCCAATCACAGTTTGTTCTATTATATACATATATAGGCTGCACAGGGTCTTCGTTGCTGCGCATGGGCTTTCTCTAGTTGCAGCGAGTGGGGGCTACTCATCATGCGTGGGTTTCTCATTGCAATGGCTTATCTTGTGGATCCCGGGCTCTAGGGCATTTGGGCTTCAGCAGTTGTGGTGCATGGGCTTAGTTACCTCCCGGCATGTGGAATCTTCCTGGACCAGGGATCAAACCTGTGTCCCCTGCATTGGCAGGTGGATTGTGAACCACTTGACCACCAGGAAAGTCTTGTTTTATAATTTTTCAATGGTTAAAATACATGATTAATATTGAGATGTTGGAACATCTACCGTTTTTTATCAGTTCTCTCCCAAATAGCAGATGCTTGCTAAATGAGGTTGAATGCTAGTGCTAAACTTGTGAGTACTTAGCCATAGCCCTAGAAGACTCTGTCCATTGCAGGGTGGACTAACCCAACTTCCAAAGAAGATGCAGTTTGTATTTGTTCTCTGTTCTAGCCAGCACCCTAATGAAGCCCCCTGCTTCTCCCCATCTCAGTACCCACTGTTCTCTGCACACCCCATCCCATCTCTCTCGAATCTCTCCTAGGAATTGTTCCTTTACACCTCTTTCCTGGTTTGTCATTCAAATTTGCCTTTCCATTTCTTGCTCCCTCAGAACCTTGCAGGCGGATGACTTGCAAAGCTCCAAAGACATAGAACAGTTGAAGTCCTTTGAGAGAACAATATCATCTTACACTGATACAAAACAGCAGGGCTTCCCAGGTGGCTCAGTGGTAAAGAATCTGCCTCCGATGCAGGAGATGCTGGTTGTATCTCTGGACTGGTTGGATCCCCTGGAGGAGGAAATGGAAACCCCCTCCAGTATTCTTACCTGGAGAATCCCGTAGACGAGGAACTTGGCAGGCTACAGTACATGGAATCACAAAGAGTCAGACACAACTTAGCAACTGGGCACAAGTACACAAATAAAGCTGCTGCTGCTGCTGCTGCTGCTAAGTCGCTTCAGTCGTGTCCGACTCTGTGCTACCCCATAGACGGCGGCCCACCAGGCTCTGCCATCCCTGGGATTCTCCAGGCAAGAACACTGGAGTGGGTTGCCATTTCCTTCTCCAATGCATGAAAGTGAAAAGTGAAAGTGAAGTCAGTCACTCAGTCGTGCCCGACTCTTAGCGACCCCATGGACTGGAGCCTACCAGGCTCCTCCATCCATGGGATTTTCCAGGCAAGAGTACTGGAGTGGGGTGCCATTGCCTTCTCCGAAAATAAAGCTATTATTCATATTTTTAAAAGTGATCGCGCAGATGATCAGTATCTTACCATAAAGGAATGTGTTCCCAATGCTGTTATCTCTGTGACAATTGATCAGCACTTTCCTGGGCTTCCCTGATAGCTCAGTTGGTAAAGAATCTGCCTGCAATGTGGGAGACCTGGGTTCAATCCCTGGGTTGGAAAGATCCCCTGGAGAAGGAAAAGGCTACCCACTCCAGTATTCTGGCCTGGAGAATTCCATGGACTCTATAGTCCATGGCGTCGAAAAGAGTTGGACATGACTGAGGACTTTCACTTTCACATGGATAGGTGGATCTTGTCATTAGACGCCTTCTAATCATGGCAACCCACTCCAGTGTTCTTGCCTGGAGAATCCCAGGGATGGGGAAGCCTGGTGGGCTGCCATCTGTGGGGTCGCACAGAGTCGGACACGACTGAAGCGACTTAGCAGCAGCAGCAGCAATCATGGACAGAAGGTGACGTCATCCTTGTAAGGTTGATGCTGGCCCTTCAGCCTATGTGGCTGACTTAGCCCCCTGAAGACTCCTGGTAGTCAGCAGGAAGCCTTGGTGGCCAGTGATGGTGGGCCCTGGGGATGAGGGTTAGAAGATACATCAGCTATCTTGACAGTATAATTAAAATGCTCATTTCATGAACTTGTGACAGCCTGGATGGGAGGGGAGTTTGGGGAAGAATGGATACATGTATATGTATGGCTGAATCCCTTTGCTGTTCACCTGAAACTACCTCAACATTGTTAATCGGCTATACCCCAAAACAAAATAAAAAGTTTAATAAAAACGTTCGTTTCACAACTTTGGAAATCATCCAAAAGTTGTATTGTGATAATTCAGATGTGAATATCCTCATTTGAATATAGTGTAAAGAAAGTGATGGGTATGTTTCAGGATGGATTGCCTCTTTGTAGAATTGTCTGCAGGGTGGGTTTTATCCTAAACTTTTTTTCTCTGCTACTTGACTGTTCCTGAAATATTAACATGAGCTTGAAACCCAGTATATGCAAGTCTGGGTTTAGCTCTGTCAGTTGCCCTCAGTTGGCGCAGTAATAAGACTGTTGATGGTTAGATTCCTGGGTTGAAGTATGCAGTGTGATGCAGGGACACTCTAATAACTTTATCCCCATATGTATACATGCAGTGTTTGGTGTGTGTGAGTCGCTCAGTTGTGACAGACTCTTTGCAACCCCATGGTCTGTCCATGGAATTCTCTAGGCAAAAATACTGGAGTGGTTTGCCATTCCCTTCTCCAGGGGATCTTCCCGACCCAGGGATTGAACCCAGGTCTCCTGCATTGCAGGCAGAGTCTTTACCATCTGCGCTACTAGGGAAGTCATATACATGCAATAGTATGTCCCATGTAGGGTTGGCCGATTGAGCACATCAGAAAACAGGATGCCCACTTTATTTGAATTTCAATGAGCAAATAATTTTTTAATAAAAGTATGTCCCTGATTTTATCTAACAACCCTAGTCACATTACAACTTAGATATACAGGGAAAAAAGCAGGTAGGTTCTTTATCTAAAATTTTTTTTTAATTGAAGTCTAGTTAACTTATAGCATTGTGCTAGTTTCAGGTGTACAGCATGGTAATTCCATATTTTTGCAAATTATATCGCATTACAGGTTAGTACAAGATGATGAGTGTAATTCCCTGTGCTATACAGTGTACACTTGTTGCTTATCTATTTTATGTATAGTAGTCTGTACTGTTCTTGGAGAACGAAATGGCAACCCACTCCAGTGTTCTTGCCTGGAGAATCCCAGGGACGTGGAGCCTGGTGGGCTGCCGTCTATGGGGTCACACAGAGTCGGACATGACTGAAGCGACTTAGCAGCAGCAGCTGTACTGTTGACCCCATACTCCTACTTTGTCTCTCCTCTCCTCTTGTTTGGTAGCCACAAATTTGTTTTCTATGAGTCTGTTTCTGTTTTGTGTATACATTCATTCATTGGGAATTTTTTTTTTTTTTTTAGATTCCACTTATGTTCATGCATGCTCAGTGATGTCCAACTCTGTGATCCTATGGACTGTAGTCTGCCAGATTCCTCTGTTCATGGGATCTTTCCAGGCAAAAATACTGGAGTGGGTTGCCATTGCCTAAAGTGTTTGTCTTTCTCTGTCTGACTGACTTCACTAAGCATAATATTCTCTAGGTCAATTCACATTGCTGCAAATGGCAGAATTTCATTCTTTTTTGTAGCTGAGTAATTGTATGTATATATATCACTTCATTTTAATCCAGTCATGTATTCATGTGTTGATGGGCACTTGGTTTGCTTCCATGTCTTGGTTATTGTAAATAGTGCTGCTATGAACATTGGGATTGTGTGTTTCTTTTCAAATTAGTGTTTGCATTTTTTTATGCATATATACCCAGGAGTGGAATTGCTAGATCATCTGATAGTTTTATTTTTAGTTTTCTAATGAAACTCTATACTGTTTTCCATAGTCAGTTCAGTTCAGTTCAGTTCAGTCACTCAGTTGTGTCCAACTCTTTGAGACCCCATGGATTGTAGCACTCCAGGCTTCCCTGTCCATCACCAACTCCCAGAGCTTGCTCAAACTCATGTCCATCTAGTTGGTATGCCATCCAACCATCTTATCCTCTGTTGTCCCTTTCTCTTGCCTTCAACCTTTCCCAGCATCAGGGTCTTTTCCAGTGAGTCAATTCTTCACATCAGATGGCCAAAGTATTGGAGTTTCAGCTTCAACATCAGTCCTTCCAATGAATAATCAGGACTGATTTCCTTTAGGATGGACTAGTTGGATCTCCTTGCAGTCCAAGGGACTCTCAAGAGTCTTCTCTAACACCACAGTTCAAAAGCATCAATTCTTCTGCATTCAGCTTTCTTTATAATCCAACTCTCACATCCATACATGACTACTGGAAAAACCATAGCTTTGACTAGACAGACCTTTGTTGGCAAAGTAATGTCTCTGCTTTTTAATATGTTGTCTAGGTTGGTCATAGCTTTTCTTCCAAGGAGTAAGCATCTTTTAATTTCATGGCTGCAGTCACCATCTGCAGTGATTTTAGAGTCCAAAAAGATAAAGTCTGTCACTGTTTCCATTGTTTCCTCATCCATTTGTCATGAAGTAATGGGACCGGATGCCATGATCTTAGTTTTCTGAATGTTGAGTTTTAAGCCAACTTTTTCACTCTCTTCTTTCACCTTCATCAAGAGGTTCTTTAGTTCTTCACTTTCTGCCATAAGGGTGGTGTCATCTGCATATCTGAGGTTATTGATATTTCTCCTGGCAAGCTTGATTCCAGCTTGTGCTTCATCCTGCCTGGCATTTCGCATGATGTACTCTGGATAGAGGTTAAATAAGCAGGGTGACAATACACAGCCTTGACATACTCCTTTCCTAATTTGGAACCAGTCCGTTTTCCATAGTAGCTGCACCAATTTACATTCCTACCAACAGTGTACAAGGGTTGCCTTTTATTCTGACAAAACTTAATCTGATGTTCCTCACAATCTCACACTTGCTGGTTAGCAAGGAAACAATAAATTTTAGTCCTAGTCAAGTTAAAAGTTATCCTGATCTAATCATTTGAATAATCAGTCCATTGAGGTACTTCTCAGGCTTTAACATAAAATGCTCCCTCTCTTCGATGTCATCCTCTGTCTTCACTGCCCAACTGTTTCACCAAAATACTGTCTAGGGGTGTGGCAGTGGCAAGTACGGGTCTTTGGACACACTGTTGCCTGCTCGCTAGGCTCTGTCTGCAGTCTTGCCTGTCACTGCTGAACTCCATGGCAGAATTCTGCAGCTGGTGAATCCATGGTCAGTGTTGGCCTCGGCAATGCCCTGGAGAGCCCTGGCAACCTCCCACTGGCATAGGCAGTCTTGCTTCCATTAGCTTCAAACACCTTAGCATCTGCTAAATTCTCCATCACAACATCCCCTAGCCCGGGGGTCCACTCCAGCATGATCTCACCCATTTCACCCACCATAGCTGCCTCATTCCAAGTCTACTGGAATGGCATCCAACATCCATCTAAATTGAGCAGAGCCAGGCTTCCTTTACAGTGACCTTCTCCTGGAGTCTCTAGTGGAGCAACAGAGCCAAGATTCCTTCACACCCTGGATATTCCCCTCTCTTTCTTCGCATGAATGCCCTGTTCTCCCTGAGACCAGAGACGTGAAACCTGAACTTGGTTCTCACTGTATGACTTACCACCAGTCTCTCCCACATTCCTACAATGCCCTAGAATGGCAAGGGTTGGACTTTCTTGCTATTTCTTACTCTGCTCTATGCTTCCTTCCCTCTATAACTCCAAATCTCCTGTCTAAGGCAGGAAAATGCTTATTCAAAAAGATATATGTACCCAATTTTGTAGCAACACTGTTTATAGCAGCCATGACCTGGAAGCAACCCAGTGCCCATCAACAGATGAATGGTAAGTGTAAAGTGACACTATGCTACTTTGTACTATGGGAAGTCTTTGGTAATTGGAATCCTTCAGGCTCAACCCTGGGTGGATTACAGTAGTTCTCCAAAGTGTGGTCACTAGCCAGGACCTGCTATGCAGTGCAAGATCTGGGGCCCTCCTCCAAAAGGCTGGGGTGTTAACCTTGCAACTAATGGTTTATCAAGCTTTCCAGGTGGTTCTGATGTACCCTAAAGAACCACAGCTTTAAGATTTCAGCAAATTGTCTTATTCCCTCTCTTACAGTTTCCAAGCCTAAAGGCTTATTCAACGAACCAAATGTACACACGTGTGTGTGCTAAGTTGCTTCATTTGTGTCTGACTCTTTGCGACCCTATGGACTGTGGAATGAAATTTGGACATACTACAACATTGAGGAATCTTGAGCATGTTGCACTAAGTGAAATAAGCCAGTCACAAAAAGACAGATACTTATGATCCCATTTGTATGAGATACCTAGAGTAGTCCAGTTCAGAGACACGAAAAGTAGAATAGTGGTTACGGGACCTGGGGGAGGGAGACAGAGTTATTGTTTTATGGGTACAGAGTTTCAGTTTTGTAAGGCAAAAGGAGTTCTGGACAAGGGTACTGGTGATGGTTGCATAGCAACATGATTGCACTTAAAACCACTGAACTGTACAGAGTTAAAAATGGCTTAAGTTCTTAAGTAACAGGTATTGATTCGAGGAAAGGTCACATGCCTGACTGAACTGGTTATCCGTGGAACGTAATCCTGGATGTTAGAGTTCAGATCTCAATCTGGAAACAGATGTTCCTTATAAATTTGGGTATTTCACCAGATGTCAGTTGAGTTTCTGAACTACCATAAGTAGATGAAGAAATTGATCCAATCAATCTGATTCTGGAGTTTAAATAGTCAGTCTCACTGTGGCTATTGAGGTAAAAGATTATATATATAGTGTTGGGAATTTTTGCATATAGTATCATTCTACATGAGAAGTAATGATAAACCATCAGCTTTTCCCCATTTGCTGAAAAGATGAGCCACTGGGAGAGCTTTGTCTGGAGGTTTGAATAGGTAGCCTTCTAGCTCCCTTTATTGTTGCTACTCTTCCAGTCATTTGGCATCAGGTGAATGAGCCCATCCTCTCTAGAGGTGGCAACTCGAGGGTGGTATTGGCAGACAGTGGAGCTTTAATTCCCCTTTCCACCTCCCAGTAATTTGCATTAGTTGCCCACCCAATAAAATAATATTCCTTGCTACAAACCATTGATGTTTTCTCAATCTTGTTAAGGATGACTGAAAGGATCTTTAGAAAATGGCTCTGGTGTAAGTGAAAACAGTGAACTTACTATGCAGACCGCAGCTTCAAGATAAGTTCCCTGCAACCTCTACACAATCCACTTGCCACCAGGGAGCCCCCCCTGTAGCAAATTCTGTAGCTCCCACTGTTCTAATCCCATTTCCACGCTGCACAAATTTCCAGGGAGAGAGAAAAAGTCCAAATCCAAATTTCAACATCTAAATATGCCTCTTGTCTATATTCATACACTATACTCGTACACGACAGTGTTCTCATAAGCCCAGGAAATTAGGTAAATATAGATAAAGTGAAAGTGTCAGTCACTCAGTCATGTCCAACTCTTTGCTACCCCATGGACTGTAGGCTGCCAGGTTCCTCTGTCCATGGGATTCTCCAGGCAAAAATACTGGAGCAGGTTGTCATACCCTCCTCCAGGGGATCTTCCTGATCCAGGAATCGAACCCATAACTCCTGTGGCTCCTGTCTTGCAGGCAGATTCTTTTAACATTAAATTGTTTTAAAAATCAAAGAACCTAGATACTTAATGTCAGCCTTCAAACCACCACCACCAATCCTTATAATGTGAAGCATGAACTCCTAGTCAGATACTGAATACAGTAAGTTTCATTTTGCTCCTGATTAAGAACTGAAATTTATCATATTCTTGTGGAAGAATTAAGAAGTCTTCCCTGGTGACTCAGTGGTAAAGAATCCGCTTGCCAATGCAGGAGACTTGGGTTTGATCTCGGGATTGGGAAGATCCCCTGGAGAAGGAAATGGCATCCCATTCCAGTATTCTTGCCTGGAGAATTTCATGGACAGAGGAGCCGGTGGGCTACAGTCCATGGGATTGAAAGGGTTGGACACGACTTAGCGATTAAACAAGAAAGCACATCGTTTGCTAATTTTTATGAGGAGGCCATGTAGTCCATTGGAAAGGTACCCAAGTAGACCGCACACTGTGCTGCCTGCCTGCCTGTATGTGTCTCTGTCACATTTTTTTTTTTCTTTTTTCCAGAAGGGTGGGTTTGCCAGCCCCAGTGTGATTCAAACTGCCTTTTGAGACTGTAGACAAGATGGAGGGTTAGGAAAGAGAAAGGAAGAATGTTCTCCACACTGTCTGTTTAAATTATGATTTAAAGCAGGTTTTATTATACCAAATTATCATCAGGCTAATTGCTTGACAGCCTCTCTCCTTACTGCTGGCTGGCGCCATTCAACTGATATACTCAGCTGATATGTGGCTGGGGGCGGTATGTCATAGTCTCCCTAGGGAGAAATCTGGCGGCTGGAAAAATACCCCAAACTCCTCGACATTGTCCATGCCATCCACATCCCACTTCTAAGTCACGACAGATCTGGCGTAGACAGTAGTGTTTAAGAGCATGTTCCTTGAAATCAGGCTGCCCAGGTTCAAACCTTGTTATTACCACTTGTTTGTTTTGTGATCCTGGCAAGTTTTTAATCTCTTGGTGCCTCAGATTCTTCACCTATGAAGTGGGTATAAAAATAGTACCTCCCTAGTAGGGTTGTTGGAAGAGGTAAAATATGTCAAGTACTTCATATTCTCCCTGATATAAAATAAGCACCCTGCTAAGAAACTGCTGATAAATACGTATATGTCTGTATTGTTGCCTGTTACTCATTGTTTTCATTTTAGCTGTGTAATTTTCCTAGAGATTTAAATGAGTCATTATGCATGTGGGCTCAGTCGTGTCTGATTCTTGGTGACCCCATAGACTGCCAGGCTCCTCTGTCCATGGGATTTCCTAGGCAAGAATACTGGAGTGGGTTGCCACTTCTTTCTCCAGGGGATCTTTCCAACCCAAGGATCAAACCTGTGTCTCCTGCACTGGCAGGCGGATTCTTTACCACTGAGCCACCTGGGAAGCCCATGATGAGTCTTTAAGGATACCATAATTTGGATTTAGAAAATGAACTTATGGTTACCAGGGGGAAAGGATGCAAGAAAGGGATAGTCAGGGAGTTTGGGTTAGGCATGTACACACTGATATATTTAAAATGGATAACCAACAAAGAACTACTATATAGTACAGGGAACTCTGCTCAATGTTATATGGCAATCTGGATGGGAGGGGAATTTGGGGGAGCATGGATACATGTATACACATGGCTGAGTCCCTTTACTGTTCACCTGAAGCTATCACAACATTGTTAACTGGCTATACTACTATATAAAATAAAAAGTAAAAAAAAATAATAATAAAGAATACTGTAATTTGTGTTCAGCATGCTCTTTTCCAGAGTTTTCTTTTTATCCTCAAGGGTAAAATGTGAACCCAAATGTAATTCCTCTGCCTGTTATTCTTAGCACTAAATGGTAGCTTGGTATTCCCCACTGGGGATATTGGGACTTTGAAGGGATGCCCAAGCCCAATACCTTTATTTACTACCTTGTGACCACTAATATTCTTGTGCTGAAATACCTTGGTTCCCCCCAAAGAATTAGAGAACGTGAAGACAGGAGAAAGACTAAGAGTGATAGGATAACCCAGGCCTCTTGGTCTCTGTGGTCAGAGGCAGCACAAAAGAAGGAGAGAGATTTAAATGCAAGAAAGGTGACTCTCATCAGTCATGTTAGCAATGAGAAAATATCATGCTTTCTGATTTCTGTATCATAAATGATTTGTGTCCTGCAATTATTGTACAGGAAAGGTATTGCGTTATAACACTTCGGACTTAACTGACATCTTTTGTGACACTCAGAGGCCTATGAGCATTACTCATCAACCTTGATGTCAACATTCAGTCAGATTGGGATTGAAAAATGCTCACTTGAACACAAAGTGAGCAGGGCTCAGCTGCTCTGTGTGCACTTCCCTTGGCGTGTCCTTCAGGATCTGACTCCTTTAGACACACTTGGGAGTTTTCTCCACCAAATACAATTTCCCATGAAATTGAAGGAAAATGGACTAGAAAAAAGAAACTGAGCTTATTAAGTTTCTCCCTAGGCTTACTGCCCAGTTTTCTTTCAGTCTGGAATCTCTATGTGGGAATTTGCAGAATTGGACTAGACTGCTTCTGAACCCACATTTGTTCACTTTTCTCGCCTTAGCTGTGATATTTTGTATCATGACTCTTCTTGCTGATGACACAGTGTGATTTCTAGAAGTGAGATGTATAGGGCACAGTTTAACCTGAATCACTTACATGATTTTACAAAGTTTATTTATTGAGCATCTAATATGTGACCAGTCATTGCTCTAGGTGCTTGGGACTCAGCCATGGTCTGACATACCTCTGTCCTCATGGAGCTGACATCCTATGAGCAGAAAAAGGAATAATGAACATTATACATATGTAAAGTATGCAGTATGTTAGGTGGTGAGTGCTCTGTGGAAAGCAAGCAGACCAGAGGACAAGTGTCTGCTTCCATTTCTTCCATTCATAAAATTCTTTCAATTCCTCCTGGGAGTATTGAGGATAAATTTTGCGGCAGTGGGGGGTAGATTATGGGAAATGCCTTTATTATTTATTTCATCTTATCTTTTATTGAAGTATAGTTCATTTACAATGTTGTGTTACTTTCTGCTGTATAGCATAATTCCATTATACATTTGTATACATTCTTTTTCATTATGGTTTATCACAGGCTATTGAGGACAAACATCTAATTCTAAAAATCATACTCCGTGAAAGAACTTTGAGCTTCTGGGCTGTGCCTTAAAAGTATAGGCAAGTAAGTGCCCAATAGGCGTCAAATCTACCTGACATAGTGGATGAGTCTACCTTGCAACTACTGGAGAACAGTGTAACTGTTAAGCACAGATGCAGACCCAAAGAAGTTGAAAATAAGAAAACTACATTTTTTTCATTATTTAGTGAGGCTTTCTCTCCATAGACCCCCATCTCTAACCACAAACGAGTACCCTACAAGGACATGTATGAATCATTAAGGACAAATACCATGGCAGTCTGCTGTTCTGAAATCAAGGCCATCTATTAAATATCTAGGTCTGAAGTTTATCAACAGAGTGACAGAAAATCCTCCTGCCTGTGGGTGTTTAAAAGGTAATCAGAAGGAAACAGGATGTGCCTGAGAAGATGAGCTATTAGCTCTTGGAGAAAAGGAAAAAGGAAAACTCACGTTTCTTCAAAAACTCATCTAGTATATTCTTTTTTTCCTCCTCACCACAAATATTAGTACTGGGAAGAAACTTAGCAATGTTCTAGGTTAGTGAAGACTAGAACCCAGAAATAAAAAATGACTCGTTCAGGGTCACTTAGCAGGTAAGTGGCAGAGCCAAAAGTCAAGCCTCCCGCCTCCCGGGTTCTACAGCTCCACTTTCAGGTTGGATCATCAGTACTTTTCAGCATGGATTGCCTAGCCCTCTACAGCTGATTGCTAAAGAAGCTAAGAGAGGATAAATGAGAAGTCTAAGGTGTCGGTGAAAGTGTTGCAGATTTTCAGTAGAAATCTGAAGTAGAGGGAGCAGGAAATACAAGACGGGGCTGAGAGTCAGATCTGGGGGACCAACATGGCGTGGAGAGTCTCTCTTCCAGATTGGGGGTGGTGGGGGGCTGCTGCACAGTCCAGCGTGAAGGACTTCCTCTTTGCCAGAGTAACCATCACTGAATCCGAAGAGCGGCGCTTCCAGACGCGAGCACGCAGGCTGCACTGTCCTTCTGCCCGTGAGTGGCCGCTGCGCCACCGAAGGGTGATGAGAACACGCCGTGCGCTGTCAGTTCAGGTCCTGGTGAAGGTGGCAGAGTGACTGTCCTGTCCCTTCCACCACAAGGAGGTAACATTTGAGCTCTTCCTCTAGGCTACGTGCTTTGCTTACGTCAGCACGTTCTGTCCTCATATCCGGTAAGTTTCTTGTCAATCCCATTTCAGAGGAGAGAAAACTGAGTCTTAGAGAAGTTTTGTAATAATCTGCCCAGAGTCACAAAGCTAGTGAATGCCACAGTCAGAATTCAAATTTTCCTTCGTAATGGGGAGATGGGGGTGGTTCAAAGTATAGGCTCTGTGAGCAGATGATCAGGGTTTGAATCCCCACTCCAATGCTTGCTAGCTGTGAGGTGTTCAATGCATTACTTAGCCTCCCCAAGCTTCCCTTGCCTCATCTGTAAAACTGTAACGGTAATCACAGTGTTACATTATAGAATTGCGATGGTTAGAGAATACAACATAGCACCCATTGTCACAGAATTAAGTCCTAGTTATATAGTATTTGACTATAGTTCCGCTACAGGTTGAATCACATGAAATTGCCGTCGTAGTCTACCAAAAATTGTCAAATACTGATAGTTTTGTATGGTTCAGTGTAATACTACATAGGTATTCATTCTTTGTAAATATAACAATGGTTCCCTTATCCATCTCATAATTTGTGAACGGACAGGTGATTTGATTGCTTCAGTACAATCTTTTCTCTTTACTTGCCTGCTCTTTTTAGTTTCTCTAAAGAACTACGTAATGATATCATCTCTCCTAATGTAACGTGTCACCCAGGAGGACATATGCAATGACATAATTCCTGGAGCCACTAATCTGTTGAGCATATTGTCACAGGCAGCTTGAATGGGAGTAGGTTTGAAGTGAGCTTAGGTTGTGCAGAACTAGACTAAAAAAATTACTGGTGAAATGAAGAGGGGGTGGACTCCTGGCTCTTTTATATCAGTGGGAATGTTCCACTGGTGGAGGGCATGGCATTCCCGTACTAGATGGCTGGTTGTGAAAAACACATGTCAAGTAGAACCATTTGTCATGTGCACTGGAAAGACCAGTGCCTGGGCAGCAGTAGCAGGTTGTTAAATTTGACACATTCAAAATGAATTTTGTGGCCTGGCTGCCCTTGAACTCTGGTTTGGTGAGAGTAGCTGTGATAGAGAGTAGCTGTGGTGTCTGGGGAGGCTGTGGGGTCGAGGAAGAAAACATGAAACTGGGATAAGAATTTTGCCTTCCTGGGGAAGAGGGAGAGTGTGGAAGGAAGGGACAGTTAGGGAGTTTGGGATGGACATGTACACCCTGCTACATTTAAAACGGATAACCAACAAGGACCTACTATATAGCACAGGGAACTCTGCTCAGTGTTACGTGGCAACCTGTTATGTGAGAGGTGAGTTTGAAGGAGAATGGATACATGTTTATGTATAGCTGAGTCCCTTTGCTGTCCACCTGAAACGATCACAACGTTGTTAATCAGCTATAGTCCAAAATAAAATTAAAGGTTTTTAAAGAAGATAAAAAGAATTTTGTCTTCTGCAAAGAAAAAAAAGGTTACTTTCAAAGGAATGCATCCAAGGTGTAAGATCTAGAGGAGCTTTCTCTCCTGAAAGAGGGTTCTCTGTCCCACTCCCACCTCTGTTCCCATCTCACACCTGCCTCAATCCTGTTTCCTTAGATTTCATATTATAGGAATAGAAATAGCTCTGGAATTCAAGTGGAGCATTCTGGAGGGACAGTCCTGCTAGTTAATACAGGAACAATCTCTAAATACAGTTAGTCTCACCTTTGAAATGTACTGACATCCTCAAGGATGCTTCAGACTTTCTTGGTGTCTGGAGTAGAGATGACTACTGTGTTTAGAGTATAATGCCCCCTGTGATGTCAGAATGGGGTGTGTGTGTGTGCGCGTGCGTGTGCATGCGTGCGTGTATGCTCCCTTTCCTTCTTTCTTTCCACATCTAAAAAAAGAATCCGGACGTCTTTTAAAGTTTCTGTAGCAAGGAGGTTTGCAGATTACATGTGGATCCATGGTTTGTTTTTTCCCACATGGCGGCCGTAAACTAATGAAAATGCATTTGCATAGCCACGAATGCAGACACACTTGGAGTCTTTCTCTTTCTGTGTGCCCTATTCCTTTTCTCTCTCTTTGTGTCTATGGTTACTGTTAAGCTGACCCCTACAGTCTGGGGCAAATACCGAAACTTGAATCAAGCACTGCTTCTCCATACAGCTGCAGAGGCCTGCTGCTTCAGAGGCTCAGATGATCTGTTTAAGTGAAATTCTTTTTGCCAAGATTGCACACACAAAGGTGAGCCGCGTGGCACTCCAGTGTACTACATTGACTGCTGTTGCTTTGTTTTTTTATGAGAACGGCCTTTTATAAATTTTTGTCTGCCAGGGTTGAACAGTATTGAACGTTATGCTTCGGAAACAATGACAATAGAAAGATAGTCCTTTCTGTTGAGTTTCCCTCCACTCCTCCTAGTTTCTGTGAGAAACTGTTGCTTGCAAAAACTATAGCTAATTAAAAATTGAACTTATTCAGCTGCCCAGAAACCCGAGTGGGGACTGGCAAGGGGCGGGAGGAAGAGCGGACAGGGGCGCCCTATGAGTGACGCCCCCAGCGCCATTCATTCTATCGTCCTTCCCTTCCATTTAACCGTCTTCGCATCGTGGTTCTGTGGGGACCGGCAGGAGAGGGCTTACCCGTTGCCACGAGCTCTGTTTGCAACTGCGAGCCAGCTTCTGCAGAGCGCGGGCCCCGATTGCCCGGGGCCGGCGTGCCCGCGGCCACTCCAGAAACCGGTTCTGGGCTCTGGCCGCGTGTCCTTCCCCTGACATCAGGGTGCCCGCCGCTGTCAGGCAGGCCGGCCGGCGATTGGCTGGGAGGAGGGCAGTAATCCGAACTGCCTTTTGTACTTGGCTAATCAGGGCAGCCGCCTGATTGCAGGTTCCCAGCGGAGGTGCCTGGGTGGTGTCTGACACCTGTGTCTTAGCTCTCGCCTTCGCCTTCCCGGAGCTGCTTCCCCGGGATTCTTTCCGGGCCGGATTCGTGTCTCTATGTCACCTCCCCGCGGCCCCTGAGCCCCCTCGGGCCGCCGGCTTGGCCCCGTGTCATGCTGGACGAAGATGTCCAACAGATAATCAAGGACAGTGGAAATGCCGGCTTAGACTTCCTTAAGGTAAGTCCTTTTTAAACCAGGTATTTCTCGACCGGATTTCTCCATTTAATTCGACATAAATGCTTGTATCGGGCAGGTAAACTAAAGAAGGTCTGGGGAGTTGTTTCAGTTTAGGCTCTTATGGTGAAATTTGTAAGTGATTTGAGTGTCAGATGTGCTGGCAAAATGATACCAAGGCAGAAATAAAGATGTTCATGGTGAGGGGGTGGGTACTTGACAAACCACTGTCACCCTTGCAGGCAGCTGGCACCTCACTGTGCACTCCTTCCTATTTGATGAGGCGCTCCAGTGATGGTAGAATAAAGTAACTTTTCATCAAGGCCAACAAATGTATATGCTTGTGCCATAGGCTCCTCCCAACCGTGCAATCCTAGGAGCTATCATTTAATTCTCATTCCCACTTCTTTTTAAAGCTGTCTTTAACTTTTTCCTCTTGTGATAGGAAAGCAGTTTTTCTTTTTAAGGCTTGCTCAGCACGGAGGAGTTAGTGACTTTCACTCCAGCATGGGGTTTGATTGTACTGCTTGGCTCACTTCCCCTCACCTTTATTTTCCAGAGAAAGTCAAATTCTAGACAGAAGGACTTAACTTTGAGTCACAGTGAGATGCTTTGGAATATTAAGCCATGATTCTGATTAAGCTTAAGCTCTGCTATGACTTCATTTTATGTACATTTATGTTGATCGACAGATACTTCGGGGCCATCCTGTCTTCCTCTTGGATTGGTGTCAGCATACTCTTATTGTAGGGTTTAGTAACCCAAGGTTCGTAAAATGACTAGTGGTGTGGACAAACGCTTACACCCTTGCCTGCTTGTTGTGATAAGGAAGAAAATTTTTATTTTTTTTAATGAAAACTTTCTGTATATGGGTGAAGATCCATTTATAAATCCAAAGAGGTTCTGAGGCTACTTTCCCCACCATATTAATTTCAAAGATAGGAGGAAGCTGTTCCCCACTTCTAAATGATTCCATTTAACCAGTAAACAGGAATAGAACAGACAGAGGTGGTGAAAAGCAAGGCGATAAACATTCAGAAACCACGTACTCAAGATCTATGTTAATCATCCTGAAATATGTTTTTTTTCTTTCATTATTTATAGGCAGTCGGAAGTCTCCATCTTTCTCAGCTGTTAGCTAACTATTCTTTATAAAGACATTTTCCTGTAATAAGATCAGTGTATTTGTAATACTAAATATAAATACTAAAAATGCTGCTCTGATGAATAGAAGCATCAGAAATGACATTGCCCATGGGTTGAAATGTGATCATCATGCAAGTCTACAGAATCATTTAAAATATAATGTATGTGCCCCATAGTACAGATGGTTGCTGATGATTGAAAAATCAGATCAGTTGGTAGGTAGATATTAAGTGAATTATAAATATTGAAGGGATTAAAGGACAAGTAAATGTGGAAAGTTAAATAAATACTGAATATTTAGCATTGAGTTCAAGTTCAAAATGCTACCTTCACCTATGAATTACAAACTAGAGAATGTATAAATCAAAGTTGGTTTCCTGGTTTAAGGATAAGTCATTGCTGTATAGGGAGGGATAAATACCATCTCAACCCTAATCACTATCTTAAAAATTTTCACTGTCCATAATAACCTCAGAGTCATAAAAAGAAACAGAAAGGAAGAGAGAGCTAATTTCAAAACCTCTCAGTCAGTTCACTCGTTCAGTCGTGTCCGACTCTTTGCGACCCCATGAACTGCAGCACGTCAGGCCTCCCTGTCCATCACCAACTCTCGGAGTCCACCCAAATCCATGTCCATCGAGTCAGTGATGCCATCCAACCATCTCATCCTCTGTCATCCCCTTCTCCTCCTGCCCTCAATCTTTCCCAGCATCAGGGTCTTTTCAAATGAGTCAACTCTTCGCATCAGGTGGCAAAAGTATTGGAGTTTCAGCTTCAACATCAGTCCTTCTAATGAACACCCAGGACTGATCTCCCTTAGGGTGGACTGGTTGGATTTCCCAGCAGTCCAAGGGACTCTCAAGAGTCTTCTCCAACACCGCAGTTCAAAAGCATCAATTCTTCAGCACTCAGCTTTCTTCACAGTCCAACTCTCATATCCATACATGACCACTGGAAAAACCATAGCCTTGACTAGACGGACCTTTGTTGGCAAAGTAATGTCTCTGCTTTTTAATATGCTATCTAGGTTGGTCATAACTTTCCTTCCAAGGAGTAAGCATCTTTTAATTTCATGGCTGCAGTCACCATCTGCAGTGATTTGGGAGCCCAGAAAAATAAAATCAGCCACTGTTTCCACTGTTTACTCATCTATTTGCCATTAAGTGATGGGACCGGATGCCATGATCTTAGTTTTCTGAATGTTGAGCTTTAAAGCCAACTTTTTCACTCTCCTCTTTTACTTTCATCAAGAGGCTCTTTAATTCTTCTTCACTTTCTGCCATAAAGGTGGTGTCATCTGTATATCTGAGGTTATTGATATTTCTCTCGGCACTCTTGATTCCAGCTTGTTCTTCCTCTAGCCCAGCGTTTCTCATGATGTACTCTGCATATAAGTTAAATAAGCAGGGTGACAATATACAGCCTTGACATACTCCTTTTCCTATTTGGAACCAGTCTGTTGTTCCATATCCAGTTCTAACTGTTGCTTCCTGACCTGCTCTAATTAAAAAGGAAGTAAAGTCACAAAATCTGCATATTTCATATTAGTGTAGAAAACCCTATACCTATTTACAGAGTATAAGCGGACCCCTGAATGTCTAATTTAACACAATGGTTAATAACTAACACACACACACACACACACACACACACACACACACACATATATCATCCCAAGAACAGCATTGTTAGGGTTAGATTGGGACAGGGGATTAAGTATCTTATATTTATTTTTTTCCCCAGTATCTCCTTTCAGGAGCTGTGGAATGACTGCCAGGCTCCCTCGTCCACAGGGGCCATGGGGATGGACCCCTCTAGTGTTCTGGAGGACACACAATGAGGCACAGTAGTGTTGCCTGCCAGACACACTGCGTGTGCCCCAGTGGCTCTGCTCAAGAAAGGGTCAGCTATGCAAATGAAACCGTCCAAGTCAGACTCTGCCCTCCCCTCACCTCTGTCTCTCCTCTCCTTCTTCAAAAGAGTCCCAGATTCCAGCCTTTACCCCAGGCTTTTCTGACTGGGGCGGGTGAGGATGAAGGGCGCTATGAGCTCAGAATCTGAACAACTGGGCCAGACTTCCCTTTGCCGGATGGGCTTCCATCAGTTCAGTTCAGTTCAGTCACTCAGTCGTGTCCGACTCTTTGCAACCCCATGAATCGCAGAACACCAGGCTTCCCTGTCCATCACCAACTCCCGGAGTTCACCATAGCCCTAGACAAATGGAAAAAGTCCTCATCTCCACCCTGCTATAGATGGCTTCATGAAAACGTCCCTGGTTAATAGGAAAGAGGTGCACTTCCTGTTAGGCTGAGCTTCTAAAGGGCATGTTTTGTTTTGTGTTTTTAAACTGTTTCCAGCAATCCTAATGTTCACAACTTGGAGATGAGAGGAAAGCTTTAGGTCAGAACAGATGGGTGATTTTGGAAGGCGGGAACCTAAGCAGTCTCAAGTCGTTTTGTTCCTAGTTGCACAGATTGGATTTAAAAATGAACGTCAGATGATGGTGGCGGTTCGGTGTCTGTGGCCTGTCATCTGATATCATAGGGAGATTGCTCTTAACGAACGTCTGTGAAATGAAACTGGTGGGATGGCTCTGATCTCCCATCAAGTGATCCAGTGACACTGGCATCAGACACTTCGGTAGGACTTTGCTTGTACACTCCAGACCTGGTTTTGTGGCGACAACTCAGGAGATGGAATTTAAATGAGCCCCACCCTGAAAAGCTGTGACTGTTGAGAATCACTTGTTTTTTTCCAAGTTCCAAAGCTCCTTAGTGACCCATGCGGGTACTGGGAGACCTTTTCCACCAAAACCTGTGGTCGGTAATCCATACCAGCCCTTCAGGGGCGGCGGCCCCTAGGATTAGACCCCGAAGTGCCGTCTCTAAGTTCCTTCCTTACCTTCTTCCCTGGCAGCACCGGAGGCTGGTCGTATGATATTTATTCACTGATATTAATGCAGTGATTTCACAGTTGTTTATTAATCAGGTTCATCAGTTCCTCTCTCTGATGCATGTAGGTCAATATCATCATCCCAGTTTGGAAGAGCGAGAAAAGTGATGATGGAGAATGGTTTGTCCAGCAGCACCAAGAAGTTAGTGTGAACGTAGAATCCGCCCCGCTTTGCTTTTCTCCCTTCCTTTCTGTCGGAGGAGAAATCAGGAATGCTTAAGCCTCTTCCTCAGCAACTCTGGAGACTAAAAAGGCTTCAGTCCAAAACTCTGCTGCTCTCAACTGGACCACTATGATGCGGAGGGGTCAGAGGCTTCCCAACAATGAACTGAATTGGGTGTGGAGTGAGCTGCCTGTGCATATGTGTGTGTGTACGTGCACATATGTTTGAATGTCTGCATACTCATGTGCACCCACCTGCTCACCTGAAGGACTCAAAACCTCCAGGGGTGTGTGAGTAAAGTTTGTCCAAAGCCTCCACTGATGGCAGCATCTGTGCTGTGGCCTTTTCCTAGAGAGGCCTGATCATTCATTTATAACAAATCTCAGCCCAGGCCCAGTGGCCAGGGAGGCCGGCCCAGGAGCTGCGGGTGAGCCAGTCTGAAGGCGGCTGGCCCGCATTTGCCTCCGAAAGTATTTCAGGAATGTTAATGGTATGCCTGAGTGGAGGGCTTCAGAGCCCGGAGCTGGGGCTGAGAACTGCTCTGTGGCCATCTGTTGAGGCCCAGGAAGTCTCATAGCAACAGCTTCTCAAGAATGGTGCCCCCCCCTCTTTTTTTTAATTAAAATTAACTAACACAAAACCCAAAAACTGGCTCCACTGCTCAGAAAGACAGAGTTTGAATTCTTTCTACAGAGTGATGAGCTTTTAAGGAAGAAAAGCCCCCACATTCTTAATTCCTGTTCTTTAAATGAGCAATTTGTACTTGGTTTGAGGTCTTAATTTTTTTCTCTCCCCTGGGGTGGAATTCTCTTTTGGAAAAGGGTAGAGGTGAAAACAAGCTTTTAAAGCTGTGGCGAAATCATTGGCAAAACTCTGGTTAAGAAAAAAAAAAGTGGTCAGACTTTTGAGATTTTCCTGGTATTTGTTGCTCTTAGCGATCCTGTCAGCAGCTGCATTTTTTCCCCTCTGTAATAATGTGAGCTTTATAAAACTGGATGTTTAGTGAGTGAAATGAACTTCAGACAAAGACCCTACTTTTACTGTGACAATGTAGGGGCTCCACTAGAAGTCTCTAAAAATCTGTGTAAGAGTAGACTTTGGGAAAAGAGAGAGGAAAGTAATATATATCGCTTTTAGTTTTTCAGTTGGTGGGCTCTCGTTAGCCATTTATAGTAACTGAGTTCCTTCCTCAGGATAGAAGCGCCTATAAAATGTTAAATACCTGAAGCCTAACCAGCAGCTGTGAGTGCAGGAGTGGGCGTTCTAGATGGAGACAAAAGAATTATATCCCATTCTAAATTCTACCCTGTACTGGGCTATTTTAGGAAGGTGCACAACCTGTTAGAGCATAGTTCCTCATCTGCAAATTGGATTTCTGCATTATTAGGAAGGTTAAATATAATCACATAAAAGGAACTCGGGAAATGATCCCCGAATGAATGGCATCTATAATAAGCTGTCATTCTTGCGGTTGTACAACTCTGGGAAAATGTTTTCATGAGAATGAATATATATATACATTTTCAAATCTTTATATATTTAAGCATTTATATTTTCTTTTCTTAATTTTTATTGGAATATACTCGCTTTACAATGTTGTGTTAGTTTCTACTGTACAGCAAAGTGAATCAGCTATATGTGTACATGTGTCCCCTCTTTTTTAATTTATTTCCCATTTAGGTCACTACAGAGCACCGAGGAGAATTCCCTGTGCTCTACAGTAGGTTCTCATTCAGTTCAGTTCAGTTTAGTTGCTCAGTCGTGTCTGATTCTTTGCGACCCTATGAATCACAGCACGCCAGGACTCCCTGTCCATCACCAACTCCCAGAGTTCACTCAAACGCATGTCCATCGAGTCAGTGATGCCACCCAGCCATCTCATCCTCTGTCGTCCCCTTTTCCTCCTGCCCCCAATCCCTCCCAGCATCAGAGTCTTTTCCAATGAGTCAACTCTTCACATGAGGTTCTCATTAGTTATCTATTTTATCCATAAAATCAGTAGTGTATCTATGTCCATCCCAATCTCCCAATTCATTCCACCCTATCCCTTTTCCATTTGGTAGCCATATTTTATTTACATCTGTGTCTCTATTTCTGCTTTGTAAATAAGATCATCTATATCATTTTTCTATATTCCACTGCCGAGGTCCAGCCCTGGCTGATCCAGGGTATTTGAAAGAGAGACGGCTTCGGCGACTAATATGTCTTAAGTATTTATATTTTCATTTAAAAACCTGAAGAGGATATAAATATATATATCCTCAAATCTTGTCAGATAAAATATTTCCTGTAGAGTCAAAAAATATTCTGACAAGTGATTTTTCCTACACATATAGAACTCATGAATATAGTACACATGTGGAGTACTTCTTTACATTTTTGATTGCTAGTATTGTTTGGAAGTATTATTCAGATCTAACATATTGCCCTGATGGTCAAAAATAATGTGACCAACTCTTGGGGAAAGGATGTATACTCTGAGTTTAACTTAGTCTTTCTATGAAAAGCATGACCCCTTACCCTTTCTGTACTGATTGCCTCATGTATAAAATTTAACCAGTAAGTATTTATGCAGTGTCTACCGCATGCCAGCTGTGTTCCACATGCTGGGGGTTTAGGGTTGTGAACAAAAGTAGACAAAAATCCTTGCATACATTCTGGTCAAGACAGACAAACCCCTAAATAACTAGGTTATAAAATAACTGCTATGGAAAAACCTAAAGCAGGGAATATAAGCAGAAGCGATATTGTCATTTTCTGAAGGGTGGTGAGGGAAGGCCTACGAGGAAGGTGATGAAGGAAGACGACATAAGACATGAAGGAGGTGAGAACCTAAGCCTGGGGATGAGCTGGGGAAGAAGATAGAAACCGAGAGAACAGTAAGTGCAAAGGCCCTGGGGGCAGTATAGATGGCATGTGAAAGGAATAACCAGATGAGTGCAGTGGTGGCAAAGATCAGGGCCCTCTATACCACCGCAAAGCATTTGACTTTTTCTCTGAGTGAACCCTACGAGGACTTACTTCACAGAGCTGTCGCAGGGTTTAAATGAAATAACTTGTTTGAAGCGTTAAGTGCCTACCATATAAAAATTCTTCTATAAATGTTAGCCATTGTTCCTTTGTTTATTATTACCACCACCTAGGATTTAAAGATAGGATAATGTGAGCATATAGAAGAGAGTGTTGTTCTGATTAAAGCTGATCATCATTATGAGAATTAAACTCCCACACTCAGCCCCTTAGCTGTCCGATTTTATTATCTAAAAGGGTCCCAATTCTATATCTTCAAACATATGAGGGCTTACTTTTTAAAAACTAGCCTGTTTAAACTATAGCATTATCTCTCTTAGGAAAACACTAAGTTCATACTGTCTAGGGTTAGGTGTCTTTGGATACATTTGGTTTAAGTTTCAGCTACAAAAATCCTGTTGTAATCCACTGAATTCACATGCTCTCGCAATGTACTCATGTTTGAGTTTTGATATGGATCCCTCCTTCAGGCCACAGGATCCCACATGGGGAGGAATTTAGTGCAGATGTAATTAAAACAAGGAATTCATGTCTTTTCCTTCTCCTCTGAGCCTAGAAGCAAGACTGGTTTTCCTGGCTGCTTTGAGAACCCTCTTTCAAAATTATCTTCTTGGACACACCTCTGTGTCTCCTCCTTTGAACTTTTGAAGGGTTTTGGTAGGAACTCAGGTCAAGTAGTGACTAGCTCAGAAACTAGAAGAGAGGGAATCTTCTTCTCCAAGCATTTGAAGGCCATCATTTAGAATCCGGTTATCTTATCCTTGCTCCAGAATCAGGAAAAGTGGTTTTGGGGACAATAAAAGGAAATTCTTGATGGTAACTAGAGATGATGGGTAAAGGAAGAGGCTAAAAATGTGTACCCTCGGCAGTGGGAACATTCCAGTGGAGGTTGGGTAACCAGTGGGCAGAGGGGTTCTCAAGCATTTGGATGGCAGCTTGGTTTCTTAAGTTCTCTTCCAAGTTTGTGATTCTGCTTTCTTTCAAGATATGCTTATTGAAAACTAAATTCTGCAGGGAAAGTCACTGTAAATTTTCTTTAACCAACATCTTAAGGATTCTGAGAGCAAGAAATAGATGATTGTGGAACCTCTGTTCGACTTAGGGGTCAGATGGGTCACCTTCCTGCAGTGGTGACCCTGGTCCTGCAGTGGTGACGCTGGTCCGGGTGCCCCTATTCTCCCAATATCGGCAGTCCTGTGCTCCCGTTTACAGATTCAAATATCAGGGTGTTGTCATATCACTGCTA
Organism: Bos taurus; assembly: GCF_002263795.3. NCBI lineage: Eukaryota > Metazoa > Chordata > Mammalia > Artiodactyla > Bovidae > Bos > Bos taurus. The sequence goes on from NC_037333.1 coordinate 91,475,814, forward strand.
CTTGATGCAGAGTTGCTTAGTCATGATCAGCGGGTAGGAATAGACTATAGCTTGCTTTTCCTTTTGAACAAATACTTGTATGAATTTATATTTTAAATAACTGATGAACATGCACTCCTAAAAAGCCTATGGACAAAGCTACAATTTTAATCCCCATTTATCAAGTTATTAAACAATTGTGATACCAGTTCAGAAACTATTCAAGGTCATATGGTGAGAGAGCAGTTGAGGGAGAGAGTTTGAACCCAGGCAGTCAGCCAGCAGGACCTGCACCCTTAAATCCTATTTGAATGTGCCCCACAACTGCTTTATCTAGTCCTATGAACCTTTTTCATTTGTGGTAGCACTCCTGTTGATTTAGAGGGGAAAAAAAAAAAAGATCTGGCATATCATTACACTTTATTGCCCTCTATGAGGGCAGAGAACAAAACTGTTGATACCTGTGCCTAGAATAGTGCCTGGGGCATGGCGGATACTCAAATATTTGTTGAATAAGTGAGGGAGTGAGGGTGTGACTTGAATAAATAGTAGTAGGGCCATAGAAATGCCTTCTTAATCTCACAGAGGCACAGAGATGTATGTGAATGCAGGATGCCACTTAATGCAAAAACTTTGAAAAGTTGCAAACAGATAAAATTAGAGGTGAGGATATAATAAGGCAGTGTCAACAGCTTCATCTTTTGTTAAGTCTCGTTAATATTTTAATTAATAAGTCCTATCACACTAGAAACAGTACCCCTAAAAGACCTTAAACTAATATTGGCCACATGACAATTAGGGAAGGAGCAAACCAGGGAACCATGAATCCCACTAAGTCAGGATTTTTAAAGTGGGGATTTGGGTACTGAACATTTTAAAACATTTAACACCTGGGGGACTTCCCTGGTGGCCCAGTCTGTAAAGAATCTTCTTGCCAATGCAGATGTGGATTCAATCCATGAGTTGGGAAGATACCCTGGAGAAGGAAATGGTAACCCACTCCAGTATTCTTGCCTGGGAAGTCCCATGGACAGAGAAGCCTGGCAAGCTAAAGTCCATGGTGTCTCAAGACTCGGACACAACTTAGGAACTAAACCACCACCACCATTTAACGGTACATTTAACGAATGGACCCTGAGACTTACAGAGTTATTAAGGGGCAGAGAAAGGAAGCCCCAGTTTGGCCAGTGCTGGTGCCTGGGGGAACATTTGGGTGCAGTAAGGGTAAACCCACTCAGACCAACTCAAATAAAAAGATGTTTTTTTGAAGGGTAGCAGTGAAGCTTGAGGAATCCAATCGCAGCAAACCAGGAACACTTCCAAGTTTAATGTGATGATTAAGTGTGGAGGAGTTGAGAGTCTTAGTGATTTTCCCACCTTGGCATTGCTGGATTTGTGATGTTGGACAAATTCCTCAATGGTTCTGGGCCTTGTTTTACCAATCTTAAAAGTAGAGAATAATTAAAGTATCTATTGATATTTTGTTGGGTTGTTGCATAGATTAAATAAAGTAATACATATAAAGCACTTAGAACACTGCCTGACACATAGTAAGATGTGTGACCACCAGCCTTTATTATGATTCAGCAAGTAGGCAGCTCTTCACTTTCTCCTTGGACTATATAGTCCCTCATTTCAGTTGACTTTGAACATTAGTTCCATTATTCTCCTTTTAGATGGGCTTCCTAATGGATATGGTTCCAGGGTTAACTGAATGGCATAGGATGTCATCAAGGTTCCAGCTCTACCTGTTTCCATTCTACCGTCCTTTGCATGATGATTTTAATCTTCAGGTTCATCCCTCATGATTACAAGATGGCTGCTGTGACTCCAGGCATCATGTCTTTGCATAACGTTGTCCAAAGGCAGGAAGGAGTCCCAGTTTGGTGTATTTTAGCAAAACTGAGGAACATCTTCCCCAAAACTTTCCTACAAACTTTCCTTTGGGTCAGAGCTGATTTGCTAGAGTAGTCCTGACGTGGGAGTCAGAGTACCATGATGAATGTAGATGAAGAATGATTTTTTAAAATAAACTTTTTAAAGTCTTTATTGAATTTGTTGCAATATTGCTTCTGTTTTATGTTTTGGTTCTTTGGCCCCGAGGCATGTGGGATCCTAGCTCCCTGACGAGGGATCAAAGTTACACCCCCTGCATTAGAACGCAAAGTCTTAACCACTGGACCTCCAGGGAAGTCCTGATGAAGAAAGATTTACTTCTTGGGGATGTGGAAGCATCCACCTTTCTGAGCATAGGATCAGAATTATGTTTGTGAGGAATAAGGGGATCATGACCATTAAATAAACAGTCATAAAGACCTGTCTTAGATAAGAGTGTATCCAAGCCCAGCAGCTCAGAATCTTCCCTGAGATTTTATACAGAATCTAAGAGAAGGCAGAGCTTTCTCTTTCTTGAAGTGGCTAATTTGAAAAACATCTACTTCTGCTTCATTGACTACGCCAAAGCCTTTGACTGTATGGATCACAACAAACTGGAAAATTCTTAAAGAGATGAGAATACCAGACCACTTGACCTGCCTGTGGAGAAATCTGAATATTGGTCAAGAAGCAACGTGGAACAATGGACTGGTTCCAAATTGGGAAAGGAGTACGTCAAGGCTGTATATTGTCATCCTGCTTATTTAACTTATATGCAGAGTACACCATGCGAAATGCCAGGCTGGATGAAGCACAAGCTGGATTCAAGACTGCAGGGAGAAATATCAATAACCTCAGATATGCAGATGACACCACCCTTATGGCAGAAAGCAAAGAACTAAAGAACCTTTGGAGGAAAGTGAAAGTGGAGAGTGAAAAAGTTGGCTTAAAACTCAGCATTCAGAAAACTAAGATCATGGCATCTGGTCTCATTACTTCATGGCAAATGGATGGAAAAACAATAGAAACAGTGACAGACTCTATCTTTTTGGGCTCCAAAATCTCTGCAGATGGTGACTGCAGCCATAAAATTAAAAGACACTTCTCCTTGGAAGAAAAGCTATGACCAACCTAGACAGCATATTAAAAATAAGAGACATTACTTTGCCAACAAAAGTCTGTCTAGTCAGGGCTATGGCTTTTCCAGTAGTAATGTATGGATGTGAGAGTCGGACTGTGAAGACAGCTGAGTGCTGAAGAATTGATGCTTTTGAACTGTGGTGTTGGAGAAGACTCGAGAGTCCCTTGGACTGCAAGGAGATCCAACCAGTCCATCCTAAAGGGAATCAGTCCTGAATATTCATTGGAAGGACTGATGCTGAAGCTGAAACTTTGTCCACCTGATGTGAAGAACTGACTCATTGGAAAAGACCATGATGCTGGGAAAGATTGAACACAGGAGGAGAAGGGGATGACAGAGGATGAGATGGTTGGATGGCATCACCAACTGTATGGACATGAGTTTGAGTAGGTGATGGACAGGGAAGCCTGGAGTGCTTCAGTCCATGGGGTCACAGAGTTGGCTACACTGAGTGACTGAACTGATATGGGATGAAGTAAAACTGAAGTTCTCTGCTGCATGCTTACTTTCTGCATCCATATCCACCCTCCTAGCACACACACACAAACACACTGAAGAAGAGTCCTATTTAGTGTAGAGAAAAGTATATATATGAAAAAGAGAAAGAGAAAAACATTGAAATTGAGACAGACAGACAGACACACAGATATACACACATCCAAAAAGATGAGCATAAGGAAGAACCTGAAAATAGTTACAATTCCTGGGACTGTCTCCCTCCTTGACCTTCCCGAGAAATTCCCATTTTTGCTTAAATTTCTCTGTAGGTTCAGTGTCACTTGCAATGACAACCACCAAGTCCACCAAGCATTTCCCCCAACTTCCGGGTGTCTGTCCTCCCATGTCCGCTCGTGTGTGGTGCTCGCTCACCACGCAGCCATGGGCCACATATCCTCCAGCTCTCCAGCTTTCATCACCTTTCTAACTCAGGCCCTGGGCCCTGGGTCCATCTTCCATGGGCAACAACGTGAATGGCTCTGCTTATGGCCAAGGAAGAGCTGGTCCGGCCTCACACCTGCAGCAGGGGCTTGGGCAGGGCCATGCTCCCTTAGAGAAGTTGTGAGCAGGAAGATAATAACACCTCGGAGCAGAACTGTGTGGTATCTGCCCGGTCCTTCTTAAAATGGCTCGCACCCTATTGAAATACATTTTTCACAAATAGAATAGCTAGATTTCAGATATACAAGTACTTTTGACAGACATTTTAAGTCTCCAGGTTCTGCTTCCTGTGGTCTGGCTTGAATAGAGAAGAGAATTCTGGACTTGTGTCAGGAAGGGATATATGAGTGGTTTGAGGAGGGTGTGAGCAGGAGAACTGAGCAGAGTCATGCATGAAGTCAGCCTGGCCTGAAGGACAGGCCAAATGGTAGAGCCATACAGGACCCGTGGAGAAGATCCCAAGAAAGGCGGAAATACATGAATCTGAGCCTGTGGTTCAGTGAGCATGGCTAACTATTTTTTATTTTTTGACCATATCATGTGGCACGTGGGATTCTTTTCTTTTTTTTGCCCTCCGACCCGCCCTCAGGTGGGATTCTAGTTCCCTAACAGGGATAGAACCTACGCTGCCTGCAGTGGAAACTTGGAGTCCCAACTGCTGGACTACAAGGGAAGCCCCTCTTTATTTAATTTTTAGTATTTATTTTCACTCACTTTTATTCCAAAAACATCCAAACACTAGAGAAAGTAGAAAGTACCACTAATTCTAATTCCCCTACCCTCCAGCACACCCACCTGCCATCCAGCTGGATGGCTCTTGTTAAGTCTGGGAGTGGAGTGAAGTGAAAAGTTACTCAGTTGTGTCCGACTTTTTGTGACCCTATGGACTGTAGCCCTCTAGGCTCCTCTGTCCTTGGGGTTTTCCAGGCAAGAATACTGAAGTGAGGGGGATCTTCCCAACCCAGGAATCAAACTCAGGTCTCCCGCATTGCAGGCAGATTCTTTACCATCTGAGCCACCAGAGGAGCCCAAAGTCTGGGAAGTGGATATGATAATGATGGTGGAGAATCCAGTAAAAGACATAATAGTGAAAGACAGATGTATTAGTTTACTCCACAGAGAGGACAGGAAGTTGAAATCTAAGATTCTTCTTAATCATAGGTTAATGAAATGATTGCTAAATGAGGTCTGGCTTCTGGTTATTTGAGTAGGGATTATGTAATCTGAGGAAGCAGACTTCCCCTGTAGCCTAATCTCCAAATTGCTGAGGGTCTTACTCGGTGACAAGACTAAGAAAATAAGAGGCATTGTTCATGTGACATTTGGCAGCTCTTGGTCTGCAGTCTCCCAGGCACTGTGCTAGGCTTTCTAGGCACAGAGATCTGAAAGATAGGGTTCTGGCTTCATAGAATGCAGCGTCTACTGGAGGAAATGGATAGGAAAGTCTATCACAGGCACACTAGGACAAAGTTATCCTGGTCGCATAGGATAGGTGAACGCTTCTTGGAAAAGGATAATTGTCTTGATTATCAGAATGGCAAACAGGAGGTAGGTAGAGAGATTTAGTAGGTAGAGGTGTTCTAAACAAAGTAAACTAAGAGGTGCTTGAAAAGACCCTTATGTCAGGGCTGCACGGCTGATCGTGCACTTGTGACCCACAAAAGGGGTGGATAGAGATGGGGTGGGAGCAGGGCTGAAATCCCACCTGGGCTTTGCTCCCTGGAGAAGCTGCACCCCCTGGAGTTGGCAGGGACTTTGTCTAATTTGCACAAGGTGCCTCGTGGGCTGTCTGAATGTATTTGCTGTTTTTTGACTGAAGGACATATGTGAGGACCCTCATAAGTTTTAACAGGACCCTGAAGGTGATGGGAAGCTAATGAAGAATTTAAAAGGTAGATCAGGGGAGATGAAATAATGTCATTTGCAGCAACATGGATGGATCTAGAGATAATCATAGTGAAGTTAGCAGAAAGATAAATATCGTGTGATATCACTTATGCATGGAATCTAAGACAATGATGCAAATGAACTTATATACAAAATGGAAACAGACTGGCAGACCTAAAAAACAAATTGATGCTTACCAAAGGGAAAAGGCAGGGGGAGGGACAAATTGGGAATTTGGGATTAGCAGATACAAACTGCTATATATAAAACAGATAAACAACAAGGACTGACTATATGGTACAGGGAACTATATTCAATATCTTGTAATAATGTATATTGGAAAGGAATATGAAAAATAATATATATATACATATGTATGTGTATATATATGTATACATCATATATACATCATATATATATGACTTCCCTGGTGGCTCAGACAGTAAAGCGTCTGTCTACAATGTGGGAGACCCAGGTTTGAGCCCTGGGTTGGGAAGATCCCCTGGAGAAGGAAATGGCAATCCACTCCAGTACTATTGCCTGGACAATCCCATGGACAGAGGAGCCTGGTAGGCTACAGTCTATGGGGTTGCAAAGAGTCGGACATGACTGAGCGACTTCAGTTTCACATATATATATAACTGAATATAACTGTATCACTTTTCTATATACCTGAAATATTATAAGTCAACTATGTTTTAATTTTTAAAAAATGATAGATGGGGGCAAAATCAGATTTGTGTTTGGGAGGGGCCATTCTGGCTACATTTTGGAGGGTAGTTTTGAAGATGGCAAGTCTAGAGGAATGGAAATTAGTGGGCGAGGACTGGTCCAGGTGAGAAATAGTGAAGGCCTGCACTAAGGCTATGGCAAGGAGAGGGGTGCAAGTGGCGGGATGGGCATCTAGAAGGTAGAACAGGTAGAGCAGGTAGCAGGCTGGCTCTCTGGATGAGGGAGGAGGAGATGGCCAGAATCACTCCTAGCTTTTTAACTTCAGCAGCTCAGCGGAAGGTTCTGGCTTCCCAGCAAAGACTGATAAACTCGAGAACTTTGACACGGTGTGTAGTAAGGTGTTAACAGTTGAGTAACCATAAAAAGTTCCTTATACGAGCCTGTAGTTAAAGATTAAAAAGAAGGCTCTAAGAGTTGCTTTTGCAATTGAGGGAGAACACACTGGTCTTGAGCTGGGTCCCTCCAGAGAATGATCGGGTGGTATCAGAGGACATGGTTCCTCTCGTTTCACATACAGCACAGCCTCCTGCAGTGGATGGTCAGTCTTTACAAGAAAACAATGCCCAGCTGCAGACAGCTAGTTCATCACTTTTATTCTTTCAAGGGGCTTCCCTGGCAGCTCAGATAGAGAAGAATCTGCCTGCAGTGCAGGAGACCTGGGCTCAATCCCTGGATTGGGAAGACCTCCTGGAGAAGGGAATGGCTATCCACTCCAGTATGCTTGCCTGGGGAATCCCACGGACAGAGGAGCCTGGCGGGCTACAGTCCATGGCGTCGCAAAGAGTTGGACATGACTAAGCACACACACGTTCTTTCTAAAGGAAAATGATATAAACCTAGGGTATCTCAAACCCTTTCCCCATTCTTTTTATTTTTTTTTTGTTTTTAATATTTATTTATTTGGCTGCCCAGGTCTTAGTTATAGCATGTGGGATCTTTAGTTGTGCCATGCAAATGCTTAGTGGTGGCATATAAGACCTAGTGTCTTGACCAGGGATTGAACCCAGGCCCTATGCATTGGGAGCCAAGAGTCTTAGCCACTGGACCACCAGGCAAGTCCCTCCCCATTCTTTTGGAGAAAGTATTTTTTGTTCTGTTCCTAAGAGTAGACGGGCAATCAGGGTTCTTTCTGTCTCCCTATGCTTGTCACCATGGGATAATAGCTCAGGCTTTGGAGTTGAATGGTCCTGGGTTTGAATACCAACTCAGTATTTTCTATCACATTGGGCAGGATACTTACCTTTATGAACCTCATCTGTAAAGTGGGGGAAATATGACTCAGCTCACAGAGCTGTTGTGAGGGTTAAGGGGTAATGAACATAAAGCCTGGCAGGCAGCATGCTGGTCACACGTGGTAGAAGTGGCCGTTGTTGCTGCTGCCATCCTTGTTGTTAATGCCAGTGTTCAGACATTGAGAAAAGACACAGTTTGCTTTTACAGACTTTGATTATTCCTTGGGCTGGCATCTGTTAGGTGGTGAATGTATGCAACGTTACCTTCCTAATATTGGCCCAAGGAGAGGAAGGTGCGTGCTACGTGAATCAGAATGGAGGTCCCAGACACCCCTGCTGCTTCCTGAGGTGTCTTGGGAGACGAGGGTGACTACGCTGGGGATAGAGAAGCATACCATTAGTCTATAGGAGCCACTGAAAGAAGGCCGAGCACTGTGTACTTTTGGTTTTCACATGACTGAGATGTTTTTCTAGGATATACAGTCAACTGTGAAGCTACATTTGATATTTTATATTTATTAAATCAATGAAGAATATTTCCTACTAAGCATGTGGTTTTCTCATCCAGTTGCACCCAAAGAAGGTATGCTTCATTTTCCTTATCAAGAAACGGTCTCGATAAGATAGTGATTGTAACTCTGGTCATTGCTCTGGAATGTTCCTGATGGTCGTGCCAGTTTTCATCGCCCGTAGGTGTGATATTTTTATAAATGCTATGCTTTCACAAATTAAAAATGTTTTATGCTGCCCTGTAACTGAAAACAAACAACTACTGTGCTTCTATCTCTCACCTGTAAAAAGGGGAGTGGTGAGAATTCAGGAGTTAACATTGTTACTGTGCCTGGGATAAGAAAGACACATTTAGGTATAAGCTCTTATTGGGCTTCCCTTGTGGCTCAACTGGTAAAGAATCTGCCTGCAATGCGGGATATCTGGGTTCGATCCCTGGGTTGGGAAGATCCCCTGAAGAAGGGAAAAGCTACCCACTCCAGTATTCTGGTCTGGAGAATTCCATGGACTGTATAGTCCATGGGGTCACAAAGAGTCGGACACGACTGAGCGACTTGCACTTCACTTTACTTATTGTTCCTGGGCCTTTCCAGGTGGCGCTAGTGGTAAAGAACCCAGCTGCCAATGCAGGAGACCAAAAGATGCCGCTTCAGTCCCTGGGTCAGGAAGATCCCCTGGAGAAGGGCATGGCAACCCACTCCAGTATTCTCGCCTGGAGAATCCCATGGACAGAGGAGCCTGGCAGGCTACAGTCCATGGGGTTGCAAAGAGTTGGACACGACTGAAGCAACTTAGCACACCCATTTATTATTGTCCTTGATTGTCACCCAATCCCTGTGAAGCAACCATGAGAATCAGAGACTAGGAAAAGTGGAAAGTCTGTCTTTTGTACTACTCTGAAATCTACTATGCCTTTGAGAAAGAAAGGAAAAAGCTTTTTTAAAAGCTACTTTTGTGTATTACTTTATTTATTAAATTTATTCATTCTCTTTTTGGCCACATGGCATGTGGGACTCTAGTTCCCTGACCAGGGATTACACCCACTCCCCCTGAAATGGAAGTGCAGAGTCTTAACCACTGGACCTCCAGGGAAGTCCAAGAGAAGTTTTTAAAATGTTTAAAATGAACCATCCATAATTTGTTTGCTGTGACAGAGAAAGAAGAGAATTTGGTGATAGTCACAAATTTAGCGGTTCTCACCTTGGAGGCGGTTTCTTGCCCACGCCCCCACCCCCAAACCACCCAATCTGGACCTTTAAAGGTCTGGAGGTAGTTTTGGTTGTCACTGTGGGGAAGTTGTGCTGCTGGCTCTAGTGGAGAGAGGTCAGGTCCTACAGTGCCCAGAACAGCCCCCAAACACAGAATTGTCTGGCCTACATGGCACAAGTTGAGAAATCCTGAGTTAAATAATGCTGTTGGGAATATCAGGTGATTATTATCCAATACTGGACTGTCTCTTTCAGGGAGAAATTAGCCTTCCAATTGCTTTCTGAGAACTGAAATTATTTTCTTCTGCCTATATAGGGAAACAACTGCTAATCCTTTTAATAGGTTTAGTCTGGGCTGTCTTTTTTCTACACAACTCTCAAATTATCAGGCACCTTGTTCCAAAAAATCATCAGGCTGGTGGCTTGGAAGATTGTGGGTGGAAAAAAAACAACAACTGGATTAACTGAGTGTTCATTTTTCAACTAGTGAGGTTTAGCCGTCTGTGGTTCTGTGGTGATAAGGGAAGGAGCCGAAGAGGGATGTTGGGTGAGGAAGTGCTATCAGGTTTCAACACTTTTTTTTCAAGGAGAGGGAGGGTTGGCCTTTCCAACTCTTGCCAAGTGTGGAGCCATCCAAGAGTAATCACAGAACTTTCCTTTCGTTCCTTCTCCTCTGTTTTCTTTGATTATCTTAATTTCACAAACTATTTTATCTATTTTTTAATAGTTTTATTTATTTATTTTCAGCTGAGCTTGGTCTTCGCTGCTGTGGGCTTTTTTTCTAGTAGCAGCAAGTGGGGGCTACTCTCCAGTTGCTATATCCTGGCTTCTCATTGCGGTGGCTTCAGAGGGCTCTAGGGTGAGAGGGCTTCAGTTGTTGCAGCTCCCAGGCTCTAGAACACTGGCTCAGTAGCTGTGGCTCACAGGCTTAGGTGCTCCTCGACACGTGGGATCTTCCCAGATCAGGGATCAAACTTGTGTTTCCTGAATTGGCAGGTAGATTTTTTACCACTGAACCACCAGGGAAGCCCATTTTTTACCACTGAACCACCAGGGAAGCCCATTGTTTCACAAACTATTGATTTGAGTACTTTCCAACTCAACTTCTGAGATAAGTGCTGCTCATGATACAAAAAGTCCTCAGTGAGTCTAAGATTAACTCAAAAAAAATTAAAAAGTGCTATAGGAATCATATCATCTCAAAAAGAAAGGGTTGGACAAAGGGCTTTTCCTACCATATTTTATTTTACTCATTTCTAAATTGCAAGATATAAAGTTAATCCACATTTTGCTATGCATTTAACTGTGTTTATTGAAGGCTATAAAATTATATAAATTCATGATAAATGACTGCCACAGCCCTGTGTCAGCTTTCCTGCTTTTGTTCTCTTTCAAAAACTTTTGCTTTGTCTTTGAAAGATTACCTTCTAGTATGTAGGCTTCCTAGTGGCAGTAAATTGGTAAATAGTAAGCAGAAGTAAATTTAATTATAATAAATAAACTCAACCAATGATACAAAATGATTTTTAGGTGGAATCCCTCTTGGTCAGGCTGCAGGAAAGCAAATTACATTTCATGGTGATGAATGTTAGCACATCTTCAGTTATGTCAGTGGAACTCATTGTGCAAATGTGATATGAGTTCAGAGAGAAGACTCTTAGAAAAGATTTATTTATTTACTTATTTGGGTATTAGTTGTGGCATTTCAGATCTAATTCCCCAAGCAGGGATCCAGCCCAGCCTCCCTGCATTGGGAACTCGGAGTCTTAGCCACTGGACCACCAGGGATGTCCCTGGAGAGAAGAATCTTGAGCCAGACTGGCTGGATTCAGATCCTGGCTCTGTCACTGGCTCTGTGTGATTCTCGAACTTTGGACAGATCACTTCTCTTCCAGCACCTCAGTTTCCTTATCTTCACAATGAGGATGATGGTTTTTTCCTCAGAGGGTGATTGTGAGGATTAAATGTGCCAATGCTTGTCACTAGCACAAAGTAAGTGCTTGATAAATGGTAGGGTTTTTTTTTGTTTTTTTCTGAACTTTTTTTATTGGCATGTAGCCTATTGAGACTGATGGATTGGAGCCACTGCAGCTTGCCTAAATCTAATGTGGTGGGAAAGTGCCTAATCTTTCCTCATGTTCCTTGAGACAGTCATCTTTTAAAGACACATATTTTGTAATTAGCAGGACAGAGCTTTATTGATGTATCACCGAATCCTTTGGCTCTCTATGCAGTATGACCATGTGAAATGCTAGAATAAGATCAACAGCTTGGATTCCCAGGCCTCGGATGCATCCTGATCTTCAGGCAACATGGGACACATATTAGAATTTGAGTTTCCAGTTGCCTTGAAAGAGGATGCTTTCAACAATTTTAGCTGGTGTAATACTTGCAGATGACCGTGCTCTAAGGCATGTTGGTATCAAATATATTCTGGCTCTATGTGTGCCAAGTTCCTGACATGTTATATTTATTGTCCCTAAAGCAGGATAGGATCAAAATGCTGTGCATAAACAGGTGGAGATGAGTTCACAGCTTTGGTGGATTTTTTTTTTTTTTTGGCTTCATAAATTTTATTACCAGTGTGTGACAGATACCTTCCCTCCCCAGAATGAATCACATGCTTCCCTGGAGAGATCTGGGAGAGTCTCCCACCATCCCCAGGGAAGAAGTGAGAAAGACAGGTGCTGGGGACAGCGAAGGCTCCGTAGTTCCTCAGCCTACTTTTCCTTCCCTTCTCAACAGAGGACGTTGGTTTTTCCATTTATTTCCTAGAAACATATCTCATTTGCCCTCCTGCATAAAGACACATGACTGCTTTAGAGCCTGATATGTCATTTTGGTACATACTTCCTTATTAGTGAAATAGCTACGTTGCCTGTGTGTTATTCCAGTAAACAGAGGCACTTGATCAGAATGATCTCTCAAAAGCCTAAATTTTCTTCTTAAAATGTTAAAATAAGAACGATTCATCTAAGGAATGCCTTGAACATATTAGAAGTCATTATTTTTCAAGGATTAATGTTAGTAATTGTTGGACAGTCTCTGAAACTTGAAATCATAACCACCTAAAAGCAGTAGTGGGAAGGGAGATGAATAGAATGTAGAAACACTAAAATTGTAAGTTTTATAAGACAGAAGTGATATTATATTCAAAATAAAAGATCTGAGAATTCTGTTCTATTTGCTCTAGATTGAATTTCAAATTAATGACTAAATACTTGAAAGTGTAATGATATGGATTTACTCATCTATAAATTAAAAATATGAACTAGTTGATGTCTCAGATACATTTTGTCTCTAAAATGTCAAAATCAATGTAATGTGGCTTTGGAGTTCAATTCTCCAAGGGCAAAGTAGATACACATTTGATTCAGTGTTCAACAAAGCTTTGCCAATAAACATTAAACTGATTTTGATTTAAGTATCCTCTTCTACAACTGAAACATAGGCTGTAAAAGTCATGTCCCCATGGTGATAAGAGCATCAGTATGAGGGAATGTGTGGCTCTGTTTCATGCTGATTTCAGCAGTGTGGGTGCTGCCGTGGAGGTGATGGTCAGCGTGGCATTATCAGAGTAAACCTTAATTAAAAGCATGAATGGAGCAATGGAGGGCCGAGATTTACTCAGGAAACAACAACGTGTCAGTGACATTCAGCTCAGAAAAGGGGTTTTTGAAGCCCCATTTTATTGCCTGATTATGGGAGAGAATAACTCTCCTTATCCAGTATTCTTGGGCTTCCTTTGTGACTCAGCTGGTAAAGAATCCGCCTGCAATGCAGGAAACCTGGGTTCGTTCTCTGGGTTGGGAAGATCCCCTGGAGAAGGGAAAGGCTACCCACTTCAGTATTCTGGCCTGGAGAATACTGTCCATGGGGTCGCAAAGAGTTGGACACAACTGAGTGACTTTCACTTTATAGAAATTCTAAGAAGACTTTGAAAAATAATGAACACCATAAATTAGATTTGAATTTGATCAGAATCATAGCCTCAAATTCTGTATCTCATTGACTATGAGGCTACCCTGGTGACTCAGTGGTATGCTGGTGGGGCTACCCTGGTGGCTCAGCTGTAAAGAATCCACCTGCCAATGCAGGAGACCCAGGTTCGATTCCCTGGGTTGGGAAGATCCCCTGGAGGAGAAAAGGTCAACCCACTCTAGTATTCTTGCTGGGAAAATCCCCTGGACGGAGGAGCCTGCTGGGCTGCAGGCCATGGAGTCTCAAAAAGTCAGACATGACTGAGCAACTGAGCAGAGCATCCCATTAAACTATTAGTGTGTTGACAGAGAGCAAGTGAGTGTAACCCATCTCTCTAACTTGGTTAAGCAGAAATGATAACAATCTGATATAAGTAGCAAAAGGAAGAAATCATAAGGAAATGGTCAAACAAAACTGCCCACGTGGCTGAGGCATTGTGCAACTCAGCCGAGTGACCCCAGGGAGAAAGCCTAATGGAATTGCTGAAGAAAGGAACAATATATTTTTAGTGGCATAAATCCCAGAGGATAGAAAAAATAAGGAAAGCATGTAGGCTTTTAAATAAATGGGAAATCCTTGTTTTCTGAAGTGTATCTTTAAAGACTGTGCTGTGCTTAGTCACACAGTTGTGTCCAACTCTTTGCGACCCCATGGACTGTAGCCCGCTAAGCTCCTCTGCCCTTGGAATTCTCCTGGCAAGAATACTGGAGTGGGTTGCCATTTCCTCCTCCAGGGGATCTTCCTGACCCAGTGATCGAACCTAGGTCTCCCACGTTACAGGCAGATTCTTTACCATCTGAGCCACCAGGGAAGCCCATCTTTAAAGATATTCAGTGGAAATTCTAATAGCTCCAGTTAAATTTCTTTCTAAAAAATAACAGTTTAGATACAGACTCATTCTTTATCATTTCAGATTTCCAAGAATTTGTCAAGAGGACTATATTAAATGTATTCATTTTGGCCTGTGCTGGGTCTTCGTTGCTACACCCAGGCTTTCTCTAGTAGCAGTGATCAGGGGCTATCTCTAGTTGCAGTGAGAGGATTTCTCCTTGCGGTGGCTTCTCTTGTTTCGGAGCACAGGCACTTGGGCTCTAGGGCTTCAATAGTTGTGGTGCATGGGCTTAGTTGCTCTACAGCATGTGGAATCTTCCTGGACCAGGGATCAAGCCCGTGTCACCTGCAGGCAGATTGGCAGGCGGAGTCTTAACCACTGGACCACCACGGGAGTCCCAAATATTTTTAAGCATCATGCTTTCTACTGACTGCTGCTTACCAGTGTGGTGCAAGATAACTGCTCCTAATCCTCTTATCTGTAAAATGGGGGTAAAAACTTTGCCTGCAGAGTTACCCACATTATTAATTAAATATGTATGCATTAAATTAAATACATAGTATTGGGCTGGGTAGCTGGCAAGAGTCCGATAAACACAGGAAGTGGTTTTGGAATGTTAATCTTTACCCAGAGTCTGACACACTCTGACACAGTGTGAGTGTATTTTACCAAATTAGTTTATTGAGTCTCAATATCAGAAGCTGCAAAAATCAGGGAAACACTCTGTGTGTGTGTGTGTGTGTGTGTGTGTGTGTGTGTTGAAATCTGCTCATAAATATAAAATGTCTTGGGGGAAACAAAGGATGCCACTCAGATATAAATGATTTCTCTTCATTTCCTGCAAGTTTTCTTGATTAAAAAACATCAGTTGCAACATCTCATCATAATCTTATCCATTTCTGTCTTAAGGAATTAAAACTTGATATAAGACATGTTTTGTAGTTTCTCTGAGTCTAGGAGATGAACAGGCTAAACTGGAAATAAACAAAGCCGGGAATCTTGAGCAAGAGAGCAGAGACCTATTCACTCCCACTGCCTGCAGAATTTATGACCTGTAAGTTGTCCTCTAATGAGCGCAGAATGAGAGCATTGCATCTTCTCTTAATTAGTTTGACAGATATTCATTTAAATTTGAAAAGATTCTCAGGCTTGGGATAGCAAAGGAAGGTTCTGAATTCCTTTTGCATCTTAATTCTGTTTTTGTTGTGGTGGCTCTGGGGAATGTCAACATCTGAGACGAATAAAGCCCCCATCTTCATCCGGGGATCCCCACATTTTCTCTTTAGAAATGCCTGCGAACCACCACACTTTTGCTTTGCAGCTGTGAAGTCTAACACAAAGCGCCAGGTTTTGCAAGAATATGTTGGGCTTGGTGTCTATGAGGGGTGGATTTTTCTTTTTCTCTCATGCTTAATAAGGATAGAATTTCAAGGCTGGCCTTAAATAACAAGCTTTACATCAGAATAGGTCACTGGTTTGGGTGTAAGTAATGACATGAAGTACACACCAAAGTTGATGAATTAACTAAACTATGAATTGTTTTTACGCTCAATAGTTAGAGCTGTCATGGATATAAGGTTACCACCAGCCCTTGGTTATCCATGGAAGTGATTAATCAGGAGTCCATATATTCCCTCTCTCTATGTATTTATTAATATAGATATTCCCTTTTATATATACTAATAAATATACATATTATACATATATATACTCCCTTTTGGGCTTCCCTGATGGCTCAGATGGTAAAGAATCTTCCTGCAATGCAGGAGGCCAGGCTTCAATCCCTAAGTCAGGAAGATCTCCTGGAGAAGGGAATGGCAACCCACTCCAGTATTCTTGCCTGGAGAATCCCATGGACAAAGGAGACTGGTGGGCTACATACAATCCATGGGGTTGCTAAGAGTTGGACATGACTGAGTGACTAACCCTTAAACTTATATGGCCTTTAAAGCAATAGTAACGTTAACCTTTATCAGGGGTATCTATCTCTACCTTATCACGCTTTATCTCTAGCTGCTCACTGAGTAGTGTCCAGTCAAAGAGGTCTCAGGGACAGAAACTCACCACCCCAGCAGACCTGGCCAGGCACTCGGGTGCTTTTTCCTCCTACATACAAAGAAAGGCCCCTCTGGGCTAGTGGTGATCCTGGCTGAAGGCTGCAATCAGGGAAATGTCTAAACACAGACAGCTTTGGGAGGAAGGCACAACACTTGCCTAATCTACCAAAGCCAAACGCCTGGCTCTTGAGCGAGTTCCTTCATCAGGTCCATCTGGTCCAGCCATACTAGACCCCGTGTCCACCCCCGTGTCCCACCATTTTCCTCCTTGCTGTAGATTCCTTTCGATTTATCAATTCACCCTAATGAAGCCAGAACATAACATCCAGAAAAGATGTCCAGAAATTTAGTCCTGACTTAAGCAAAGAGAGACAGAGCTTGCAAAGCACCACCTGTCCCCTCAAGTCCATTGTACTGGTCATTAGCGTGTATTCTCTGGTGAACCGATTTGACTTACTGTGGCAGAGATGGGTGCAGCATGATGCTAGGTCGGGAGGACTGGGTGATGGTCCCTGCTTTCCCACTTGTTAGAATAACCCTGGGCAAGTTTTACTCCTTTGAGTATCCATTTCATCTTCTGTAAAACAAAAATGATAACGTGATGTTTAGGTGAGGTTGTGAAGTGTTTAACAATATTGCCTTAGAGCAGTAGCTCTCAAAGTGTAGGCCCCTGGATTGTCAGTGTTACCGGGGAACTTGTTAGAGATGCAGATTCTCAGATCTCAAATAAAAAACTCAGGGATATGGGAGAAAATATTTATAAATTATGTATCTGATAAGGGGTTAATATCCAGAATATATCATATATGGATATATCTCATATATATATGATAATATGGATGTATATCATATGGACATATCTGGATATTAACCAGAATATAAATATATATATATATATATATATATATATAAAACTCCTAGAACTCAACAGCAAAACAATCTGATTTTTAAAAAGAGCAAAAGATTTGAAAAGACTCTTCTCCGAAGATAAAAATCCAAATGGTCAGTAAACACATGAAAATATGTTCAACATCACTAATTGTTGTTGCTGCTGCTGCTAAGTCGCTTCAGTCGTGTCTGACTCCGTGCGACCCCACAGACGGCAGCCCACCAGGCTCTGCCATCCCTGGGATTCTCCAGGCAAGAACACTGGAGTGGGTTGCCATTGCCTTCTCCATTGTGTGAAAGTGAAAAGTGAAAGTGAAGTCGCTCAGTTGTGTCCGACTCGTAGGGACCCCATGGACTGCAGCCTACCACGCTCCTCCATCCATGGGATTTTCTAGGCAAGAGTACTGGAGTGGCTTGCCATTGCCTTCTACATCACTAATTGTTAGGGAAATGCAAATCAAAGCCACAATGAGATACCACCTCACACCCATTAGGATGGTTGCTATCAAAAAAGCAAGACAAGAGGATCCTTGTGCACCGTTGGTGAAATTGTAAAATGGTACAGCTGCTATGGAAAACAGTATGGTGGTTCCTTTAAAAAGTGAATATAGGATTATCATGCTGTTGTTGTTCAGTCGCTAAGTTGTGTCCTACTCTTTGTGACCTGGTGGACTGAAGCATGCACACCAGGCTTTGTACATATTTAAAAAAAAAAAAAGGTAGGACTGTGATCCTGAGGATACTAATGGACAGAACCAAATTCTAGAAACGGTGTATATGGGCTGTGAGATCCTGAGAGCCTGGGAAAATGATTCCTTGGCTCACTAAGGCTGAGCACGTCCTCCAGAAATGAGATGACTGTCCTCCATTCAGCTCTCAGAAAACTAACAACACATCAAGCTTTTATTTTTTTATATATGCAAAGCCAGATAGTGCTGTAAACTCTTCCTTTCCTTTCAAGTATCCTCATCAGGATTGGAATAAATAGCAGGAACAGTGTTAACAGGCAAGTGAGTCTTTATGTCCATCTATGTCTTTCTAACGCTTAACTAAATAGGCTGTCTAGAATGTTCATATACCTACACCATTCAAGAGTCTGAAGTTAACAACAAAAGAGATAGCAGTAATTTTTTTTCCCCCAGTGGTTTGTACTGAGCTGTAAACATCTTACTAGCCTTGAGTTTAGGTTCTCAAACTTGTTTCAGGCAGCTTTTGCCACCTGGTACCCATTTGGCTTTATTTTTATTTATCTTTTGGAGGGCAGAGGCCAAAGGGCTTTGAAGAATCCCCCAGAGAAGGAAGGAGAAGCATTTTCTGTGAGGAAAATTGATGGCGCGTTGTTTTCTTTCACACAGGGCACTGAGGGTATAATCTCAGTGCTACACTTGACCATCATCTGTCAAACCAAAGCAAATAAGCCCGTGCAGTCTTTCGTTATTATAAAATGGGGACAGAAAATAACTGCCATATGGTGGTTGTCTAGCCAAAGAAAACCACCCTCATTTCAGAAAATGTTTATTTTTCTGCTCTCATTGAGTAATGGACCATCGCGGTATGAGTTAGGTTACAGCATCTTGTGGAAAGGTTGTTTTTGTGTAGCAGTTCCTCAGGTATTTACTTTTGGTGACTTTGGCTTTCTGAAGAGGTGACCGTAGGTTCTGAGGGTTTTTCTGCTTTGAAGATGAGGAAATTGAAGTATAAAAAAACAGAGACTGGTTAGTATTGTATGTATTAATGTGAAATTTGGAGATTAAACATCCTTATTTACAGAAATAACTGCACCCCTTTGTTTTATGTCACCTACTTTCATATATTTCTCAAATAGCCATATATCTTGATACACTCCTACAGTGACTCTTGTTTTCTACGTGTTCTCCAGAGGGATCCACCCCCACTCCAACCCATCTTTGATGTTACCATGTTATGCTCTGTAACCTGGAGTTTTATTTTAAAATGCTCTTGGTAGGGACTTCCCTGGTGGTCCAGTGGCTAAGACTCAGCACAGCCAAATAAATTAATTAACTCTAAGGGCTCCCCTGGTGGCTCAGATGGTAAAGAGTCTGTCTGCAATGCTGGAGACATGGGATTAATCCCTGGGCCAGGAAGATCCCCCGGAGAAGGAAATGGCAACCCATTGGTATTCTTGCCTGAAAAATTCCATATTAGGGAGGCTGTGAGCCACTTCTCAAGAGCGGATGAGCCCACTCCAAACCTAGCTGAGGTGGGGCTAATATTCTGTTGATTGGTGATGTGAGGTGTTGCTCCCAACCAGGTTCAGTAGCTCTTGTTCAAATGAAAAACCGTTAAGAGGTTTCACCTCCTCAACCGCTTTGTCCTCGTAGATGGGGATGGGAGAAGGACTTGCCTGAGGGTGAGTTTTTCCCCATTAAAAAAATCATGGTTGGGACTTCCCAGATGGTCCAGTGATTAAGAATCTGTGCTCCCAATTCAGAGAGCTCGGGTTCCATCTTTAGTCAGGGAGTTAAGATCCCACATGCTGGGCAGCCAAAAAAAAAAAAAAAAAAGCGTTAACCCAAAGAAAACCGAACATAGTAATAAAGATAAAAATAAAACAAAAATATTAAAAAGAAATCATGGTAAAGTATCCTGACATAGACTGAATATGTGCCCCTCCAAAATTAATATTTTGAAATCTAATCCTCAATGTGATGGTATTAGGGGGTGGGGCCTTTGGAGGTGAGAAGGTCATGAGAGTGAAGCCCTCAAGAATGGGATTAGTGCCCTTATAAAAGAAACCCCAGAGAGCTCTCTCAGCCCTTCTGCTGTGTGAGATTATAGCCATCTGTGATACAGGAAGTGAGTTCTCATCAGACACAGAATCCGCTGGTGCCTTCATCTTGGACTTCCTGACCTCCAGGCTGTGAGAAATAAATTTCTCTTGTTTATAAACCATCAAATCTATGGTATTTTGTTATAGCAGTCCAAACAGGCTGAGATATATAGAGAACATAAAATCAGCCATTTGAACCATTTTTAAGTGTATAATTTATTGTTGTTAAGCATGTTTACACTGTTGTGCAACCACACTGCTATCTGGAAATATCCAGAAATTCAAGGTGATTTTTGAAGTCCTTCCTGGCTTCAACTCCCTTATTCCAATTAACTTTGCTGCTCGCTCTCTCTCTTGAGTCTGTGTTTCTGTCCTGATTATTTTACTTGGAGAGTGGGAAGGATTTATTTTTTAACACTACATGATGAATTGGTTTCAGAGGAATTCAAACGATCTTGTTGTTTGGATTATTTCTTATCGGGAATGCTAGATTTTTTCCTAAGAATGATGGCAGAGGTGAAAGGGCAAAAGGGAAGGACCTCTTCTGTGAGTCAATTTAGCAAAAGAGAGGAGAAGTGAGGTAAATATTAAATCATCCCTGGAAATATATTGTGAGCACTAAAAGGGCATGTTGGCCTTCTCAAAGGACCGAGATCCCCAGGTTTTGCCTAGGAGACCTCCTGGCTCTGCGTAGGGCAACCTGCTTCATGTTTTTCTGTTTGCTTTCCATCGATAAGCACTGCTTAAGGTCATAATGCCCTTGGGTTCCCATTAAGTTGGGTGGAGAGCAGTTCTTTAATGTTTACTTAGCGGGCACGGCATACCAGGAACTCTACAGCAGATACACAAATGTGCCCGGCCTCTTGCTCCGCCTGAAGAAGGACGATTTCCTTACAGTGTCTCTTTGCTGCTCCCACCTTCTGGAGTTTCAAGCAGATACCTGAAGGAATGATTACTTTCTTTACCCATTGTCTAGATACTTGACCGTGAAAATGTGTTTGTACAATACAGGCTGAACCAGTCACATGTTGAATAAGATACATCCTCTTCCTGGAATATTTTTGGAACAATTTAACTGCATTTTGCCCAAGAGCAACTTGTGTGTGTGTGTGTATATTCAGTTGCTCAGTCATGTCCAACTCTTTGCAAACCCATGGATTATAACCCACCAGGTTCTGCTTCCCATGGGATTTCCCAGGCAAGAATACTGGAGTGGGTTGACATTTCCTTCCCAGGGGATCTTTCCAACCCAGGGATCAAACCTGCCTCTAGGATCTCTTGCATTGGCATGAGGATTCTCTGCCGTGCACCACCTGGGAATAGCCTCTAAACGGTTTGGAGTCGGGCTTTAAAATGTCTTCTTTTTGCTTTAGTGGGCTTCACATTTTATATCAGTTGCTGTATTATTAAATTTTCTATACTGAAAAATAATTCAGTGTGGTAAGGCCATTTATTTCAGGCAAGATTTAGTCCCTTGTCACAAAGACTCTGAAAAGTACAAAATTATAAATTTGGGTTCTTCTTAAAACAAACACTGTTGGATAACTGACCAAGTTTGAGCCTATTCCATGTGATATCAGTCATCCTAGCATCTAGTGAGGTGTGTAAACTAAGTCAGTGGGCTTCTAAGTTATAGAAAAGAAAAAGGCACAAACACACACCCAGAGGGAAAACTCCCAGCATGTGGGGTTGGAGGGGACTCCCACACACTACCCCAGCCCCACCCCACCACAGTGTCCAATGCAGGAAACTCCTACAGGACAGAGGCTTATCCAGCCTCTCCTTGCATAGTTTCAGGGTCAGGGAAGTCAGTACTCGACAAGTCAGCTCATTCCTTCTTGTGTGGCTCTCACTGTGAGAAAGTTGAATCTCCAAGTCTTCAACTCTCTGCCTTGAGTAACCACTGACCATCCTCTTTGCCAAAGAAAGGAGTTATTTAATGCTGTTTTGTGCTTTATGAACACTTGTGCATAACTCACATAAAGCATTTACCATGAGCTGTTATTATTTCAGTACATTGTGACCTCGAAAGTTCCCATGCAGCAATAATACATGAGAAGTGTTTTCTCTGTTTCACTAATGTCTCCTTCCTTGGCTCTGCCAAAAAGCCGTTAGAAGGTCCAGGGAACATAGTGCTGATGGGCAAGCTGGCATGAAAGTTAGAATAATCAGCTAGGACTTGGATGGAACTCACCATTCAAACTGGAACTTCATCTTCAACTTCCATTTGGCTCCTCTTGTTATGATGGCAAGAAAGAGAGGGCCACACCGAGGTTCAGGGAAAGGCCATATCTGAGAGGAGGGCTGGAGGAGATGGTCATTCAGTCACAGCTGTCGTTGGTCATGCTGTGTCCTCCTCCATACATTGAGGAATTGGGATCAAGAACGACATGATAGTACTTTTGCTCAACAAGCCACTGAATTATATAATCTTGGAGGTGGAAGGCCAACCTCAGTATTTTACAGATAGGAAAGCAAGTTTGATAGTCTTTGACAGAGTATCTACCAGGCTTGCAAACTTAAATGGCTTTAGAACCAACCAAGGAAGAAACACAAGTGAATGAAGTGGGCCAGTACAAAATGTAAAGAGCCCTTTTCCTGAGAACACAGTGGGGAATGGTGAGGACTGGGGCAAGTATGCATTCTCTAAAGGGAGTAGTGGATGTTCAAATCTGATGGCTTATTATTATGAAGGAATGCAGACCCAGTGTTGCCAGAAATCTGGATTTTTATGTGAAAGATCCCAAATGATGATTAAGTGTTCAAACTGAAAGCACCGTGTATACTAACACAGAGCAGGCCAACTGAAACATGCCACAAGCCAAGTTCTGTTTGCAGATGCTGGTCCGGGGTTTAGGAAACTCATGGGTGGGTTGTGTCCTGAGCTGGGGGCCTTCAGGAGTGGGGCTGTGAGTGGATCCAGATGGTTTTTCTGCAGTTGACCTCTGCCAATCCCTCCCTTTCTCCAGAAAAGATTGAGTTCATCTCTGTGTCATCCCTAGAGAGATGCCTGTTGGCTCTGAGATGAACTGACCTCATCAGGATGCCCAGGAGAAAACTGGCTGAGAAGGGGAGCAGTGTGGGGAATGAATGCTCCATTAAGGGAGAAAAGATCGAGACCACAGGAAAGTCAAGCACATTTGAAAACATGTCTAAACTCATCTGTTTCCTAAAAAAGTTCCTTTACTTAGTGCATATTGCAAGAACAACTTTCAACCAAAAGTGTAGTTAATGGATTTGAAATCTATGTTGTCCAGTCTTCTAGAACACAGGTACAGGTCAGTTACCCGTAATTTCGACTGATATGTGCGCTTTGGGGCTTCAGATGAGAAAGGTGCTCAACAGGAATGCTGGGGAAGTTCAGCCCTGCTTTGAAACGAATGATTTATGCCAAGTGATGCTGAAACGCAGTGTGTTTCCATTTAAGAGGACCTGCTAGAGGAATGCGGTTTGGGGGCCTCTTCTCGTTTATCATGGTGTTTACAAATCCTGCTTGAAGTTGAAAATAAATCATCATCCTGCTGCTTTGAGGCTGTTTTACAGCTAAGAATTGTAGAGGGGATTGAGCACAAACCCATTGGCAGCGCCATGTGAAGGAGCGAAGGGAAGGGACCACGGGGAGGCACCCTGGCATGGAGGATGCTTGACCAAGGAAAGGTGTTCGTGACCAACCCTTCTTCTTCCAATAATTATGCAGTCAACTGAAAGATATTGGATAGATATAGCATGAACTGAGTTGAATCTGTAAAATGCAGGACTAGCTGGGATTTGAAGTTTTAATCAGGCAGTAGATTCAAAGAACTGTCTGGTCCCTCAATTTCAAATACCTGTGAGATGTGAGTAGTGAGAATTCCCTGGCTATCCAGGGGTTAGGACTCAGGGCTTTCACTGCTGGGGCCTGGCTTCCATTCCCCGGTTGGGGAACTGAGATCCCACAAGCCACATGACGTGGCTTGGAATAAAAACGAATAGAAGATAATAAGATGTGAACGGTGCATTAAGTGAGGAAAATAAAGCCTTCACTTTGTGAATCTCATGCCAATCTAATGTTCCAACTTCATCACAGCTAGGCATATTTATCTTAAAGTAGAGAAAACTCAAAGGATTCTGCCTCCCTTTCCATACATCAAGGATTACTGTGCAAAAGCAGGATTAGACTCCAGAGGGCAGAATAAGGACCCATGGACAGGCACTATAGGGAGGCAGATATCAGGTTTGACCTTACGAAGACTTTTCCAACAATTAGAGTTGTTTGAAAATAGAAGAGGCCTTGAGTCAGAGTTAAACAGCGGCTTGGTGGCTTGTTCTAAAAGGGACTTGGGCATCCCGTGGGGCTGTGAGAGTTTATGAGTCTAATATTCTGGCTTGGAATTCTGAAAGGATCAACCCTCCTGCATTTCCTGCTTCCTGGATCATAAATCCTGTTTTAAAAACAATAATCTGGTTTCTTTCCCTACCAATTCAGTTCAGTTCGGTTCAGTAACTCAGTCGTGTCCAGCTCTTTGTAACCTCATAGACTGCAGCACTCCAGGCCTCCCTGTCCATCACCAACTCCCAGAGCTTGCTCAAACTCATGTCCATCTAGTTAGTATGCCATCCAGTCATTTCATTCCCTGTCGTCCCCTTCTCCTCCCACCTTCAATCTTTCCCAGCATCAGGGTCTTTTCCAATGAGTCAGTTCTTCACATCAGATGGCCAAAGTATGGAGCTTCAGCTTGAGCATAAGTGCTTCCAATGAATATCCGGGACTGATTTCCTTTAGGATGGACTGGTTGGATCTCCTTGCAGTCCAAGGGACTCTCAAAAGTCTTCCCCAACACCACAGTTCGAAAGCATCAATTCTTCAGCCCTCAGCTTTCTTTATAGTCCAACTCTCACATCCATACATGACTATTGGAAAAACCACAGCTTTGACTAGACAGACCTTTGTTGGATAAGTAATGTTTTTGCTTTTTAATATGCTGTCTGGGTTCATCATAGCTTTTCTTCCAAGGAGTAAGCATCTTTTAATTTCATGGCTGCAGTCACCATCTGTAGTCACCAATTGCCTACCAATTGGGTTTCCCTAATGCAGAAATTGGGGCTTCCCAGGTGGTGCTAGTGGTAAAGAACCCACCTGCCAATGCAAGAGACGTAAGAGACAAAAGAGGCTCAACCCCTGGGTCAGGAAGATCCCCTGGAGGATGGCAAGGCAACCCAGTATTCTTGCCTGGAGAATCCCATGGACATAGGAGCCTGGTGGGCTAGAGCCCATAGGATCACAAAGAGTCAGACATGACTGAGGTGACTTTATATGCACGCAATGAAGAAATTAACCTACAATCGATAGTAAAGTTAAATAGGTAATAGAAATAATATGAACTGGTAGGAAATCTCAGGAAGTCAAAGCTAGGTGAATGTGTATTTAAAAATCACCTTCACAGTTGAATCAGAGTAATTTTTGTTTTATCTAAATAAGAGCACAGACTCTGCAGCCAGTTGACAGTGTTTGAAACCTAGTTCTACTTTGGACTAGACCTTGACCAAAATGCCTCAATGTCATCATCTGTGAAGTGAAGGTAAGGCTAGTTAGTACCCACCTCATAGAATATGAGGGATGAGTAAGAGGGTTGAAGGCATATGAAACATTGAGAACTGAGCAGAGCACATAGTGTGAGGTTCATAATGGCAGCTGCTGCTGCAGCTGTTATTATTATACAGCAGAATGTAGCTGTGTTTACAGAGCTGACCCGGTAGAGTGAATTTTACTATTTTTCCCTAAATAATTTATTTGCTTCAAATAATAGCCCGTGTTGGTGTTTTTATGATATTTAAATATTTTAACTGAATGTTTTTCTGTCCAAGCTGGTGACATTGTGAGGATGCTTTGTCAGAATAATAATACACTGATAAAAGGATTAAAGAAAGTTCTTGTTATCTAAGACCACAGTCAGATTTTTCAGACTTCAACCTTATAGACCTGTGCTATGTTTGACTACCTCACTGCGTTACAGAAATGGAATTTAACTACCTGGGGTCTTTTGTTTGATTTATCAAAGAATTTAGTTCTCTAAGGTATAGTGGCTGGAGAAGGGAAAGGCTACCCACTCCAGTATTCTGGCCTGGAGAATTCCGTGGACTGTATAGTCCATGGGGTCACAAAGAGTCAGACACAACTGAGTGACTTTCAATCCACTTCACTTCAAGGTATAGTAGTCTCGGCCTGATGGTATGTTTTGAGTTGTAGGAATTGGCTCACATTTATTCTGTTTGTTTAACCACCAAGTAGCGCATAGAAGTTTTTTTTGTTTTTTTTTTTACAAAACCAAAGTGCTTTCTTTTCTAAAGAATTTATTTATTTATTTTAATTGGAGGCTAATTACTTTACAATATTGTGGTCATTTTTGCCATACATTGACATGAATCAGCTATGGGTGTACAAGTGTCCCCCATCCCGAACCCCCCTCCCACCTTCCTCCGCACCCCATTCCTCTGGGCTGTCCCAGTGCACCTGCTTTGAGTGCCCTGTTTCATGCATTGAACTTGGACTGGTCGTCTATTTCACATATGGTAATATACATAGCACATAGAATCTTATAGTTGGGACTTCCCTGGTGGTTCAGTGGCTAAGACTCTGTGCCCCCAATGAAGGGGGCCCGGGTTCCATCCCTGGTCAGGGAATTAGACTCCACATGCCACAACTAAAACACAGCACAGCCAAATAAATAAATAATTAAAAAGGAAAAACGATAGCCAAGTTTACAATACCTGGGTAATCCTGTGGAATGCTGATTTTTTAGCACTAAAATAGGTGTTAGAATGACAATTGAATACTAATAAACACATATATGTTTGTGGATATATTATTTTGCTTATAGTAAATATATATATTTGTATATATAAATGTTGTTTTATGAAGTCCTCAAATTTATCTTCAGATTAGTATGATTTGAGCTGAATTTAGGAATAGGATGTTCAAAAGCATGGAAAGTTGAATGCCATGAATATAAATGTTACCTAAGTGAAAGTGTTAGTCACTCAGTTGTGTCCGACTCTTTGTGACCCCATGGACTGTAGCCCTCCAGGCTCCTGAATCCATGGAATTCTCCAGGCAAAAATACTGGAGTGGGTTGTCATTTCCCTCTCCAGGGGATCCTCCCCACCAAGGGATTGAACCCAGGTCTCCTGCAAGAAGATTCTTTACAGTTAGAGCCACCAGGGAAGGCTAAGCAGGTACTAAATTTAAGAAGGTTTTTGCACTAGACATTCATTCCTCAAATATTTTTTGATTCTCTGCAGTGTGCAGGGCTTCCATGCTTATCAATAATACAGATATGAGGATTTAGTTCTTTAAAATCTTTTAACTGTTTATTTGAAAATAATTTTGAAATTATAGAAAATTTGCAGGAGTAAGAATAGCTCACAGAACACTCATGTATCCTTTACCCAGATTCATGGATTACTGACCTTTTACCCCACTTGCCATGTCATATGTGCCATCTAAGACCTGAATTAGAATGGTGATACTAGGAATGAAAAGCATCAGATGGTCAGGATGGACGCTGGATTGGATCCCTAATTGGAAGTGATGTTGGAAATGATTGACTTGTTGAATCATGAAGTTGTTAGTAGAAATTCAGGAGGGGGATCTGGGGCTTTTTCATTTGGATACAGATGATGACTTTGCTCTTGAACTGGTGTAAAGCTCTACTTATGAAAGTGTCCAGTAAGCAATTGGGACAAAGCCAAAGAAAAAGTCTGAAGCAATGTATATAGATTTGGGAATTATCTACAGAAAGGTGATCATTACAGATGAGAATGATGAGATCCTGCAGAAGGGAGCAGAAGCGGTGGAGAGAGGAGGGCCGTGTACCTTGGGATTTAGAGGAAAGATCTATACAGCAAAGATGCCACAAGGAGGAGTAATGAGAACAGGCTGTTCTGGAAGGCAAGGGAGAAAGTTGAAGGGGCAGAAGGGGTTAGCAGTGCCCATATTGAAGGAGGTGGGGGACACTGAGGAGAGGCAGCTGGGTTTGTCACTTGACAGAGAGTAGTTTGAACAACTGTGAACTCCAAAGCCTGCCTGCAGGGGGTTAATAGATGCAAGTAGGAGAAGGAGGCAGGGCTGAAAGGACCGAAGACTCTGGAGATGGCCAGCATCAGAAGCAGTGAGAAGGTGGGAGTGTGGGGTCACCAGGCTAAGGAACCCCATAACTCTCTGTCCTTCATCATAACCTGGAGGCACTTCCCCATCTTTAATGAATCTTTGAAATCATTCAGCAGTCACTTCCGTCCCACAAGCAGATGATTAAATGAAGGATCATTCTTCCCTGGGTCAGTCCTCAGCCCTTTTAGCTAAGATTCTGCCAGCAAATAGCACCTTATCTACACCATTATGTGATGAAGGGACTAGGGTGACCCCATGGAGAATCCTTAAGCATTCAGCCCCTGAAAGGGAGTGCAGCACCAGATAGTCTCTTTTGATGGAGAAAGTCCAGAAAAGTAAAGCTGATGTCAATGGGATTTTTGTGGTTTTCTCCTTTGGTTTTTGGGCTTCCCTGGTGGCTCAGCGGTAGAGAATCCACCTGCTAATGCAGGAGATGCATGTTCGATCCCTGGGTCGGGAAAATCCCCTGGAGCAGGAAATGGCAACCCACTCCAGTATGGACAGAGAAGCCTGGCAGGCTACAGTCTATGGGGTCGCAAAAAGAGTCAGTGACTAAACAACAACAATTCAATTTTGCATCTCCAAGAGCCTCCTATTGCCATATTTGTTTGTATGTTTTAAGCCTCCTGTCAATCAAGGGCGGGGTCTTAGCACCTCTGGAGAGCCTCACACTTGGCCTACACCTGTCACCAGTAAGTTAGGAACCGCAAATGCCAGTTCACGTGAGCTGTTTCTGGCAAGATACCTGAGGATGTCCAACTGATGCTCCCAAAATCTCAGTTCAGAGTTCAACTGACTTACACTGAATGAGACAAAACACCAACAATACAGAGAAGAATCTCTAATAAGAAGCATTTTGCACACTTCCCTAATCCCCAAACCACCACCTTTGCAC
Organism: Bos taurus; assembly: GCF_002263795.3. NCBI lineage: Eukaryota > Metazoa > Chordata > Mammalia > Artiodactyla > Bovidae > Bos > Bos taurus. The sequence continues at coordinate 91,504,907 of NC_037333.1, forward strand.
CAAAGCTGACTTGGGATGTTGAGTCTTGGGGGTTATTTATACAGTGGTTTGAGTGAAGCTTTCCCCTGTGATTTCTTTTTCCTTCCACCCTAGGTGGGATACAGGTTTCAGGTGCCTAAAGAATATAGCTTCAGTATTTTGTTTAGATCTGATATAATTTAGATCTTCTTACATTCTTTGTATCCTATTTGGTTAGGGACATTTAGATGAGTAGACTGATGAGTTTTCATGGGGGCACTCCAGTACTTAATGTCAAAATTATCCATGGTTTTTCCTAGACATTTCTTCTTTAGGAATTTGTCATTTAAAGGGTAGTTACATCACGTGAACTCAGCTAGTACAATAACGCTTTGCAGGACTGTTGTTCCTGTGCTCACTCCCACCCTCTTTTCCTGAAGTCAATTCTTACTCGAATGTCAACAAAATGGCAGGCTCTCAGCAAGGGAACATTCTTGATTCCTGAGACAGGGAACGAAGCCAGGCACTTGTACATTTGTTTTCAGATGAACTGGTTCTTATGTTGTAAATATTTAACCATTCACCATAGTCCTCCTACCAAAGTTTCCATTAGGTGTTCAGCTAATTCCCTTTCCCACAGGCAGATAAAGCTTCTCTAGCTCTCCGGAACTCTCTTTAAGCAAATAGACGTTATATTCCAGGGTATTTGAGAAGGAACCAAAAGATGGGACCAGGAAGGCATATTTTTCCTTTGGTGGAGGGAAGGAAGCCGTGGAGAACTGAGTCTGCCAGCAAAGAATGCATGTGATGGTGAATCTTATTGATGGCTCTGAATATTTTTATAATTCCCTGTGCTGTCTTTGGTCTTCCCAGGTGACGCAGCGGTAAAGATTCCGCCTGCCAATGCAGGAGACGCAAGAGACTGGGGTTCAATCTGTGGGTCAGGAAGATCCCCTGGAGGAGGAAATGGCAACCCACTCCAGTATCCTTGCCTGGAAAATCCCATGGACAGAGGAGCCTGGCGGGCCACAGCCCATGGGGTCCCAGAGTTAGATATGACTTAGCAACTGAGCAGATGCTATCTTTGCTTAAATTGTGGGTAATGATGGCTAAAACCAGAGGAGTTTTCCCTTCTCAATTTATGCTTTTGAGAATCAGAATCAGATGGAGGGCCTTCAGCTATTAAAGCTACTGAAGAGGGCCAGGTGATCTTATCTCTCTAATGAAAATGACTCACCTCTGTGGTGTCTGGGTTCCTGAATACCCATTTCTCACTGGCATTTGCTGTCTGAAATGAACCTGGGGAATGCATTAGGCAGAGGGTTTTGATTTACGGTTTGCCTTTGTTTACTCTCTTAGTGCTCTATTTGTTTATTTTAGTGGAAAGAGCGCTGTATAAGATGTATTTTCTGCCTTTAACTTCTTAAATGACTCAAGTTTGTGATACTTGGTCTTCAAGAAATATATTTTGGTTATTTCTCTTCTTTCCCTTTCCTCTTCCTTCCTTCCTTTTCTACAGCACATATCTCCTGCTTTCCCACGTCTGCAGACAGCAAGGCAAGAAGTCAACCCAAGTCTGAATGTCTAAGCTTATCACTGAGTACACCATCCTTCAGAATGTCTGATGGTACTTGGACCACAAATAACTGTTAAGGTCAAAGACCATAAGCATGAGTCAAATTGGAAACACTACCTTGCAGAGCCAGTCTGTCTGTCTGGTCACTTAGCAGTTTATAAAGCTTAACTCCTAGCTACAGAGCTTATTGGGGAGGGAAGGGGAGGGAAAGCACTGGGGTCCCGCTTAGAATTCCTCATATATGGTGTAGTCCAAATGGTGACCTGGACCTTTTCAAGGACTTAGCAAGAACATTCTACATTTTCTCACCCAACGGTTGCCAATGTTTAAGAACGGTAATATTTTAAAAATTATCCAATTGAACATTTTTTAAATAAAGACCTTTTTTTCCTGATAACTGACAAACAAGATACAGAACTATGGTCTTTAAAATTATGCTTTAAAATCTTTCTTTTTTTTTTTTTTTTGCCTTGTTTCCTATTTAGCTTCAGATTTGCATGAAACACAAAGTGTTTTTCGGCCTTGTGAGCTGGGAGTGTGAAACTGAAAGAACACTCCTGGAATTTGAAATAAGAGAACTTTGGGGAGGGGGTGGGCGGGAAGGGAGCAAATAATTTCCCTGGATGCTCAGAGGTACCTTCTCTGAGGAGTCTGCCTTTTCTTTATAGGGTGGAGAAAGCTTAGGTCCAGTTCTGAGGGGAACTCTTGTTTAGTTTTGTTTTTGATTCCCAGACTGTTAATATTTGTAATTCATGTACATGGAGTTCAAAGGTAGCTAATTTCTGTTTTCCCTATTCAAATATCTTAAAAATATACATTTATGTAGGAGACACATGGGCATTCTAAAAGAGTTACCTGGTAGTTTTAATACATAAGTAAAAGTGTTATAAACCTTCACTTATCCCTTTCACGTCTCATGAGACTGCCGGAAGGATAAGCCCTGCAGACAGTGCTCTGCATTTGGGGTCTCAGCGGGCCTCTGCCCTCTCGTCCAGGCCCGCCCATCTGTGATGGGCTTCCGAGAGTCCCCGAGAGAGGCTTTCTTCTGGATGCTGCGCCCGCCCTTGGTCTTGTGGCTTTGACACTGAAGCGCTGTTGTCTGCAAAAGAAAGGATATTACAGCCCCAGGGTTCACTCGGCTGCCTGCTTTGTCGCGGTAACTTCATTCTTGGGAAGTTTCTGGGTTTCCCAGGAGATTAAGCGTGAGCCACGTTCGCTCCAGCCTGAGTAACTTCGGAAAAGCCTTGAGTCTGTTTTGTTGTTCAGGTTTCCAAGAGTGGATGAGGGACATGAGAATTCCCAGCAGGGGCCATTACCACTCCCTGTTAAAATGTGGTATCCTGGGTCACATTTTCTAGAGGATGTTTCTTAAGTTGGCCTGGGCTTGAAGAAGCTAGACAGAATGTAAACCAAGTGTTTGACATGAATCAGTGTGTTAAAAGTACATCTGAACTAATATGGAGTAAACTGTATTTGTTGCATGTCTCAGAACCGCCTCATATCCTTTCTGGATTTAATAATAAAATTGAGTATTGGAAAGATTGTTTGAATTAAAGCTAGGTGAGAGTTGGTATATTTGCAAAAAACAAAAAAGAGTTGAACTAGTCTGTAAGGGATTTGTTTTCTGAGTTAAAAGGAATAATAGTATATGATTTATGGTATTGTCTCCACATTAACCTCAGTACAGTGATATTAATATACATCATTGTTGGAAGTGAAAAGGTCCTCTTGACCAAAGCTGACATGGAAACCTTGCTCAATAATTCAGGCATCCTTGCATGGTGTAGGGAGAGTAGAGAGAAATAGTTTCATGTCACCTTCCTAAACATTCAGTGCCTCTGGGATGCAGTTCCAGTATTAGAGATGATCAATCAAATCCTTGCCTTCCTAGGAAGCCACAATAATTTGCAAACTATAGTGATGGTAAGGTTACAGGTTCAGTAAGTTCACCCCCCAGTAAATTCTCATTTGTTCTTGTTGTTCAGTATCCTAGTCATGTCCAACTCTTTGCGACCTGGTAGACTGCAGCACACCCGGCCTCCTGGAGTTTGCCCTAGTTCATGTTCGTTGCATTGGTGATGCCATCCAGCTATCTCATCCTCTTTTCCTTCTGCCTTCCATCTTTCCCAGCATCAAGGACTTTTCCAATGAGTCGTCTGTTCACATCAGATGACCAAAATACTAGAGCTTCAGCTTTAGCACCAGTCCTTCCAGTCAATATTCAGGGTTGATCTCCCTTAAGATTGACTGGTTTGATCTCCTTGCTGTCCAAGGGACTTTCAGGAGTCTTCTCCAGCACCATAGTTCGAAGGCATCAGTTTTTTGGCATTCTGCCTTTTGATGGTCCAGCTCTCACAAGTGCTATCAAACATATGGTTTAAAATTTCCATGAAAAACTGTAGGCCTTAAATTATTTGTTTCAAAAAAAAAAAACAAAGCCCAAATAACCTTGGATAGCTTGCCACTTGGTTATGCAGCCATGCCAAAATGAAATACACAAGAGCATTCTTCTTTGGGGGACCTGAGACAAATCTTCCTGTTATCAACAATGATAACCTCTCTCCCTTTCCTCCCTCTCTTGCTCCCCTCCTCCCTTTCCTTCTGGGTATCCCTCTCTTGAATAACTTACTCCATATTGCCTTTGGGATAAAAGTCAAGATTTACACACAGTATGCAAGATTTTCTTCTCCAGCCTGGTACCTGACCGGCTGCTTCTTTCCAGCTTCACATTCCAATCCACTTCCAGTGCCTAAGCACACATGCTTCCTCTCTCCTCCCACATTGGCACAGGTTACTTCTCTAGAGTGCTCGTCCTCCCCCTTCTAAATTTGGTGAGTATTCTCATCTTTGTTTAACCTACAACCAACCACATGGTATTATAAATTTAGGCCTGCTGCAGTCCATGATGTCATGAAGAGTCAGACATGACTAAGGAGCTGAACAACAACAAAAAGACTTTAAGCAACTTGGGAGCAAGGACTGTGTTCATTTTGTTCACCTTTTCCCCTCAGAGCCTAGCACAGTGCCTGGCCAGAGTAGGTGGTCACTAAATCTTTGTTGAAGGCTCAGTGGAGTCTGGGTGTCACTCAAATGGCTTTACCTGGAGAAAAATCCCTCGATCTTTCATTGTATTACATTTATGTATTTGGCTACATTGGGTCATAGTTGCAATGGGTAGGCTCTCTAGTAGTGGCACACGGGCTCAGTTGCTCCGAGGCATGTGGAATCTTCCCAGACCAGGGATCGAACCCACGTCCCTTGCACTGCAAGGTGGGTTCTTAACCACTGGACCACCAGGGAAGTCCAACCTTCCTTTTTGTTAATGAAGGAGGTGGAGCAGAGGGGTAGAGTGTACTTAGAGGTGTTTCATAACTGTGCAGGAGTCAACTTCTTATAGTTTGAGGGCAGGGAAGGCATCATGTAGATTTCAGACTAAAGCATAAGAGAGTTGTGATGAGGTAGTAGTAGGGCTGGAGAAGGCAATGGCACTCCACTCCAGTACTCTTGCCTGGAAAATCCCATGGATGGAGGAGCCTGGTAGGCTGTAGTCCATGGGGTTGCTAAGAGTCGGACACTACTGAGTGACTTCCCTTTCACTTTTCACTTTCATGCATTGGAGAAGGAAATGGCAACCCACTCCAGTGTTCTTGCCTGGAGAATCCCAGGGACAGGGGAGCCTGGTGGACTTCCGTCTATAGGGTCACACAGGGTCAGACATGACTGAAGAGACTTAGCAGTAGCAGCAGCAGCAGTAGTAGGGCCAACAGTAGCCCCCAGGGCTAATCCTCAATCATGCAATCCACAACACTAGGAAATCCAAAGAAAGAAAAATCACTCCAAGTGAACAGTGCTTCCAAGTGGTAAAAATAATCATGGGATTTTCCATCTCTAGGACGAGATTATTTTAAAATTTGCCTCTTTAGTGACAGTGGATCATCTGTTCCCTTAAAAGTAATCCAACTTGTCTGAACACTAATTGTTGGTATTGAAGTTTGAGTTCCACACATGTTCCTTGTTTCTTCATTTCCACTAAAAAGTGACTTTAAACTGTTCTTCCTTAAACTGCTGCTGCTGCTAAGTTGCTTCAGTCGTGTCCGACTCTGTGCGACCCCAGAGACGGCAGCCCACCAGGCTCCCCCATCCCTGGGATTCTCCAGGCAAGAACACTGGAGTGGGTTGCCATTTCCTTCTCCAATGCATGAAAGTGAAAAGTGAAAGTGAAGTCGCTCAGCCCTATCCGACTCTTCGCAACCCCATGGACTGCAGCCCACCAGGCTCCTCCATCCACAGGATTTTCCAGGCAAGAGTACTGGAGTGGGGTGCCATTGCCTTCTCCGCTTCCTTAAACTAGTCCTTCTTCTTTTTTTTTTTTTTTTAACCATTTATCATTTATTTATTATTATTATTATTTTTTACTTTACAATATTGTATTGGTTTTGCTATCCATCAACATGAATCCGCCACGGGTGTACACGTGTTCCCCATCCTTCTTAAATATACATACCCACTGCCTGTTTTAAATTCTGCTTGCTATTCACCTCCAAGTTGCGCTGAAAAAAATCTCTGATAACAATGTTTTCAGTTAAGAAATGGCAAGTAAGAAATTGTTGGGAAAAAAGAAAAAGAAGTTGGTGGAATTTAGAAATATAATTTCAGTGTAAGTTAGGTAGAATTATAATGTAGTTATAATTTCCATTTATGTGGAGTTGATATCAGACATTTTTGCTGCTTCATCTCTGATCATCTCAGCAACCATGATAGGTAGATGTACTGGTCCCTCTTTACAGTTGAAGGAGGTGAAACAGATTCCAAGATCACATGGTTCATGACGGATCTGAGGTTTGAAATTTGGTTGGTCTGTGCCAAAGCCCTGTTCTCACTATATACTTTTCCATTATAATAAGAGCTTCATTATTTTCCCAGGCATTGTAAGTTTGCCCTTATCATTGTTGAATGCTATCTTTTGCTGTGGCCACCATTAGCCTGGTCTCATCATTTCTTGAATTTGTAATCACAGACCGTCTGCACAGAACTTTGGGATTTTAATTCAGACTGTTGGGAATCTGTCTAAAAAGCTCAAATGATGAGTTATTTCCACAAATGATGAGTCTATGATTGTGTTTCTCAGAACTCTATAGACCTGTCACAGTACATAGTCCATATTTGCCCGTGTTATATTGTTTGTTATTGTTAAGCTCACATCACTTTGGCAGATGCTGGCATGGGTTTTTCTCTAACATTTTTCTTAGACTTCCTTCTGGCTTCCTGACTAGTTCCAGGAGGTAAATCAAGAGCTCCTGAAGAGCAGCCTACGGAGGAGGGGAGATCCTAGGGTTCATGTAAAGCTTAAAAACTGTCTAAAACCTGGGGCCTGAGTCAGACCCTCCAGAATAAGAATCAACAAAATAGCCATGTCTTTGGGGACATGTGGATGAATTAGTTAGTTCTAATGTGTTAAGACTCCAGTACTCTTGCCTGGAAAATCCCATGGACAGAGGAGCCTGGTAGGCTGCAGTCCATGGAGTTGCTAAGAGTTGGACATTACTGAGCGACTTCACTTTCACTTTTCACTTTCATGCATTGAAGGAAATGGCAACTCACTCCAGTGTTCTTGCCTGGAGAATCCCAGGGACAGGGGAGCCTGGTGGGCTGCCGTCTATGGGGTCACACAGGGTCGGACACGACTGAAGCGACTTAGCAGCAGCAGCAGCAGCAGCAATGTATTCAGAAACCTAAGTTTTAGGTCTTAAAATCATGGCAATGAGATGTCCCCTGGGCAGACGTTCCTTCCAGTATAGGGTTCTCTTTGTTTGTATTCTGTAGATGATGGTGGCAGTAACAAGGATTTAGGATGAATTCCTAAATTATTTGGATTGGTTGTTGAATTCTAGTGGGTCATTATATAGAATTTGCAGACTGCTTTTACACTTAGAGATCATTCATTCATTCATTCATTCAACAGATATTTATAGAGTACCCACTACAAGGCAGGTGTTTCCCTCTGTATGGGAAATGCAGTGGTAAGTAAGATAGGTAAGGTATTTGTTTTCATAGACCTTACATTCTCATGGGATCATGTAGATAATAGACAAGTGAACAAATAAGTGGAGAAGATAACTCCAGATAGTAATTTTTGCTGTGAAAAAAATAGAACAGGGTCATATGATAGAGATTGGTGGGCTACCTGAGGTATGAGGGTCAGAGAAGGTCAGGTGAATTTTGAACTAAAACCTAAATAAGAAGGAGCCTGCCATATGGAGGTGTGGGGCATTCCAGGCAGGGGGAGAATTCAAGAGCTAGGACCTTGAGGTGGGAGCAGTCTTAGGTTGTTGGAGGAAATGAAAGGCCAGTATGGCTGAAGCCTCGTGAACAACATAGGCTGGGGCCACATGGTGAAGGGCCTCATAGGCCCCAGTAAGGAACTGAATTGTGGTGCAAGTGTAGCAGGAGGCCATTGGGGGATTTTATGCAAGGCAACAATATTACCAAATTGATTTCTTTGAGGGACTTCCCTGGTGGCCAGTGGATGAGAATCCACCTGCCAATGCAGGGGACATGGGTTCTATCCCTGGTCCGGGAAGATTCCACAGGCCTTGGAGCCACTGAGCCCATGTGCCACAACTAAAGCGTTGCCCCCGCTGTTTTTACACTTAGAAATCATTCATTCATTCTACAGATATTTATAGAGTACCCACCACCAGCCAGGCGTTTCCCTCTATATGGGAAATGCAGTGGTAAATAAGATAGGTAAGGTATTTCTAGAGAAAACCCGCATGTAGCAACGAAGACTCAGCACAGCCAAAAATAAGCAAATAAATAAATATAGCAGTGTTTTAGGGCTTCCCTGGTGGCTTGGATGGTACAGAATCTACCTGCAATGAGGGAGATCGAGATTCAGTCCCTGGGTCAGGAAGATCCCTTGGAGAAGGGCATGGCAACCCACTCCATTATTCTCACTTGGAGAGTCCCTTGGACAGAGGAGCCTGGTGGGCTACAGTCCGTGGGGTCACAAGGGGTTGGACACGACTAACGCAACTTAGCATGCACACATGCATGCAGCAGTTTGTCATTGTTTAGTCACCCAATCATGTCTGACTCTTTGCAATCCCATGAGCTGTAGCCCACCAGGCTCCTCTGTCTATGGGATTTCCCAGGCAATAATACTGGAGTGGGTTGCCATTTCCTTCTCCAGGGGATCTTCCTGACCCAGAGATCATCTTCTGCATTGGCAGGAAGATTCTTTACTGCTGAGTCCCCAAAGAAGCCCATAGCAGTGTGTACATGTCAGAAAACAAAAATTTTAATTGATTTCTTTCAAATAACACTGAGATTCCTTTCTGAGGATTAGACTATATAAGGGCATGTGTAGGCACAGGGAGACCAGTGAGGACACTGTTACACTAATCTGAGGATGTGGTAGTAGCTTGTTTCTAGGAGGGTAGCAGTGGAGATGGCTGAAGTGTTGAGATTGGAGACAGATTTCTGAGATAGCATCACCTAACCTTCCCTGGTGGCTCAGTGGTAAAAGAATGTGCCTGCAATGCAGGAGCCGCAGGAAATGCAAGTTCAATCTTGGGGTCGGGAAGATCCCCTGGAGGAGGGCATGGCAACCCACTCCAGTATTCTTGCCTGGAGAATCCCACAGACAGAGGAGCTTGGTGGGCTACAAGAGTTGGACATGACTGAAGCAACTTAGCATGCACACACTCATGCAACCTACTGAGGGACTGAATAAAAGGTTAAAGGAGGGAACTAAGATGGAGAAAGCTGGAAAGCAGCAGGTTTGGAGGATAGGGGTGGGGGTGCCAGGGAATAACAGAAGCAAGAGTTCTATTTCAAAGATATTTTTAACATATTTATTTATTTGACTGTCCTGGGTCTTAGTTGTGGCACTCAGGGTCTTTTAGCTGTGGCATGTGAACTCTTAGTTGTGACATATGGGATCTAGTTCCCTGACCAGGGATCGAACCTGAGCCCCCTGAATTGGGAGTGTGGAGTCTTAGCCACTGGATCACCAGGGAAGTCCTTTCAAACATAGAATTTTTGATAAGCCAATCAGATATCTGGGTAGGTAGTTGTATATAAGAATTTGGAGTCCAGGGGAGAGGTCAGAGCTGAGAAGAGAAAGTTGAGAGTCATCCATATATAAAAAGTGTTTATTTAAAGTCGCAGGACCTGATTCACTCATCAGAGAGAGTGTAACTAGAGAAAAGATGTGAAGACCAAACCCCAAGGCACAGCAAGCTTGAGAGGAAGAAGACTCAGCAAAGGCAGGTGGAAAGCAACTGTCAGTAAATTAGAGGGAGGCAAAACTCAGTAGGGTGTGGTGGTGTTGAAGTCGAGAAAGAACAGTGTTTCTCAAGGAGCGAACAGCCATGTGTGTTGTATGCTGCTGCCAAGGGATCTCATGAGATGATCACAAAGCACTGACCTTGGCAAACAGAGAATGATGTGACTGTGAGAGGAGCAGTGGCAAGGGAGTGCTGAGGATGACAGCTGGACTGCAGTGGGTTGAAGAGAGAGCAGGAGATGATAAAGTGGTAAGTGTATCCACATGGATGGTTTCTTTCTTTATTTTTTTTGGAACTTCTATCCCTGAGTTGGGAAGATCACTTGGAGGAAGGCATTGCAACCCACTCCAGTATTCTTGCCTGGAGCAACCAATGGACAGAGGAGTCTGGAGGGTTATGGTCCATAGGTTCACCAAGAGTTGAACATGACTGAAGCGACTTAGCACACACGCACACAACATTTATTGAAAATTTGCCACAGTTTAAAAAAAAGCTTTTATTTTGTATTGGGGTATAGTCAAAAGCAGAGACATTACTTTGCCAGCAAAGGTCCATCTAGTCAAGGCTATGGTTTTTCCAGTAGTCATGTATGGATGTGAGAGTTGGACTGTGAAGAAGGCTGAGTGCCGAAGAATTGATGCTTTTGAACTGTGGTGTTGGAGAAGACTCTTGAGAGTCCCTTGGACTGCAAGGAGATCCAACCAGTCCATTCTAAAGGAATTCAGTCCTGGGATTTCTTTGGAAGGACTGATGCTAAAGCTGAAACTCCAATACTTTGGCCACCTCATGCGAAGAGTTGACTCATTGGAAAAGACTGATGCTGGGAGGGATTGAGGGCGGGAGAAGGGGACGACAGAGGATGAGATGGCTGGATGGCATCACCGACTCAATGGATGTGAGTTTGAGTGAACTCTGGGAGTTGGTGATGGACAGGGAGGCCTGGTGTGCTGCGATTCATGGGGTCGCAAAGAGCTGGACACGACTGAGTGACTGAACTGAACTGATAGTCAATTAATGTTGTGATAGTTTCAGGTAAACAGTGAAGGAACTCAGCCATGTATATACATGTATCCATTCTCCCCCAAACTCTCTTCCCATCCCGGCTGCCACATAACATTGAGCAGAGTTCCCTGTGTTATATATATATAGTAGGTCCTTGTTGGTTATCCGCTTTAAATATAGCAGTGTATACACGTCCATCCAAACCTTTCTAACTATCCCTTCCCTCTCTCCTTCCCTCCAGCAACCATAAATTTGATCTCTGTATCTTCCTGTTTTGAAAGCAAGTTCATTTTATATCATTTGGTTTTAGATTCTACATATAATGGATGTCATATGATTTCTCCTTCTCTGTCTGACTTACTTCACTCAGTATAACATGGATGGTTTCTATGACCATTTTAGCTGGAGATTTTGTCATGAGGCAGGACCATTACTAAACTGCTAGAAAGTCTCCTAGTCTCAGGTTTTAGAATGGTGAATCAAAACTAATATACATTCCTAGGGAATTTGACCTCTATAGTGTCTACTTGGGGGATTAAGCTTTCACAGAGTCACCCTGATATTATCCATGCTACTCCTAATTATCCTTGGGCTTCCCTAGTGCCTCAGTTAGTAAAGAATCCACCTGCATTGAGGGAGACCTGGGTTTGATCCCTGGGTTGGGAATATCCCCTGGAGAAGAGAAAGGCTACAAACTCCAGATTCTGGCCTGGAGAATTCCATTGACTATTCAGCCCATGGGGTCGCAAAGAGTAGGACATGACTGAGCAACTTTCACTTCCACTAGTTTCTTGGGTCTGTCTCCTACAGCAGAACCAAGTAGAACATGAGGCAATAATAATGAAAAACCAGCATTTACAGAGCACTTAGTGTGCTGCTTGAGTTTCTCAGGTGGGACAATGGTAAAGAATTCGCCTGCAATGCAGGAGATGCAAGAAATGCAGGTTGGATTCCTGGGTCAGGAAGATCCTGTGGAAGAGGAAATGACAACCCACTCCAGTATTATTGCCTGGAAAATTCCATGGACAGAGAAGCCTGGCAGGCTATAGTCCATGGGGTCTCTAAGAGTTGGACATAAATGGGTGACTGAACACACACACACACATACAGACATACACACGGAGTGTGTTCTTAGAGCTGTAATATAATAACTCACTGAATCCTTACCTTACAAAGTAGGGACTGTCATACCCCTTTCAATAAGGTCACACTGCACTCTTTGAAATCCAGGTAACTAACTTACCATTGAAATCTTGCAACACAGTTTGTACTGGAAATGCTTGTTTTTCAGCAAAATTTCAAATTTTATAGCTCTCCTCACCCAAATAACAAAAATCATGCTTACATGGCAGTTTGCGTTTGGAACTCAGGCAGTCTGAAAGCTCCAGAAACTAGCTCTTCAACATCCTTTATCACAAGGCATGTGAAAAGGAGATTCCAGAAAAGAAAAGCAGATGACATTTGATAAAACCAGTGCTGATACAAAAGTGCACAAAAGTTATAATGCATAAAACGTGGGCAAGAAGTAAAAGAGTATACTACTGCTCAAATTAATGAATAGTCAACGGTTTGAAATTGTCACAGAAAGAATCTTAAAGGAAGCATGAGCTATTCACTCTACTTTGGTTTTAGCGTATGCATGTATGTGTGTTAACATAGTTTAATAGATCTCTGTCAAATCTACATCAACATCATTATTTCCTGCTTATATAATAATACACAGTTGTTTTTTTTAAACTCAGAAAATAATAAAGTCAGCCTTTGACGAACAAGTGAACACTTATACATATGAAATATGGTTGAAGGTTGTCTTTAATCATTTTGGAATTTGAGGTTGCTTTCTCTTTTTGAAACACTGCAGAGGAGGAGCTTAGAATTTAATAAATTATAAACCTAATGAAGCTTCTAACTCCTCTAGCCAGTCATTAGCTGCCAGGAAATGATCATTGTTACTTAATTATAAGATGAAACTAAACATTGAGAAATGTTGAAAGTGATCTGATTGGCTTATACTCCAAGAACTAATTCCATAGGTATGCCTTCTACATACCAATTAAAGCTGCATCACCCATGATAAAGTGCTGCATGCCTGTTGGCTGTGTTCTGTGTTGTCATTTTCAGATTAAAACAACAATTCCAGTCTTGGGCACTTCCAATGACTGCTAGGCTGTTCTAATTTACAGGATAAGGACTACTCCTATGAGCTTATTACTCCTCATATTTTCACTTTGACCACACCTAAAATAAGAGTCTGTCTGGAAGGTAATAAAAGCAACCAATCCATCAACCATCGCATTTACTAGCCGTCAGGTCAAAAAATACCAAAAGCTTTCCAAAAGGAAAGTATAGATATACAGTGTTTAATTTTGATTTTTAAGGGCAAGTTCATTTGTTGTTTAACAAATACTCTGACCATTAGCAACCCAAGGGGAAACAAGTTAGTAAGTATTTAATGGACATCCTGTGTAGTTATTTTCACAGAAAGTATAGGTAGAGACTCAAAAGCAGGCTTTTACTTCATCCTTGAAATTACTACTAATTTAAAGTCACTTTTCCTAATCTGCCTAGCAATCCCATTTGCCTATAATTTCCCTAGAATTATAGTATTTGTATTCACTCCTAAATGGGGAAAAAGATAGTTCTGTATAACATACAGTTTTATTTAAGTAACCAATAGTTTTCACAAGAAAGAAGATATGACAGTGCTTTTCTGAATGGGCATCTTTTCTGAATGGGCTTCCCTTGTGGCTCAGCTGGTAAAGCATCTGCCTGCAATGTGGGAAACCTGGGTTCCATCCCTGGGTTGGGAAGATTGCCTGGAGAAGGGAAAAGCTACCCACTCCAGTATTCTGGCCTAGAGAATTCCATGGACTGAAGAGTCCATGGGGTTGCAAAGAGTCGGACATGACTGAGCAACTTTCACTTCATCCTATGTCATGGAAAAATGTCCCTGGAAGGGTTGAACCCCAGCACTTGCACTGATAGAGAAGGCCTCTCGGTGTTGCATGTTTTTCTAGGTCTAATGAAAACAAAGTTTGAGGTCTTGGCCTCACCCTGGTAATGTAATCAGGAATGGGACCTTGGTAGCAAAAATGAGGACAAGAGAAGTATCATTATGTTTAGGGGAAGGAAACATCTCAAGAAAGAGACCACTCTGAATAACTCAGGCTCCTTCTCTCCCTCTTTTTAAAAGCACTTTTTTTAATTTTTATTTTTGATTGTTGGGCCTTTTGTTCTCTAGTTGTGAGGAGTACGAGCCACTCTCTAGTTACAGTACATGGGCTTCTCATTGCTGCGGCTTCTCTTGTGGAGCCCAGGCTCTAGGTGCACGGACTTCAGTAGTTGTGACATGTGGGTTCAGTAGTTGTGGTGCATGGGCTTAGTTACCCCGAGGCATATAGACTCTATCTGGACCAGGGATCGAACTTGTGTACCCTGTGTTGGCAGGCAGATTCTTATCCACTGGGCCACCAGGAAAGTCCTCCTTCTCTCCTTTTCTTGTGTGAAATTCAGTGTTTCCTTTCTCCATGTGGCCTCTACAGAGGTTGATGTTAGTTTAAGAAGAAGGATAGGGCTTTAGAAGCTGATGCAACCTCACAGTCACTTACTCCACTGGCCAATGAGAGATTTGATAAAGGAGAAACAACTATGAAGGCAGAAATTCTGCCCCAAATGATGAACCTATGTTTTCTAGGATGATTCCAAACTTTAGAGGTTGTGGGAAGTCCTTGATTGGAAGTGAGGCAAAACCCTTTCAATTGTGCTGGGGAGACACCCTCATTACGAAGCCTGGGGATGATGAATCAAAGCCAGGAACTGGAGGAACCTTGCTAAGTCAGTGTGTGTTGTTGAGTCTTGAAAGGAGTATGCAAGGTTCTGGGTTCAGTGCCTCTTCTACTGCCTTTCCCCTCCCAGGTCTCCAGGTCAAGTCTGGCAGGATTTAATGACTCTGAATCTCTGCAATGAGTGGCATCTGGATAGCCCAGGGGAACTAGGCAACACCCCGTAGCCTGAATTGGGATTGGAGGTTGGGTGGAGTGACTGGGACCTGGACACCTAAGAAGTTGTCTTCTTGGGAACGTCAGAGAAAGCTTTTGCCAAGCCTGTTAGGTGAGTCAACGAGAGACTTCAAGCTCTATTTTTGTCGATCCTAGTTTTTTTTTTATAGCACCGAATGCATAGAAACTTCAGAAATGAATTGTCTGATATTGCATGCTCCATTTACTCCTAAAAAGAGAGAGTGGTTGGATTGCTGGGCCACTAGTTATATTTAGTGCTTGGATTGCTTTCATACTGTGGGCGAAAGTGTTAAAGAAATTAAAAATTCTTATAGTCAAAATATTCTTTCAAGGGATCAAGTTGAAGGTTAATTGTCTATCATGCGATGGGATCAGGCCAGGTAGATTCAATACTTTAAATACCATGAGTCGTTTGTGAAGACCATCCTGTCTCATTTTCTTGAGTCTTCACTTGCAAAACTTGAAAATTACCTTGAGGAAATAAGGTGACATGACTGAAAATTTTTTTTAAGGAAATTAAAAAAGGTAGAAATGAAATGATCCCTTCAGATCTTCTTCCCCTGCAGTCTGATTGTAGGAATGAGTCCCCATGGATCAGATCAAGAGAGATGGTATATTTACTACTTCTGAAAATTTTATAGCTTTTGCCAATCCTCAAACTGACCTCTTGAGGAGAGAGGGGTTTTAGGTCATGAGTGACACAGACAACCCAGAACTCTATGAACCTAGGAACCCTTGTCTCTATAGAAACTGGAATGGGCTTTAGGGGAAGAGAGTGAATAAGAATAAGGCAGTACCCTAGAAGCAGGGCTTTCCAGGTGGCTCAGTGGTAAAGTATCTGCCTACCAATGCAGGAAATGCGGGTTCAATCCTTGATCTGAGAAGATCCCCTGGAGAAGGAAATGGCAACCCACTCCAGTATTCTTGCCTGAAAAACCCCCATGCACAGAGGAGCCTGGTGGGTTACAGTCCTTGGGATCTCAAAGAGGTAGGACACAACAGCTAAACAACAACAACCCTTGAAGCAGCCAGAAGCCAGGTTTTTGAGGGAGGGGGGTCTCAGAAACCTCCATAACTTGGGTCTCAAAGAACTGCTCCCACCTTTGGCAGGAGGTTCTGGTTATAGCTAAGCAGAAGCCCATAGCCCTGTACTGAGTACCTGATCAATCCATGTATACCTCCCCGGTCCCTGCTCTGGAGGGGTTTACATTTTGTTGAAAAGCCCCTGGAATCGCCGTGCCCCCAAGGAAACGAATATTTCTCTGAGATGTGCTTGGGGTCTCTGGTTTGTTTCCCACCTGTTGGCCATCTCCCCTCGTCCAGCTCTCTTCCTTTCTTGCCCGCAGCACAGCCTGTTACTGCAAATGGGAGCTGAGGCAAGGTGGCGGGGAGGTGCCCCTGTGTGGGGGAGTGCTGTTGTTTTTAGAACCAGTGCCAGCTCTGAGTGGATGGTGAGTAAGAGCCTCTTCCTCTTCCCTCTGGGCTGTCCTCCTCTCCCATCCCAATCTTGTTGCTGGCCTGTTTCGGATATGGTGCTAAGCAAGGGCGGCTGCCTGGCTCTGATGTTCCCCAGGCTTGGGACCCAAAACTCGAGAAGGCGGCAAAATCCGTAAGTGAGGGCAGCCCTTGGCCTCTGTTTCCTATTAGTCAATTTCCTCCGTGAGGGCTTCTGGGGAGAGGTGGCGAATGTGAAGGCAGTAATACAGCAGAAAGTACTCTTACTTATTCCATTAGGTAAATTGAAAGTATTGCGTGGCACACAAGACCAAACATGGGTGTTGAATGTATCTTCCAGCAACCTGGGGGACGATTTTAGGTTAAATGGCCTTTCTTCGAGAAGAATTCTGTTTCTGGAAATTTTCTTTTTCTTTTTTTTTTAATAGAAATAGCTGCTTGTTCCTTCTTAAGCTTAAACATTGCAATAGAGGAACAACTACAGTTGTCCATACTCTACTGGACATTGATTTTTGCCAATTGTTATTCCACTTATGAGAGCAGTATTTGTTTTGGATTTTAGCTGCTCTTTTGTGTACATGACTAACATATTTGTCAGCTGCCAGATATTACAATCAGATAGAAAAGGGAGTTTTCTTTTAGAGTGACTTCCACATTTCATGATCAAAGAATTTGTTTTGTATACTCTGCAAGGGAAACAAAATAATTCACTGGTGTCTTTGTGTGTGTGTGTGGTTTTTGTCTTGCTTTTTGTGGTAGCTGTAATCTGCTGAGATTCTGCATCTTTAAGCATCAAGAGGGATTTCTCATTTTGTAGCATGAGTTCTTTTCAAACTTGTAGTTTAATTGAATCCAGCTCTGAGTGACACTTTAGAAAATGTTCTCCCACCTCAGAAGTGCTTCTCCAAACCAGGTGCTGTTCTTGTTCACCTGCTGGCGGTGTTTGATTAGCAGCCAGCTACACCCGGGTGTTCCGATTTGTGCCAAGTCCATTCTATATATGGGAGTCTGTGCTTGAGAAGACGAGTTGTGCTCGTTATCCGGATGTCTTCCTTAGAAGTCACGTGCCAAAAATCACAGAAGCAGAAAAGCCAGAAACAGTATGAGACTTGGTATTGATGAACCATAAAATCAGAATTTCACCTCATGATGTTGCTTTGTTCTTGGATACATCATCCCTTCCAGTTATGTGCTCACCAACCCTTGCTCGATCCCTGGGCCAGTTGGCCTCATCACCATTCTACAGATGGGGAATGGGAGATGCAGCCAGACAAGCCAGATTGCCCTCCAGCCAGGTGATCTAGCTAGAACATGGAGCCAACTCCCTTGACTTCTCTCCAGCCCCCTGCTGTCTGAGACAACTGGGCTTAGAAGGGAGAGCTCGAGGCGAAGTTGGAACCGCCAGTGTAGCCTGAAAGCAAACAGTATTTGAATTATCATTCAGAAGCCTGGAGAAGCCAAACAGTAGATCAGTCAGTAGAATCATAAATGGAGATTGGGAGAAGACATAGGGAAGAACATTAAAAATAAAGCAATTTGGGATCTAAATTCAGGAATGTAGGGGATATGCTGGAAGATCCTTTTTACGCAGGCTGTGATGCCTCTGTTAACTATGGGCTGATAACATGTGGCATACAGAAAGTTCTCCAGTAGGAAATGGTAATCAAAGTAAAACTAATGCATATTCTTAAATCATTAATTCCATAAATTTTTCTTGAGTGTCTCCCTTGAACCAGGAGGACTTATGTCATTCATCTTTATAGCTTCACCACCAATCTCTTGGTAGATAGATAAGAAGAATGAATGGATTGATGGTTAGGTGGACCTACATTGTCAAGGAAATTCTATTCTGAGGATTTTCTGTCTTCTTCATGCTCTTCCTCCTTTGGGACTGCCCAGATAATCCTGCCTTGCCCCTCCCAGAACCACCCACTCACAGGAAAGAGAATTCCCTTAATGAAGACAAGTAAACACTGGTCTGTGTGCTCATAGGGAGTAAGGCCTTGATGTACTTTTACCCAGATTGAATCTGGGAAAATGATGTCAGGAAGAAGGTCACACCCTAACCGACTCAGTAGAATAATATTTGCATGTGTAGGTTTCACTTCGGCAAGCCCTACAGGTGTATAATCTCTGTGTCAGACAATCCGAACACATTTGCCTTCGTGGCCTCCAGACTCCTACCACCCTTCATCCACCACCTCTCTCAAGCTGGCCACCTGGGATCCCAGTGCCGTCTCAGACCTACATAGCCAGGATCTAGGAAATGCACACCGAGCACCATTATTTATTGAATGCCCTCAATGCGTTGGCCTCAGACCAAATGCAGAATTAGATTACTGTACTTGACCAGTTGGTTCACATTTTAAACAAACAAATAGGCAGACAGGGGTGAACTGAGTAGCAGGGAAGGTGGAAATATACTCCAGGGAGAGGCTGGTACCAGAGAGGAGAAACCAGTCAGAGCCTGTCATTTGGGGACCTTAAGTAGGACAGGATCTTAACACATTTCAGATCCAAAAAGCTCTGTGCTTTTGATCAGAGGAAGGACAAATCTGGTTGGGAGAGAGAAAGAGAAGCCCTTAATGTTGATTCATTCTTCTGTGGTTGTCTCTTGTCTTTGGGAATGGCAACCCTTTCCAGTATTCTTGCCTGGAAAATTCCATGGACAGGAGAAGCTTGGCAGGCTGCAATCCATGGGGTCACAAAGAGTCAGACATGACTGAGCAACTAACAGTACTACTACGGTCTTCGGGCCGCCGTTGTTCCTTGCATATGCCTCTGACAAAGCATGTGGCCACTCCTGGCCACACGACCATTTGCTTACATTCTATCTTCTCTAACAGAACACAGGGCTCAGTGAGGATAGGGACTTTGTGTTCTTCATCTCTCAATTCCCAAAGTCTGATCCATAAACGCTTGTTGAATTTACATCTGATACCTCCCTCAGTGACTATAATTGAGTTTCCAGTGAGAGTGGACCAGGATGTCAGATGCTCTAAGATTTCAAGATAGAGGTAACCGTGGATGTGAGAGGCCAGCTTTCTTGAATCTAGTATTACTGGCTGGAATCTTGAGCTGAGGTGGTTAACAGGTGAGGGGGTAGACAATGACCTGTGGCAAAAGCTCAGAATCAGGGATGCTCTTATGGTTCTCAGGGAACAGTGTGGCTGAAGCAGGGGGTTTGTGTTAGAAATACTGTGTCACAGATAAGAAAGGTATGATGTGAGGTGGAGAGATAAGTTAGGAATTTGGAATTAACACTTGGTATTTGGATACACACTAACATCTACAAAATAGGTAAACAGCAAGGACCAACTGTATAACACAGGAAATTATACCCAATATCTTATAATGATCTATAATGGAAAAGAATCTAAAAAAAGAAAAAAATATATATGTAAGGTAGGATGAAGCCAGTGTATGAAGGGACAGATGAAGATGTTTGACATTTAAGCTTTCAACAGTGGGAAGCTACTGAAGCCATTTAAGCCAAACCGTAAGAGATAGCAGGAAAGCTCAAAAGAGCTGAATCCATCAGTTCTAGGAAAGATATGTTGGGGTAAGAAGCCTACATGGGAAGATAACAGCAACATTCTATGAATTAAGTGATAAAATCCCAGTCTTACAGAGGCACCACTGGGGATGAATATCAGGATTCTGGGAAGTTTGCTGTTTTGTTTGAGATAAAGGTATCATTGGAATCCACAATTTTCTCTAAATGAGGAATTAAATAATGACAGCCAAACTCTTTATTTAGTGCTTCCTAGAGTATCTCAGTTCATACCTACAATACCCCATTGAAGTACTACAGTTGGCCCATTTAACAGGTCAAGTTACTGAGGCACAGTGATTAAGGAACTTGCCCAAGGTCCTACGGTTACGAAGACAGAGAGCCAGGATTCAAACCAGGATGGAAGGCAGCACAGCCCACAGTGTTAACCACAGATACCTACTTAACAGGCTCATGGGTGGACTCATGGTGTGATGAAAGAGGTTCTAAAATGCATTGTGTTGTCATTTTGAAAGAATAGAGAAGCATTCCTGGACTTGTTTATCTCATTATAATTACCTGTCCCAGTGGAAGGTGATCAGTATACTGTACAATGTAAAATCTGTAATAGGATAGTGTGATTTTTCTTTTTAAACATTGATTTTCCTAATTTAAAAATAAATAATGTTCTTTATAAACAGATACAGCAGATAACAGATATAGAGTGAATGTCCCATGTAATCCTAAACTGCTCCTCAAATCATTATCCATTGTTGGGTGGAAATTTCTCCAGCTCTTCTCTTTTATAGATGTTGATGTGTTACCATATGTATGTTAACATACATAATATTATGTATGTTAATATTAATCCTTTTTTCCAATAGATGATCACATTGTTCTCTAACATGCATTTTCATTTAATAATTTTGGACACCTCTCCATGTCAGAAAATACAGTTTCATTTTATTTTCCTTTAAAAGTTGTATAGGATTCGCTTTCCCTTTCAGCACGCCCCAGTCTGGGTTCATGTTCTTTTCCAATCAGCAAAGCCACAGGTCTGATGTGACCTAGATTCTTAGCTCAATGCCTCTATTGTTCCTTTTGTGTCTTGGACAGGACTCAAGGAGAGGCAAGTTCAGGAGGGACTCAATTTTCTGTTTCTGTGAATGTAACAGGAGCTATCGTTTATCTAGTACTCAGGGAGAGCGAGCCACTGTTCCTAGTCCCATTTTATAGACAAGGAAACTGAGACCTGGAGAGGTTAAGCAATTTACTTGCTCAAGATTAGAAAGTAGAAAGTCAGAACTTGAACCCTGGCTCTTTAAGTGTATTTTAGCAACACACCATCTCTTTATCTCTTTTACAAGTCTTTTACCTAAATGGATTAATATGAAGTGGTCTCTGTAGCATCATGTGGAGGTCTATTGTGGAGTAACAGTTAGTAAAGATGAGCTCTAATTCTTCTCTTTATGATGCACTTCACAAATACCTGTGAAGTGGTGGCTCGGATGGTAAAACATCTGCCTGCAATACACAAGGCCTGGGTTTGATCCCCGGGTTGGGAATATCCCCTGGAGAAGGGAAATGGCTACCCACTCCAGTATTCTCACCTGGAGAATCCCATGGACAGAGGACCCCGGCAGGCTACAGCCCATGGGGTCGCAAAAGTCGGACACTACTGAGTGACTAACACTTCACAAATAACCAGCACGAAGAGAGAGTTGTTGAAGAAACACCTCCCTTTCTGCTGTTTCTCTCTTCATCCCCTCCCTGTAGGTCACTAGGTGGTCTGGGTTTGACCCACTGCCTCTCAACAGTCAGATGATGCTTCTCAGGGCTCAAACCTCATTTAGTTCCTCCCCTACTGATGGAGGCCCTCAGGGAGGAGCTGCTGAAGGCTCTTCCGGGGAGTGGAGGAGCCTTCTCCACATCCCAGCTGAGTGACATGACGGCTGCATAAAGCCCGCATCCCTCCTCCCAACAGAACCCACACAGACATTCAGAAGAGCCAATATAAGTAGATGAGTGTAGATAAACAGTCTCGGTGGAGCATCCTTAAGAGGACTTTGTTGTTTTGCTTTGTCTTATCTAAGTCAAGTACGGGCTTCCCAGGTGGCACTAGGGGTAAAGAACCCACCTACCAACCCAGGAGACATAAGAGATGGGAGTTCAGTCCCTGGGTAGAGAAGATCCCCTGGAGTAGGACATGGCAACCCACTCCAGTATTCTTGCCTGGAGAATCCAAGGGACAGAGGAGCCTGGTGGACTATGATCCATAGAGTTGCACAGAGTCAGACTTGACTGAAGCAACTTAGCACACACGCACAAATAGACTGGTTTAACATTCAATCTATTTTAATGGAATAAAATAACTCCAGCTTTGTGGTAGGAAAGCCTACACAAATCCTACATCCTGGATCCCTGAAACCGTTAGTATTTGAATTATTTGCCTGTACCTAATTTTGTTGCATCAAATAATCTTCCCCAAGGCAGACGTTTTCATAGAACTTGAGGGTTAGAAGCAAACTGAAAATGCAGGTGGTTCAGTTTCTTGTCTCACGCATTTTACAGCAGCTCACTAGAGTGGTGTGCCAGCCTGTACTTGAACACTGTCTGGGAAAGTGAACCCCTAAGTACCAAAGCACACGATTTCATTTTCAGACCACTTCAAATTACAGTGGTATTCTTCTTTATACTAATTCCATCATAACTTCAGTCCTTTCATCCTTCTTGAACCAAATAGAAGATATTGAATGGTTTTTCCATTTCACCATCTTCTGACCTTTTGAAGACATTTAACATTTTTCTGCCAAATCTTTTCTAGGTTAGTTAGTCTTTAGTTATGATCAACCTAGACAGCATATTAAAAAGCAGAGACATTACTTTGTCAACAAAGGTCCGTCTAGTCAATACTATGGTTTTTCCACTGGTCATGTATGGATGTGAGAGTTGGACTATAAAGAAAGCTGAGTGCCGAAGAATTGATGCTTTTGAACTGTGGTGCTGGAGAAGACTCTTGAGAGTCCCTTGGACTGCAAGGAGATCCAACCAGTCCATCCTAAAGGAGATCAGTCCTGGGTGTTCATTGGAAGGACTGATGTTGAAGCTGAAACTCCAATACTTTGGCCACCTGATGCAAAGAGCTGACTCATTTGAAAAGGCCCTGATGCTGGGGAAGATTGAGGGCAGGAGGAGAAGGGGATGACAGAGGATAAGATAGTCGGATGGCATCACTGACTGAATGGACGTGGGTTTGGGTAGACTCCGGGATGGACAGGGAGGCCTGGCATGCTGCGGTTCATGTGGTCGCAAAGAGTGGGAATACGACTGAGCGACTGAACTGAACTGAACTGAATTCCTTCACCTGTTATTTCCATGTCATGATCCAGAGATCTAGGCTGTTAAGGTCTCTCTTCCTTGACTGTGTTCCCAAATGTCCACGTCACTCTCTTTTGTGGGTGAATGTAGCAGAGCACAGTGCTTCAGTGCAAACTAGGTGAGGACAGTTTTTTGTCTTGTTCTTGATGGTCTACTTCTATTAGGTTCACTCAACTTAGAATTCCACCCAACTCTTCAAAAGAAGGGGACACTAAGGAACTTTATTCTGGAAAGTTTGTTTTAAAAAAATCACTTTATCAATTTATTTTTTTAATAATATAGAAAAAAGAAACCTGTGGACCTAGATATTTAGATGTATTGTAGGTGTATTGTGTATTCTATTATCCTTCTAATATACTACTTTTCCATAATATGTATCCATGATCCATCTGTAAGATAGGAATTGTGTGGAAAAAATAATGCTGAATTTTCATAAGTGTCTGAGTAATGACTCCTAAGGTACCAAATATTGAGGGTTCTTAAGAGTGTCTTGATAATTAAAGAGATGAAATATTGTAGAGTATTTCTTTACATCAGTGAGTCTTTGAAGTGGAAGGCTAGCCCCTTAAAGACTAGGATTTTTTTCAGCAGCTCTCCTCCTCCCTTCCTTACTGCTGCCCCGATGGAGTCAAGTTTCTGAATTCTTTCAGATCCTTGAAAGGTTTACTACCTCCTCCTCCACTGCAGGATTTAGGTACCCACTCTAGATCCAGATTAGCTTTTGTAACACTAGAAGAAAGTAAAGTAATCAGGGAGGCTTCCCTCAAAAACTTTCTTTGATGGTAAACTGTGTCCATGTATATGTAAGATTTGATTACACTTTAGACTTTGGAGAAATTACTGCTAGAATATACAAGACAACATGTGGTAGGGAGTTCCTGAAGGCAGAGAATACATCAGATCTATACAGAGTCGGACACGACTGAGCAACTGATCTGATCTGATCTGATACATTAGATGCCCTTTTATTAGGAGAATACATTAGGTGTCCTTGTATCATTTTCTAAAAAGCGTATGACTGGGGTGTCTGTATAGGAGAGTGTCACTGAAAGTTATTACATATAAGGAAAAACCACTGTCCAAATTAACACTGCCCCTTAGCCACTGGCTAAACTAAAAAAGGAGAACAAAATCTTAAAGACAAATGAATTTTAAATAAAGGCCAATTGATTGTAGCAGGGAATGTGTTGAAATAAGAGCGGGTATATGTAATTATATGGAACATTACATTGAAAATGTTTAGGAGGTAATCACATGCCACCTAAACATTTGCTGGAGGGTGAATCCCCCCTCTGCAACCATCCCTGTCTGATCTCAGAGACCCTCATTGACTCTGTAAAATGTATGATATGGCTTCCTTTCCTTGAAATGGTGACCTTTTCCAGGCCAATTAAAAGGTGCTGCTTTGAGGACATTGGAATCCAAGCTCAAAGGGATAAAAGGAAATTGAAACTTCTATTAAGATGAGCTAATGATGCCTGGAGCAGTTGGGATTAAAATAGAACAAAGTCAATTTTAAAAAGATCCCCAAATCAAAGGGCTGCTTCTCTCATCAAATACCAAGAGAAAGCAAAATGAAATTTAATGAAAACTAGGGCAATGGAAATCAGCCTTTTGCCCAGATCCTGGGGCTTCAATCAAAACCAGTGAGAAGTTTTGGGAAAAATCCTTTGAACTTCTTGGGAAAAATGTATTACATAAATATAAGATAATGTCATGAAAGATAAATTATCTTTTCTTGCAAATTAGATAAAATGATCCATAAATATATTAAAATGATAATAATAAAAAGTAGTGTATATATAAGATTAATTGTCAGTTGATTCCTCATCTGACGTAAAATAAATCCTGAGTTAAAAGTGAGCATTTTAAAAAACTTAAATATAATAGACATATAACATTGTATTAGTTTTAGGTGTACAACATAATAATTTGATGTATGTATATCTTGTGAAATGATCACGATAAGTTTAGCTGACATTCATCACCACACATTGATACAATTCTTTTTTTGTGCTGCTGCTGCTGCTGCTGCTAAGTCGCTTCAGTCATGTCCAACTCTGTGCGACCCCATAGACAGCAGCCCACCAGGCTCCCCCATCCCTGGGATTCTCCAGGCAAGAACACTGGAGTGGGTTGCCATTTCCTTCTCCAATGCATGAAAGTGGAAAGTGAAAGTGAAGTCGCTCAGTCGTGTCCGACTCTTAGCGACCCCATGGACTTCAGCCCACCAGGCTCCTCCGTCCATGGGATTTTCCAGGCAACAGTACTGGAGTGGGGTGCCATTGCCTTCTCCCTTCTTGTGATGAGAACTTTTAAATTTTATTTTTCTCTTAGCAACTTTCCAATACACAATCCTGTATTGTTAACTAAGTCACTATGCAGTATATCACATCTCCAGCACTTAATTATTTTATATTTATGATTTTGTACCTTTTGACTACTTTCACCCATTTTACTCATCCCAGACCCCCTATTCCCTGTGTGTAGCAATCACCAATCTGTTCTCTGTATCTATGAGGTTTTTGTTTTTTTTTTTAATTTCACTTATAAATGAGATTATATAATTATATAGTATTTGTTTTTCTCTGCCTTACTTATTTCATTTGGCATAATTCCCTCAAGGTCCATCCATGTTGTCACAAAAGGCAGGTTTTCCTTCTTTTTTCTGGCTGAATGATATTCCATTGTGTGTATGTACACGACTTCTTAATCCATTCACCCGTTAGTGGATGCTTAGATTGCTTTCCTCCTTTGGTTCTTGTAAATAATGCTACAGTGAACATGGAAGTGCAGGTATCTTTTCAAGTTAGTGCCTTCATCTCTTTCAGATAAACACCTAGATGTGGAATTGCTGGATCCTATGGTAGCTCTATTTAAAATTTTTAAGGGACCTCCACACTGCCACTCTAACAGGTGTGAAGAGATCTCACTGTGGTTCTGATTTGTACTTTCCTGATAATTAGTGATACTGAGCACTGTTTCATGTACTATTGGCAATCTGTATATCTTTAGAAAAATATCTGTTCAGTTTCTCTGTTTATTTATATATTTGGCTGGGCTGGGTCTTAGTTGCTGCATGCAGGATCCTCCATCTTCACTGTGGCATGCAGGATCTTTAGTTGTGGCATGTGGGAACTTCTACCCTCACCAGAGATCAAACCTGGGCCCCCTGCATTGGAAGCATGGAGACTTAGCCACTGGACTACCAGGGAAGACCCTCTGCCCATTTTTTAACTGGATTGTTTGGGATTTTTACTACTGAGTTGTATGATTTCTTCATATATTTTGGATATTAACCACTTATCTGATATATGATTTGCAAATATTTTCTCCCATTCCATAGGTTGTCATTTAATTTTGTTGATGGCTTCCTTTGCTGTGTAGATTTTTAGTTTGATGTAGTTCTGCTTGTTTTTTTCTGCTTTGGGTGTCAAATCTAAAAATCTTTGCCATACGGATGTGAAGGAGCTTACCCGCTATGTTTTCTTCTCAGAGTTTTATGATTTCAGGTCTTATGTTCAAGTCTTTAGTCCATTTTGAGTTGATTTTTGTGTGTGGTGTAAGATACTGGTCCAGTTTTATTCTTTGCATGTGCCTGTCCAGTTTTCTCAACATCACTTATGGAAGAGATTTTCCTTTTGCATTGTATATTCATGGCTCTTTGTCACAAATTAATTGGCCATATATGCATGGGTTTATTTCTGAGCTTTCCATTTTGTTCCTTTGTGTGTCTGCTGTTATGCCAACACCATTTTGTTTTGATTATAATATATTATATGCTATGGTAATAGCTTTGTAATATAGTTTAAAATCATCAAGTGTGATGCCTCCAGCTTGTCCTTCTCAAGATTGCTTTGTCTATTTGGGGTCTTTTGTAGTTCCATACAATTTTAGGATTATTTGTTCTATTTCTATGAAAAATACCAATTGAATTTTTATAGGGATTGCATTGAATCTATCAGTGGCTTTAGGTAATATGGAAATTTTACAATATTAATTTTATTACTTTTTCCAGTACATGAGTACAGAATATCTTACAATTTATTTATGTCTTCTACAATTTCTTTCATCAGTGACTGTACAATTTTCAGTGTATGTGTCTTTCACTTCCTTGGTTAAATTTATTGCTAGATACTTTATTCTTGATGCAACTGTAAGTGGGATTATTTTCTTAATTCCTAAAATCTAGTATTTTGATGACCTGTGATGTACACAATAACAGTTATTAGGTGATTGCTGTGGATGGTAATTATTGCAACCTTGGTAGGTTGTTCACTTCTTAAAACAGTTCATAATAACCATCTGTATTAGTCTGCTCAGTCTGCCATAACAGAATACCATAGCCTGCATGGCTTAAACAATAGAATCTTATATTCTCACAGTTCTGGAAGCTGAAAAGTCCAAGATCAAGATCAAGGTTTCAGCAAGTCTTGACTTCTTGTGAGAGCTTTCTTCCTGGTTTGTAGATGGCCACCTTCTGTATCTCCCTGTGGCCTTTCCTGGGTACATGCAAAAGTGTAGCGGAAAGAGAAAGGAGAAATGAGCTCTTTGGTTCTCTTGTTATTTTTGTTGTTGTTATTCAGTGGCTAAGTCATATCCAACTCTTTGTGACCCCATGGACTGCAGTGCGACAGACTTCCCTGTGTCTTCCCTTGGTGTCTCTTGCTGCTGCTGCTGCTAAGTCGCTTCAGTCGTGTCTGACTCTGTGCGACTCAGAGGCGGCAGCCCACCAGGCTCCCCCGTCCCTGGGATTCTCCAGGCAAGAGTACTGGAGTGGTGTGCCATTGCCTTCTCCGGGTGTCTCTTAGAAGGACACTAATCCTTTTAAATTAAGGCCTCAGCCTTATGACCTTGTTTAACCCTACTTTCTCAGAGGCCATTATCTCCAAGTACAACCATATTGGGGTTAGGGTTTCAACATATGAATTTGGCAAGGGACACAAACATTCAGTCTTTGACACCACATAATAAGTAAGGAAATGGCAACCCACTGCAGTATTCTTGCCTGGAGAATCCCATGGACAGAGGAGCCTGGCAGGCTACAGTCTGTGGGGTCACAAGAGTCAGACGTGACTTAGTGACGAAACTACTACTAATAATAAGTAAGAAGTTAGGGAACTGTTGAGCTGGAAAAGGCTTCCCACCACGTGGGTACATCAGTGCACCCGTGCACATCAGTGGGT
Source organism: Bos taurus (assembly GCF_002263795.3). Taxonomy (NCBI): domain Eukaryota; kingdom Metazoa; phylum Chordata; class Mammalia; order Artiodactyla; family Bovidae; genus Bos; species Bos taurus. Next base: position 91,533,265 of record NC_037333.1, read on the forward strand.
AATGCCTTTGCCACCTTGAGGATAGTTGGATGGGTAGCTCACAAGCCATCCAGAAACCTATCAGCAGGCTAGTGCTGCATTTTCTGTTTGTTTAAATTCTAAATGAGCTAATTGCCCAAGCTAAGGAATACCACATCCTCGGCTTAACCAACAGAAGCCTCTTCATCGCACATTTACTTGAACTCCCTTAAGGTAATGTTTAATGGCACTGTAGCCAAGGGGAAATTTTCCATCATAACACATCAGTTTAGGATGTTGATTATCTATCCAGCAAATCAGGTCCTTGGCAAGGGAAACTTTACAGAGTCCAGCTTCACCTCCCCTGAACTTCTACCTGGATATGGTTTTAATGGTGGACAAAGCCATTATTTCAGAATTGAAAGGGTTTTCAAGAATAAAGCAAGTCATTCCTGCTTATATTAGGACTCAAAGCTACTTTATTGAAAGTTAGGGTTTCACCATATGATTTGTGTTGGCAGAAGGGGATGCCTCATCTCAGCTTGGAAATTCTAGGCTGAGTTGAGTGTTAAATTTAATTACCAAAAAGATGGATCCCACCACTTCTATGCCAGTGTGTATTAAGCAAGGACGAACATATCCAGAGTTTGCAATCAGTTTTAGCAGTTTAATAATTTGAATAGATAAAGAAAAAAGGGAGTTGGTAAGACAAGAAAAATGGCTTGTCTCAAAAGCAAAAAGACATCTGGACTGATAAGAGGACAGCTGAAAGAGGAGCTGAAGATAACCATGAGAAACTGATCATAAATTTGCCTCAGGGTTCAGACAGGGGGTCATGCAGCTGAATTATAAGCAGGGGTCACTCTGGTGAATTTAGAACTTACGTCCTGGTTTTGCTACCTCTAGGCAGCCTCCTTCACCATGCACTTCATCTCCAAACTCTCAAGGGTGAAATACACGTGGATGAAAAGAATCGCCCAAGATGATTAAGTAACTCTAGTATATGTGTCATTGACTGGACGACATTCCCTGAGAAGTGGGTCAGCTTGTGTGCCATGTCACAGGCTACTGCCTCGCCTGTGCTGTGTCAGATGGCTAATAAAAAAAACTCACCTGACAGCTTGAAAGTTTTCATTGTTGCACTTCCCTTGCGATCCCAGGGAGGCCAGGCCTTATTGGAGAGGGTGTTCAAGTTATGAGTTCACACAAGATATGAAATACTTTTGAGTGTGTGTGTGTGTGTATTTCAACAACACCATAGCTGGTGAACTAACAGATTTACCCACATGGTCCAGGCATTCTAGCTGGTTGTTCAGGGTTGGAGGCCTGAAGCAGGTAGGTTGTGTACGTGTGTGTTAGGAGAGAGAGGGCATGTGTCATACTCCACTGGACTTTGCCTTATGTAAAGTGTGTTTGTAAAAGTAGAATGGAACTCCCTCTGGCCTGATGCTGTGAAGTGAGTGAATATGATGCAGAACTGCTCAATAAACTGAAAACAGTATGCTGTCCAATTATATGATGTATATATATCATGATTATCATTCCTGCCACTGGCACCAGCATCAGGAATCCTGTATTGAGATCTTCCATGTTCCAGATCCTGTTCTAGAGCAGGATTTTTCAATTTGGGCTCTTATCAATATTAACAGTTGGGGCTGGATAATTCTCTGTTGTGGGTTGTGTGGTAGGGCTGTCCTAGGCACTGTTAGACAGCATCCGTGGCCGCTATCCACTGGATGCTAGAAGCACATTCCCTCTCTCCGCCGCCACCACTCCCTCACCCCCGTCGTCGTGATAGCCTGAAGGTTTCCAGGTACTGAAAAGTGTCCCCCTGGGAGCAAAATTACCCCTAGTTGAGAACCAGTGTTTCAGACATAGGGCATATTTGAGATGGAGCATGGTGTGCACAAAAAGCATGGCCTAGGCCTCACACTGTTGTTTTCACTGCCACGTTCACTTATTCCTGAGCCCTAGCTGTGTGCCAGGCACAGTGCCAGGTGATGGGGACAGAAGGATGAAGAAGACATGCTTTCTGTCCTTATGGAGAAGAGTCTAGTAAGGGAGAAATACTAATAAATAAATTGCCAAACAGATGCAGTGAAATAGACACATACAGGAGCTGCAAGCATGTGAAGATGGTCAGGGGAGAGAGCGCCTGACCTAGCTTGGGAGGTAACCCAAGAAAGCAAAAGCATCAGAGAAGGCTTTCCTGAGTTGCCTAAACTGAGCTGAGTCTTAAAAGATGAACAGAGGTGTAATTCAGTGTTGCAACACTGAAGCATAAACAAGATGCAGAAATGAAAAGCAGCCTAGAGGGTGTGTGTGTATTGGGCAGGGGATGCTAAATCCGGGATAGATAGACAGGATGACCTTGTTTGCCAATCTAAGAGCTTATGCTTTTTGCTGGGCCTCCCTCGTGGCTCAGATGATAAAGAGTCTGCTTGCAATGCACGAAACCCAGGTTTGATCCCTGGGTCAGGAAGACCCCTTGGGGAAAGGAATGGCAACCTCCTCCAGTATTCTTGCCTGGAGAATTTCATGGTCAGGAAGGTGGAGAGCCACTGACGGGCTGTTAGTGAGGCAGTAGCATGCTTTTGTTTAAACCGATTGCTGTGGTCAATATGCAGAAAATGGATTTAAGGGGCACAAAAGTGAAAGCAGGGAGGCCAAGTTAGGAGGCCAAGGGATAATGAGGGCTGGAACTAGGGCCATGGAAGGAGGGGATAGATTTGAGAAATCTTTCAGAGATAAGATTGCATGACTTGGTGACTCTTTGGGTGTGAGAGTAGAGGAAGAGGGAGCAAGTCAGGATGACTGCCAGTCACATTTGTTTTAAGGTGCTACTCTCAGGGTCTAGCATGTAGAAAATAACCGAGTGAAGGTAACCACTGTAATATGCTGTCATATCAACAACTTCTTATCTCCATTTTGCAAATGAGAAAATTTAAACCCAGAGGAGGAAAGTGGTTAACCCAAAGTCACACAGCTAGTGACCTGAGCTCTGTTTGGCTGTCTTAACTTCTGCTTTGTCCTGCTGTGTGGCTTTGGCTATGTGTGGATTAAACTGGTGAAAATTACTTCAGTCAGAAAGAAGTGAACTTTGTTACCACTGGCCTTTATGCTTAGTGGGTGCTTAGTACTTACTAAATAGAGGAGTGACTGGTGTCACTGAAAATTAAACCGATGTCTGTGTATCATTTTAGTGCATTCCAAATTGTTTAAGGGAAAAAGAAACAGCCTACCAAGTATTACATACAAGTGGCACCCACCTAAGTGGCAGCTTTAATCTCAGATTCCTGGCACCTACAAGTGAAGTCTTGGGGCCCATAGTCCATTGTCAGTCTTTTCAGACTCATGGCCAGGGACATGAGTATAACTCATACTTGTTAAATGATTTGGTAATTTATATATATACTAAATTTATAATTATAAATGTGTAATCATTAACTATATAAATTAAATCACTAAATATATAATAATATAATATAGTTTGTGAATATATATATATAAATTCTGGGTCAATAAGATGATCTCCCATCATTTCTATCTGAAAATATTAAATGTGCCCAAGACCAAGAATGACTATATGCCAGAAAATGGGGGTGATGGTTACTGGGCTAAATATTGAGTGGTATAGATGTCTTTAAGATAAACACAAAGAAATTCCTGTGTCACTTCTCTCCAGGATTGCTCCCTTAACCTTTCCTTCTCCAAATCTAGACTTCAAGGCTCCTAGAAGAACCAACACACAGAAGTATAGGATTAGTTGCCCAATTTACTTATATTTTAAGAAAGTGTCCCCAAAGGCCAGTTAAGCCTGTCTGACAGCAGTGACAGTTCTCATCATCAGAAAACCCAAGAATGATTATAACCTGTGACCTGTGACAGCTCTAAAGACATTAAGAACTGCCAGGAAATGCCACTGGGATTTCTCTCTCGGGTCATTGGAAAACAAGGAGGCTTTCATTATTCAGGTTGAGGATTAGAAGTTCCTTCCAAAATATTTATGCCAGGCCATTGATATGATGAGAGGTCTCACTGTAAGTATCAGCTTATGTATTTTAAAAATAATTTTGCACATTGTTTAATTGTGAAAGGCAGTCATGTGGAGTGGAAGAAACCCAATATTTGAAGTCCAAGGACTTGGTTTGATTTGTTTTTTCAGCTTTTCCCCTGATAGGTAGGTGACAGACACATTCACCCATAGGTCCCTACTCTGTTCAAAGCTATTTGCCTTAATTTGAATGTTTTGCCTTAACCCAAATGTACCTGCTCATTGCTAGCTCTAAAAATTAAAAGTGGAATGTTAATTACCATCTCTTTTGGCATTCTGACTCCAATTTCAGTATGTGCGTGTGTGTGTGGTGGGGATTTCTCCACACCAGCGGAAGTCTGAGAATTCAACTCAATTCTGACACTACACAGAGATGGCATCAGATCCGTAGGTAAGGGTTCATTCCTACACACACACACACACACACACACACACACACGTCAGAAGTAGATGCAGCCCAGGCGATTACCTGTGCTTCTGACCTATCCACTACAAATGGGAGGCTGTAGTGATCCCTTCCCACTCAGAATGACAATCACAAGTCCAGGTTGCTACCTGTGTGTTAGTCTCTCAGACATGTTCAACTCTTTGCGACCCCAAGGACTGCAGGCCAGGCTCCTCTGTCCATGGGATTTTCTGGCAAGAATACTGGAAAGGGTTGCCATTCCTTTCCCCAGGGGATCTTCCCAACCCAGGGGTTCAACCGGGGTCCTCCTGCATTGCCCTCAGACCCCTCTTTGGGTTCAGTGAATTTGCTAGAGTGGTCACAGAACTCAGAGAAACATTTCACTTGTTAGATCACTGGTTATTGTGAAAGACTGTAACTCAGGACAACTGGATGGAAGAGACACACAGGGCAAGCTACATGTAGAGGGTATGTGCTTCCATCCCCTCTCCAGGTGCTCCATCCTCCCCAAGGCCCATGTGCTCCCCAGCCTGAAGCTCTCTGAAACCTCCCCGCCACTCCCCCCAGCTCCGATACACACATACACACACATCCTTTTTTTATGGAGGCTTTATTGCATAGGCCCAATTGACTAAACTACTGGCCATTGGTGATTGAAGTCAACCTCCAGGCCCTCTGGGTCTAGACGTGGGACTGAAAGTTCCAACCCTCTCATCACAAGGTTGTCTGCATTGGCAACCAGACCTTGTTAACCTAATAAGAGACACCTGTAAGCTCCTGTCACTTAGGAAATTCCCAGAGTTTGGGAGCTGTGAGCCAGGAACTGCAAGTGAAGATCTGAGTGATCGAATATATGTATAAATCACAACATCTGACCATCCACTTGAAGTACTTTCCCTTTGGTTCAAGGTGCTCTCTGCTCTGTTAAAGTAACCAAGCAGTGAGTGCGTTGCTGTTCCAAGTCCCATCAGGGTTGAGATTCGGTTTCCATGGTGCAACAGTGACATCCATTGGCCTGTTGCACTAATTATAGAGGAAGCCTGTTTCTCAGCTCTGTAACTATTAGGTTTCCTGATACACACAAAACACAGAGAACAGACTGTCGCCAAGCCTGACAAGTCAAGACTGAGTTATACCTGGTCTCCTGCAGACTGTACTGGTTTCAGGACCCTTTCCAAGGACTCACGTTCTCAGATTGTGTCCGCCTGGGTCTTTTCTTCTGGTCACATGGGGCAGTCCTGGAATTGGCCCTATTTTTTGTAGAGTTCAGTACATTCGTGGGGTTGTTGGGAAGCCATTGGTTTGCAATTCAGATATCTCCCTTCACCTCTGAACCTTTTCTACATGAAGTGAAGCTGATAACCTGTTTTGCAGTGACCAAGGGCTTTTCTGCACACTTGATAATATATCCCCACAGTCACACAAGATGTGAAAATTAGGAAAGTGCTTGGCACCCACCAGACTGTGAAGGAGGGGAGCTGGCCACCCAAATGCCAGGTGTTCAAACCCCAAGCGTTGGTGATTTGTGTTCCCTGCCCTAACTGGCAGGGAAGGCAATGGCACCCCACTCCAGTACTCTTGCCTGGAAAAGCCCATGGGCAGAGGAACCTGATGGGCTGCAGTCCATGGGGTCGAGAAGAGTCGGACACGACTGAGCGACTTCACTTTCACTTTTCACTTTCATGCATTGGAGAAGGAAATGGCAACCCACTCCAGTGTTCTTGCCTGGAGAAACCCAGGGACAGGGGAGCCTGGTGGGCTGCTGTCTAAGGGGTCGCACAGAGTCGGACACGACTGAAGTGACTAGCAGCAGCAGCAGCAGCAGCCCTAATTGGAATTCACCAGGTTGTTCAGAAACTCTTGCTTCACTTCTGGAAGAACCTTGCTGGGGGTGGGGCAGGGTCTAAAGATACAAAAGCCAAGGAAAGGTTATGTGGCTGGATTTGAGATTGAGCCATGAATGTGTGTCTTCTTGTAGAAAAAGAAAAACCTGGGCTGTTTTTTCATCTCCATAGAGAACATAACAGGAAATAGCAAAACTAAAAATACTTCCATCAACTATGTGTCAGATACTCTGTTAGGCATTAAGAATAAAGGATAAAGAAGACAAACCATTGCATTCACCCAAAGACCTCATTTTCAAGTGAGGGACACAAGCTAGGAACAATGAATTCTAACTGTATGGTAAGAGTAAGCATTCCTGCAGGAACCCCTTCTAACCCGTGTGTGTGTGTGTGTGTGTGTGCGCGCGCGTGCGTGCAAGCGCACACGCACACGCATACACATGCACACATAACTGGTAGGATCCAAGTAATGGCCAATGTTGGCACCTTTGGATGGAAAAATGAGTGAATAGTCTCAGCTCCACTCAAAGCCAAAATATCAAATACTGCTTAGTATCAAAATCAATCAGGTTGCAAAATTGACAAGTCAGATACCTAACACTTACATAAAAGAACAAAACCTGTGGATTCAGTGTCATTTTGCATCATTTCCTGGTAAAACTTTTTTTTAGAAATAATTAGGGCATTGTAACTAGTTTATAGTGTGTGTGTTCAGTCGCTTTAGTCATTTTTGACTCTTTGCGACCCTATGGGCCGTAGCCCACCAGGCTCCTCTGTCCGTGGGATTCTCCAGGCAAGAATACTGGAGTGGGTTGCCATGCCCTCCTCCAGGGGATTTTCCTGACCCCAGGACTGAACCCATGTCTCTTGGGTCTCCTACATTGGCAGGCAGATTCTTTACCAGTAGCGCCACCTGGGAAGTCCTGATTTATGGTATATGTAGCCAAACCCATCACTGACTCACTAGCAAAGTTTTTCCAAATCATTGTTATGATTAAACAAACAAAAGACCCACATAAGAAAGAATATCATCGAGATTCCATTCTTCCTTCTCCGGTTGACTACCTGAAAGTTTGATTCTAGTGCCCGCTCTCACTAACTGGTCTCATTTTAACTCTCATTATAAATTCTCAAGGCCCATCCTTTAGCTCCCCTCTCCTCTCCCTAGCACAGCTTCCCCATGCGACCTTACTGACTTCTGCTCTGGAGAGGGCTGAGTACCAATCACTTCCCACATACACATGGAACTTTTTAAGGACAGAGTCCAACAGATCGAAGACACCTTGCCAATCAAGTGGCTCTACTACTTTACACTCCCCCCTCCACACACACACACACACACAAACACACACACACACACCACTGTATAACCATTAGAGCCCCTTAGAAAAAGTGCAGCCCACATTTTAAAACACAGTTTCTCATGTTGGTCATTTTGGTTTAAACCCATGTCAGTCAAACAGAAAATTTTAGCCTACAATTGTTGGCTCTGTTTAAAGTCCCTTCCCAAGTACCAAAGTGTAAGTCTGCAGAATCCAATGACATTTTTATGAGCTTTGAGAAGCCTCTCCACCAACTAAGAAAAGATGAGTTTACATGGACACAGAGAACAAACTAGCAGTTACCGGTGAGGAGAGGGAAGGGAGGAAGGGCAGTATAGAAGTAGGGGATTAAGAAGTAGAAACAATTAAGTATAAAATAAGCTGCATGGATATATTGTACAATATGGGAATATAGCCAATATTTTATAATAACTGTAGGAGTATAACCTTTTAAAATTTCGAATCACTACATTGTTCTCTTGTTACTTATACAATATTATATTGATCCATCAACTATACTTCAGTAAAAGGAAGACCTGTAGCAGCCCATCACAATGTGTTGTGTATTCCCCAGTGTGTTGATACTAAAGAGACCAGGAATGCAGGTGTGCAGCAATATCCCCGGAGGCCTTGGAGGCCAGAGTGCTGGCTGTCACATGGAGGCCACCCCTGTGGGTTGCTGACCCTTGGCCATCAGATCTGAGAGCTTGAAGCTCCATCTCCCTCATACGGGAGTCTCAGGGCACTTCCCACTTGTCCCTGTACTCTCAGCTCCCTTCAGAGACCTTTCTGCTTGGGTCACTGCAGCCCCATTGTCTTCTATGCTGTTCGTGTGTGTTTAGTCGCTCAGTTGTGTCCAACTCTTTGTGACCCCCACAGACTGCAGCCTGCCAGGCTGCTCTGGTCCATGGGGATTCTCCAGGCAAGAATACTGGAGTATGTTGCCATGCCCTCTTCCAGGGGATCTTCCCAACCCAGGGATTGAACCCAGGTCTCCTGCATTGCATGCGGATTCTTTACCATCTGAGCCACCAGGGAAGCCCATTTTAGCATTTTGGACCTGGGCATAAAATAAACTTATAGTAGGTTTTTACAGGACAATTTGAGTCTCTGGAGTGGTTTGAGGTCCTCAGGAGGCCTGGTGTGCTGCAGTCTGTGGGGTCGCAAAGAGTCGGACACAGCTGAACAACTGAACTGAACTGAACTGAACTGAAGATAATTCTCACTGCCCAACAGTTTTTCATCTAGCTGCTCAGAGGGCCATATGCCCTCACCTCTGATTAATTCTTCCCCCCTGTGCTTTTAAATGGATACTCCTAGTATTAGTCGCTCAGTCATGTCCGACTCTTTGCTACCCCGTGGACTGTAGCCCTCCAGGTTCCTCTGTTCATGGGATTCTCCAGGCAAGAATGCTGGAGTGGGTGTCCATTCCCTTCTCCAGCGGATCTTCCCAACCCAATGATGGAACCTGGGTCTCATGCATTGCAGGCAGATTCTTTACCATCTGATCCACCAATTAACACCTTAATAACAACCAGTCTATAACATTACAGGCTTGAATTTTTTAAATTTATTTTTCAATATATTTTTATTGAGATATCATTTACAAGCTGAAAGGTATGCTTCAGTATTACAGTTCCATTTTCAGAGTCCTGATAAATGTATATACCTGTGTAATCTATACCTCTGTTAAGACAGACCATTTTCATCACCCCCATAAACTCCATGCCCCCTCCCAGTCCATCCCCCACCCACCAAGCATCCAGTATTCTGATTTATTTCACCATAGATTAGATTTGCTTCTTCTAAAGCTTATACATGAAATAACACAGTACGTACTCTTTTGTATGGTCGTTTTTTACTCAACATAATGTTTTTAAAATTCATCCGTGGTGTTGTCTATGTTCATTGTTTATCCATCCTCCTGTTGATGGACATTTGGGCTGTATCCAGTGTGGGGTTATTATGAATAAAGCTACTGTGGATATTAGTGTTCAAGCCCTTTTGTAGACATATGTTCTCATTCTCTTAGATGAGATGCTGGATCATAAGGTAGATGTATGTTTGCCTAATAAGAAACTTTCATACTATTTTCCAAAGTCATGGCACCATCCTACAATACAGTTCCAGTGGCTTCACAATCTTCTTGACATTTGTTGCTGGCAACAAATGTGTTAGTTTTCTATTGCTGTGTAATAAATTACTGCAAACACGGCATCTTAGAGCAGCACAAATATATTAGCTCATAGTTCTACAGGTCAGGAGTCCTGTATGACTCAGTTGAGTTCTATGCTTATGGTCTTAAGGTTGAAATGAAGTATCACCTGGGCTGGGTTCTTATCTGGAGGCTCTTGGAAAAATCCACTTTTGAACTCATTCAGATTGTTGGTTCAGTTCAGTTCCTGTGGTTTCCACACTGGCTATCATTTACAGCAGTTCTTTGCTCCTAGTGTGTGCGTGCTCAGTTGCTCAGTTGTGTCTGACTCTTTACAACTCCATGGACTATAGCCTTCCAGTCTCCTCTGTCCAAGGAATTTTCCAGGCAAGAATACTGGAGTAGGTTGCCATTTCCTACTCTAGGAGATCTTCCTGACCCAGGGATCCAACCCATATCTCCTTCATCTCCTACATTGGCAGACAGATTCTTCACCACTGAGCCAGCTGGGTAGCCCATCTGCACTAGAGGCAGCCTGTATCTTTTTCTCACATGGCCCCTTCTATCTTCAAGTTTGCAAAATACATTGATTTCTCACCCGCTTCCCTAGACTTCCATGCCCCTTGGTTTAAATCTCTCTGTCTTCCTTACTGCTTTTAAAAAGACTCATCTGATGGGGTCAGACTCACCTGAATAATCTCTGTATCTTAAGGTCATTCAACTTAGAAACATAACTGCGTCTGCACACTCTCTTCCCAGTAGTATCTAAATTAATGCTTGATCGAGTAACCAGGGAGCAGAAGTCTTGGGACCATCTTTAGAGTTCTGCCTATCACAGCAGTCCATGATGAAATTTTAAAACCAGCATCACTTTTAATTATCCAGTTCCTTAAAAAAAAACAAAACAGAACATTTATTGCCCGACTAATCGTGGAAATCCTTAAGATGAACTGAAACCCAACAGCCACTCACTTGGGTTTAGGTGTTGTTCCTTCACGGAATCCATGCCTGAATCTGCGGTATACAATTTTTAGGTGCTTCATTCAACCAGTCTCTGTGGTATTTCATCCTTTAGCTTTAGCTATAGCACTCCACTTATACTTTCTCTTTTGCTTGGTAGGGTAGCCACGCTTGCCACAGGTCAACTTCAGAAGGTGGTAGGCTTTAGAGCCACAGTGGCGGCACAGCGTGTGCGTCTTATTCTGACTTTCCAAGCAATGACGTTCGTTTGTCATCTTGCTTCTGCCGCTGAGACCAAAGAGCTATCCGGTTGCTTTTAAAGCCAGAGATTTCAAAAATATTTTCCCGCCAAAGAATTGTATTTACTGTGGCTTCAAGAATTATCCCTTGCCACTTGTGTTCTATGCATTTATAAAACTCCCTGCATTTGAAAACATCTAAGTGCTTCTACACTGAGTTTTGACACCCATCCAACATGATCAAGTTCTCTAGCTGGCAATGATAAGACTGGAATACTTAGACACAGGTTAAAGTGATTTAACCAAGTTGATTTTTGTCGTTTCCTAGGGCCTCATACGGAGAAGGCAAAGGCAACCCACTCCAGTACCCTTGCCTGGAGAATCCCATGGTCGGAGGAGCCTGGTAGGCTGCAGTCCATGGGGTTGCTAAGAGTCGGACACGACTGAGTGACTTCCCTTTCACTTTTCACTTTCCTGCATTGGAGAAGGAAATGGCAACCCACTCCAGTGTTCTTGCCTGGAGAATCCCAGGGATGGAGGAGCCTGGTGGGCTGCCGTCTATGGGGTCGCAGAGAGTCGGACACGACTGAAGTGACTTAGCAGCAGGGCCTCATAGCTGGTTGCAGAACTGAGAATTAATAGTTTAATTTTGGTAACTAGAATAATGGATCTTAGGGATTAAAAGTCCCAAGAACTTTATAGTCAAACCAAAGATCAGAGAAATTAATTCAGAGAGTTGGTTTTTCAGAGATGAGCCCAGAGCTATGTCCCTAGGTTCCTGGGTAGAGCTCTGTTAACTATCCCGCAGTGGGTAGTTAGCCCTTGCTTCTCGAGGGGTATCTTCTCCTGAAAGGGGATTTTGAGGTTTGTTGATTTAAGTCACTGTATAAATCTCTGACGGGCTTCCCAGGTGGCGCTAGTGGTAAAGAACCCGCCTGCGAATGCAGGAGACATAAAAGATTCAGGTTTGATCCCTGGGTGGGGAAGATCCCTGGAGGAGGGCATGGCAACTTACTTCAGTATTCTCCAGTATAGGGTTGCAGGGTTCAGACATGACTGAAGCAACTTAACACGCATCAATCTCTGGAACTCTAGAAAGTATTTATTGAAATAATGCATTATTTCAATAAATTTGCATTGCATGCATGTGTGCTCAGTTGTGTCTGACTCTTTGCAACTTCATGGACTGTGGCCCTCCAGGCTTCTCTGTCCATGGGATTCTCCAGGCAAGAATACTGGACTGGGTTGCTATTCCCTTCTCCAGGGGATCTTCCTGACCCAGGGATTGAACCCAGGTCTCCTTCATTGCAGGCAGATTCTTTATTGTCTGACCCACTGCAGGAAGCCCTAAATTTGCATTAGTATATTAGTATATAGTATTAGTTCCAAATCAAAACTTTTCAACTAACTAAATCCATTCCAAGAAAGGTTATCTTCAATCGGCTTGAAACTAATTGAAGGAGGGAAGGAGCCAGTGAAATTGGCCTGCTTCTATTCAGATGCTAGGGTCTTAGGAGTTCTTGAGTCCATGCTTGAAATCTTTCTGGACTTGGGGACTCTGCATTTCTTCCAACAGAGAATGAAAGAATTGTGTACCTGACTTTCATGCAACTCTCATAAGGCATCTCATATTTTTCAAGATGAATTGCAGATGAACTGATAGCAGAGTCACACAGCTTCCAAGTCAAGACTAGAACCTGGTCACCCTATGGCTTTACAGCAAAAGCAAAGCAGCCCAGACTCTCCTGAAGCTATGTTTTATTTGGCCCACAGAATGGTGGTGCTTTTTTTACTTGAATTCATTTTCAACATTGAAAACTGGAAATTTTCATGTGAAAATTCCAGATGGCCTTTTTTTTTTTTTAGAAGTTGGAGCTCAAGGAACAGTGAGCCCACTTTCTGCAAGGCCCAGGCACTTACTCCAATCCCCCAGGTTCAGCTTAGTCCATTTGCCTTCTCGGTTCTATAGGAACCAGAGTCATGACACCTGTTTCACCCAAGCTGCCATTTTGAGACACCTTGTCAGACTGTTCAAACAATTTCTTATCTGGGTTACACATACCAAATATGTCTGGCACTTGTTTCCTAGCAGTTGAAAATAATGAGCCAGATTTTCAAATAGGTGAGCTACTTCCTGGCATTAATTCTGGCCATTTAAAAGAGTGTTCTCTCTGTAAGCCCTTAGTTACCATGTGGGATGCTCAGCATACACATAATTTCAAAAATTACTCTTTTCTTAATGGGTTTGCTTAGTCATCAGGAAATTTTGACTTCTTAAGTAAATGAAACATTTGGTATTTGTGAAGTCAAAGAATTTATTTAGGATAGCCACCTTGTCATCTGAAGAACTTATATTATGGACTGCATTGTGGCTCCACCCCCCTACCCCCAAAATTCATATATTGAAGTCCTAACCCTCAATATCTCAGAATGTGACTATATTTGGCAATAGGGCCTTTAAATATATACTTAAGTTAAAATGAGACCATTAAAGTGAGCCCCAATCCAACCTGACTCCTGTCCTTATAAGAAGAATTTGGACATGCAAAGAAGCACTAAGGGATAACACAGAGGAAAGACCACACGAGGACACAATGGAAAGGTGGCCACCTGCAAGCTAAGGAGAGAGGCCTCAGGACAAAACAAATGTGTTGACATCTTATTCTTGAACCTCTAGCACCCAGAACTGAGAATATTCATTTCTGTTGCTTAAGACAAGTATTTCGTTACAGCAACCCTAGCTAACTAATAGAGCTTCCTAAGTCATATTTCTTGAGAGGAACCTCTGTTTCACCTTATGAAATGTATGCAATACATTGTTGATTGATAATTCCTCTTGAGTTTATGCAACTAGAAGCCCAAGTTGACTGATGGCTGTGATTCCTTAGCTGCACATAAGAATCATCTGTGGATCCTTTATAACTAACTACAGGATCATCGCCCCAAATTCTGACTTGTTGGTTTGGGGTTGGTCCTGGCCCTCTGGTTTTATAAGCCTCCCAAGCGGTTTGCAGGTACAGACTAAAGTGAGAAATTAACTGATTTAGAGGGAATGATACCCCTCCTAAAGAAGGGCCTGGGTTTCTGCAGTTCTCCCCTGGGAGTCCACAGCTGACCATGCCATCCAAAGGTAGGCAGGATAGATTTACTGCCTGTATAACAAGACCTCTGAGGGCTTTGAGTAAAAATGAGCCTCTGCCCATGGGCCTTATATTAGTGTTGTTGTTGTTCAGTCGCTCAGTCGTGTCCGACTCTTTGAGACCCCATCGACTGCAGCACGCCATGCTGCTCTGACCATCATCTCCTGGAACTTGCTTAAACTCATGTCCATTGAGTTGGTGATGCCATCCATCCATCTCATCCTCTGCTTCCCCCTTTTGCTTTCAGTCTTTTCCATGATCAGGGTCTTTTTCAGTGAGCTGGCTTTTCACATCAGAACCTCCAAATCAGCAAGTGGCCACAGCTCTGCCTATGAGGCACTTAATTCATGTGTGTGGCCTGGCTAGGGTACAGGTTTTGGTGGTGGTGTTTTTTTAAATCTTTTATCTCCCTGCCACTGATACCCTGTGTTTAATTTCTTGTCCCACCTTCCATTCCAGTGGAGGGTGGGGCATTCTAGAAGGTATTCCAGGAAGTTGTGGCTTTCCCTCTGCGCCCTGGGCATAGAGCTTGGAATCAAACAGAAGGAACAGCCATTGCAGGAAGCATGTTCCCAAGGCCCAGGCCCATGTGGTTTTCCCTCCAGCAATGTTGAGATTGACTCCTTTCCTGGCATGCTGGACTGTTCTGTGGATTTCGCTGCTTTTTGCCACATCTCTTACCATTAGAATGCTGTTGTCTGACCTTCGTGGCTATCTAAGCTTGCTGATTTTATTAACTTACTTCCTAGCAATTCTCAGCAGTCTCTCACGAGCTAGGTAGAGTGAAAACATTGCCCTGTACTGTTATTTTCCAAGAGCTGCATGCTCTGTATGCGGAGAACAGTGGTGTTTTTGAGAGTAAAATACAAGTTAGTGCAACTAGGACTGTGTTTGCGCCTTCCTTCAAAACCTCTCCTGCAGTTTGCCGGTGTGTGTCTAATCTCTCTCTCTGCCATCAGGTGTGACATCCTGACCCCATGTCATAACTTCATTCCCTGATAAGTGCTGTCTCGGTAAATTCAACTGTCTCATTGCAGACCGGTCTGACCTGATGAACCACAGAAAACTTTAAGCACATTATGAAGTGCCAGTGAACACTTTTATCACAAAAGCAGAGAACTGGGTCACTTTCAGGACCCCACATTTCCCAAGTGACTCAGTGGTAAAGAATCCACCTGCCAATGCAGGAGACGCAGGAGGACATGGGTTCCATCCCTGGGTTGGGAGGATCCCCTGGAGAAGGAAATAGCAACCTGCTCCAGTATTCTTGCCTGAGAAATCCCATGGACAGAGGAGCCTTGGTGGGCTACAGTCCATGGGATCTCTAAGAGTTGGACACAACTGGGTGACTGAACACACACACACACACACAAATACACGGAATGTGGTTTTAGAGCTGTAAACTCACTGAATCCTTACCTCACAAAGTAGGGACTGTCATGAAGAGTCGGACACAACTGAGCACAGGACCCCACAGATTATTGGAAAAATTTTATAAGGAACTTGAGCCTCAAGTTTTGATTAATTCAAGGTGGTATCATCAAAATCCCCAAAAGGAAAAAAGAACAGTTTGCTGAATTGTAGGTCTAGAGTTTAAGAAAAGTCCAGTGAAACTCAGTATCTCTTAAAGCTGGAGAAAGTTTTGGCCTCATTCAGTGCAGGTAATATTTGTAATTACAATCTTAACCTGATCACCTTAACCTGATTCAAGTGATGATACATTATTACAGCTTTCCTGAGTTAAAGTATTGAAAAGGTATAACCCAGAAAGGGACTTGAACCCACTGTCTTTTAACTGAGATCACAGACGGTCTCAGGGCTTAATAAAGCTCAGGTTCTTGATGTCTCATGGAAGAAAGAATTCAGTGAGAGACAAAGAGATCAATAAAAAGTGGATTAATTTAGAAACACTCCAAAGTGTGGGTCATCTTAGAAGGTAAGAGTGGCACCAGGGTATGGGGTTATCAGTTTTTATAGGAGTGGGTAATTTCACAGGCTAATGAGTGGGAGGAGTATTCCAGCTCTTTGGGAGAAGGGGTGGAGATTTCCAGGAATTGGGCCACTTCTCACTTTTTCACCTTTACTGTTGGCCTCGGAACTGTCATGGAGTCTGGGGTGTGTCATTTAGCTTTGCTGATGTGTTGCAATGAGCTCGTACTGAGGCTCAAGGTCTAGAGGAAGTCAACTCGTCTGCCATCTTGGCCCTAGCTGATTCTAGCCAGTTGATGTTGTTTTTCCTCAGGCTATGTCATTCTTTTTTGTTTGTTCGGCTGTGATGAGCCTTCAGTGATGCACACAGGCTTTCTCTGGTTGTGGTGAGCAGGGTCTACTCTCTCGTTGCGGGGTGCAGGCTGCAGGCTTCTCATTGCAGTGACTTCTCTCATGTCAGAGCGTGGGCTCTAGAGCACTTGGGCTTCAGTAGTTGCAGGTCTTGGGCCCTAGAGCACAGACTCAGTAATTGTGGGCTTAATTGCTCCTCGGCCTGTGGGATCTTTCCAGAGCGGGGATTGAACCCATGTCTCCTGAAATGGCCGACAGATTCCTTACCACTAAGCCACCATGGAAGCCAGGGCTATGTTATTCTTTTGAAGTCTGTGCCCTGCCCGCTTCCCGCCTGATTCAGTATGGCAAAGATCTTCCAACTCTTATATCTTGAAATTTTTTGAAAGTAAATGGCAAACAAGCAGGGATTGGAAGAGATATGTGTACACCCACATTCGTAGGGGTATTATTTACAGTAGCCAAAGGTAGAAGCCACTCAAGCAAGTGTCTATCAACAGATGAATGGATAAGTAAAACGTAGTATGTACGCATAACTTAACATTATGCTCAGTGAAGTAAGCCAGGCACAAATAGAGCAAATACTGTATGATTCCACTTCCATGGGATTACAAAGAGCTGGACACAGCTGAACGACTAACACTTTCACTTTTCACTTTCCACTTATATGAGGTACCGAGGCACCTTCCCCATTTCAGTGAATTATGTCATCATCCAACCAGTTGCTTAAGCTTGAAATCTGGGCATCTTCCTTGAGCTCTTGATTTTTCTTACCACCTCCTACATTTAATCCAAAGTAACAGAGCCTCTGTCTGTCCACTCAAAGACTCGTATACAGATGCTTGTAGCAGAACTTCAGACACATTATGATAAGAGAAAGAAACCGGGCATAAAGAATTACATACTGTATGATTCCATTTATTTGAAATATTTAGAAAAGGCAAATCTGTAGAGACAAACAACAGATCAGGAGTTGCCTGACGTTGAGGGTGAGAGCAGGGATTAGGCATAAGGGAACTTTCTGAGGTGATGAAGATATCCTAAAGCTGGATTATGGCAATGGTTGCAAGAATCTATGGAGTCTCTAAAAATCCCTGATTTATACACTTTCAAAAAGTTAGCCAGGAAAGCCTGGCTGGCTACAGTCCATGGGATCACAAAGAGCTGGACACTTCTTAGCGACTGAACAACAACAACAACAACAACAAAGTTAGCATCTTATTTGGAAAGTAACTTAGATATTTTGTAATGAGTCAAATAGATTTTTTATGGGCAGGATGCAAAGAAACATGGCTGCTTGTATCAGGAAAGAGATTTTAAAGAAGGGTCCACACAAAATTAACAAGGCCCATCCACTCCACTTCCTAACTGTTCTCCCCACTGGCCCTTCTCTTTAATTCTCTCTGGCATTACAATTTAAATGTTTTGATCAGACTCTTCTTACTGTAAATCATTCTGTTACTTCAAGTTAGGAACAAAAAAAGGAAAAGAAAATGTCTTGTTTATCCCCTTCCCCAGCCTGTATTGATAGGAACAGCAAGCTCAAACTGTGTGGGAAATTTCCTGCCTTAAGATTTATTTACTCTCTAAAGAAAAGCTACTTTGATTTCATTATTTTTTTAAGCATACATGGGTTTTAATTTGGTGAGAAAATATCCTTGCCATTAAGAAGATTCTGCCTCATTACCTCTTATAAAAAAGCCCTCCTCCCCAAATTTGCAGAACTAAAGGAAGCATAAATTAAAACAACATTGTTGTTTGTCGCTTTGATCAACAAACACCCATCTCCAAAAGAAAAAAAAACAAAACTGCAAACCAAGCCAGATTCAAAAACAGTCCATTCCCAAAGTCAAAGCAGTCAATATAAACAGCTTAGTCTCCCAACTGGATAAGAAAGAGGAAAAAAAATGGGGGAGGGGGGATGGAGTTGGGGGGTAGGAATAAGAATCGAGAAGGGAAGAAATTTCGATTCCTTACTTTTCCTGTTGGCCTCTCTGTCCTTAATCGTTAGCTCTGTGAGTTTCCATCAGACTTTTGTCTGGGAATTGAGTAGGAAGGACTTGATTCTAAAACAAAGTCTGATGGAGACTGGGCTTCCCAGGTGGTGCTAGTGATAAAGAACACCCCTGCCAGTGCAGGAGACATAAGAGATGTAGGTTCGATTCCTGGGTCAGGAAGATCCCCTGGAGTGGGAACTGGCAACCAACTCCAGTATTCTTGCCTGGAAAACCCCATGGACAGAGGAGCCTGGTGGGCTACAGTCCATGGAGTAGCAAAGAGACACGACAGAAGCAACTTAGCATGTTGAGTAAAGACTTAATGTCATCTGTTCTTTGAACCTCAAAAGCTTCTTTGCCATCCCCTATCACACATAATGTAATTTTTAAACTATCCTATTGGCCAGTGGTTCAAAAAGAGATATTCTCCAAAGACAGAGGAAGATCTCTGTTTCTGCAAATGCCTATGTATTTCTCTTCTGCTTCCTGCTTTTGTCCACATAAAGAGAAAGAATATATGTGTATAACTACGAGGCTTCCCTGATAGCTCAGTTGGTAAAGAATCCACCTGCAATGTGAGAGACTTGGGTTCGATCCCTGGGTTGGGAAGATCCCCTGGAGAAGGGAAAGACTACCCACTCCAGTATTCTGGCCTGGAGAATTCCATGGGGTCCATGGGGTCACAAAGAGTCAGACATGACTGAGCAACTTTCACTCACCAGGCAACTTGATAAGAGAAGAAAAGGGGGATAAGACAGCCAAATGAGCTGTAATTTATTTTCTTCTTTGCAATATATTTGGTTGTGTTATTTTTCCTTTTTTTTTTTTTTTTAAGTTTTCAAAGATTTTTAATTGTGGTTAAAAAAAACATGACATCAAATTTACCATCTTGGGACTTCCCTGGTGGTCCAGTGGCTGACTCTTCGCTCCTAGTGCAGGGGGCCTGGGTTCAATCCCTGGTTGGGGAGCTAGATCCTACCTGCCACAACTAAGAGTTTGCATGCTGCAGCTAAGACCTGGTAGAGCCAAATAAGTGAATAAATAAAAATAAATATTTTTTTAAAAAATGTACCACCTCAGCCATTATGTACAGTCCAGTAGTTAAGTATATTCATATTATTGTGCAGCAGTTCTCCAGAATGTCATCTTGCAAAACTGGAACTCTGTACCCATGAAGGGACAACTCCCATCTCTCCCTTTTACTATTGTTTTTCCGGCTTCCCTGGTTCCTCAGTGGTAAAGAATCCGCCTGTAATGCAGGAGATGTGAGTTTGATCCCCGGGTCAGGAAGATCCCCTAGAGAAGGAAATGGTGAAGCACTGAGTGAGTAGTCTTGCCTGGAGAATTCCATGGACAGAGGAGCCTGGCAGGACAGTACATGTGGTCGCAAGAGTCGGACACAACTTAGCGACTAAACCAACACCACCACCACTGTTATTTTTAAACTGGAATTGAAAAGATGGTCTTCTGGTTCTGTACAATGTCTGCATTACCTGGTATGTCAGGAAGTCAAAATTTTCAAGTGTTTCTTAGGTAATGTGAAAGATAGCTGTTTTCCATGAACAGTCATCCCTTGTTTACGTTTGTCTAGGTCGTTCATCTTTTCTTCTCTCCTACACATCCTAAGATAGGTGATTGATTGTTAGTCTCTCAGTCGGGTTGCCATTTCCTTTTTCAGGAGATCTTCCTGACCCAAGGATCGAACCTATGTCTCTTGCATCTCTTGCCCTGGCAGCAGATTCTTTATCAACTGGGCCACCAGGGAAGCCCTGGTGAGGAAGAAAGCAAATCCGGTTCTTAAACCCTTAGCAGGCTGGCCTTTCTGACTCTCCCCCTAACATGGGGATCAAAGATGTGAGTTGTCCTCTAATCATGGAGAAACTTCCTCCTTACCAGGAGCACCAGTAAATTTCCAGAAGCCACGTCCTCCTGCCCTTCCTATCCTCCCCTTTCCCTCCACTCTCTAGCAACTGTGACTCGCTGGTTTCTGGTCTCACGGTTCATGCCAGCTGCCAGGGTCCCCATTTGGGTTGGCTCCAGTTTTCTGAAGCCTGGCAGTTAGTTAATAAGAAAACTAGGATGTAAATCACGGCTCGGACAGTTTCCTGTGGGGGAGCTTTTAAGTTCCCATCAGATCTTTTCATTCATTCCAGCTCATGAAGAGGAGACCGATGCTCTCTTCAGACACAAATGTGAATATAGACCAGAGATAAACAAGGCGGGGTGCCGGCAGGAAGCTGGAGGGAAGCTTAAAGACAAGATGCTTAGCATTGGCTTTCATTCTTTTGCCTAAAACTCATCCATTTAATGAACTGATAGAGGAAGTGTTCTCACTTGACAATTAGTAATATGAAATTTCCACTGGTATTTTTTAAAAAACAAGTTTTAAAGCACTGTTTGTTTTGTTAACTCACTATAGTTCCAAAACTCTGATGGAACATTTATTGAGGATTTATTCTGTACCATGAGACTTCCCTGGTTGCTCAGTGTAAAGAATCTATCTGTAATGCAGGAAATACAAGAAACTCCAGTTTGAGCCCTGGGTTGGGAAGATCCCTGGAGGGGAACAATGGCAACCCACTCCAGTATTCTTGCCTGAAGAATCCCACGGACAGAGGAGCCTGGCAGGCTACAGTCATAGAGTTGCAAAGAGTCATACAAGACTGGACTGAAGCGATTGAGCATACACACATGCATCCTCTACCATGCCCTGCAACAGACATGGATAAGAAGGATGTGGTCCCTGCCTTTTAGAATCTAACCGTCCATCTAGTTGTCAGAACCCTGGAGTATATTACACTAGAGAAGGCTGTTACAGGCTAAGAAACAGAGTCAGGCAACCCTTGAGTTCTGTAGAGGATGAGATAAGGTAAGTGAAGCACTCAGCGGAGAGACATAGTGTTTGTTAAGTGACAAAGTTTATTAATATCAATAATAGCATCATCCAGATAGATATTAGCTCCCAGGAGTAGATGTAATACAGAGCGTACACTCTGTATTAAAACAAATAATGCTTCCAAGCTGTGTATAAGTACCAAAACTTTAGTCTATAAATTCCAAGAGCTGGGGTAAGGCTAGAAAGGTTGGGGAAACGTTTTAAGAGACTAGGACTTAACATAAACAAAGAGAACAAAAACAACATGGACTCATGAAAACAAGGTGATGGGCATGGGTGTAATGACCTGGAAGCATTAATTCACCCAGTACCAGCATGTGCCATGCACCTTGGGCATCGAGATGAAGGAGTTGTAATCCCTTTCCTAACACACCTAATCTGGGAGGGGAGATTTTTGTTTAATGACACCAGTGGCTCTGTTCAAGGTAAAATGTGATAAGAGCTATAGAAGATGATTCAATGCTGTATTTTTGAACATTCAGAGGTAGGAGAAATTGCTTTTGGTTAAGAATAACAGATCAAATTGCCAACATCCACTGGATCATGGAAAAAGGAAGAGAGTTCCAGAAAAACATCTATTTCTGCTTTCTTGACTATGCCAAAGCCTTTGACTGTGTGGATCACAATAAACTGTGGAAAATTCTGAAAGAGATGGGAATACCAGACACCTGACCTGCCTCTTGAGAAACCTACATGCAGGTCAGGAAGCAACAGTTAGAACTGGACATGGAACAACAGACTGGTTCCAAATAAGAAAGGGAGAACATCAAGGCTGTATATTGTCACCCTGCTTATTTAACTTGTATGCAGAGTACATCATGAGAAATGCTGGGCTGGAAGAAGCACAATCTGGAATCAAGATTGCCAGGAGAAATATCAATAACCTCAGATATGCAGATGATTCCACCCTTATGGCAGAAAGTAAAGAGGAACTAAAAAGCCTCTTGATGAAAGTGAAAGAGGAGAGTGAAAAAGTTAGCTTAAAGCTGAACATTCAGAAAACGAAGATCATGGCATCTGGTCCCATCACTTCATGGGAAATAGATGGGGAAACAGTGGAAACAGTGTCAAACTGTATTTTGGGGGCTCCAAAATCACTGCAGATGGTGATTGCAGCCATGAAATTAAAAGACGCTTACTCCTTGGAAGGAAAGTTATGACCAACCTGGATAGCATATTGAAAAGCAGAGATATTACTTTGCCAACAAAGGTCCGTCTAGTCAAAGCTATGGTTTTTCCTGTGGTCATGTATGGATGTGAGAATTGGACTGTGAAGAAAGCTGAGTGCCAAAAAATTGATGCTTTTGAACTGTGGTGTTGGAGAAGACTCCTGAGAGTCCCTTGGACTGCAAGGAGATCCAACCAGTCCATTCTGAAGGAGATCAGCCCTGGGATTTCTTTGGAAGGAATGATGCTAAAGCTGAAACTCCAGTACTTTGGCCACCTCATGCAAAGAGTTGACTCATTGGAAAAGACCCTGATGCTGGGAGGGATTGGGGGCAGGAGGAGAAGGGGACGACAGAGGATGAGATGGCTGGATGGCATCACCGACTCGATGGACATGAGTTTGAGTGAACTCCGGGAGTTGGTGATGGACAGGGAGGCCTGGCGTGCTGCGATTCATGGAGTCACAAAGAGTCGGACACGACTGAGCGGCTGAACTGAACTGAACTGAAGAATAAGAGAAGTTTCATTGAGTAAAGACTATATTTTGCAGGTCCTGAGAGGTTGGCAAGAATTTCCTTAGTAGAAATTGGAGTTGAAGAAGGAACCTCCATCCAGACAATGGAAAATGTGAGTCAAGTGCTAAGGAGGGAAACCAAGGCATGCTTGCAAAATGGTAATTACTGGACTCATTGACAAAATTCAGTGAGTCAGTATGGATGGAATCAAGCAAAGTGAAATGTCCTTCATTTGGGAAAAAGCACAATTTTTAAGGGGAAAATATAGTAACTTTCCATTTACTCAAGGGAAAGAAGAATATTTTGGAGTGATCTGAGGCTTTCCTCATATTCCACTAGACATATAGGCAAAAAGTATTTTTAAGTAGCTTTCTTTATCTTGGTGCTCTGAATGGCACTAAAGTCTCTACCTACACAGGATAAATGTGCCCATTTTCCTTCATCCTCTACAATAGTAGTCCCCAGTGTTTTTGGTGCCAGGGACTGGTTTTGTAGAAGACAGTTTTTCCATAGATGGGATGGGAGTGGAGGGAATGTTTTCGGGATGATTCAAGTGCATTACATTTATTATGTACTTTATTTCGATCATTATGACATCAGCTCCACCTCAGATCATCAGGCATTAGATCCCAGAGGTTGGTGACCCTTGCTCTAGGAAACAGCAAGACCTCGTCCTCTGGTGAAAGTGGCTTGGCCTGCATTCTCTTGGTCATGCAGGATGGTGTGAGCA
Organism: Bos taurus; assembly: GCF_002263795.3. Classification (NCBI taxonomy): domain Eukaryota; kingdom Metazoa; phylum Chordata; class Mammalia; order Artiodactyla; family Bovidae; genus Bos; species Bos taurus. Next base: position 91,556,928 of record NC_037333.1, read on the forward strand.
CAAGGCCTAGGCTTCAGAGTCAGGCAACTGTTTTAACTCTTCATTTCTGCCCCTTCTACACTTTGACCTTAGCAAGTTACATAAAATCTGAGCTTCCGTTTCTCTTCTGTAAAACAGGACTAGAAATGGCTACCCTGAGGTATTGTTGTAAAAATTAGAAATAAGGTATATAAATCCCAAGGCAGGAGTAAAACTAATACTGGGCACAAAATGGATGGTGACTGGTACTATTACTCATAGGCTACGCTCAGCTGTTTCTGGTCTACCATTGAGAAACGGCAGCCAGCAGCCTGCAAGGACCTGCCCAGGACTCTGCTATCGTATTGCCTTTGGTCAATCAAACACCCTCTGGACACCTCCCACAGGTGCTGATTATAAGAACTTTAAAAATAAATTTTCTCCCCCATCTTATCTTCTGGTTCCTAGGCAGGAGCAACTAAAGTATGCTGAATAATGCTGACATCCGGCTTGGAGTAGAAAAGTTTCCTGAACACCTGCTGGGAGAAAGTTGTACTTAAAAGCAAACAAGCTGGAAAGCAGAGAACGTTTTTCCTCTTAGTGGAATCTACATGTGAAAGTATAAAATAAAACTGTGTGACTTGAGGCAAATGAAAAAAGCCTAGTAAATGAACTATTAATCATAGTGCTTGGTGACTAGACTCTTTTTTTTAAAGCACATTGTTTGTAGCTTTTTTAAAAAATAAGGGGAGACAAATTGGCTTAAGTCAGTAGTTAAAATGAGACTGCCAAAAAAGTAAACAGAAGCTGCATTTCTTTGTTTTTATTTGCAGAGCTAGAGACCCCAATACTTCAAGAACAATGAAGTTGCCCACTAGGTAGTGGAAAACTTTTATTTTCAAAAATAAGTTTACAAATGAAGATAAGGTAATTAAAAAAAAAAAAAACTAAGAGATTTAACTCCCTTTAAAAAAATATGTAGACATTAAATACCATGCTGCCTAAATTTCATTAACAGTAAATTATCAAAGCAAGTCATTTACATTTTAAAAATTCCGGTTGGTTTTACCCTAACAGCCTTTCTTGTTTTTATCTCTTGAAGTTATACTTTTGTAGCACCATGGGTTGTTCTTAAAGCAGCGTTTAGCAATGTTGATGTCATTTAAATACTTAAAATACTTATGTATATTTAGGGTTTCCCTTGTGGCTCAGCGGGTAAAGAATCTACATGCAATGCAGGAGACCTGGGTTCGACCCCTGGGCAGGAAGATCCCCTGGAGAAGGGAAAGGCTACCCACTCCAGTATTCTGGCCTGGAGAATTCCATGGACTATGTAGAGTTGGACACAACTGAGCGACCTCCACTTTCACTTTTCACTTTCAAGACTTCCTATAATACAAACTTAGGAAGAAAACCTAGTCAGTAGAATTGATGTCTTGATGCTATGAATAAGATGTCCTTTTTGAAAGGCCTAAAATTCTGGATATGATAGAAAGACCAAATCAATTAAAAGAATAATAATTTGGTTTTGTTGATGTTTTGTATCATTATGAAGAAATAATTGTTGGTGTTTTTGATGAATTCTCTTTGTCAGGGGAGGAGCTCTTTACAATAAAAAAGAGTTTGTAAGTAGTGGAATATCATGGTGCCTTTAGACATTAAGACACATTTCTTTTTTGGAAAAAAGATTTATTTGTTTATTTTCTTTGATGGGGGGAGGCTGTGCTGGGTCTTCATTGCTGCAAGCAGGCTTTCTCTAGCTGTGGTGAGCATGCTTGGTGCATGCTCCGGCTTCTTATTGCAGTGAATTATCTTGTTGCGGAGCACAGGCTCTAGGTGCACAGGCTTCAGCAACTGCAGTGTGTGGGCTCAGTAGCTGTGACTTGAGGTCTCTAGAGCACTGGCCCAGAAGTTGTGGCTCACGGGCTTAGTTGCTTTGAGGCATGTGGGATCTTCCTGGGCTAGGGATTGAACCAGCTGGCCTTTGCCATTGCAAGGCGGATTCTTGACCACTGGACCCCCAGGGAAGCACCAAGTTACATTTCTAGAAACCATTTGTTCAATATGTATGCCAGTTTATCACAGTATCACCTGTCTTTGTTTCCAGTTGTGCTTTGTATTTATATATTACATATGATTAGATTCAGATACTCAACTAGACCATAAAACACCCCTCCTATGGCCCCATAGGCATGCAGCTGTTTTCTTCTCAAGTCTACGCTGCCCAGTCTTTCTTCCTTTTCTTCTCTTATCTCCTGCATTGTCTCAGTGGCAATTTCTCCCCACCCAGCCACCACGCAGGCACTCAGACAAGGAAGCAGTCCTTGTTAAAATACAAGCTGCAAACCAGTGGCAGAAATTGCACTGCATTGCATCCCTAAATTGATTATGCCTCCCTTTCCTCACACCTTTCCCCAGTCCTTATTTATCTTCATCTATATCTTCATTAACTTATTAATATTTTTCTAGAAAGAAAAAAAAATAAGGTTTACACCTTTCATCAAAACATTTTGGGTTATGTCCCAGAAAAGATTTCAATCCTCAGTTCTTAGGCTTCCTAGGCACCATCAATGCAGACACTCAGCTCCCTTGATAGAAAACAATGTTCACGCTTGTGTGCAGGCCCAGGTTAGGCTGAGAATGCTGGCTGGCTTAGCCTTGATTGCCCTTGGCCACTCCACCTCCCCAGTCTCCTGGTGACAAGGACGTACTGGTATTTGAAAGCACTCCAGCTGAACCCATGCTCTTAAGGACCCGTCACTTCTGGAGTTTTAACTTTCAGGGTTCTGGGCTGACAGTTCTCATTGTCACCTAGATCACATGTCTTTTTCTTTTTCCCCTTCACATACCAAGCACACTTCACCTTCTTCCGGAAGGTTGCTGCCGCTGATGGGAGGTGGCAGCTGTTCACAGTTCACGTCAATCCTGTTTGGAGCTTTAGGACTTAAAAGGGAAAACCCTTTTGCCAGCACGACTATAGTCACTTTTAAGCTAGTGAGATTTCATTGTTTGAATTGTGCTTGACCTGAGCACTTTTTACAAGTGAATTTACAAAGTGGCTTTTCTCCCATGAAATTTGGACCAAAATTGAAATGAATATCCAGAACTGAAGATTTTACCATCATTCTCTGGCATGGTCATCATTCTCCTCTATGCAAAGTTAACTGTGATTATAAGTACAGCCTAACATTGAATATTCATTGGAAAGGCTGATGCTGAAGCTGAAGCTTTAACACTTTGGCCACCTGATGTGAAGAGCCAACTCAGTGGAAAAGACCCTGGTACTGGGAAAGATTGAAGGCAGGAGGAGAAGGGGACGACAGAAGATAAGATGGTTGGATAGCATCACCCACTCAATGGACCTGAGTTTGAGCAAATTCCAGGAGATGGTGAAGCCAAATTCCAGGCAAGCCTGGTGTGCTGTATAGTCCATGTGGTCACAAAGAGTTGGACATGACTTAGCGACTAAACTGAACTGACTGAACATTGAATAGGCAGGCATTATGCCAGGCATTCTTCTAAGTGTATCATATAAAGTTTTACATCTAAAAGTCCAGCAAGTGTATGACTCAGGTTCAGTTTTAGCTCTCATTTTATAGAAGAGAACATTGCTTCAGGGAGCTGGTAATGACCAGCCTGAGGTCACATAGTAGGTGCTATGGCCAGGATTCAAATCTGAATATTCTCCTCCCAGAGACTGCACTATTAACCACGATGCAACACTGAACCCACAGGAGTGGGAGCCCACCCTAGTGGTAAAATCAATGAGCCCATCACTTCCCATTCAGTTCATCCTTCACATGCCACCAGCATGACTTCTTGAAGGTACAGATCCAATCATGACACTATCGGAAAGTGTTTCTCACTGCCTACAAAGGAAAGTCTAAATCCTGAAAGTGATCTAAAAGCCTCCTCTGCTACCATCTGCCTCTGTAGCTATGCTGTTCACCACCTGCCCATTCCTGCCATGTTTCTTCCGGTTCCCCAATCGGTCTGTGCTATTTGATACTTCGGGACCTTTAAACATGTTCCATCCTGACCTTTTCCTCCTCTCTTCCTACCCAAGTGAGCTCGTGTACATCCTACAGAACCTGTCTCAAACAGCTTCTCTACATCCTTCCCGGACATAAATCTCCTCTCCTCTATTTGCTACCAGCACATACATCTATTTAGTGAGATAAAAAGAGATACTATGTTTGAGCTCTTGTGTGCTAGGCACGGGGATAGGGCTGAGCACTTTGCATGGTTACCCCACTCCAGTACTCTTGCCTGGAAAATCCCATGGATGGAGGAGCCAGGTGGGCTGCAGTCCATGGGGTCGAGAAGAGTTGGACACAACTGAGCGACTTCACTTTCACTTCTCACTTTCATGCATTGGAGAAGGAAATGGCAACCCACTCCAGTGTTCTTGCCTGGAGAATCCCAGGGATGGAGGAGCCTGGTGGGCTGCCGTCTATGGGGTCGCACAGACTCAGACACGACTGAAGTGACTTAGCAGCAGCAGTAGCAGCAGCAGCAGTGGTTACAAATCTTGAGCCAAAAACACAATTATGGGAGAAATGTATCTGTTTCCTTAAAAAAAAAATAGACTATAATTTCTGTTTTGAGACCTCATTCAGCAAGGAGACACAAGCAGTGTCAGCCAACCCATCTCTTCCAGCTCCTAAGGTTGCAGCTGAGTTGTGAGGTGCTGAGACAAAGTCCAGGTGTGTATGTGTGTGTGTGTGTGTATGTTGTAGGGAAGTTGGATAAAGTTGTCCCTTTGGTCTCCATGTCACCATCTCCCCATGCTGGTGTCTGACATGTCTGATCACATCCAAGTTGGGGTAGTGGTGTCTGCAGCCTCCTCAGATCCATCAGGCACCTGTGCCCTCCTTGGGTTTACCAGACACCTTCTGCTTCTCCTGGACCACTCTGGGTTAGGAGGATTGGTGAAAGCCTGAGCCTCTCTCCTGCCCAGCTGTACTGCATAGACATTTCTTTGATTCCTCCTCTGTGCTGAGTTCCCAGCAGGTCTTGGATTGAGCCAATTCTCCAGGCTTTTGCTTGGGATCGGAACCCCCGTAGTTTCTGCTCTCAAATCATTTCACCTACCTGGAGCTTCCATCTTGCATTGGGTAGCATTTAGAGGGGCTCCAGCTTCTAGCTCCCCTTCACTTCCCTTCTGACTCTCCTTGCCCTTCTTTATTCATTCTAGAAAGCTGTAATGTCTTTTGGAGAAAAACTGGCTCTAACTGAGTATTCTTTCAGATCTTAAGTCTGGATTCTTTTATGATATAAAAATTCTGCTGAGTCATCCCTTCCTTGGTCAGTCAGTGACACTAACTGGGAGGAAAGACAGGACTATGAGGAAATCCATTGGCGGGAATAAGAACCATTAATATCTCACAGTTACTCCTGCCTCCCAGAGACACACACTGAATGATTGGTTCATATAATCTTTGCAAAAACCAATGGGAGGTGTAATTATTCTTATTTTATAGAGGAAAAACTAAGGCTTAGTGAGATCAATTAACCTCGCATACTGCTAGCAAGCTCTTGAATCCAATTCATGCTCTTGACCATAAGACCTAACTATCCTTATCACCTTCTACTGAAATAATTTCTTTAGATATCTGAGTTTCCCAGTAAATTGAGCTCCTTGAAGTCAAGACTACAACCTCATCCATCCTGTATGCTTCATACCTTGCAGTTAGCAGGTGCACTTAGTAAGTGGTATTTGAACTGAAATGGATGAAGGAGAGAGAAGGAAAAGGCAGAGGTGGAGAGGAAAAGGTAAATGGGAAAATTCTCTTATCTAAGCTCTTCTGTGAGCTTAGAAAGTTCTGAGAATCCTACACAACTTTTAAAGGAAATAAAATGAAACTGTATTTTCTGACATGGAGTTGTTGTTGTTCAGCTGCTCAGTCATGTCCAACCCATGGACTGCAGCACACCAGTCCTCCCTGTCCTTCACCATCTCCCAGAGTTTCCTCAAACTCATGTCCATTGAGTCGGTGATGCCATCCAACCATCTCATCCTCTGTCATCCCTTTCTCCTCCTGCCCTCAGTCTTTCCCAGCATCAGGGTCTTTTGTAACAAGTCAGCTCTTTGCATCAGGTGGCCAAAGTATTGGAGTTTCAGCTTCAGCATCAGTCCTTCCAGTGAATAGTCAGGGTTGATTTCCTTTAGGATTGACTGGTTTGATCTCCTTGCAGTCCAAGGGGCTCTCAAGAGTCTTCTCCAATACCACAGTTCAAAAGCATCCATTCTTCGGTGCTCAGCTTTCTTTTATAGTCCAATTCTCACATCCATACATGACCACTGGAAAAACCATGGCTTTGACTAGATGGACCTTTGTTGGCAAAGTAATGTCTCTGCTTTTTAATATGCTGTCTAGGTTGGTCATAGCTTTTCTTCCAAGGAGTAAGCATCTTTTAATTTCATGGCTGCAGTCACCATCTGCAGTGATTTTGGAGCCCAAGAAAATAAAACCTGTCACTATTTCCATTGTTTCCCCATCTATTTACCATGAAGTGATGGGACTGGATGCCATGATCTTAGTTTTTTGAATGTTGAGTTTTAAGTCAACTTTTTCACTCTCCTCTTTCACCTTCATCATGAGAGGTGTCTGAAATTATTAAATGAAAATGCATGTTAGAAAACAGTGTGATCATCTATTGGAAAAAATATGTTAATATTAACATACAAAATGATAACATGTCAGCATCCATAAAAGAGAAGAGCTGGAGGAATTTCCACCCAACAATGGATAATGATTTGGGGAGCAATTTAGGATTACATGGGACATTCATTCTATATCTGTTATTTCTGTAATACTTGAATGTTTATAAAGAATATTATCCATTTTTAAATTAGGAATATCAATGTTTAAAAAGAAAAGCATGTTATCCTATTACAGATTTTACACTGTACTGTATACTGATCACCTTACATTGGAGCAGGTAATTATAATGACATAAACAAGTACAGGAAATGCTTCTCTATTCTTTCAAAATGACAATACACATCTTGCATCATACCATGAATCCCCCCATGAGCCTGTTAAGTAGGTATTCGTGGTTAACACTTTGAGCTGTGCTCTCTTCCATCCTGGTGTGAATCCTGGCTCTCTGTCTTAGTACCCATATGACCCCGGGCAAGTTCCTTAATCACTGTGTCTTTTCTGTGTCACTACGTATAGGTCTGCCTCTTGCCTTTTAAATGCTGCACGATATGCTTCACAATTAATTTAACCATTTTCTATATGTACATTTAGGTTGTTTCCAGTCTCCAGGACGTGTTTCAGTCTTTCAAACTAGAAAGAATATTGTCAATCCTTGTCTCCAGTATCACTTGAAGCTGCTGACCTGTTGCTTAATCAGTGAACCACCCTTCCCTGCTAACATTGAAAATGGCCTTTATCTCTTATATTTCCATTTTGCTGTCTTCCTTCACCGACAAAAACTGTCCTTCTGCTAGTTCTGTTCTTCATTTCGCTTCTGTTTAGACCTATACAGATTTGAAGGAGAAGGCAATGGCACCCCACTCCAGTACTCTTGCCTGGAAAATCCCATGGGCAGAGGAGCCTGGTAGGCTGCAGTCCATGGGGTCGCTAAGAGTCGGACATGGCAGAGAGACTTCACTTTCATGCATTGGAGAAGGAAATGGCAACCCACTCCAGTGTTCTTGCCTGGAGAATCCCAGGGATGGAGGAGCCTGGTGGGCTGCCGTCTACGGGGTCCCACAGAGTCGGACACGACTGAAGTGACTTAGCAGCATACAGATTTGATACTGGATCCTACAGCTGACCCACAAAACCATGCTTGCTGCTGTTGAGTGCTGTGTGTGTGCTTAGTTGCTCAGTCGAGTCCAACTCTTTGCAACCCCATGGACTGCAGCCTGCTGGGCTCCTCTGTCCATGGGATTTCCCAAGCAAGAGTACTGGAGTGGGTTGCCATTTCCTTCTCCAGGGCATCTTCCCAACCCAGAGACTGAACCTACGTCTCCTGCATTGCAGGTGGATTCTCTACCATCTGAGCCACCAGGGATGCTGTACGGACATGCATTTGTAGTGTCGCAGATAGTAACTGAACTTTGGCCTACCTAGTCCTTCCCTATTTTCCTTGGGTTCTGACCTTTGCAAGATTCTAAATAGCTTTCTTGGTAATAACTAGGTTGCATAAAGGTCTTTACTTGGGGCCCTGGTCCTGAGGCTACAAAGAACAGCAGGAAACACAGAGGTGCTCTTGTCAGTATGAATCAGCTGCTAGCAGCAGAAGATGCCTTCAACGAAGAGAGAGAGTGAGGAAAGTGTCAGCTCCGAGGACTTGCAGGCTTACTGGGCTATTTATGAGAAAGGTCTCTGTGAGAGAGGGTAACTAACTCTGAGAAGCTGAAAGTATATAGGGTTTCCCCCTTTCCTGTTACAATCATCACTTCATGAAATAAAGTCTTTCCCAGGTTTAAAGCAGTCTTAAATGTATTTCCTTACTTTCAATATCCATTTTAACATTTTATTCAGTTAGGATGGTTGTTCACTTGTTTTTCACATTTTTCTGTGAGTGGTTCAAAAAAATAAAAATATTTGCCAAAGTGAATATTACATTCGAAGTTATGAAAAGTTCACATTAAACCCAAATAAATAGCCATTTGAGAAGGGAGGACCCCATATGTTCTTCCTAATATTTTCTCTCTGAATCAATCAAGAGTATTATTTCTGATTTTCAATATTCAACAGATTTTGACACTGTTTTTCTAAGGTGTCAACATCCAAAAGAAGAGCACAGATGAAACAGGGAATTTATTGTATAGCTATGGCAAGAGCTTATAGTTGCTGTTACTGTTACTATTTAGCAAAGAGTCATGTTTCAAATACTTACATTCTTCATATGAAAACTTTATTTACTTGGAATAATAGAAAAAGGCCAAACTGAATTGGTAAGAAGTAATGGTTGACTGGATTTCCCTGGTGGCTCAGGTGGTAAAGAATCTGCCGACATTGTGAGCCACCTGGATTTGATTCCTGGATTGAGAAAATCCCCTAAAGAAGGAAATGGCAACCCATTCCAGTATCTTTGCCTGGGAAATCCCATGGATAGAGGAGCCTAGCGGGCTATAGTCCATGGGATCACATAGAGTTGGACATGACTGAGTGACTAACCCCACCTCCACCTGAATAACTGACTATTCCTAAGTGACATTTAAGAAAGTACAATATATATTAAAAACTTATTACCGTAATATAGAAAAGAAGCTAAATTTGTGAAATAAATTCAAATCCAAATCACATATATGATTTCTATATGTAGTTTCTTTAAAGATATAACTAAATGTATTAGACTAAAATTTAAAAATTCAAAGAATAACTGCTGAGATTGGAATTTAGAGACATATGGCAGTAATCCTAAATGTCTTAAGCTTTTTGTTTGAAAAAGACACTCATTCTCACAGGTTTCTCCTTAGTAATAAGACCTGATAATCGTAGTGGAAAGACAAACTTTTAAATGTGTATACAGAATGAATCAGACCATTCGAATTGTGTCAGGTCCTTAATCAGTATAGATTAATATAATGTGATTTTAAATATTTTTAGGTTATCATATTTAACTCAAATTGAAATTTGGGTTTGCAGGTTAAACTAATTAAGAAAAGTGGGAAGGGACTTCCCTGGTGATCCACTGGTTAAGATTTCACTTTCTAATGCAGGAGGTGAGGGTTCAATCCCTGGTTGGGGAGCTAAGATCCCACATACTTCTGGCCAAAAAACCAAAACATAAAACAGAAGAAATATTGGAACAAATTCAATAACTACTTTAAAAATGGTCCACAACAAATATATATATATATATATATATATATATATATATTTTTTTTTTTTTAAGAGAGAGAGGTGGGAAGAAAAGGAATTGGCGAAAGTTGGGGAGGAAAGGGCAAAAATGTGCCTCTGACCAAGTGTAAACCATATGGTACGTAAATTATGTCATAATGCGTGTGTGTTTAGTTGCTCAGTCATGTCCGACTCTTTGCAGCCCCATGGACTGTAGCCTGCCAGGCTCCTCTGCCCGTGGAATTTTCCAGGCAAGAATACTAGAGTCAAATTTCCTACTCCAGGGGATCTTCCTGACCCAGGGATTGAACCTTCATCCCTTGCGTCTGGTCTCCTGCATTGGCAGGCAGATTCTTTACCACTAGCACCACCCTGGGAAGCCTTATATCATAATAAAGATGTTTAAAAGAATCATAACTTTAAACAAAAGAAAAAATATGCAAACAGCAGGTTGCGGATTGGCCAAGCAAACCCTTTCTCTAAGATTAGGTTGTGTATTTTTCATATTTGTTACCCCCTCGTAAAATATTGTAGCATGTTTAAAGCTTTATTTCTTGATCAGTATATCTGTTTTCACTAGAAAAAATAAAACGCTCTGGATTCTAGTGTAATGCACTATTTCTGGGAGTGATCTTGATGTCGGAACTAAAAGGCAGCATGACTTGACAGAAACCGTCTTGGCATTTATCCATATATACACCTGATACGTGTAACTGGTTTACAGTCATTTATCATTTATGCTTTGGGAGGAAGGGATGGGCCATTTTGAAGGGGAACTGAAGGACCCGGTGAGGGAACTTACTCCTAGCTCAAACAGAGCGCAGTTTGCCGAATTTTCTATTGCTGTGTAGATTTTTTCATTTCCAATCTCACCTTTGATCCCAGGAGATAATTTGTTTTCCTTTTATCTACAAGTATCTGGCAATACATCTAAATTATAGGTAGAAGTAAAAAGTGTTTTTCCAGAACCTGTGGTACAGCGGAAGCCCAGGAATTCCTGTCATAGTGATGGATTTAACCGGTGTCATGAAGTCTATGTGGGAGGTAAAAATTGGATCTAAAGTGTTTCTAAAACATTTTTTTTTAATTGCAGTATAGTTGATTTACAATGTTATGTTAGTTTCCAGTGTGCAACAAAGTGGTTTAAATATATATATATATATTCTTTTCCATTATAGGTTATCACAAGATATTGAATATAGTTCCCTATGCTTTTCAGCAGGACCTTGTTTATTTTATATATAGTAGTTTGTATCTGCTAATCCCGAACTCCTAATATATCCCTTCCCCCCTTTCCCCTTTGGTAACCATGCATTTATTTTCAGTGGCCACAGTGTGTTTTGAATCGCCAATTTAAAGTGATGTTTTGCACAAGAGTAGAGGAATCTGGTCCAGCCTTACAAGGTTTCACCTGACCCTGGGCACTCAGGAAACAAGGTAGCAGGGCAGCAGGGGAGGAGGTCTTATCTCCTCTGCCTACAGAGCTCCTGGCTGCGTCCTCAGTTAATACGCCTTACTTCCTTGACATGGCAGCAGCTGCAATGTGCTTTCTAAGCAGTAAGGACTGACCACCTTGTTTAAAGCTTAAGTTCTGAGCATCATCTGCTTCCACCTAAATCTAGATCCCCACAGGACATTAGGACACAGAACAGGCAACATTAGCCTCCCTGCTTCTAACACCTAGCAACAATGTGGGTGGGTACTCCTCTGGCTGTGTGGCAGGTGTATATATATTTGTACATGCCTGTGATACCATGACAGAGAAGGACATGGCACCCCACTCCAGTGTTCTTCCCTGGAGAATCCCAGGGACGGCGGAGCCTGGTGGGCTGCCGTCTATGGGATGGCATAGAGTCGGACGCGACTGAAGCGACTTAGCAGCAGCAGTGATACCATGATGCAAAGAAAATACAACTTCAAGGGGAGGGGGGTAATACCTTGGGGGAGGGGGAATCCCGTTCTTGAAAATATCTATAAAGAGGTTTATTTAGTAGTTTTTGTAGCCCCCAATTCTTCTGCATTGTGCCAGGATATTATAAAAAGCACAGCCAAGTAAAGGCAAATAATATTAACTCTATGGGAACTGAGGTTTCTAGTTCCTACCTAATTAGACATTCTCTTTTCTGGGTCTATATGTGTGTTTATCACCCTAAATATAGAACCTGATATATATAAAATAATATATTAAAAACTACTATATATAAAATAAAATTTTAACAGGCATTCTGCTTGAGGGAGAAGAAATAAAGCCAATTTCAAACCTTACTGTTGATCCCTGGAGATGCATGTGAAAGTCATTAAGAAACGCACTTTTTACAGAAAAAAAAATTTTTTTTCCCACCTCTGTTAGAGGCTGGAAGAGTCTTTAAAGAAAGATGAAACTGAAAATAGCACCACACCCTCCTTAAGAATATTAAAGGAGTACCTCTATCTCAATGCAAAATAAATTCAGGTGTGTATACTGCCTAAGACCCCAAAGTTTGCAAAGCTGAATCCAGAATTTCCTGTAAGATTACAGTCATAACCTGTTAATAATCACCTGTTCCTCATCTAGAGATGATGCTCAGGAAACAAAAGAACTGGGAAGGGAGGTTTCAACAGCATTAGCTATCAGAAACAACCTGAAGCTCTCCAGTTGATTTATACGGGAAAAAGAACACACGGAGAAAAAGGATGGCTATTTTCCATGTAATGCGAGCTTTGTTTTTTGTTTTTTTTAAAGATGTGAACTTTTTACCTTGTTCATTCATGCTTCATTTGATCAATTACTAACTATATAGCCCCTGAAAAGCGAGCGCGGGCTTTTTGAAATGGGTATTTTGTTCTGGGATCCCCCCCTTCACTTCAAAATGGGCGGGGAGGTGGAGTTAAGACACCTTTCTGACTGTGAACCGATCAAGCAGCGCCCGAGTGTGTGAGTCGGCCCCCTGAATACCACGAGGACCCGAGGACGTGGACGGCGGAGCGGCGGCGAGCGGAGCCCGGCTCCTGTAGCCGGGAATCCTTTTTCAAACCTTAGGGAGCTAGCGCTGCCATTGAAATGCAAATCCCGTCCTGAGCGGCCGGGCCAATCGGCGAGGCTTCCTGTGCGATTACCTGGTGGCGAGCGCGGAGCGAGCGCGGCCCCTCCGGCTCGGCCCCGGCGGCCCGGTAGGCGTGGTGATCGGGCGCCCCCGCACCCTCCGGGCCCGGCGTCCCGCTTCACCCCCAGCAGCCCCGCGCCCCGGGCTCGCGGCTGTAGCCGGGGCGCAGGGCGCGGCCGAGCCTCCCATTGTTAAGCGCGGCCCGGCCCCGCCGGCGATGCCCCGCGCCGCCTCCTCCGAGCGGCGGCGAGGTTTGAACTTGGCGTCGGCCCCGAGCCCCGCGCGGCCCCGGGGGGCGACCGCGGCTCGGCGAGCGGCGATGGTGAGTGTGGGACTCGGGTCCGCTTTCCCCGGGCGGGGCGGAGGGAAGGCGGGTACCCAGCCTTCTGCTCTCTAAAGGGTGTCTATTTCGGTCCCCGCGGCGACTCTGAAGAACCCTCTCTGCAAGGATAAGTCCTCGGGCGGGCTTTCTCTGCCGGCGGCCGGCCTGATGGGGGTAGGTGGCGCCCTCCGAGGGTCCTCCTGACACTCCTGGACCTTGGCCTTTTTTTTAAAAAAATAATTTTATTAGGGAGGCAGAAACTGCTACTCCAAGAGGAAAAGAATTGCAGATTATTGACAGCATGAAAACTTTTCAGGAGAAATGATCTGTGAAATATTTTAATTTTGATAAATTGCTTCTTACGAGGGCTCCTACTGAGTTTAGAACGACTGGCCTTTCTTGGTTTTACTGGATTTGTTTCTGTAGGAAAGATCCCAAGAGTGCCTTTGAGGCGCATGCCTGCCCCTCCCCCCTTGCACTTGTTCCACCTCTTAAGGCAGTTTCTTTTTAAAGGTGTGTCCCACTGTCATGTTGCAGGAATTAAATCACGAAAATGAAATGATACCTGACACACGCTTTACTGTGAGCTGCCAGAGAGAGGAAAGTGCTTTGCTGAGGGGTGGAGGAGAGGTAATGAAATTTCAATACATCCAGCATCCGGTGGGGGAGGTGTGACCGGCTTTTTCTTCTCTCTGATGTATTTTGGCATTACTTTTTTTTTTTTTTAATCGTGTTATTGTTGTGGTGCACTTTTGTGCATGGAGGCTTTTGAGAGGAAGGGAATAGAAGCCCACATGTATATAATCTCCATGGAGAGATTGCTCTGAGATGTCAGGGTGAGGCAGGAAATCTTAGCACAGGGGCTTCTGATGATAGTTCTGTGCGTCTCCTATTTCTAACTAGTTAATATTTTAAGGCTAGGTAAATTATCATTTCCAGCAAAAAGCACATTGGTCAGACATATGCTTAATCTTGCCTCAAATAATCTCACCGGAAGTTGGTTTACATTTTAATTAATTTCGATGGTTAATTTTTGTCTTTAAAAAAATTTTGTTTTAATTACAAAAGTGTTTCATGATCATGGCAGAAAAGTGGCATATACAGAAGTAAACTGTCCTTAACAATCATATTTACGTTCGATTGGTCAAGGCCTAGTTTTTCATGGAAGCCTAGTTATTTGAAAACTTTGCAGCTGTATTGGAGTTTTTAAAATTGCTAACAAACCTGGTTTAGGAATTGACAAGGAAATAAATTTGTACTTTAAAAAATGTTATAACCAACAATAACTTATTCACATGGTTCATGGGACGGAATTTATTGTGGCAGTTTCTCTTGAATCAACTTCCCACATCTGCTCCAGACAAATGGTTTCTGTTTGTATAGCCTGTTTTGTAAATACATCTCTACCATGAAGGCAAAGTGCCCAAACACATACGCCTTTTCAGTGCTGGTAACTAGGTTCATAGAGTTAATATTTTTATTGGTTTCTGCATCAGAACTTCCTTGCTGTACACTTGATAAAACCCTGGAGAAGGTTACCAAGGGATGTTGTAGAGAATTTACTTCCCTGGAGATTTTAAGAATAGGATAAACATCCATCTGCCTAGGATGGCTTTGGTGCAATACTGTTTGGATAAAGGCAGGCAAGGTCACTTCTCAGAACCCCCAAATTGAGGAATTCTAAACAAATTTCAGTCCTCAGCAACCTGGAATCAAGGGAAATAAAGATTGCCTCAGAAGCACCTGAGCTCAGGATGTGGCAAAGCCCTGTTTTGATTTATGTTAAAAAAAAAAAAATTTTTTTTTCCTTTGGCTAAAAAGATTTTAAATTTACCCCCAGGACTTGCCAGTCCTTTTCTGTTGATGGATAAAAAATCAACAGTGATTTATTTATTTTCTAAGAAGTTCTAGGTTGACTGTAGCATAAGTTCCGTAATTTCAAGTAAATGAACAGATTTATGGAAATTAAAAGTTCTGCTTCCCAAGACTTAGAAAGTAGATAATCTGCCTGCAGTGCAGAAGACCTGGGTTCGATCCCTGGGTTGGGAAGATCCCCTGGTGAAGGGAATGGCTACCCACTCCTGTACTCTCGCCTGGAGAATCCCATGGACAGAGGAGCCTGGCGAGCTATATATATTACATGGGGTCACAAAGAGTTGGACACAACTGAGCAACTAACCCTAAGTCTGATTACATTTTTACATGAACATTTTACTTTCTCCTCCAAATGTATTCTTGACTTTCCGTTTCCAATGTAGAAACGGTGTGGTACTTTCACCAAAACCAAGTATTCCTGTAACTTGTGTTGGAGGCCGTCCTCCTGAGCTCCTGCTCTGCCACTAGAATTTCATGGGTTGCTGCTTCCTCCACCCTCCTGTTTGACAGAAGTATCCTGTAATCCTAACCACCATGTGACCTCAATTGCAGCGACACCTTCCTCCCTTTCCGTGGTCACTTGATCAGGAATAGCCACCCCTCGCCCTCCCTGCAGGATCATTGGGAGGGATTTACTTTCTAGGAAAGGTCATGTCAAAAAAAAAAAAAAAAACGGGCAAGTCAGGAGTCTCCTAGCTGGCTGGTTCTTTTACCCCCACCTCACAACCCTTCAGCTTGTCCTATTTCTCCATGCATGCCAAGCATGTTTTCTTATGCTTTGGTAACACCCAGAGAAGGAATAGGAGTATGAACAATGATCGTTCATTTGTTCGACAAACATTTGCTATGTGGGAGGCTCGGCAACTGCAGATTGGTCCTCTGTCCTCAAGGAATTCGTCATGTAAGAGAAGAAATCAAACATGTCAATAAGCTAGTGCCATTCTGAGGGAATAGAGTACAGGGGTTAAGAACTTGTTTGTTATAAAGTTAAACATACATCAACCTTATGACTCAACATATCCACACCCAGCTATTTACCCAAACTGATGAAAACAGATGCCCACAAAGAGGCTTGTACAGAGTGGCCATGGCAATGTTATTCATAATTGCCAACAACTGAGAACAACCCTGTGTCCACCAATAAGAAAACAGATAAACTGTGGTACAGCCACACCAAGGGAATACCACTCAGCAATCAAAAGGGGTGAGCTTGTGATAAACACAAGAACCGGGATGAACCTCAACCATTATGTTAAACTGAAAGAAGGCCGACACAAAAGAATATGTAGCAGTTCTATTTATGAAGTTCTAGAACAGGCAAAACTAATCTATGACTATGGATGTTAGTGGTTGCTTGGGGGTGGGGATCGAGAGAGTTTGGCAAGAGGTGACTTTCGGAGCCATGGAAATGTTGTATGTCTTGATTTGAACGATTGTTACACAGTTATCAAACTCCATTGAACTGAGCATTTGAGACGTGTTTTATTGTACTCGAAGCATTAGCTCAATTCGAAGCAGAGCATAGTTCCTAGAGATAGACAAGAGTATATATCTCATCTCTGTCTCTAGGTGTATGTTACTCTGGGTAAGTTATTAAATGCATCTGAACCCGGAGCCATTGGACAGTAATGAAATACCTCCTTCACAGGGTTTTAAGAATTGTTAGATAATTGAAGTATTTAGCTTAGTTAAGAACTCGGTAAGTGTCCCCTCATAATTCCATGTATTGTGATAAATATGTGGTTTTGTTGTTAATGAGAAAGTGATTTCCATTTTTTGTAAAAGCCACCTCATTTATTTAAGATTATCAAGGATCTTATAGTAACAAATATCCTTAACATTATATGTATCTTCATTTTAATGGGTTCTTTTCCCAGGTTGTAGGGAATTTAAATTTAGTTCTTGCTTACCTGATCAAAGTACCACTAGGGCTTTGCTTTGCTATCAAATGTAAACCTCAAAGAGAAAATACCCGCTAGGCAAAGCCCTCTGTTTTTGAGGATTTCATGAGAGTAGTTGAAACTGAACTACCAGACCAGGCTCACAGCATTCACAGAATCCAGGTGAAAGGTTTACATATTATAAACTCTTTCCAAAGAAGTAGGGGAAAGAAAAATCATCTCTATATAATTAATATTGTGCTTTTTTTTTTTAAGGGACACATTATATAACTGGATTTTTCAGTAAAATACCTTGTACAGAGTGGTAAATATAATACTAGTTTACTTAATCTGTTAATCTTCAATTATTTAGGTTCAGCAAAGTGTTCGGGAAAGACAATGTAAACTTAGCCAAGTCCAAGAGAAGCATTTTGTTGTTAGAATGATTTAACTCATTCCCTAAGCATTTACCAAACGTTTACTGAGAACATATTAACCCCTGGGAATTCGGTGATGAATAATAAAACGTTTTACACCCAAAGGTTCACAGCTGCCCTGATTGTGTGAATGTGTGCCCATTTCTTATGCGCTTTTTTTTTTTCAGGGCAGAGGCATTCTCTTAGGCTGGTTTTGTTAGTTTAAAAAAAAACTTTAGGGACTTCCCTGGTGGTCCAGTGGCTAAGACTTTGCACTCCCAATGCAGGGGGCCCAGGTTCAATCCCTGGTCAGGGAACTAGATCCCACATGCTGCAATTAAGACCCAGTGTAGCCAAATAAATGCTTTTTTTTTTTTTAATTTTAAAAACTAGTTTAAAAAAGCCTCTTGCTTAAGGTGGAGATTTAAAATCCTGTTTTGTTTTGATGCTGTTTTCTTAGACACCAGAATTTCTTCTTATCCTTACTTTTAGTTACAACAACATGGTCTCCTAGAAAGGCAGTATAGAATTGTGGAAGCGTCTTAGGCTATGAAAACAGAGCAGCCTGGGTTTGAATCTGAGCTCTGGGTGCATGCGTGCTCACTTGCTTCCATCGTGTCCGTATCTTTGTGACACTGGACGGCAGCCCTCCAGGCTCCTCTGTCCATGGGATTCTCTAGGCGAGGTTACTGGAGTGGAGTGGGTGGCCGTGCCCTCCTTGAGGGGATCTTCCCAACCCAGGGATCAAACCTGAATCTCTTATGTCTACGTGCATTGGTAGGTGGATTCTTAACCACTAGTGTCACCTGGAAACCCAAATCTGAGCTTTGCTGCTGCTGCTAAGTCGCTTCAGTCGTGTCCAACTCTGTGCGACCCCACAGATGGCAGCCCACCAGGCTTCCCCATCCCTGGGATTTTCCAGGCAAGAACAGTGGAGTGGGTTGCCATTTCCTTCTCCAGTGCACGAAAGTGAAAAGTGAAAGTGAAGTCGCTCAGTCATGTCTGACTCTTCTCGACCCCATGGACTGCAGCCTCCCAGGCTCCTCCGCCCATGGGATTTTCCAGGCAAGAGTACTGGAGTAGGGTGCCGTTGCCTTCTCCTAAATCTGAGCTTTACTGCCTAGTAATTTAGGGTAGGTCCTTAAATTCTTTAAGCCTGAGTTTCCGTATCTGTAAAATGGTGATAAAAGAAGTGTTAATATATATGATCAGATTAGGCTGTTTTAAGGATTAAAATATAAAAATAACTATCCTGGCACCTAGTGGGAATTAATATCTAATATGTATCGAGTCCCTGCTAAGAGGTGCTGTCTGAGACTCTTTTTGTATCTTCCTCATGCTTGTATGAGGTAGGCACTCTTATTGAGCCCTTTAAAGGTGAGAAAACTCCAAAACCACAGAAAAGATGAACTAGCTTGCTGAGGGTATGGAGGTGCCAGGGTTGGAACCCCGCAGATCTTGCCTCTCAACTGAGGAGGTTATTAATAGATACCAGTTACTTTTCCCTTCTTGTTGCCCTTGTGCAATTGCTAAGTCATGCCCATCTCTTTGCGATCACACGGGCTGTAGCACACCAGGCTTCCCTGTCCTTCACTATCTCCTGGAATTTGCCTTTCCCTTTTAGGTGAAATTATTCTTAAGATTTAACTACTGCAGGTAGAAATTAACACCAGTAAGTGGCACTCAGGCTACAATGTTGGGCGGTGTGCAGGTGAGCACCGGTGATGGAGAGTATGTATATCTTAAATAGTTGATGGATCTACTTTCTACCTTGTGGAGGGGGACTCACAGGAGACATGCTTGTAAATGTGGTCCGGGTCTTTCCCCAGGCCCTTAAAAGTCTTCCTGTCAGCGGCCCTCTGTGACTTGTGAACAAAGAATGTGGATTTGGTTGAGATTTTGTAAAGCCCTAGTAGGGGCTGACATAGGGCAGTATTATCTTGGTCTCTACCAGCAACGCAAGATGAGAAGTGTACCACAAGCCCTGAAAGCGAGAGAAATGTAGATCCTTGTTGTCTATTTTACGTGTATACTAGTGTGTATCTGGTAGAATATTGTTGTTGGAACCCCATGGACTGCAGCACGCCGGGCTCCCCTGTCCTTCACTATCTCCCAGAGTTTGCTCAAACTCATGTCCATTTGAGTCAGTGATGCCATCCAACCATCTCATCTTCTGTTGCCCGCGTCTCCTCCTGCCCTCAGTCTTTCCCAGCATCAGGGTCTTTTCCAGTGAGTTGGCTCTTTGCATCAGGTGGCTAAAGCATTGGAGCTTCAGCTCCATTATATATGTTAGAATATATATATGACTGAATCTCTTTGATGTACACCTAAGTCCAATACAACACTATAAATCAGCTATATTTTTTAAAAATTAAGAGGAACATTAAACTGTTGCCCCGGGATATTTTATATTCCCCATTTTCATGGCGTTTCCTCAACTGCCAGATTCTGGAGAACCCTGAGTTAGAACTTTATAAAAGAAAAAATACCAAGTGGTAGATTGAGAACCCTTCTGAGTTAATGAAGACACATGAAGTCACATTGGCCAATTAAAATAATATGCCTTGAGGGGAAGGTAGTTAAGTATACAGACATGATTCCCTACGTAGATATGAGCCTTTTCACGGAATTCCCAGCCCACCTCACCAGAGTACAGGTTTTTATGCAATATGCTCTCTTAACGTTCTCAGCATCCATGGCTGTCTTCTGTAGTGTAGCTTGTCAGCCAACCTCCGGACCAGTTCCTCAACCACCCAGGTCTGTGTAAAACCCACCAGGGAAGCCCCTCAGCAAGCAGAGTGGGTGCTGCTGGGACAACAGGCTGAAGCCAGGGGGCACGAGAGGAACCTCTTTGCAAAGTGCTGCTTGTGTTTAAAGGAACGTCACCGTGTACCAGTTTTGTCCACCCAAGTGAGCCATGTTATCTCAGGGCAAAAGTCCTGGTGGATGAAGCTTTGGGGGCATCACTCTGAAGGGGAGAAAAGAAATCTGGAGGGAAACCCTACAGCTCTCTGGTTGTCTCTGACCCCTAGAGGCTGCTTGGCTCTGTTCAGGTTCCACTAGTCTCTTAGTCTGATCCATAGTAACTGTGCTGGGCTAAAGCTAGAATCGTAGGACTGTCACTTGAAGGTCCCTCTGCTTCTTCCCCATCGCCTCCAGCCTCTTTCACTCAACTTAAGCCCTTTGTGTTGGTTCCCATGGTTACCTCTTCACCACCAGCAGCTGGAATTCAGTAGTGAGAGGAGGCCGCCTCCCCACTGAGCCAGGTCTGGCTGGGGCGGAGGCCCCTGATCCGCCCCTGGTTCGTGGCATGGGGTCACAGTCCAGTACCTTCTCTTTGTCATGGATTCTGTACTTTTCCCAGGCTTGGCGTGCTGGCATTCTAGTGGGAGGGGAGACGGGGGTGATGTGCGGCTCACAGGGTATTTCCTGCTCTCAGCTGGCCCGGGGTGGACCTGCCAAGCCCCTACCCACTGGCACCTCCTTCTGTGTGCTGGTGCCCAGGCAAGGGGGTAGGACCTGCTGTGCCCATTTGGAAGAAGATGACCACTCACTTTCCCACCTGCTTTTGTTTTAGCTTTTGTGCCCAGTACCATCTGTTTATGCCTGGGACGTTAACAAGACCAGGCTCTGGTCTGGAAGGAATTGGTGTCCATGGCAGGTTTTCCTTCAGCTTGGAGGACCAGGTAGGCTCAGGAAACCTAGGGATCGTGGGCAGCCCAAAGGTTCAAGAGGAGAGCACAGCCAGCTCAGAGTTTGTCTTGAAGCTTCAAATCAGAAGCTGTTTGAGGCCCAGATTCCTACTCATTGAGAGTTCCATTGGCCCCAGAAACAGGAACTGTAACTGCAGGTGGAAATTAAGCAGCCCTGTTGGTGAAGGTGAGAAGTTACTATAGAAGGCACCACAGATCGTGGCTCCTGAGGATGCCAGGACCGGAAGAATTGTCATGCTTTTCCTGGAATCAGGCAGCTCTATTTATTCTACAGTCCACTCCACCTACAAGTATCTGAGCCCCTAGATGATGTGCAGATCAAGGTTAAGGGCATGCTTCCGAGCCTTATAGTGTGTGGGGTCTTGGCTTTACCACTGTCTTTGTGATCTTGAGCAATTTACTTAAATTACCCATTCCCCGGTTTCCTTTTTCTATGAAAGAGGGAAAACACTTCATAGGCTTATTATGAGGATTGAATTTGTTATGTAAAAATACTTTGTAAAGCCCTACTCAGGTGCTGGGCTTCCCGGGTGGCGCTAGTAGTGAAGAACCTGCCTGCTAGTACAGGAGACATAAGAGACACGGGTTCAATCCCTGGGTCAGGAAGATCCCCTGAAGAGGGGCATGGCAACCCACTCCAGTATTCTTGCCTGGAGAATTCCACGGATAGAGGAGCCTAGTGGGCTACAGTCCATAGGATTGCAAAGAGTCGGACATGACTGAAGTGACTTAGCATAGCACAGCACATAGTAACGGAAGGAAAGGGAAAATGATGGGGATGAGTAGAAACTTAGCCAGTGGAACCATAGTTACAAACACCTTGAAAAGATATATTAAAATCCACAGACACCTACTTTTCCACAAGTTGACTGCAGTTTGGGTACCTTGCCTTCCATTTAAAATATACTTCCAAAGAATATAAAGCAACAGCTGGGGCAAAGCTTGGGAGACAGAGTCCCACTTTGGGTGATAGCAGAGGTTGGAAACATTTAGGTTTGAGATTTGGAGGGATGTAAATAGCATGGAATGTCTATTATCTACCCCAAAAAGCAGAACGAATCTTAGATATTGTGGACACAAATGCAGTTGGCACGAGCTTAAAAAAAGTGCATGTGAGCTTCTTTCTAAGACCCAATAATCCTCTTGGGCAAAGTAAGGATTAGGCCTCCCCCACAAACAAGGGGGTGAGTTCCATTTTGCTAAGATCCCTCAGCTGTTGCCAAATTTAGCCAGGGACCTATTTTCTTGCGATGAATGACCACCTCCATTTACATTTTGCACGTCCATCCCTCTTCTCCATGCAGGTCTAGGACAGGAGCAACTTATTTGCATGTAGATGGAAGAGAGAAGGGCTTCCTTGATGGCTCAGTGGTAAAGAATCTGCCTGCCAATGCAGGAGACCTGGGTTCGATCACTGGGTCAGGAAGATCCCCTGGAGGAAGAAATGGCAACCCACTCCAGAATTCTTGCCTGGAGAATCCCATGGATAGAGGAGCCTGGTGGGCTACAGTCCATGGGGTCACAGAATTGGACATGACTGAGCACGCATGGGAGAAAGAAACCCCACCTCCCACAGACTGCAGTCGCCTCCCTTCCAGAGCCAGGGTCTGTCATCCACTCCCACTTGCAGGAGGATAGGGGGTCTCACTCCCTAAAGCCTGAGGTGAGAGGACTCCAGGATCTAAAAAGACCTGGGCCCAACCTTATCGTGTTTTGAAAACAGCCATGCATACACATTCGCCGAGTCCCATCCCTGCTCAGCGCCTGAAGCTCCCTCTGCTGAAACGAGGCTTGTAGAAGAATCCTCAGGCTGATACTGTCAGCCTTGATACTCCAGAAACCATTTCTTTCACGCTGGTTGCTGGGCCTTCTGCCCTGGTCTGTTCCTAAGGGGCCCAGGTAACGCCTTTTATTTCCTGTTCTTATATGCGATAACTGTGACATTTATCTCTCTCACCAAATGCTTTGGACATTTGCAGTTTGCCCTCTTTAAGGAATGAAAGAGCCAATGGTTATACCCGCATCCTGTCACACCCCTTGGGTGCCTTCCCGTACTCATCTCTCTCATGTAGGCCACTTGGATCAAATGATAATAGCTCCCTTCTTGTGGTTATCACGTGCCAGGCTTACCAGATCCCACAGCCATGTCACCAGGCAGATAATACTCTGTCCCCTTTTTACAGATGAGGTCCTAGGGCTCAGATGGAATAGTGGCATGAAGTCTTTCCATTGCCCAGACTTACTCCCAAGGTAGTACATCCACTCCATTTCTCGACAAAGATTTTCCTTTAAAAATATGGAGAAATCAGGCTGAGATTCATTCTAGTGAGGGGAAAAAAAATTAAGGCTGATTTTACTTTTTCTGATAACTACAGTCATAAATGTTAATTGTAAACAATTTGCAAGATACAGAAAAGGGGGAAAAAATATCACCCTTAATCCTATCACCCAGTAGTAACATTTTGGTACTTTTTCTGGTCTTTTGTCTTCATTCATTGCTTTCTGTCATGTATGACTGGCAAAAGGGTCATGTGGCAGAAATGGTCATGTGGATTGGCATGTGGCTGATGCCTAAGAAAAAAGCACGCACAGTCTTGGGACCTTCAGGCATTGCGTGAGGGGTGGTGTGGTCTCCGGCTGGACTACTTTCTACTTGTCTTATTTCTTTTTGCTTTCTTTATCTATATGAGGATCATTGCTGTCTCAAACGATAAGATTAATAACCTATTAAAGCACAGTATCTGGTACACACCATGTGTCCAAGAAATGTAAATTTCCTTGCCATTGGTAAGAAGGAAACACTGCCAGGCACCGTTCTGAGTGTGTTACACATATTCATTCAAGCCTCACAACTACACTTTGATATGCGTATTTTAATATTTATAGGGGAGGAAACTGAGGCTTGAGAGGCTGAGTGACCTGCCCAAAGTCAGACACCTGCGAGGTGACAGAGCCAGAATAGGAACCCAAGCAGCTGGCTGCGGAATCCGCATTGTTCATACAAGTTATGCAGCCTGCCACTTACTGTGTTGATTTAAGGTCACACTCTTGAGTGTTTGTGTCTAGGACAATACACTCCAGTGGTAAAGATGTCACCAGTTTAATATAAGCCCTTGCATGAGGGCCCTTGGTTTTCCTATGCACTTGCCCTGGACTAGTCTTAGGGCCCTGGAGGTGGTAGCATTGCAGTCAAAAGTAAATATGACGCAGATTAAGTATTTAATAGGTAGGTTAAAAGATTTGGCTAGTCATTTGGCTTTTTCCCCTACCCACCCTTTTCCAGATGCAAGGTTGGCATCTAGGTCACTGGCTTAAGATCTGGAGATAGTTAGGCTTATGGTTTCGGAAAGAGTCAGAAATATGCTGAATGTTAGTGTTGTAAGTTGTACACTTGTTCCATTTGGGAGGTTTCAGGGGAAATCAAGTGAGAAAAAGCGTCAACAAGAGGCACAGGAGGTACAGGTAGACACAGGGCCGAGACCTACAAAGCACCTCTATGCACGGCTGAAGGGTTATACGTGGCCTCCTGTAATAACCATACTGCCAAACCAAGGTGGGTGAACAGAAGGAAGAGGTTTTTTTGAGGACAAGTAAAGGGATGCCTGGGTAGCTCAGCTGGTAAAGAATCCACCTGCAGTGCAGGAGAGCCCAGTTCGATTCCTGGGTCAGGAAGATACCCTGGAGAAGTAATAGGCTACCCACTCCAGTATTCTGGCCTGGAGAATTCTATGGACTGTATAGTTCATGGGGTCGCAAAGAGTCAGACATGACTGAGAGACTTGCACTTCACTTGCTTTTTAAATTATTACTTACCATCTAAGAAGTTCACTCTGTGTTGCCTCAGGCCTGTATCCTGTTCAGTGCGTTCCACTGTAAGCATGCCCTTTGCTGTGCTGTGCTTAGTCGCTCAGTCGTGTCTGACTCTTTGGGACCCCATGGACTGTAGCCCACCAGGCTCCTCTGTCCATGGGATTCTCCAGGCAAGAATACTGGAGTGGGTTGCCATGCTCTCCTCCAGGGGATCTTCCTCATCCAGGGACTGAACCTGGGTCTCCTGTGTTGTAGGCAGATTCTCTGCCATCTGAGCCACCAAGGAAGTCCAAGAATACTGGAGTGGGCAGCCTATCCCTTCTCCAGGAGATCTTCCCAACCCAGGGATCAAACCCAGGTCTCCGGCATTGCAGGCGGATTCTTTACCAGCTGAGCCACAAGGGAAGCCCCAAGAGAGGGGAAGAATGAAGGGACAGTGACCCAAAAGGTTCTGTCTAAATACCTAGGAACCAAAAGATCAGTAATAGAAACAAGGGGCTTTTCAAGAGAGGGCAGTTCATTGAGGACATCTGTGACACCTTTGATAGATGCCCAGTCATCAGCAAACAAAGAACAGCTGCCTTAGGCTAAGAGCAGAAATCTGAGCCAGAGGGCATGGGTTCTTAGTATCTTCTGCCACACACTGAAGGGGCGGAGAATCCAGACCCTCTCTGCCTCCCAGAGACTGAAGGGAAGAAAGGGGCTCGGGAACCTGAGGTTCTGATCCGAGGAGAGGCCTGGAAACAGGATGCAGAGATGATGACATGCAGCTTCCTGCGTGATGGACCTGGAGCAGCAGAAAGAGAACATAGAGACCCAGGCACCCACAAACGCAACTTCACAGAACAAATTATGAAAATGAATACATACAGGCACCCCGCCTAAATCCAAAGGAATTTCTCTAGGAGACTCTGAGGACAACTTAGCCCTGTATAAATGCACTTCTGTCTGTTTAATCTCAAAAGGCATTCTGGTGGTTTCGAAACATAAGGCAGCAAGATGGTGCTGAGCTGGGCCAACTGTTGGGCGAAGGGGGTATTCCCCCAGCACTGCTCCTGTCTACTCCACAAAAGCTAGCTGTTGTGACAGGGACCAACAGTTAGAGCTGAATTCTACTTCACAAAGGAATCAACTCACAACCTTACATATTGTTGTTGTTTAGCAGCCAGTCGAGTCCGACTCTTTGTGACCCCATGGGCTGTAGCCCGCCAGGCTCCTCTGTCCATGGGAATCTCCAGGCAAGAATATTGGAGTGGGTTACATGTCCTCCTCAGGGGGAATCTTCCCAACCCAGGGATTGAACTCGCATCTCCTGCATTGGCAGGTGAATTTTTTTTACTGCTGAGCCACCAGGGAAGCCCTCATAACTTTATATAGAAAGTGACTAAAAGAGGTCCCCAGCTTTCCCAAAATGCGTAAACAATTTAATGCCTTTAAAAGTTGAAGGGCATAGAGCTCCATTTTGGATGCATCACACAATTTTTCCCTTTACAGTCAACTGTGATTGTTTCTATAAATCTGTATTATGTGCCTATCTCGAGCCACTCACTGAGGCCCTGGGTATGTAATGGTTTAAAAGCGCAAAACTGAAGAAAAGCCAGCCATGGACCCTGACTTGGCTGCACTTTCTGTCCAGTGCAATCCGTGTGGAAATAAACATTTACCTGTGGCCCCAGGTGCAATGACAGGAAAGACCAGGTGCTGGGCAGAGACTGTATGAGGCAGATGAAATGGTCTCTGAGGAGGTGGTGTGCTCCCTGGACCAAAAGGCTGAGGATGAGCCGATCAAGCGGAGAATCAGGAGGAAGACTTCCAGGCGGAGGGAATTGCATGTGTGAAGTGGAAAGCGTGGCAGGCTTGTTCTTTATATTGTTCTTTATAAGAATTTGGATTTTCTCCAGAGTGCATGTGGAAGCTACACAAGTTTTATTATTAGAAATGACATAATCCATTTAGTTTTGTTTTTAAAGATGGCGCTGGCCCCTGGGTTGGAGGGGGACTGGAGTGCATGTGGCTGGCGAGGAAGCTTCCCCAGGCAAAACACAACCAAAAGAAGAAAACTGCTGATTGTCAGAACTGAGCTCTTCCTAAGGCTGTAACAGCCCACGCTAAGGAGATTGGAGCCCCCTCTGCCCATCCTCATGGAAATGTAGTAGAAATCAGGAGCTAAAGGGATCTGAGAGACCCTCCCCAGACACCTCTCCTTGGAGTTCAAGAGAGCTACAGGAACAGGGCAATCTGGAACTGCTTCTTCAGTATTGGCTGAAGCTCAGTTCAGAAAGCAGTTAAGGACTCCACTTAAATACCAAATAGTGAAGCAGTTACTATATATTTATAAATTATGAACTGTGCTGTTATTTGGTGGCTAAGTCATATTTGACTCTTTGTGATCCCATGGACTGCATCACAGCAGGCTTCCTTGTCCTTAATCATCTCCCAGAGTTCACTCAAACTCTTTGAGTCCGTTGAGTCAGTGATGCCATCTAACCATCTCATCCTCAGTTGTCCCCTTCTCATGCCCTCAGTCTTTCCCAGCATGAGAGTCTTTTCTCATGAGTAAGGCTCTTCTCATCAGGTGGCCAAAGTATTGGAGCTTCAGCTTCAGTCCTTATTCAGGGTTGATTTCCTTTAGGATTGACTAGTTTGATATCCTTGCTGTCCAAGGAACTCTCAAGAGTCTTCTCCAGCACCACAGTTCGAAACCATCAATTCTTTGGTGCTCAGCCTTCTTTATGGTCCAATTCTCACATTCATGTATGAACAGTGGGGGCTGGGAATATGAATGTACTTAGCGTAGGAAGTAGAAATATGTAGGTGGTTGGCCTGGATTTCTTGTTTCTTATCTGGCGAAGAAAGATGACACTAGGCTAGTGCATCACAATCATTTTGTTTTGGCCCCCGGTAAATCTTTCAAGTCAGCTCTGATTTCTGTTTCCTTGTTCATAGTTTGTGGTACTGAGACGGACAGTAGTAAGAAACAATATTAAAAACAACCCTCAAAAACGTCTCACCAGTTTGGCCAGCAAGATTCACTATGGAATTTCTTTTCACTAGAGCATGTTTAAAAGTGTTTATTTATTGTCCCGTGTGTTCTGCATGCTGGTCATCCTTCCTGCCTTCCTTTCAGCCTTGCTTCCTCCTTGGTGTCGAGCATCCAGGCAGCTCACACGGGAGCCTCATAGCCAGCCCACCCAGGGTCCAGGGAGGTGAAGATTGGCAGGGAGGCTGTGCTGTGACTTAGCCTGGGTGCCACCGTCAGCAACATGCAACCCAGGTTTTCTGAGCCCTTACACCCGGTTGTTAACCTCAGCCTGGTCCCCCAGAGGTCATTGCTGGGGTGCTGGTCTCTGCTAGGGGTGAGAAGAATCCTGCGTAAAAGATCCTTAAAAAGATGAAACAGCCTCCTGTTCTTCTTGCTTCCATCTCTTTCCTATTTGCCTGCTCTTCCTGCTAGCCCTTCACTCCAGACAGCCTGCACCTTGGACCTTCCATCCCTTGGTGCTTCCCAGAGAGGGGTAGGGGCTAAGGAGAGAGAAAAGGACTCGGCCATATTCAGAGAGGGCAGAGCCAACAACTGTGTTTTAGGCCCCAAAATGAGGAAGTTATTAAATGCCACAAAGGTTTTGTGAAAGCTTAGGCCTGGTCTTTCTTGTTTTCTCCCATGGACAGCAGCAGGGTCTAGAGGAAAGCCAGAAAGTCAAGCTTGCTGTCGAAATGGATTCTATCAATGGCTGGCTGTGGATGTGCTGTGTCATCTTTACGTTTATGGATTTGATAAGATGCCTCTGAGTCTACTTTCCACCTCAGCTTAAATCAGATGGCCACTGGGGCCAACAGAGCCTTGTCCAGAGTTAGCACGTCAGAGCTTTTTCTTGTGGCTTAGCTGTAGGAGAAACCTAATTAGAGACCACATGATGAATTCTGCAAAAGGCTCTGATGTGCTAACTCCAGACAAGGCTCTTTTTGCTGTTATTTCCAGCATAAATTAGGTCTTTTAGTTGTGTCTGTTTTACATAACGATCTTGGCTGAAAGGAGTTCTAAAATGAAGGTTGAAGACAATAATGAAAATGATGCATTAATTAAGCAGATACCCATGTGTAGGCAGTATGCAGGACAGTTAACAGACATTATCTAGAAGCCTGATACCAACTCCGCAGGATACATATAATTATAGGAGCTGATTTGCTGAGTGCTGAATAGGTAAATTTGGAAAACTCAGTAGGGGCCACAGGACTGGAAAAGGTCAGTTTTCATTCCAATCCCAAAGAAAGGCAATGCCAAAGAATGTTCAAACTAACGCACAATTGCACTCATCTCACACACTAGTAAAGTAATGCTCAAAATTCTCCAAGCCAGGCTTCAGCAATACGTGAACCGTGAACTTCCTGATGTTCAAGCTGGTTTTAGAAAAGGCAGAGGAACCAGAGACCAAATTGTCAACATCTGCTGGATCATGGAAAAAGCAAGAGAGTTCCAGAAAAACATCTATTTCTGCTTTATTGACTATGCCAAAGCCTTTGACTGTGTGGATCACAATAAACTGTGGAAAATTCTGAAAGAGATGGGAATACCAGACCACTTGACCTGCCTCTTGAGAAATCTGTATGCAGGTCAGGAAGCAACAGTAGAACTGGACATGGAACAATAGACTGGTTCCAAATAGGAAAAGGAGTATGTCAAGGCTGTATATTGTCACCCTGCTTATTTAACTTAAATGCAGAGTACATCATGAGAAACGCTGGACTGGAAGAAACACAAGTTGGAATCAAGATTGCTGGGAGAAATATCAATAACCTCAGATATGCAGATGACACAACCCTTATGTCAGAAAGTGAAGAGGAACTAAAAAGCCTCTTGATGAAAGTGAAAGTGGAGAGTGAAAAAGTTGACTTAAAGCTCAACATTCAGAACATGGGATCTGGTCCCATTACTTCATGGGAAATAGATGGGGAAACAGTGGAAACAGTGTCAGACTTTATTTTTTTGGGCTCCAAAATCACTGCAGATGGTGACCGCAGCCATGAAATTAAAAGACGCTTACTCCTTGGAAGGAAAGATATGACCAACCTAGATAGCGTATTCAAAAGCAGAGACATTACTTTGCCAACAAAGGTCCGTCTAGTCAAGGCTATGGTTTTTCCTGTGGTCATGTATGGATGTGAGAGTTGGACTGTGAAGAAAGCTGAGCGCTGAAGAATTGATGCTTTTGAACTGTGGTGTTGGAGAAGACTTGAGAGTCCCTTGGACTGCAAGGAGATCCAACCAGTCCATTCTGAAGGAGATCAGCCCTGGGATTTCTTTGGAAGGAATGATGCTAAAGCTGAAACTCCAGTACTTCGGCCACCTCATGCGAAGAGTTGACTCATTGGAAAAGACTCTGATGCTGGGAGGGATTGGGGGCAGGAGGAGAAGGGGACAACAGAGGATGAGATGGCTGGATGGCATCACTGACTTGATGGACGTGAGTCTGAGTGAACTCTGGGAGTTGCTGATGGACAGGGAGGCCTGCTGCTGCTGCTAAGTCGCTTCAGTCATGTCCGACTCTGTGCGACCCCAGAGACGGCAGCCCACCAGGCCCCGCTGTCCCTGGGATTCTCTAGGCAAGAACACTGGAGTGGGTTGCCATTTCCTTCTCCAATGCATGAAAGTGAAAAGTGAAAGTGAAGTCGCTCAGTCGTGTCCAACCCTCAGCGACCCCATGGACTGCAGCCTACCAGGCTCCTCCATCCATGGGATTTTCCAGGCAGGAGTACTGGAGTGGGTTGCCATTGCCTTCTCTGAGGGAGGCCTGGCGTGCTGCAATTCATGGGGTCGCAAAGAGTCGGACACGACTGAGCGACTGGACTGAACTGAATAGGTACAGACATTATTATTCTACGTGCTTTACCTGAATTGGGCCTCTCTGGTGGCTCAGATGGTAAAGAATCTACCTGCAATGTGGGAGACCCAGGTTCGATCCTCGGTTGGGAAGATTCCATGGAGGAGGGCATGGCAACCCACTCCAGTATTCTTACCTGGAGAATTTTGTGGATGGAGGCTACCGTCCATAGGCTTGCAAAGAGTTCTACATGACTGAGCAACTAAGACAACACTTCTCAACAATGCTATGAAAGCCATTGTTTTTTGCACCTATTTCAGAGATCCGAGAATAGAGGCACAGAGAGGACAAGGTCACAGAGTTTGCTCAGTGGCTGGGGCCAGGACTTGACTCAGACTCCAGGGCCAGGCTCCTACACTGTGGGTTCTGCCATATTCTCAGGTTCCCCATGAGGAGCCCGGGGCTCACCATTTACTTGCCCAATGTCATTCGGCTCACAAGTGACAGAACCCCAACCAGGCTTTCAGACTTCCAGTCTAGGGGAATACTGAATATATTCAAGTCAAGCATCCTCAAATCGTTGAGAAAAGTAAGGTAACAAAGGAGGCGATTACACTTAGATAAAACTAGACAAAAGTTTCGAAATGGAGACTCCCTGCTGACTGCCTGATCATCTCCCTCCCTGTCCTGAAATACAAAAAATCAATACCATGCCTAATCCCACCACTTCTCACCCAAGGCCTGTGCAGAAGAGAAACCGCAGGCATTTGCGCCTTCTTCAGATTCCTGCTTATAGGATGTAGTGCGGGGTCTACTGGTCAGCTCTCAAAGAGACATGAAAGCGTATCACTGGTACCCAGTGTGGCGAACCTGCCTCAGAGTCTGATGCAGGGACAGACTCACTGATCAAGAGCAGACCTTGAAGGTGCAGACAGGGTGTTTGGAAATTAAGAACCCAAGACTCTCCACAGGAGAGTGCATCTGTTCCCATGGGGAACACACTGGCCACTTGGGGCTTAACATTTTTCTCCGGCTCCCTGGGTGTGTGGAGGAAAAGTGTTAGGGAAATGGTGTTAGGGACTGGGGGTGGGAGGGTAGATTTAAATGGACACACAAAAGGCTTGCCTCCAGCGCAGTGGAATCTAAACAATCTGGAATAGCTTGGACTCGAGTGTTGGCTTGTGCAAACGGAGCCAGGGCTGGTGCTCTGGGAGTTGCTGACCTTCCAGTTACCCTGGGTCGGGAGGCAGCAAAAACTTGTCTCAGGAAACCACCTCCTTCAGTGAGTTCAAGTTTTTCACTTATTCACTGCAGATCCTGAATTATAGGTGGGTTCTTCTTCATAATGGTCAAAAGAGTCTTTCTCCCTGCTTGGTTGGAAAAATCTAGAATTCTGAGATTGGGAAGTACACCTTATTGCTTATTGTAGAAACACAGATGGGGAGGTGACAACCCCCACCAGTACAGAGTACCTGGGTAGCTGCAGGCTTAGACCTCTGCGCTCAGCTGCGCTGCTCCGCGCCAGCTCCACAGTGAATTCTCATACCTTGTCCATGTTGGATTTGTTTATCCACCCTGCCCGTGAACACCACCACACTCAACTTCTTGTTTTCCTCTTTTCTCAAGAGATGCACATGCAGACCCGGGCCCTGCAGACACTGGCACCTCTGACTCATTCGGCCCAGAGCACCTCACCTCTGACCCCCAGCACAGAAAAGTAGCATGGTCAGGAGGGGTTAAACCTCGGCTGAAGCACAGGTAAGAGGCACGGAGGACCTTGTTGAGTGGTCTGGAAGAGGGACTTGGCTGCGGGAAGAGGGAATGAGGGCCAAGGCTGGTCACGAATACAGATGAGAGAGAGAGAGGTGAGGAGGTCAGGCAGAAGCTCGGAATTCAGAAGGATAACTATCCTGATGACAGTTTCCAAACTAGGTTCTGAAGAAGCATCAGGTTCCTGGCAGGTAATCTGAGGGGTCCCTCAAATCATTTGATGCAAATATCTAAAAAATACATTCACAGCTGTTTTTAAAACTAATTAAAAACTCTCAAAGAGATGGGCCAATGTCCTACACTTTGGAAATGACTCGTGTGTTACATTGTACAAGGTGGATTCGTCTTTGAGCTGATACTCATTGAAAATTTCTCTAATTGAGAAATGTCCTGAGATTACAAAGTTGGCCTAATGAAAATTTGTAAGTACTTATCTGTGCTTCCTGTGTCCTAGGGCTTTGCGTACCTCATCAGATTCTCACCCCAGTGCTATGAGGTTTGCACAAGTGTAAAGGCATCTAGTTAGGAGGTGGTGTGTTCAAATTCAGACAGTTTGAGCTCACACCGACTCCACTCAGCAGTTAGCATAACAGCCTACTTCATAGGACAGTTGTGGGGATTCAAGGAGATGAGATATTCAAAGCACTTAGCACAGAGCCTACTCATTGTCGGGTGAAGTAAATATTAGGTGCTGGTATATTGATGATGTTCTCATTCTTATCCTTTTCGTCACTGTCATGTAAGTCTGTGTGCCAGCATGAAAGGCAGTATAATATAGTAAGATGGGGTCCATGGAATCAGTCTACCGGAATTCACATCTTAATTCTGCCATTTAATATATAATGCAGGGGCAAAGAGGATGGGGTGGGATGGATTGGGAGATTGGGCTTCCCAGGTGGTGCCTAGGGGTAAAGAACCTGCCTGTCAGCGAAGGAGACATAAGAGACATGTGTTCAATCCCTGGGTCGGGAAGATCCCCTGGAGGAGGGCATGGCAACCCACTCCAGTATTCTTACCTGGAGGATTCCCATTGACAGAGGAGCGTGGTAGGCTACAGTCCATACGGTCACAAAGAATCAGACACAACTGAAGTGACTTTGCACGTGTGCACGCACATATAAAATAGATAACTATTGAGAACCTCCATGAGGAACTATACTCAGTCCTCTCTGGTGACCTAAATGGGAAGGAAATCCAAAATGGGGGGATATACGTATGTGTATGTGATTCACTTTGCTGTACAGCAGAAACTAACACAGCATTGTAAAGCAACCATAAGCAATAAAAAAATATGTCTATATATATAACTGCAGGCAAGTTATTTAAGTTCTGTTTCCAATATGTAAAATGTGTTTAATTACTAATCTTCTCCATTCAGTTGCTGAGAGGATTGAAAGTGCTGATGCACATAAAACCCAGCCCATCATAAGCACTCAGTATATCAGTTATCATTGCTGTCAGTTATCCTGATTTCAGTTTAGGGGCAGTTCTTTCATGTAGATGTGTGAGCTTGGATTATAAATAAACATAAATTTAGGTTTATTCAGTGACCCATTTTATGAATATGCAACTATACATAAAATATATTTTATATAATCAAACAATATTTGTATCTGATGTTTATATGAGGATTCTTTGTAAGGTTTCGTTTGAAAAAAAGATTCAAAAGCAGTTTGAACATACCAAATGAGGACAGGCTGAGATGTGCAGAGGCCTCCGTCTATGAGAGAAGCCGCTGGTGTAAGGTTAGCCCAGGGACAGCCCAAAGAAACAGAAGCCCTAGGGTTATCTCTATTCCCTTCAGCCTCCTAGGATCTTCAGAATGTAGAGGATCAGAGCCTTTTATTTCACGAGACTCCATGAGATGTGTAGGTTAATGTAGCATCAGTGTTGAAGGATTTCAGGCCAGAAAGTCGTAGTTAGGAAGTTACTGGCCTGAGCAGACAATAATCAAGACTTGAACTTAGCAAGAGGTGATGAGACAGATTTGAGATGAATTTAGGAGACATATCAAGAACAGGTGAGGGTGGGAGAAGAGATTAAAGAGTGTGACTCCTCTAAGTTTCTGCCATCAGACATGGGTAATTGTGGGGCCTTTCAACAGGTAGATGAAGGCAGGTAGAACTGAGACTAAATGGGGGCTGAGAACGTGAACAGTGGGATCACACAGACCTGGGTTTGAGTTTGAAACAATTGAAGTGTTTCATAAAACAACCCTTAACAGCTGGATAAAACAGACAAACCTAAATGTATATCTAAGTGGTGTCCTAACCATGCAGAGACTGTGCTTATAACCATGAAGAGATTATCTTTGAAATAAGCTGGGGTTGCCGTCATCTTCATGGTCAAAACTGGCTCATGATGGTGGGTCTGTATGAAGGGAGACTGGAAGGGAGCAGATAGACTTTTTCCTTTTGAAAAGGTCATGCCTGCTCATGTCCTGTTGGCCAGAATTTTTACTCTACTTGTCCTCTAAGGATTTCACATGTGTATGTATCTTATCTCCACAGGTATATCGTAAGCCCCTACAATAGTACACCCATATTCTTTCCTATGCTCTTAGATCTCTGCAACCCACATTTTACTGATGTAGGACTGAACCTGGAAATTGGTCTGGTTCTCATCCAGTTTATTCAGATCTCAAATCCTGCCTGTTTTGCTTTTTACTTTTTATTTTGAAATAATTTTAGACTCACAGAAAAGCTGTGAAAATAGTACAGAGGTTTTCTATCCACCCATCACCCGGCTTTCTGTAATGTTAATATCTTGTAAAACCACAGTGTAAATATCAAAACAAAGGACTTAGTGTTGGTGTAGTACTTGGAACTACAGACTATAACCCTTGATGGACTTTAGTCAGATATCACCTCCCCTACCCGTCCTCCCAGTGTCCTTTTTCCATGCAGGATCCCACATTGTCTTTAATTGTCATGTTCCTTTAGTCTTCTCGAATCCACAATATTTCCTCGGTCTTTCCTCATCTTTCATGACCTTGACACTTTGTGAAGAGTATGGACCCATTGTTTTGTCGAATGTTTTCTATTTCGGTTTGTCTGGTGGTGTCTCATGGTTGGATAGAGGTTAAGCATTTTCGGCAAGAATACCACAGAAATGATGTGTCCTTTTTAGTGGGTCATTTCCAGTGTTACGTGGTGTCAATATGTGTTATTACTGGTGATGTTAACCTTTGTTTCCTGGTTAAAGGTGAGGTTTCTTCACTGTAAAGTCATTGTTGGTCTCCTTGCAGTTGACACATATCTTCAGTAGCAGGGAGGTAGTTTTGAGGCTCTGCAAAGATTGTTTCTCCTCAAACTATCTCCCACTGATTTTTAGCATCTGTCAATGGATATTGCCTATGACAATTATTAGTGTAATGTTCTAAAGATGAGTCTGTTTCCTTCATTCCTTCTACCTTTATTAATTAGATGTCTTCTGTAAGGAAGAGCTCTCTTTTCCTCCATTTATTTATTTATTCGACTATCTGTATAAGTAAGAACTCCTTCATATTATTTTACTCTGTGGGTTATTTATTTTATTGTTCAACTTGTTCCAGCTTTGGCCATTAAGAGTTCTTTCAAGTTGGCTGTGGTCTGTTGTTCAGTCGCTCCGTCGTGTTTGACTCTTTGTGACCCCAGGGACTGCAGCACGCTGGGCTTCCCTGTCCTTCACTCTCTCCCAGAGTTTGCTCAAATTCATGTCCATTGAGTCAGTGATGCTACCTAACCATCTCACCCTCTGCCACCCACTTCTCTTTCTGCCCTCAATCTTTGTCAGCATCAGGGTCTTTTCCAGTGAGTTGGCTCTTCACATCAAGTGGCTAGAGTATTGGAGCTTCAGCTTCAGCATTAGTCCTTCCAATGAATATTCAGGGTTGCTTCCTTTTAGGATTGATTGGTTTGATCTCTTTGCTAAGTCCTGTTTTGAAACAGGGGAAGGGGTGAAACACTGATGTCTTTAGAGAGAGCAGAAATGATGTGCTGATCATCTTAGGAGTCTACAGGTTTTGAGGTGGAAGGTTAGTAGTGGACAGTGAGCAAGTCTAATTCTTGACAGGCCGTGGAAGCCTACACCAATATGGAAATTGAAGAGGGCTGGGATCATGTCATGAGCCAATTCCAGGCCGAGGGGGTCATGGATATATATAGCTCCTTTTTCATGGAGAAATAGAAATTATTTTCTTGCTTATTTATAAGAGAAATAACAAAAACTCCCTCCTTCCAGGTATATATAGGGACCTGCTAAATCATCAAGTTAGAGAGAAAGTGAAGCTCTTAGTGGTCCAGGGGTTAATATTCTCACAGATCCAGTCCTATTCTTTTCCTGGTTGGATCCCGAATTCTCTTGTCCAACCTGTCAATAGGAATCCTATGATCTAACTTACCTTGGCAGAACTTCTACCTAAATTCTGTCAAGCCTCAGGCTAGAGTAGTCCAGTGAGTTAGTTCAAGAGACAAAATGTTCCAGCTTAAAACCCAAGATTTTCCAAGCCAGTGCTTTCTCCATAAACGTCTTGTCCCCTCCTCACCTTCCACCACCAGTCACCATCATCATTGTAATGACCGTCTCATCTAATTAGTAAGTGCTTATTACCATACATGAAAGTGAAAGTTCCCTGGTGGCTCAGAGGATAAAGCACGTGCCTGCCATGCGGGAGACATGGGTTCGATTCCTGGGTTGGGAAGATCCCCTGTAGAAGGGAATGGCAACCCACTCCAGTATTCTTGCCTGGAGAATCCCGTGGACAGAGGAGCCTGGCGGGCTACAGTCCACGGGGTTGCAAAGAGTCGGGCACGACTGAGCGAGTTCACTTCACTTGCCATACATGGTGATATGTGCTCTGTTGAGATGAATGGGCCGTAGAAACTCAGGCTTTGACTCTTTATTCTTTCTCATTTGGGCAGCAAGTTTAGCTCAGCAGGTACTTTACACTTCCACTGGCAGTGAGTTCTGTCCCCATCAGCGTGTCTCAGGAAACCTCAGTGGATGTTTGGTATAGGACCTCCTTCACTAGTCTCCCAAACTGTGGGAAGCTTAACGCCATTAACACGCATTTTTGCAGACAGTGGCATTTTTGGATGTGGAGGAGGGCTCGGGTTCAGAGAAGATCAATTAAAAAGGAAACTTCCTGAGTACAGTGTGATGCATTTTATCAGCAGATGGTTTTCCTTCCTCCTCTCCTCCTCCTGCCCACAGAATAGAATTCTGGCATTCCTGAGCTGCGTGCTGCTGTCTAAGATGCTGGTTCTTCTCAGAAGTTACTAAGGGTCAGTTTCTCTTCTTCCCTCTTAGAGAGCAGGAATTGAGTTTTAATTGGCAATTTACAGAGGTGGCTGGAAATGAGTCCCTCCCACTTGCATGAAGCTTAGTGAGTTCTGGGTGGTTCAAGCTGTCTGATGGGAGATGCTGGCATCACTGAGGAGCCGTGGCAGCCCCAGAAGAAGCAGAAAGAGCAGTAGTAGAGTGCAATGGCTTTTTATCCCACTCCTGAGTATGACATGCAGGTGGCCAGAGGATTGTTATCTAGAATGTTTCTCTTTGCCACAAGGTAAGCCCACGGTTATGTTAGAGTGAGATTTAGAATCTTGCATTGCAGGATTCTCAGCTGACAAGCCTTTCACAGGTGTCTATTGATGTTGTGCTATATTGTATTAAGTTTAAGCCCATTTCTCTAAATTGTCATGTAAGTTCTCATTATTTGAGCACCTCTGATTATTCCGTGTACTATCAATAGTCCTGTGTGGGAATTTTCAGTCATTCCCTCTCTGACGTGTACAGTCACTGTATTTCTTATGATGTATGTGTTTAGAGTGATTTTTATCTTTTTCAAGTTAGCAATTGCTTTGTGTTGTGTAACTTCGTGGTTTTGCTTCCCCATTTCCCCAGGGAATTTCAGAGTAATAATTTCTGTTTCTCACAAGGAATGGCTACTTATCTATGTACTTGTAACCAAGTTCTCTATTCTCTTTGCCAACATTTGTATAAAGAAAAGGAACCTGCAACTTTAAAGTTTTAAAGGAAAGGCATAGTCTTCTCCTTTAACTTTGAGTTTGCATGAAAGAAGTGTTTATTGAGGTTGTTTGAGTGGCCCTTATTGACATCCATCACAATGGAAGGCGTAAATATTTGACTATCTTTTCCTTTATTCACAATAATTCAAATTCAGCTTGTATCCTTATACAGTCTTTGATTCGAAAATTTTATTCAGAGCTGTGCCAGTGCTTTGCCTCAGGGATGCTTCTACTTGAAAGAAAATATGATATGGCAAAGAACAGGTGGCTGCACCGGTTGTGGTCTTGTCCTGGATCTCAATGTGACTTGAATATTTATTTATTTTTATTATTGTACCATGTAAAAGGTAAAAAGGAAAATGAACTGCTTAGATTATAAAGCACGTATAGAGAGAGAAGGATCCAGGGCTGGTTTTTCAAGTTTTATTTGGCATTCTTTCACTTAAAGGTGAATAAGAGAGAGCATTCTTCCAAGTTTTATTATTTTCTCCCCAGAGGTCAGGTTATGTGTGAATGGTGGTAGCAATGAAATTCCTCCTTGTTGTAAAATTTATCGTGGAAATGTTAGCAAGTAGGACCTGAAGGGCTGGAGCAAGTGTTCATAAAGTTTTCAGCCTCTTTGCCTTAAAACTTTCATTATTCTCTTCGTTCTAGTTTCAATAATATCTGAAAAATTTAATGAACATTCTTTCCTGGAATGATTTTAAAATATAGATCCTTCTTTTGACCATTGATTAAGGT
This sequence comes from Bos taurus, assembly GCF_002263795.3. Classification (NCBI taxonomy): domain Eukaryota; kingdom Metazoa; phylum Chordata; class Mammalia; order Artiodactyla; family Bovidae; genus Bos; species Bos taurus. The sequence continues at coordinate 91,596,132 of NC_037333.1, forward strand.
TCTTATCTAAAATTAATGCTTTCTATTCTTTCGTTTGTTTTATTGTTGCCTTTAATTCCTCATTTGTGTCTTCTTCCTCTAAATGAAGAGAAACTGGTATAGAGAAGAGAAAAACCTAATACAATGCATAACACTTGCTCCAGAAGAGAATCGTGTCTTCAGTGTCGGAGATTTGCGGAGCATTTCTTTCATTTTTTTAATTGAATGGTGTTTAGAAAAAAATCACCACCAAAAGATAAGGCTTCTACCTTACACACACCAAAAACCCTCTTTCCTTGTTTTGCCAAATGAAATTTAATTCATACTTTAGCACTGGATAAAAATGAATTAGCTTGCTTTGGAAATAGCTTGGTTGGTATTTGATGTAAAGGGTACCCTTTAAACATATTCTATGGCACAAAGAAGAAGTAGGGAAGAAAAAATTTAACTTGTAGTGTCTGATATCTGAAGAAATCAGTAAAAACCAGTTCCTCCTTCCTTCCTCCAACAAAAAAATGTCTAGTTCCAAGTTGAGAGTTGAGAAGAAGAAACTGTTGTTAATTAGAGCTTATGCTTATCTATTTATTCTATGCTATTATACTGTAGTTGTATTTGAAAGGCAAAGAAAAACAAAGATGAATGCTGTTACAGAACAAAGATCCTGTTAGTGTCAACCTCTGCCATCGCTTATAGGCAGACTGTGAAGTGTGGGAAGGAGAGTTGACTTCTGATTTCTCTGTAGATGTCAGAGTTGAGGGGAGGACGAAAGAAAGAGGGCATAGTGAGAAAAGACATTTCAGCATTATCACCCACTGGTGACTAAGTGAGAAACACCGACCCACCCCCATGGCTAGTCCCTTTTTTTTATGGTAAGTTTTGTGTGGTCATCAATAAAATTTAAGCTTAAAAATGTTTCAAAATGAAGGGTGAGGAGGACATAAACTAGTAGTGAGAGGATGTTGGAACAGGTGGGGAAGAATGGGGTAAAGCTTCTTACAAGAAAAGATCCTGCTTTTACTTTTTATGCAAATTTTAGATGTTAGACTTCACTCTTACTTGTGATTCAGTTGCCAAAGCCAAAAGTCCCCAGGGCATATTATCAGGATGTGACATTTAAAAAGAACTTCTCTTTCCAGAAAGGACTGTGTGTTGCTATGGGGTTATATTACCTAACGCATACCTTTCTACCCACTGAGCCACTTTTTAAAGACACAGAGGTTAGGCAATTATGAAAGCCTTGGAAAGGTTTGCTTGTTAGATTTTTCTTTGAATCCAAAAAATCTCAAGTATAGCTTTGAGGAGCCCGGTAGTCACAGAAACTAGAGGTGAGGGATGCTGAAAAGGGCTAAAGGATATCTCAAAAGCAGTGCCTTTGCCAAAGAACAATTACCACCTTTTTTTTTTTTTTTTTAACATTTTGGAAGATGATGGGTTTCGTGTTTGAGGTACATCATTTTCCCATAAACTGGAAATGCCTGAAAAGGCATTTTTGTTCAAATACAAATAATCTATTCTTCTATACTAAAGAAGATATGATCTCCTCTAAGAATCACTTGCACAGTGACATTTAATTATTCATGTTATTTGTCTCCCCTTTAAAGCATAAAAGGAGCAATTTAGCAATAACTACCAAATTGCAGTGGCTCAGTGGTAAAGAATCCGCCTGCCAATGCAGGAGCTGCAGGAGACACAGGTTCAATCCCTGGGGCGGAAAGATCCACTGGGGCAGAAAGGTCCACTGGCATAGGAAATGGCAGCCCACCCCAGTATTCTTGCCTGGCAGAGGTGTCTGGTGGGCTACAGTCTATAGGGTCGCAAAGAGTCGGCATGACTGAGCAACTAAAAAGCAGCAGCAGAGCACCACATAACTTTCCTATTGTGAAGGGAGTGAAAGAGATCTGTTTCTGTTTGTATTTGCATAACAAATCACTAGAAAAGATAGATAAGAAATTAACCACACAGATTAGATGGAGGGACAAGAGAAATGGGTGGAGAGGGCTGGGAGGAAGAGTAAGACTTCATAAGTGTCCTACATCATAGAGCATAAAGGTTACGTGAGAAAATGCCCAGAATGATACTTGGCACTCAGTTGGCACCGAAGTATTTTTTGAGTGAATGAGTAATACTCTGATGCTGTTTAATATTTTTTCTCCCATTCAAGGCTCCCCAGTAGGATTATAAACTCCTTGAGGCCATCTGTGACCTCCCTGAGGTCCAGTTGTACTACATTAAGGTGGTGGTGGTGTTCAGTCGCTCAGTCGTGTCCAACTCTTGGTGACCCCAAAGAGGGGTCTGCAGCACTCCAGGCTTCCCTGGTCCTTCACTGTCTCCCAGAGTTTGCTCAAATTCATGTCCACTGAGTCAGCGATGCCATCCAACCATCTTACCTTCTGTTGCCCTCTTTGCCTGTCCTCAATCTTTTCCAGCATCAGGGTTTTTTCCCAGTGAGTCGGCTCTTCACATCAGGTGGCCAAAGTATTGGAGCTTCAGCATCAGTCCTTGCAGTGAATATTCAGGATTCATTTCCTTTAGGATTTACTGGTTTAGTCTCCTTGCAGTCCAAGGGACTCTCAAGAGTCTTCTCCAGCACCACAGTTTGAAAGCATCATTCTTTGGCGCTCAGCCTTCTTTATGATCTAGCTCTCACATCCATACATGACTACTGGAAAAACCATAGCTTTGACAAGACAGACCTTTGTCAGCAAAGTGATGTCTCTGCTTTTGAATACACTGTCTAGGTTTGTCATAACTTTTCTCCCAAGGAACAACTGTCTTTTGATTTCATGGCTGCAATCACCATCTGTAGTGATTTTGGAGCCCAAGAAAATAAAATCTGCCACTGTATCCATTGTTTCCCCATCTATTTGCCATGAAGTGATGGGACTGGATTCCATGATCTTAGTTTTTTGAATATTAAGTTTCAAGCAAGCTTTTTCACTCTCCTCTTTTACCTTCATCAAGAGACTATTTAGTTCCTCTTTACTTTCTGCCATCTGTGTATCTGAGGTTATTGATATTTCTCCCACCAATCTTGATTCCAATTTGTGCTTCATCCAGGCTGGCATTTTGCGTGATGTACTCTGCATATAAGTTAAATAAGCAGAAGCAGGGTGACAATATACAGCCTTGACGTACTCCTTTCCCAATTTGGAACCAGTCCATTGTTTTATGTCTGGTTCTAACAGTTGCTTCTTGACCAGCATACAGGTTTCTCTAGAGGCAGGTTAGGTGGCCTGGTATCTCCATCTCTTTAAGAATTTTCCACAGTTTGTTGTGATCCCCACAGTCAAAGACTTTAGCATAGTCAATGAAGCAGAAGTGGATGTTTTTGTGGAATTCTCTTTTTCTATGGTCCAGTGGATATTGGCAATTTGATCTCTGGTTCCTCTGCTTTTTCTAAATCTAGCTTGTACTTCTGGAAGTTCTCCGCTCACATACTGTTGAAGCCTCGCTTGAAGGATTTTGAGCATTACCTTGCTAGCATATGCAAAGAGGGAAACTGTGTGTTAGTTTGAGCATTCTTTGGCATTGCCCTTCTTCAGGGTTTCAATGAAAACTGACCTTTTCCAGTCCTGTGGCCACTGCCGAGTTTTTCAAATTTGCTGGCATATAGAGTGCAGCACTTTAACAACATCATCTTTTAGGATTTGAATAGCTCAGCTGGAATTCCATAATCTCAACTAGCTTTGTTCCTAGTAATGCTTCCTAAGGCCCACTTGACTTCACACTCCGGAATGACCACACCATCGTTGTTATCTGGATCATTAAGCCCTTTTTTGAGTTGTTCTTCTATGTATCCTTGCCACCTCTTCTTAATCTCTTCTGCTTTTGTTAGGTCCTTGCTGTTTCTGTCCTTTATTGTACCCATCTTTGCATGGAATGTTCCCTTGGTATCGCTTATTTTCTTGAAGCGATCCCTAGTCTTTCCCATTCTGTTGTTTTCTTCTATTTCTTTGCATTGTTCACTTAAGAAGGCTTTCTTATCTCTCCTTGCTGTTCTTTGGAATTCTGCATTCAGTTGGGTAATTCTTTCCCTTTCTCCTTTGCCTTTCACTTCTCTTCTTTTCTCAGCTATTTGTAAGGCCTCCTCAGACAACCTCTTTGCTCTCTTGCATTTCTTTTTCTTTGGGATAGTTTTGGTCACTGCCTCCTGTACAGTGTTACAAATCTCTGTCCATAGTTCTTCAGGCACTCTATCAGATCTAATCCTTTGAATCTATTTGTCACTTCTACTGTATAATCATAAGGGATTTGATTTAGGTCATACCTGAATGGCCTCGTGGTTTCCCCTACTTTCTTCAGTTTAAGTCTGAATTAAATTGAACGAAAACCACAGTCCCAGCAAGGTAGAAGGCACATGGAAGGAGATGAGTGAATACTGCTCGAGAGACATGAACTAGTTTATTGTAAATTTCTCCAAAACACGCTTTGCATTCAAATCTCTCTGTGTGTTAGGACAAAATCATCTAAGAAGGACATTATGTCACTTTCCTAGTTCCAGTTTCATCAGCCTACCCATCCCACGCAATGAAGCTTCCTTGTTTGTGGTTAGGAATGCAACACAAGGGCTTTGTTTGAATTACACCCACACACAAAACTTAGTTTGCTCAATTTTAAAATTAAATGGTCCTCTGACTCTTATTGATATGCTCATGATGTAATGTGCTTTAGGAAAATATTTGCTTATCTTCTTTAAGATCAAAGTGATCCTAAAAGGTAAAGCACGCTGTGCTCTTTAGGAATGCTTATTAAATTACTTGCATCATTGAAAAGGTCAGTAAACAGCTGTTCGACTTTTTTGGTTATCTCGAGGTACAGTGAATTTTATTTTAAAAATGAGTTCTTAATACTTGGCTTTTTAATAGGTAACACATGTACATGGTATACAATTCAAAAGTTACAAAAGGAAATACCTGAAAAATAAATGTTTCTCCCCAGAGGCAGTCATTGATTGGTTCTAGTTTCTCAAGAATTCTTCCAGAAATATTCTTTACATTAATAAACAGAAGTATGTTTTCCCCCATGTTCAGCAGCATACTGTATGCACAGTTTTGTGTCTTAATTTTGTTTCTTTTACCATATATTTTGGAGCTATTTCCAAGTCAACATGTATAGTTCTTTCAATGACTACATGCATCTTCCATTGTATGGAGGTACCACACTGACTTAACTGGTCTGCTGTTGATAAGCATTTAGGTTGTGTTTCAGTCTTTTGATGAATATGTTACTTAAAAATTGTCTTGCTGAATGTTACCAAATTGCTCTTTATTCAGACTGAATGTTGGTGGGCTGTATTTTGGTCATCTTTTTCATTGTTCTTTTTCCTCATGTCATTTCTAAATTGCATATTTTGGAAGACTATTGTAAAACAGATTTATCTCTGAAACCTCCCAACATATGTTCTGCATCCAAATGAAAGGGCTGTGTTTTTCAGGACCTATGATTTGTTTGTTTCACAAGCATCCTGTTCTTAATGTGTTACAACTGTGATGAAATCTACGCATCCTCCCCACACACACTTCCATCCCTGAAAATCAAAGTTGCTCAGTCCTGTCCAACTCTTTGTGACCCCGTGGACTATAGTTCATGGATTTCTCCAGGCTGGAATATTGGAGTGGGTAGCCTTCCCCTTCTCCAGGGGATCTTCCCAACCCAGGGATCAAATCCAGGTCTGCCGCACTGCAGGTGGATTCTTTACCAGCTGAGCCACAAGGGAAACTCCCACCCCTAATCCAAGGCAAACAGCCAACCTCTGCAGTCTACTCTGGAGAAGCATCTTTCCAAGTGAGTGTCCTGTCTTGGCATTGCAAGTCTTGGGCACTTTATCTTTACTGTAAGAATTATTTCTTTATAGTTTATTATGTATTAGAGAAATACTTCATTTGGTACGCCCCCCCCCCAGAATGTAAGCTTAAGAGCAGAGAACCTATCTTAGTTATTAAATCTTTTCAATATCATTAGTGCAGTTTCAGCACTTCAGTCCTCACCTGTCATGCCCCTTGATCCCCACCCACCGCATCGAGCCTCTCACTCATCCCTCTAGAGGACAGTGGGTGTGAAGTTCAGTCCTTTCAGCTGTCCTCCCACCCTCTTTCATATGAGCACCACCTGACCTCCTCCTTTCTCATCCCAATGGATCTGGCTTCTCTTCCACATGAAGTCATGCTTTTCATGTCCTTCATGCCCTTCGTGTGCTCTGGAATGCTGTCCTTTCCTATTTCCTCATGAGTCTTAAGGAGCGGCAGCCTCTCTTCAGCTGCACATACATCCATTCTCTGTCTCATATAGACGTGCTCGTACTTCTCATCATTTAAAATAAAACAGCAATAACACTCCCTGGCCCCCTTCTAGCCTTCTAGCTGTTCTGTTCAGTCGTGTCTGACCCTTTGTAACTCATGGACTGTAGCCTGCCAGGCTCCACTGTCCATGGAATTCTCCAGGCAAGAATCCTGGAGTGAGTAGCCATTCCCTTCTCCAGGCGATCTTCCCAACCAGGGATCGAACCCATGCCTCTTGCATTGATCCTGAGCCACCAAGGAAGCCCCAGCCTTCTAGCTACCACCCTCTTTATCTCCTTTAGAGCCAAGTTCTTTAAAGAATTATCTCCCCTTGCTATATCCGTTTTCTCTCTCACTCACCTCTTGAGTTCAGTTCAGTCGCTCAGTTGTGTCTGACTCTTTGCAACCCCATGAATTGCAGCACGCCAGGCCTCCCTGTACATCACCAACTCCTGGAGTTCTCCCAAACTCATGTCCATCTAGTTGGTGATGCCCTCCAGCCATCTCATCCTGTCATCCCCTTCTTTTCCTGCCCCCAGTCCCTCCCAGCATCAAGGTCTTTTCCAGTGAGTCAACTCTTTGCGTGAGGTGGCCAAAGTATTGGAGTTTCAGCCTCAGCATCAGTCCTTCCAATAAACACCCAAGACTGATCTCCTTTAGGATGGACCGGTTGGATCTCCTTGTAGTCCAAGGGATTCTCAAGAGTCTTCTCCAACACCACAGTTCAAAAGCATCAATTCTTCAGCACTCAGCTTTCTTCACAGTCCAACTCTCACATCCATACATGACCACAGGAAAAACCATAGCCTTGACTAGACAGACCTTTGTTGGCAAAGTAATGTCTCTGCTTTTGAATATGCTATCTAGGTTGGTCATAACTTTCCTTCCAAGGAGTAAGCGTCTTTTAATTTCATGGCTGCAGTCACCATCTGCAGTGATTTTGGGACCCCAAAAAATAAGGTCTGACACTGTTTCCACTGTTTCCCCATCTATTTCCCATGAAGTGATGGGGCCAGATGCCATGATCTTTGTTTTCTGAATGTTGAGTTTTAAGCCAACTTTTTCACTCTCCTCTTTCACTTTCATCAAGAGGCTTTTTAGTTCTTCTTCACTTTCAGCCATAAGGGTGGTGTCATCTGCATATCTGAGGTTATTGATATTTCTCCCGGCAATCTTGATTCCAGCTTGTGCTTCTTCCAGCCCAGCGTTTCTCATGATGTCCTCTGCATAGAAGTTAAATAAGCAGGGTGACAGTATACAGCCTTGACGGACTCCTTCACTCACCTCTTACCTGATCCTACTCAGGCCTCTTCCCTGTCATTCCATCGCAGAGACTTATCAGCCATCAAGTCAAGTGCACTTGCAGGCACCGGCATCAGACTAGCCTCTCTGTAGCAGTTGGAATGCTTGGCAGTTCCTTGCTCTCCCCACCCTCTCACTGGGGGATTCTGTGAAATTCCCACGCCCTCCTAGTTTTCCTCCTGCTCCTCTGGAAGCCTCTTGATAGCCCCCTCCAGCCCCCTTCCACCCCCAAATTGGGACAGTTCTCAGAGGCCTATCTTTAAGGGACTTCCTTTCAGTCTCCTAGGCACTCTGCCCAAGCAGCTCATCTTTTCTCAAAGGCCATGTGTTTCGTGCCTCCTCAGTTTCTACCTTTAGCCCAGACGCCAGTCCTGTAGCTGCCACTGCCTCCTGTCCCCCACTGCAACCCCGCAGGCACCTCACATTGCACACCCCACTGTCTCCCTCCTTCCGCACTCTGTTCCCGCCCCTCATCTCACAGTTCTTTATATAGGTGAGGAATATTACCATTCTAGCTCAGGCTACAAACGTAAAGGCCATCCTTCCTCCTGGACTGTACTCTTCTGTGCCAGCCACATCCAGGTGCTCACTAGGCTAGGCATTAGATCTGTTGTCTGTTTAAGTTCACTGCTCCTGCCTTAGTGCTGGGTCTTTATTTAATCTCTTACCGTGGCCAGTCCAGTAGCCTCCAGTCCTCTCTCTGTCTCAAATTTATTTTCATTATTGGCAGTATCTTCCTGAAACTCAAATTTGAACATGGCCCTCCTTGGCTAAGGTTCTTCAGTGGCCTCCAGTTCCATAGGGTACTGTCTGTTGCCTTCAGTGAGGCCGGCTGAGATCTGGATCCTCTTCATCTTCATCTGCTGCCTCCCCCTCACTCATCATCTAGTCTCCACTTATGTAAGCTGTTTGTACCACGTTCTTCTGTATTTTCATGCATCTGCCATGCTGTCTCTTCTACCTGGATGTGCTTCCCTTCCATTTCCCATCCCCTTCCATCTGGAGAAATCTTTCATGGCTTAGTTAACTGTGAAACCCCCAGTGACTCTCTCTCCTGAGTTCACCGAGCACCTTGTACACATCTCTATTAGGGACCCTGTCTCAGTGTATTACAGTGCTCTGCTTGGCTGTCACTTCTACTACTCTGTGAGCTATTTGCGTCTAATGATACTTTGTAACCTGAGTGCCAGCATAATGGCTGCCATGTAGAAAGTGTCTGTGGATGCCCCTCGAATGAAAGGGAAGGAAATTGAAGAGCGGTCTGGACAGCTTAGATTGAAAACAGCAGTTCCCAACCTTTTTGGCACCAGGGACCAGTTTTGTGGAAGACAGTTTTTCCCCAAGTAATTGGGGGTCAGGGATGGTTTCAGGATGATTCCAGCACATTGCATTTATTGTGTACTTTATTTCTATGACTATTCCATTGTGATACATAGTGAAATAATTGCACAGCTCACCGTAATGCAGAATCAGACTGTAATGCAAGTAGTGGGGAGCAGCTGTAAACACAGGTGAAGCTTCTTCACACGCCGCTCACCACCTGCCATGTGGCCTGGCTCCTAACAGGTCACGGACCAGTAACCAGTCCATGGCCTCGGGGTCTGGGACCCCTGATTTAAAAGAGAGCCTACTGTTGTCTTTAAAAGCACATAGATAATTTTTTTTCACTTAATCTAGATGAGACAGTTCCACTGATCTTCACTGTTCTCTGCACAGCCGCCTTTCCTGCTTCAGAGTCTGATTCAGAACTTTCAGCAAGATGTCTGCTCCTTCCTGAAGGAGGTGTACCAGCTGATATTAAGCCTGGGTAGCTTCATGCTACTTCAGGGTACCTCCTCTCTTCTCACCATTGAGATTTCAGTCTAGAAATCCCTGAAGTCAGTGGTAAACATCTCGCTTTTTTTTTTTTTTTTTTGTCAAAAATAAAGTTCAGCCACTCTCTGACTCTGAACTTGTACAATAGTGTAATCCTCCCTACCAAATTCAACCTCCAGCCGTGCAGTCTGAAGAACACCCACTTCTCCCCTTCAGCTTTGTCAGTTCTGTGTGTACTTAGGGGATATCTTGGCTATTATGAGTAATGCTGCAGTGAACACGGGAGTACAGATACCCCTTTAAGATCCTGATTTCAGTTTCTTTGGATAAATACCCAGTCGTGGGATTGCTGGATCCTATCGTAGCTCTATTTTAAATTTTTTTTTAAGGAAACGCCATACTGTTTTCCATAGTGGCTGCACCAGTTTGCACTCTCAACAGGGCACAAGGGTTTATGCAGGAATTCTTTAAGTTTGCAATATTTGTATGTAACTGAAATCATGTCGAAATGAAAAGGAAAATAAAAATAATAATAAAGCAGAAAAAAAAACAATGGTTAGTAAGAGAAATGAACAGTAAGATGTTTTCCAGTATTTACTCGACTGTGTTCCATCTCTGAGACACAGCAGTCTCTGCTTCCAAGTCCATAAATCTCACTGGTGAAGAGATCAGTGGCGACTGCTCCTAACACGGGCGTTCGTGTGCTGTGTCTCCCCAGACGCACTGAACCTGCAGGCCGGCCTCATTCTTGGCACTCGACCAAACTTGGGGAGAACCAACCCGATGCCAGCATGATGCAGATATCTCAGGGCACGATTGGCACGCCTTGGCCCCAGAGCTACCATTCCAGGTAAGTGACCACAGCTGAGACCTGGGGGTGGGGGTGCGGTTTGCTTTCAAATGCTCTGTTCCCAGAAAGGATTGTTTTCTTTTACTCACCCCAAGTATTAAGTCTCTCTACCCACTATCCGCATCGTCTTAAAAGCCCTGACGTGCATATGAGTCATCACCTTCTGGGCTAGACTAGCGTGGAGAGAGGCCAGGGTTATTTTGAACAATGACTAGCCATTTGAGATATTTATGGGGTTTATTGATCCTCAATCAGACATTTCTCAATTACACACCATAGCACTATAGCAGAAAAACGGACGGCTCCCTCCCTTGATGCTTCACATCCTTTTAGTCAAATAGGTATCTATTTTTTATCTGAATGGTTTTATTCAGTGTTTGAACTTCCCACTTGGTTTTTCTCTCTCTGTTAAAGCCAGTTATCCAACTTAGCTCCAGTCAAAGCAGTTAACACACTGAGGACTGTTCAGTATGTACATCATCTCATGCGGTCCTTCGTATGCACCTTTGAAACAGATATAGTCTTCTTGACTCCATTTCATAGGACAGGATGTTGAAGCTGGAGAGATGGGTTTGTCCAGGCTCAAACATCTGCTCAGTACCTGAGTCATGAATCAAATCCAAGCCAGGTTTCAAAGCCATTGCCCATAACCTCATGTACTTCCTCTATACTAGCTGTATGAGTCATCTTTCTTCTGCTTGTCTTATTGCTCCAGCAGTCAAGGTCCAGTCTGGAAAAAGCAGAGCCATCACGAGTGATGCAGGAGAAGGGATTTATTACAGTAATCAGACCTGACACAATTGAAGGGGACTGAGGAGAAGGGAGCCAAGCTTGACCCGCCCCCCGCCCCAGACCTATTAAAGAATGAAGTCAGGACACCCCTGCATTTACTTCAGACTTGGAGCCATGCAAATTGGAGTCCATCTCCTGAAGCCAGGGAGGCAGGCCCTGTTGCTTACCACTTTTTGGAAGTACTTGGATATAGGTTATTAGTAGTGAGGCAGGAGGGCTTCCCAGGTGGTGCCAGTGGTAAACAATCCGCCTGCCAATGCAGGAGACACAGGATACGCGGATTCAGTTCCTGGGTTGGGAAGATCCCCTGCAGAAGGAAGTGGCAACCCACTCCAGTATTCTTGCCTGGATAATTCCATGGACAGGGAATTTGGTAGGCTACAGTCCATGGGATCATAAAGAGTCGGACACAACTGAGTGGCCAGGCACAAAATGCTGGTCAGTATCAGGGAGGGGAGGATGTTGCTGGAAGGATTACTTAACAAACAGATGGTGGCTACACATTTGGTGAGGCCGAGACTCAGAATCCCCATGACCCACGTCTGCTCAGATCAAGGGCCAAATAAATCCTAGAGCTCTGACTGGTGGGCATGGCCTGTTAGGATACTTTTTGATCGCCCTCCTTGTTACAGACATTCCTTTCCCTTGCCCACAGCGCTCCCCGTAACCCTGAAAAAATTTCACCGTCTGAGCCCTGTGTGCTCCAGGAACACAGCCCCAGGAGGGCTCACGTGGAGGCACAGTGCTTTTGCTCTGTGGGCATGGCCGTGTTACAGGCTTTTAGGTTAGATGCGGGGGCCCAGCTGTGGAAGTGACACCAGATGGTGAGGTACTTGGGCTTATAAATCAGACCTCAGTTTCAATCTCAGTTTCATTACCTACTGCATAAGGTTGAGCAAAGCACTTAACCGCTTTGATCTTGGTTTCTTTGTCTGTAAAATGAAATTAATAATATATATCTCATTGGATCATAGTGAGGATTAAACAAAGTAAGATGTAAGACAGTGTAGTTCCTGGAACATAGTGAGCACTCAGTAATTATGAAAAGTAATTATAATAATTAAGGCTGAAAACTTGTCAGAGACACAGTGAAACATAATAATGAACGAGGTTAATGGCATGAACCAGTACACATTTATAAAATGCAGGAGTATTAACAGGGTACCCCTCCTAACCACTAACCTTTGTTGATGTTCAGTTGCTAAGTTGTGTCCCACTGTTTTCGACTGCATGTCAGACCCCATATTGGAGCCTGCCAAGCTCCTCTGTCCATGGAATTCTCCAGGCAAGAATTCCGGAGTGGGTAGCCATTCCCTTCTCCAAGGGATCTTCCCAAACCAGGGATCAAACCCAGGTCTCCTGCATTGCAGGCGGATTATTTACCACTGAGCCAGCAGGGAAGCCCATTAACCTTAGGAGGCCCTTAAATCTGAAGTCATACTATGACCTAAATATACACTGGGCTGAAGACAGAAATAAGACAATTGCAATTGGTGCCTAGAGTCACTGCCCACAGTAACTATGGTGAGCTTCCAGAGGCCCCCAGGAGAGTCGCAGTGTTGACATCAGAAGTGCAATACTCTACAGGCTCTGCTTTTCCACTTGCTGTTTCTTCCTCATCCCACCCTCCAGAGGGGTTTAGGCAGATGGAGCCTGCACTGGACCTACCACTCTGCCCTCTAATGCAAGCTTCGGAGCAGCCTTCCCTGACACAATGACTGTCAACACAAAAGCTCTGGGTGGGGGTACAGGAGGAGAAAGGAAAGCTTGGGTTACCCCAAAATGACACATCCATGTGGATTTTCTTCTACCCCAGCTCAAAGCATCCTGTGGTCTGTTCATTCCATGCCTTGGGTTCGCAGCTCTGAGTTCTGCTCATAAGGGCTGCTCTTTGGCAGCTGTAGCTGGAGAAGCTCTCCTGGTACATTTCTGAGGGGCACAGTGGCATCTAGTGGTCTGGTGGGCAGCATCCCTGTGACAGCGTTCACACAGCCTCGTCCTAAATATGTGGATCTGTTTCTCATTAAGAAGCAGGAAAAGGAGAGGGAGCTCAAGGGATGGGGAGGGGCAGGAGAGAGGGAGAGAGACGTTCAAAGAGACAGAAGATATGTAATTTTCACTGCCTGCAAACTGGCTCAGATCTGAAATTTCACTGCAACTGTGTTCCAGCTGCTTTCTCTCAGATCCTTGTCACTGTCCTTCTGCTGTCCTACAGAAATCTCACAATGGTCCTAAAGTATTAGGACTTCTAAAGTACATAGTACTTTAGGAAAAACCTCCAAAAAATACTGTAGTCTAGTCCCCTCCCAAGAGGCTGAAATAACACCATCACAATACTAAAGAACCAGTACATGCTCATTGATTCATTCCTCTAACAAATATGTATGGAATACCTACTATGTCTGAGATAATTTTTAGTTATTGAGAGTGCAAGACTGAGCAAGACATCAAAAAGTAGTATTTATTGTTTCCCCAGGTATGTTCCATGGAATGATAATCCATTAGATGCTCCTTGGGGAAAACTGTCTAGGGTCATGTAAGTTTAGAAATCACTGCTTGGGACTTCCCTGGTGGTCCAGTGGTTAAGACTTCGCCTGCCAGTGCAGGAGTGCGGGTTTAACCCCTGGTCAGAGAACATATGGGATATTACCCACATGCCTTGTGGCCAAAAAATCAAAATACAAAGCAGAAACAATATTGTAACAAATTCAATAAAGACTTTAAAAGTGGTCTACATTAAAAAAAAACCTTAAAGCACTGCTTAGTATATTTGCCTTGCAGAATATCACATGAACAAATTTATTAAGGACTCGGATGTCTTAAATTACAATTATTTACCTTATCTGGAGAAGGCAATGGCACCCCTCTCCAGTACTCTTGCCTGGAAAATCCCATGGACGGAGGAGCCTGGTGGGCTGCAGTCCATGGGGTCGCTAAGAGTCGGACACAACTGAGCAACTTCACTTTCACTTTTCACTTGCATGCATTGGAGAAGGAGATGGCAACCCACTCCAGTGTTCTTGCCTGGAGAATCCCAGGGACGAGGGAGCCTGGTGGGCTGCTGTCTATGGGGTCACACAGAGTCGCACACGACTGAAGTGACTTAGCAGCAGCCCAGTATTTTCCAGACATTTTATCATCTGAGGAATTAATTAATGTTCTGGTAGTACACTTTAGGAAATGTTTTCATATAATTGTTTTGTGCTCTTTGTTATGTTTTAAGTATTTAGGAAATACTTTTAAACAGAGGTGATGTAATATCAAGTAGTAGTAAGTGCTGTGAAGATAATAAAGCAGAGCAGCAAGAAATACGGAGAGGGGAGGTGCTTTTAAGATAGTGAATGGCAGGAAGTATTCTCTGATGCAGTCATGAATAAAGGAAGGGAGTGAGCCAGGTGAAGAGCATTCCTTATGGTGGGAACAGTGAGTACAAAGGCCCTGAGTCCCTGATGTGGGAACATATTTCATGGGTTTGAGAGGCCATCAGTGACCATTATGCCAGAGTGCAGTGAGCAAGGAGGAGAGCAATGGGAAACGAGGGTAGAGAAGTCGTCAGACCACAGTGAGAACTCTGACATGCTTGACACACTCATCTTGAGAGTAAGGATGTCTCTGTGTGGGCTGGAACTGCTGCAGGATTGAAGACCTGCATGTCAGGTTCTTGGCAGCCATCTGTAAGAGTGCCATCTTGGAAGCAGGAATGGCAGGGGTGATCAGAATGACTGCTTCCAGAATGTGGTAGAAGAACTTGTTGCTACAGGGTGATGTCAGGGCACTCTGTGGCATGGCATAGGTCACTGGGTCTTAGTCCCCAGGCAGCTTGGAAATGAGAATTTGGGGAGACAAAGCCCTCCCTGAGTAGCAGTGAAGAGTAAGAATGGTCCTCATGGGATGCATTCCATCTGAGGATTGGTGGGTTAAGTGTCCTTTGGCCGCAAGATGGAACCCACTCTACCCTTGCTTGGCTCGAGATATGTTTACCAGTGAGTTCATGTTTCTAGATCCATCTGTATTTTGCGATGGCATTTCCTCCGATTCAGCAGTGTTTCAGTTAACCCATCAGTTTATTCACTTTGATTTTTTTTTTTTCACATGTTCCTAAATTAGATCTGGCTTATCCTTTTAGTGAAAGACTGCTAAAATTCTTAGCAGTGGGGAGGAGGATTAAGTAGTGTCTACCACCTGCATGGAATTGGTGAGCAAAAACAGCCCTTGTGGAATCTACTGCTTCCGTGTCCCCTTGAAGTATTAACTCTGAGTCTTCTGTTAGAGGAGATAAACAGGAGCACAAGTGGGTCATAGGGGATTATCCTCAGTCATGTCATGTGCATCTTCAGCACATCCTCTTCATTTGGGGGTGGGGGGGTAAATGCTGGTAGTGACATATGCCGTGACATGGAGTGCCAGGACTGGCTTCCCTAATCTGGTTGGGATTAACCCTTCCTTCCTCCTTGAATTTATACCTGTCCCTGCCAAAGCAAGATGTTCCATTCAGTAAGTTTACTTGCCCTGAAAAAGAAATATTATTCTGGGGGGGCAATTGCTGAAAATGTAGTCTTCTTTTCCTTGAATTCTGCTCCAGTTTTGACTCAGAATATGATCCTTCTAGTCTCCTCCCGTATACTCTGGAGACAGTCCAGCAAAGCATTATCACCTACTCAGCCATTAAGACACCATATTTACTTATACGACATCTAGAAATATAATAACAGCTCCATGGATTTTAATAGTGTTTAAATGCCTATTCATTTAAAAATGAAAAGCCTCAGGCAAGAACTCTTCGTTTTCTTTATTCTTTTTGTGACCCTATGGACTGTAGCCCACCATGCTTCTCTGTCCATGGGATTTTCCAGGCAAGAATCCTGGAGTGGGTTGCCATTTCCTCCTCCAGAGAATCCTCCTGACCCAAGGATCGAACCTGTGTCTCCTGCATTACAGGCAAATTCTTTACCGCTGAGCCACCAGGGAAGCCCTCTTTAGAGAACAGTGAATCACAAATGTTTGAACTATTGAGACTGCTGTTTGATTTTTGAGCTACTTATTCCTTCCTATATCTCTATTCTCTCTCGCCCATGCTGGGTGAAGTATATTTGGGGTTTATGATTAAAGTTAGCTATAAGTAATTCTGTCTTATGGCAACTTTTTGGAGGAGCTAGTGAAGGAAAATGTCTTACTGTCCAGCGTATGAGGCTTTGCCCAGACTCTGGGCAGTTGTCCATGGGTGATGGTCTCCCAGCACCTGAGAGCCTCCCGTGATTAAGACTTCTTAGCCAGTCTGCTTTTCCTCTCTCATCACTTTTGCTAGCTCTCAATGTTTCTGAGTATTCTCTCATTCAGTTTTGTGTTTGGCTTTCTTACCACAAACAAATTGTCTCTTGTACAGTGGAAATTCCAGGAAGATTGCCAGGGAGTAGCCCTTCAACTCCATAAAAAGGAAAGATATTAACTAAAACCGGGGACATGTGCACAGTCTCCCTCACCCATCCGCGTGCCTGGTCTCTTACTAAGCTTTCCCCTTCTTCCCACAGACGCCCCAAGAGACACAAAATGTCAGTCTCTGTCCCTCTAACTCATCTCGCCCTCCGCTTTCCTCGCTCACCTCTCTCATTTTTGGGGCACGTGCAGAATGTCACTTCCGGCACAGAACACAGTATATCATCGTGTTGCCTGAGCCCAAAGGCCCACGTGGTGTCCTCCTGCTCCCCACTTCTCCCCTGGCGAGCCTGGGTGATTAATTAGAGACACATAGGTTACGGTGTTGGGCAGTTACTCCTAGTGATGACACGTAGGGAGGCCGAGCAAGGCCCAAATATGGTCCTTTTACCCACCCTTCCAGAAACCAAACATCTTGCACAACAGTCCATTTATAAGCTAGTCCTGTGCCTGGAAGCCTACTGAACAATCAGGGCTCACCGCTGACTGCCCTGCCTCCCTTTCTTCCAGCTCCTCCACCAGTGACCTCTCCGGCTATGACCACGCATATCTGAGGCAGAGCCCTGACCGGTGCAGCTCCCAGGGGAGCATGGAGAGCCTGGAGGCCGGCGGGGGATACCCACCCTGCCACCTTCTCTCCCCGGCCAAGTCCACCAGCAGCATTGACCAGCTCAGCCACCTCCACAGCAAGAGAGATTCGGCTTACAGCTCCTTCTCCACCAGTTCCAGCATCCTCGAGTATCCACCCCCTGGCGTCTCTGGCCGGGAGCGTTCGGGCTCCATGGACACCACTTCTGCTCGAGGTGGCCTCCTAGAAGGGATGAAGCAGGCAGATATTCGCTATATTAAGACAGTCTATGACCCCCGGAGGGGCGTCTCAGCAGAGTATGAGGTGAACTCTTCAGGCCTGCTTCTCCAAGGTAGGGAGACCCGAGCCTCAACTGATGGTCAGGGCTACAATAAATTCCATAATGTTCCTCGGGGCAAAGGCGCACCACCCTCTTCCTGGAGCCAGCAGTGCCCTGGTTCCTTAGAGACCACTGTGGACAACTTGCCTCCTAAAGTGGGTGCGCCCCTGCCCCCAGCTCGGAGTGACAGTTATGCAGCCTTCCGGCAGCGAGAGAGGCCCAGCTCCTGGTCTAGCCTAGATCAGAAACGGTTCTGCCGACCTCCAGCAAACTCTGCAGGCACCCTGAAATCTCCCTTCATAGAGGAACAGCTGCATACTGTGCTAGAGAAGAGCCCAGAAAACAGCCCTCCAGTGAAGCCCAAGCACAATTATACCCAGAAGGCCCAGCCCGGCCAACCTCTGCTGCCGACTGGCATCTACCCGGTACCTTCCCTGGAGCCACACTTCGCCCAGGTGCCCCGGCCTTCTGTGAGTGGAAATGGTACCCTCTACCCTGCCCTGGCCAAGGAGGGTGGGTACACACCTCCTCAGGGAGCGTGCGACAGAATGGCTGCCCTTGATGAGAATGGGAACCAAAACGGATCTAGCAGGCCTGGCTTCGCCTTCTGCCAGGCCTTAGAACGGGACTCAGTGTCCCTAGTAGAGAGGAAACCTGAAACTTCAGCCAAATGTGTCCCCTATAAAGTCCATTTTCCCTCAGTGCCTGAGAACGAGGAGGAGACCTCCCTGAAGAGACTTCTCACACCTCTAGAAGGCCACAGCCCACATCCCAGTGAGAGAAAGAGCACCCAGGGCAACAGATATTCTAATTACCACAGCCTCCAATCCCCTCAGGCTCAGGTGTGCGAAGTGGGTGAAGACAAGAGATCCTTCCTGCCTTCAGAGCCTTGGGAGGGGGATTCCCATGAAGACCACAATGCCAACCTCCGGGGGAGGCTCCACGGAGGCAGCCTGGGCCAGAGTATGCCAGGCAGCTTTGGCAAGACTGCAGCTGCCTTCTCCTCCCTCCAGAACATTCCTGAGAGTCTAAGAAGGCAAAGCAGCTTGGATCTCGGAGCAGCAGCCCAGGAAGTCTACCTGGAAGGCTCATCCACCTGCGCAGTCAATACCAAGGGAGAAGAGTCTGGAAGGACTGCTGTTGCTGATCACAAGAGCCAGCTGGACAGGTTGGTGTCCTATCCAAGGCCCGAGGGGAGAACCTTGGCCTCTTTCCAGAGTTCAGACCCAACGTATGAAGAGCCGCCCTCCCCATCCCCACAGGAGACCTCCAGTCTGGGCCGGAGGAGGCTGAGTTCCAGCAGCACCTCGGCTCTGCAGGGCTTTCAGTACGGGAAGCCCCACTGCTCCGTGCTGGAGAAGGTTTCCAAGATCGAGCAGCGAGAGCAGGCTGGCCAGAGACCCCCGAGTGCCGGCGGCTCTACTTATGGCTATAATTACAGGCCCCACAGGACACTCCCAGCCTCCAATACTTTGGGGAATGACTCGGAGGAGACTAAAGGCCGTATACATTTTTCCGAACTCACTGAACCCCTAGGCAATGGAGAACAGCACTTCAAAAACGGGGAGCCAAAGTCAGAAGAGGTTTCCTGGCAGCCGTGTGGTCAACAGCCGAGGCGGGCTGTGGAGGGTGGCCGGGGTGCCCCACTCCGGGGTGGAGAGCCCCCGAGGCGGGACGCCCGTCTGCTCCGCAGCCAGAGCAGCTTCCAGCTCTTCAGCGAGGCCGAGAAGGAGGCCATGTGGTCAGACGACAGGCCCCGCACGCCAGAGTCGACTGTGCAGGAGGCCCCCTTCAGCCGCGCCTACCGGAACAGCATCAAGGATGCACAGTCCCGCGTCCTGGGAGCCACGTCCTTCCGACGCCGGGACCTCGAGCCTGGGACGTCTGTGGCCTCCAGGCCCTGGCGCCTGCGACCCGCCTCGGCCCACGTAGGGCTGCGCAGCCCGGAGGCACCGATTTCCGCCTCCCCGCACACCCCGCGCGAGCGGCACAGCGTGACCCCGGCCG
Source organism: Bos taurus (assembly GCF_002263795.3). NCBI lineage: Eukaryota > Metazoa > Chordata > Mammalia > Artiodactyla > Bovidae > Bos > Bos taurus. The sequence continues at coordinate 91,615,496 of NC_037333.1, forward strand.
AGGGGGACCCTGCCCGCCTCGCGCCCCCTGCTGCCCGGAGGGGCCCGCGCCGGCATCTGACCACCGAGCAGAAGAAGCGCTCGTACTCAGAGCCCGAGAAGATGCACGAGGTGGGGGTCTCGGAGGAACCCGAGCCCGAGCCCCCTGGGCCGCCGAGGAAGGGGCCGCATTTCATGGAGGGCTCAGTGACTGACCGGCGCCGCATCTTCGAGCGAGACGGCAGGGCCTGCTCTACCCTCAGCCTGTCGGGGCCTGAGCTGAAGCAGTTCCAGCAGAGCGCACTGGCCGACTACATTCAGCGCAAGACCGGCAAGCGGCCTGCGGGCGCCGGCTGTGGCCTGCAGGAGCCGGGGCGGCTGCTGGAGCGCACCCAGAGCACCTACCTCCAGCCCGAGGGCCCGGGCCTCGCCGCGGCTTCCAGTCTCTGCTCGCTTCGGGAGCCCAGCCTGCCGCCCCGCAGGGAGACCGCCCTTCTGCCAGCCACTGTGGTGGGGAGTACTGGGGAGACCCAGCGGGGCCCCCGAGATCGCAGCAGCTCGTTTGCCAGCGGCCGCCACCTTGGGGAAAGGCACCGCGGGGACTCAGCGCCGAGAGAACTGCTCAGTGGAGCTAACAATGGATCAAAGGGCCCCCAGAGACTGAACGGTACCCCAGGGGAACCCTCCCCGTGGGGGGCCACAGCTGGGAGGGCCGCGAAGTCCATGTCGGCTGAGGACCTGCTGGAGCGCTCAGACGTCCAGGCTGTCCCTGTCCACATGAGGTCCCGGTCATCTCCCACCGCCGACAAGCGCCAGGTATGTGCAGCCAGCGGATCCTAGCACTACCGCTTCAGTCCGCAAAGCCTTAGTGCGACTCCTCTAACCCCTCCTTCCCCCTTTGTTTTTCTTTAGCGTGCAAGAGAGCAGCATTTGTTTTCCTAAGGGGATGTCTTTCTCAGTGCCCCTATCTGATGAGATCCTTACAGAAATAGAGATATTCATGGGTATCTATAAAGTTGTGTCTTATGTAGAAACATATGTCAATATAGATATCTATATATGTGTATCTATAGATACATATACACACACATAGTAGGCCTCATTTCTGGTTTTGCACTGGAATGGAAAATATTCGGGAAAATTCCAGAGAGTTCCAAAAAACAAAACTTGAATTTGCCAGCACACCAGCAATTACTTATATAGTATTTGCATTATAAGTAGGTTATATGCAAATATTATGCCATTTTACATAGCATCAGGGAGATTTTGTTATCCATCCCAGGGGATCCTGTAGCTGCAGAGAGTCAAAGGTGACTGAGCACAGCACTCGAAGACAACTGTATATAATATATTTACACATATATGTATATATGCTATGCTATGCTATGCTAAGTCACTTCAGTGGTGTCCGACTCTGTGCGACCCCAGAGACGGCAGCCCACCAGGCTTCCCCGTCCCTGGGATTCTCCAGGCAAGAACACTGGAGTGGGTTGCCATTTCCTTCTCCAATGCAGGAAAGTGAAAAGTGAAAGTGAAATCACTCAGTCCTGTCAGACTCTTAGCAACCCCATGGACTGCAGCCCACCAGGCTCCTCTGTCCATGGGATTCTCCAGGCAAGAGTACTGGAGTGGGGTGCCATTTCCTTCTCCAATGCATGAAAGTGAAAAGTAGTATGTGCATATTATATTTATTGTTCAGTTGTTCGATTGTGTCCGACTCTTTGTGACCCCATGGACTGCAGTATGTATGTGTAAAAATTATATTTTAGTGTCATCCACTTCTCAGTGTAAGAATTACATTAGGAAAAGTTAGGGATTATCTTTTTATCTTTCATGATTTTTGTTTTGCTTTTTTTTTTGCCCCCCAAGTTCGTGCAATAGAAGCTGTGTCTTAGTATTTTAACGATTTTTATCTTGGTACCCTCTTTTGTTTCTGTTGGACTTTTGCATTAACACAATAGGTATTGTTATTGACTTTGATCATTGTTTGTTATTGAGTTCCAGGCCCTCAACTCAGAATGCTTTAACATTTAGGAGTGGATACATGCATAGTCATGTCCGACTCTTTGCAACCTCATGGACTGTAGCCCACCAGGGTTCTCTGTCCATGGGATTTTCCAGGCAAAAATACTGGAGTGAGTTGCCATTTCTTTCTCCAGGGTATCTTCCTGACCCAGGGATCGAACCCACATCTCTGGCACCTCCTGCACTGGCAGGCAGATTGTTTACCACTAGCACCACTTGGGAAGCCCCACTTTTACATTTATTATCTCATTAATCCTCAAAATAATCCTGTGTAGTAGAATATATTATCCATGTGCCATGCTGTGCTTAGTCCCTCAGTGTGTCCGACTCTGGGCAAGCCTATGGACTGTAGCCCACCAGGCTACTCTGTTCATGGGAATTCTCCAGGCAAGAACACTGCAGTGGGTTGCCATGCCCTCCTCCAGGGGATCTCCCCAACCCAGGGATGGAACCCACTGTAGGAGGATTCTTTACTGTCTGAGCCACCAGGGAAGCCCATATTATCCATATCAAATTCATATCTCTGTCTCTTTCTTTATATTATCTTGACGAGATAGGAGAATGCCAGACTTTCAAATTCTCACATTAAAGGATTTTTCTCATAAAGTCTCCCAGCTGTGGATACATCATGAGGAACTTTCCCCTGGAAATGTTAGGAGAGCTGGGAATAAAGTCCAAGCACTCTGACTCCCAGGGCTCTGTTAGTTTCCCTACTTCATAGCCTGTCTCCAGGCTTTACTTGCACTGCAGCTCGGTGGCATACCTCATGATTCCCTTCCCAGATCAGAAGATACAAGGAAGTCACATATATTTTACCACAAGGGGAGAACACCCCTCCATTGACCCTTCAGAGAGTCTCTTTTCTCCAGTAGAGAGTACAGTGATCTAACAAGCATTTGTAGAGCCTATGTTTTATGAACAGGACTGCATTATAGGTTTGAAAGAAACATAAAGGGAAATAAAGGTCATGCCTTTCTGGGGGTTACAATTGAGCAAAGAATATGTACTTATATACAGATAACACAAATGGTGAGTGCTTTGGGAGTGATCATAAATAACATGCTATGGGAGGGACACTGATTAGTTCTAATTGAGGGGATCTGAAAGAGCATCTCTTGAAAGAGAAGGGATTTGAACCAGGCAGTAAAGGATGGGCAAGATGTTGGCAAAGGGTTGCAGGTTGTGTGCGGAGGCATTAGAAGTTGGAGGAAACAGCTTCACAGTTAGCCATCACTGCCTGAGAGATCTGTTTGCTGCACTGCTTCTGAAACACACATACACACAGCCTTCTGAGGGAAAATACCACTCCCGTCCACACACTTTCTCTTAAATATTTTCTCCCCAGTATAAACCACCACCACCCCCACACACATCCACACAGAATCTATAGAAGCAATCCTCCATAAGCCTCCAATAGCTGTTTTTCTCCCCTTGGAATGATGAACAGAGCTAATTTCCAGTGCTTATCCTACCTCTAAGAACACTTGAACAATCCATATATGTAGGTGCTCTGGTGGTCCAGTGAGTGGTTAAGACTCCATGCTTCCACTGCAGGGGGCCCGGTTTTGATCCCTGGTCCGGGAACTAAGAAAAAACATGGTCCATGTATGTAGCATGCCATTCCAGCTAGTTTGATAGGCTTCAGAGGCTCACTACATAGCAGGGCAAGCATTTTCATTTCTCTCCCCATGTTCTAAAGAAAATAGAAATGTTTAGGTGAAAACCAAATCCTCTTCTGTTAATTCCTCGCTACATGTCATTATTCTCTTCTGGGGAAGTGGTTGGATGGTTCTGAATATTATTTTGCCTTCCCTTCCAAATATTTCTTAAACCTGATAAACTGGGAAATAGAGCTCAAACATAGGCAGTATAGAAGAATGATCCCAATTAAATCCCAATTCTTGGGTATTATTTGAAAAACTTTCTAGAGATAGCTAAACACACAACATTATTTATGTCCTCTTTAATATAGCGACTGCCATATTTAGAAAGTGGGGGATGTGATGGGGGGAATGGAATATTTCAACGTGAAATATTGCTGCTTTGCTCCTGCAGATTCTGAACATAGTTTATCACCCCCAGATGGCAGTTTCACCAAGACCTTGTTCTCAGCTTTCCCCCTGCATCCCCTTGCTCAGCAGTCTGACCATGCCTGCCCTGAGACCTATTCCCCGGCAAGGTCTGCCCCTTACATCTTCTTCATATATCCATTGTCTTCCTTGGTTGTAGAACTAGTTAAAAACAAAACTAGTCTCCACGTAATTATTGTGGTTATTATTTCAAGATACTATTATTTATTTGAATAAAGTCCAGGAACTTTTACCATTGTCATTAAGCTTTGGTGAAGGTGTTAAATAAGGATTTTTCTCATCTCAGCTTGAGAGAACTCTGAGAAATTAAGTGACCCTGTAGAGACTAAACCGTCTGCCTGAGTTAAACCGAAAATATGGAGTCTGTTTCTGGTGCCAGCTCAGTCAATAGCCTCCCAAACAACTGCGGCTTGTTCCTGCCAGCCAGATGCTAATAGCACAGGATTTTGCAAGCTTTGGACCAGGATTCAGCTCCGTTTCAAAGGTCCATTAGTGAGGATAGTTTCTGCTTGCAAAACAAGGTCAGCGCAGAAATTGATTTCTCTGTTTATAAAATTTGGTCGTTCTTGGGTCTGAAATGATGGCTGCAGAAGGCTGCTGCCACTTATAGCCTAAGACCTGCTCAGACACTCAGCAGACCCAGGCCAGCCCCTTAGCCAGCTGTGGTCATCTCTGAACAAACCACCCCTTGTTCCCTCTCCTTTAATTCCTCTTAATTTGAAAAGTGTAATTGCAGAACAAATGAATATTAGTGATGCAGCTGAAGTGCCCATCAAATTCTTGGCTGCTTTCTGTTTTCTAAGACACTTTAGAAAACTTAACTGATTTAAATTAGGTAGGCCCTGCAAAGCAGCTGGAAAAAATTCAAACATTTTTGCCTTGGAGATGGAAATTTATACCCATTCAATGCATAGATCTAAAATATAGCAGAAGCTATAAAAAGAAATCTTTTGGAGAAGTGAGATTTCTGGTGGGGTATTTTTTTGTCCCCCAGATGTTGAGGTAGAGTCTTCTCTGGTTCTCACTGTGTTTTCAAAGATCTTCATTTCTTGTATGTGACACGTTCACCATGTGAAGGTGTGACAAACATTTCATTGCTGAGGAAATTTGCATGGAACCCCACAATGTTGGTTAACAGTCTCGATTCTGTAGGATACAGCTTGCCAATCATTTTTAGTACTTCTCAACAAGTACCCATTCAAGCTTGGAGATAAGTAACAATCACTTTCCACAAAATGTGAAATTGCAAATAGCTACTATTAACTAAATGTTCACGATGTGCTAGTCACTGTGTTTTATAAGCATAAAACTAATCCTACATCTATGCAAAGGAGGAAATACTGTTGTTATTCCCATATTACAGATGAGGAAACTAAGGCATAGAAAAACTGAGGAATTTGCCCTACCTGGTGGAAGTGAGGTTTGACTCCCTACTGTCTTAACTCCAGAGGTTTTTAAGTCACTATACCGTGCTGCCTCCTGGTATAAAAAAAGACTGAGAGATGAGAGTTAAACATCTTGTATCTGAAAACTCTAGCCAGTGAATTGATTTCATTTTAACATTTATCAATTACTACTACTTAAATAATATTTTTTAAAATTTCTAATTCATTTTAGCAGATACTTGATACTCCAAAGTAGATGAATATTGTCTTCATGTTTTATTGGTCGTAGAAATATTAGGATATCTTAATTCAGAACTCAAAGAGTGAGAATCAGAATTTGCTAGGATTTAAGTTTATAGTTTTAAGTGTAGTGTGCCTAATAAAGAATAAGAACTGGTGTACTTCTCAGTCAGTCAAACAAAGTTAGAGACCAAAAAAAAGACAGTTAATGAGTGGTATCACTCTGTATCCCCCATAGCCACTGCTTTTTCCTAAATTGTCATAGAAGTTTATACTGCTTACCAGTTTATAGAAAATCAAGTAGTCTTTGGCAGTGCATACTTACCCAATCAAAGCAAATATGTGCAGCAGGAATGAATCCTCCTTGGGTTTTCTACTAGGTTGGGAAGGAATTTCCCTTCAGTCCAAATGGTGTTTCCATTGACAGAAGATGTAAAAATTTCTCTCAGTTGTCTATTACTGGCTCTCAGTTCCTTTATTTTATGCATATCCTCATAAATATCAAGCTCATGCTGTAATTTAAAGGAAGTAATAGAATGGAAGTATGTATTTGAACATTACTAGCTTTGAGGGGATCTAGTGGCACCCCACTCCAGTACTCTTGCCTGGAAAATCCCATGGATGGAACAGCCTGGTAGGCTCCAGTCTGTGGGGTCGCTGGGAGTCGGGCACGACTGAGCAACTTCACTTTCACTTTTCACTTTCATGCATTGGAGAAGGAAATGGCAACCCACTCCAGTATTCTTGCCTGGAGAATCCCAGGGACGGCAGAGCCTGGTGGGCTGCTGTCTATGGGGTCGCACAGAGTCGGACACGACTGAAGTGACTTAGCAGCAGTAGCAGCAGCAGAGGCTTTTCCAGTTAACAACTGGTGAAGCTGAATATTCTTGTCAGTGAGGGAGTGGAGTGGAGAAAGACTTTAAAGAGACCATAAGAGTTTGGTTTTGTTTTGTTTTTCTCTCATTGAACAATGTGTACATTTTCCCCCCTATATTGGAGTATAGTTGATTAACAATGTTATGTTGATTTCATGTGTATAGCAAGGCAATTTGTCTTGGGCCTATTCTTTTTCAAGTTCTCTTCCCATTTATTTCCCTGGATTTCCCTGATAGCTCAGCTGGTAAAGAACCCACCTGAAATGCAGGAGACCAGGGTTCGATCCCTGGGTTGGGAAGATCCCCTAGAGGAGAGAACACTACCCACTCCAGTGTTCTTGCCTGCAGAATTCTCTGGACAGAGAAGTCTGTCAGGCGAGGTCGCAAAGAGTTAGACACGACTGAGCAACTTTCACTTCACTTCCTATTTAGGTTATTACAGAATATTGAGCAGAATTTCCTGTACTGTGCAGTAGGTCCTTGCTTGTTATAAATGGGCTGTAAGGTTTTGTGAAGAGTAGGAATTCCTATTCCATCTAATGATACTTGAGCAAATCAGAGACGCATGGAATTCTTTTTTTCTCAAAGCATTGATGTTTTATTGCATCCAACTCAGCCACCTCTCAACTTAAGGTTCTAAAGATCACCCTTAGGCTTTGAGGAAATCATGGTTTGAATCCCAGCTCCTTGCTTAATTGTGGGCACTATACTCACTTGCTCTGAGCTGCAGTTTCCGCCCTGCTCCCCATTGTTATAGATTAAATTACAGGAGAAATGTCAGGTGCCTGACATGACTCCAGGCACTTCACTTGAGGATCATAAGGAACTTGGCAGAGTATCCAACACACAGTCAATGCCCAGTAAGGGGAAGCTGTGGTTATTAATAATATTCAGGTTTGTTTCTTCTTTGGGCTTGCTCCCACCCACCTCTGGCTCTTCTTGCTTTTTAGTACCTCTACCACTGATTGGGGGGAAGGAGCAGGAAAGAAAAAGAGAAAGGGGATGAAAAGCAATTAGCCCTTTGGACAGAATAAAGGGGGAAATGCTAAAATTAAGTTTATGGATTACCTGTGGATTTAATTTTCTTGTTTTCTACGTGACTCCTGTTATCATAAATAATTGAGAGTTTTATCAAGAGCAACATCATTGTCTTCATCAGGAACCTGTACGTATGACCTGATTTTACACTATCAAAAACTGACCTATAACCCACCAGAAACCATTATATACCCATATTAAAAGCAGAAACAAATGACTACCCTTGAAGTGTCCCCAGAGTTACTGATATGACATGTGGATGAGATGTTTTTCCCAGAAAGAATGTATATCAACCTGATTACAAGCCAGATTCCTATCTGATTCTTGGGATTTTGCTAAATGTAGTAAACTCTCCTTTTCTTGTCATCTCCCGTATTTCCCTGTTGCTATTTCAAAAGTTTTGCCCTTTGAATTAATTTTCATCTTTATACTTCAAATATAGCAGTTGTTTCTGAACTCTGAAGGTAATTGTTATCAGACTTCTCTTGTTTAGAAAATGTCTTGGTTAAGAGAGGCACCCAGTGAGATAGACTGAGGTTCTACCACTTGTGACCTTGGAAAAGTTAACCTCTTGGGTGTGTGTCCTCATCAATGCATTGGGGTTAACAGTACTTCCTGAGGCTTTGAGGATAAAATGGGTTAGTATGTAACAATGCCGCCATGAGCCTGACAGTAAAGAGTGGACCACCAATAAATGTTCATCTCCTTTACACCTCCACCCCCTTGGTAAATTTAAACACCGTTTGTTGGTACTAACGCTGTGCCTCTCTTCTGTTTTAAGGATGTGCTTTTGGGGGAAAACAGTAGCTTTGGTCTCATGAAGGATCCGTGTTATTTGACTGGCCCAGGTTCCAGGTATGTGTCTATAGTTATGATGCTCTTTGCCTCATGAATGCTGCTGGAGTTAAATGCTTCTGTTCATCTCTACTAGAAATTGAATTAAGATGTTATGATGTTTCATGGTGTCTTGTGCCGCCTTTTTCAGTTTGTCTAGGCTATGGGAAACCTTTTTATCCACAGATGACTTTGTCTAAGAATGATACTATTCAGAATAGGTTTTGAACATGTGCTGTTGAGGCGGTGGTTGACTTCTCGCGTGTTTACATCAGAATGGTTGATGATTGTGCTCTTCTCCAGCATGTCCTCTGACTTTCTCACGTGGGTCCTCTCTGGTGTGGCTGATCTCTTCTGGCTGTGACCCACAGGATCAGGTCTCTGAATAAGCACAAGCATTCATGAACAGCTTCACATAAGACCAATCATTGTAGGCATTTAGAAGACAGCAAGAAAGTCTTTTTTTTTTTTTTTTTTATTGCCTTCGAAATCATTTCTCCTTAGAAAAATATTATGGATAATTTTTAGAAGTAGGATCTTTGGACTATTCACTTGGAGCTTAACGAGTAGGGATTTCCAAAGAGGATTTCCTCTGAACCACGTGTCTGTATGTAGTTTTAATGCAGCATTGTAGGACTGTCTACTGTAATCTGGTTATTACTGATGGTCATATAGTTAATCTCGCTTGTTTTTTTTAGGCCGGTTCTTTAATATTTATTATGTTTCACTCAGTCATTGTTTCTCTCTTTTTCTGTATTCATCTTCTCCATAATTCAGCCTAGTAACTGCCAGCATGGTCAGGAAGTAAGTATTAAGTTACCTCCTTCGCTGCCAAGGGCAGCCTTGTATAGCTGCTTTTGCTCCTGTAGCTCTTCTCAAAGTGAAGCAAGGAGTCAAGGTGAGGCTAAGGACGTTAGTTTGGGTGCCTTAATTCAAAGCTAGAAAGAAGAGAAGGTTGACTAGAACTAGAGCTCTGCCAAAAGAGCACTATTCTAAAGTCTAAGGTGAAACTAAAGTCAAAAAAAACAAAAAATCAAATTGCTCAATTACACAAAGGACTTGAATAGACATTCCTCCAAATAGCCAACGGGCACATGAAAAGATACTGCACATCACTAATCCACAGAGAAATGCAAGTCAAAAGCACTCTCATGAGGATGGCTACAATCAAAAAAACCTAAGAAGTGTTGGGGAAGATGTGGAGAAATTGGAACCCCTGTGCACCATTGGTAGGATTACAAAGTGGTGTAACTGCCATAGGAAACACTACGGAGGTTCCTTGAAAAATTAAAAATCTGTCATGACCAAGCAACCCCACCTCTGAGTATAAACCCAAAGAATTGAAAGCAGGGTTTTGAAGGGAGATTTTTATACCCGTCTTCGCTGCAACACTACTCATGATAGCAGAGAGGGGGAAGCAACTGAGTTGTCCACAGGTGGTTGAGTGGATAAACAGAATGAGGTGTGTGCACACACTGGGATATTGTTCAGCCTTTAAAAGGAAGGAAATGCTGTCACAGCCTGCAACACGGATGAACCTTGAGGACGTTATGCTAAGTGAAATAAGCCAGTCGGAAATGCTTTACGGTTCCGTTTGTATGAGGTACCTAAAGTAGTCAGATTTGTACAAAAGCAGAGTGGCAGTTACAAGGGCTGGAGGAGTGGGGAAAAGAGTTGTTGCTTGCTAGTTACCTAGCTTCAGATTCGCAAGATGAAAATGTTCTGGAGGTCTGTTTTGCAACAATATGGATATACTTAAGTGAACATTTTAAAATGAATTTAAAGTAGTAAATTTTATGTTATAGGATTTTTTTAACCATATTTTAAAAAATGCTATGAGGAAGAAAATGAGACTAATCAAACTTCGTTCTCTCACCCTCGATTATAAAAGAGACTGAAACAAAATCTTTATGACACTAGTTTTTATTCTTGGAAAACAATCCCCAGGAAGAAGTATTCTCAATCAAACTAAGCATTTAACTAAACTACTATCTTCAAAAATATACAGTTTAAGTGTAGTTTCTATAAAAGAATATTAAGTATAAACTAAAACATTATTTCAAGGTTTATTTTGGCTGGATCTTTAAAAGATACACATTATTTTATTGTGTGTTTTAGTGACGTCTCCCCTAAAGCAATATGAAATTACAACATGAATTAGTCCTTAAAACATCAGATTCCAGTTATTCCATGTCCTATTAGAGGATGCTAAGTTCAGAAATATTTCATGCCCTACGATCTAAATAGCAGCGGGCAAAAGAGACATTGTTCAAAAGACATTTATTGAGAAGGTACTTTGTGCCCGGATCTGGAGGTCCCAAAGTGAATAAGACATGGGAATAGAGAGCACCCTCAGCGAATCTCCCACCCCTGCGTTTTTCGTGGACCCATTTGGGAACCCGCCAAGAAGGACAGAATAGCCACTCTTGGATACTGAGAGGTTCCTGATAAAGAAGCTGCCTATAAATGAAAAGATCTGTGGTGGGAGGGAGGGTTTGCATCTAAGCGGAAGATGGGTACCTTACTACATTTTATATTAAAGAGAAAATAACAGCAGAAGAGCTAGTTGGGTTCTTTGTGGTCTTTTCCTTCTTTATGCTGCTTTACTCTCATCTGGCCTTAGATGATTTTGTGGCCAGGACTGTGCTGACTGACTGGGGACCGAGCCACAGCCCCCTTAGGATGTGGGTCTGTGAAATGAAGAGTACCATCTGCTCTCCAGATTCACTTGCACACTAGTCAGGGAGCTACAGATGTGGGGTTTACGAACTATGGATGTTTGCTGGAGACTTTTTAATCCTCACATTAACTCTTGCATGGCGGGCAGGCAGGGCTGCAGACGTGTTTTCTTTGTTTTGTTCTCCTTTTTTGCCTTTCAAACACAATAACAAAAGTACTGGAAATTGTTGGGTTTTTCCTTGGAGCCTAGAGGACAGCTGTTTAAACCACCATGCTCTCTGTTTGCTCATTATTGTCAGTCTCTTTCTCCAGAGGTAACTGCTTATTAGCTCCTTAGGTGAGACACTTCTTTCTTTCTTTCCATTTGGAGAAATGAAAACACTGGGAATCCAAGAGAAAGTTGTAAATAAAACCTGCGGAATCAGCAGCCCATGCAAATACTTTCCAAACAGACCACCCCCATGGGGGCTCACTGGCAAGAGAATGAGGGAGCATTCTTTCCCCCAGAAGTCAGGAGCTGGTTCCCAAACTTGGTCTAAAAGGACCAGAAGAAATGTCCTGAAGCCTGTCCTCAAATGCTGCCTTGCATGGAGGAAGGGGGATGAGAGAGAATTAATAAAAAGAAATGCCCTGTGACATTTTCCTGCAGGAGTTTATGCCTGTCCCGCCGTTGAATTGCAATTTTCAGGTTCTTTGAGCAGCCAGGGGGAAGCAGTGTGCAGTTTCTCTGGGGTCCTTCTCCCCATCAGAGGCTTTTCCCGTCTGTGGAATGCACCTTGGGCTCAGCGTTTGCCCCTTTTCATCAGCACTAACCCACATGTCTGTATCCTGTTCCAGGCCATTCAGCTGTTCCAGCCGTGAAGAGATGCCAGCGCTCAGGCACCACCCCAGCCCTCACTGGGGGGATTCGGGCTGCAAAGCAGGTAGTGGTGGTGCCTCTGTTCCCAGCGGGGGTCCGGGGCCGCTGGACCCTCCGAGACAGGCCAGCAGAACGCCTTGCCCTCTGCCACTGTCCTCGGGAGCTCATGGGCATCTTCCAGACGCCAGGGCTGCACCCCTGAGCTCGGTCTTGTCTGCCCCTGGCCCTTCGAGCTATTGCTCACAGGCTGCAGCCCAGCCCTCCACACCAGCCGGCACCCCCAGAAGCGGCAGTTGCCACAGCCCGGCCCAGCCTCCCAGCCCTGAGCGCAAGACAGAAGAGCTCGCAGGGATGCGGGCCTCCCCGCCCTGGATGAAGCGGACCTACATTGTCAGAGAGGAGAGCCTCCCCGAGGACCCCCCGAAGCACTACCCCAAGCCACCGGATGCCCCCAGCTCAAGCAGCACTTCTGACCCGGATACGCCTCTCGGGGCCCCAGGCATTCTGGGCAGGATTTCCCTCCGGATCTCCGAGTCGGCCTTGCTGGCTTCCCCGCCACCTCGCGAGGACTGCGAGGACGACGAGGTGTTTGTGAGGGACCCACGCCCCACCGCCACTTCCAGCCCCCGCTGCGATGAGCTGCTGCTGCCCCCTCCGCCTCCGCCCCCACCACCAACAACCAGCCAGGCATCCCTGGCCCAGGGCCTGGACCACTTCCCTCCGCCTCCTCCCGAAGCTATGTGCCCGGCCCAGTGGGAGGAGGGCTACCTGGAGCCCCGTGCCAGGTGAGATCGCAGCCCTCTGCCAGTGGAGAAGGGTCTGCCACCCTGGTAAGATTTCCACACTCCAGGCTGCCCTGAGCTGCCTCTGCTGGCCCCTGGAGAGCCATGTCAGTTTCACCAGATGACAGAACTGTTTCCTCTCTTGACCTGGGTAGTCCTTATGCAGGGCTTCCGCAATGGCTCTGCAGTGAAGAATCCACCTGCAGTGCAGGAGATGCAGGAGATGCGGGTTCCATCCCTGTGTGGGGAAGATTCCCTGGAGGAGGAAACGGCAACCCACTCCAGTATTCTTGCCTGAAAAATTCCATGGACAGAGGAGCCTGGCGGGCTACAGCGGGCTACAGGGTCGCAAAGTCAGACACAAGTAAGCACAGCAACAAGTCACTATGGTAGCAGCCCTTGGGCGCTGAGGAGTGAGACTAGTGGAAATGGAAACCAGAACCCAGGAGGCCAGGTTTAGTTCTGTGGGCATGGCAGCTTCAGAGTCCAAATCCTGATCAGTGAAGAAATAAGGCAAAAGGAAAGGGTATACAGAAGACAAAAATAATCACTCTTATTACTGAGAGAGCTGATCATGGAGAATATGGCTTCTGTCTGAGTATAAGTGAGTCTCCTGACACTAGTCATAGGCTGTGCTAGACACACACACACACACACACAGCGAGCACGCGTGAGCATGCCAGAGCGAGTCTAGAGGCAGCCTTACTCTAAAAACAGAGGCTGGACTAGGAATGGGCTGTGGGCCGCTTCTCTTTGCAGAGTCACTCTGTATCCATAGAAAGGAATGAAGAGGAAGGCTGAAGGTCAGTAGTGTTTAGGGAAAACCTCTTCTTGGAAGCCAGAAGAATGGGGAAGGAGCATTTCCCAACACATACCTCCCTAGGACAACACTGAAGATACATCAGCACCTTTGTGGTAACTTCCTCTAAACACCACTATTATGTGATAAAGTGAACATTATCCTCAGTTCACTTTCATAAAGCTCTGGAATCTGAGAGCAACATTCACCAAAACTGAACTCCTATTCAGTCTATCCCCCTTAAAAACGTCACATCCCCCTTGAAAGTCACACACCCTGCCTTAAAAGCCTCTCTGTGACCCTTTTGAACCTGCTGTTTGTGGGGATAACAACCTCAGAATCTCCTTATGTGTTGAAAGGTGCACCCCTGTGCCAGTGTCTCTGTCTTCTTTCACCCTCTGCTGACTCTTCTGTCACCCCTCTCTTTTTTTGAATATCCCTGACAGCTCCAGCAAACTTGCCAAGGTGACAGTTGCCAAGGAAAGGTCCATGGCCGGTGCAGCCCATCCGGTTGATAATCAGCTGCTGGGTTCCAGATCGCAAACTTCAGGCAAGAGTTTCGAGGCCAAGGAGACCAACCCACCCTCCACCACGGGTGCTCTGCCCCAGCCTGCTGGGTCTCTAAGCAAGCAGCCAAGCCCAGGACAGCCACCTCCCATGCAGACCCACAGCCTCATCCACGAGCCAGCCATTGGGACTGCAGGTTTAGAAAAGAATGTCAGTTCTGGTCCTCAAAAGACCTCAGAAGACATCAGAACAGAGACGCTAGCCAAGGAAATTATCCACCAAGACAAATCTCTGGCAGACATTTTGGACCCAGACTCCAGAATGAAGACAACTATGGACCTGATGGAAGGTTTGTTTCCTCGAGATGTTAATTTGCTGAAGGAAAACAGCGTAAAGAAGAAGGCCGTGCAGAAAACCATCAGCTTCCCAGGATGTGAGACCAAGAGGTAAGTCCCTGGCAATGTCCCCAAACAGACTTCAAATTAAAGTGCTTCCGAGGGGGTGATGATCCGGTGAGAGGATCATGAGCAGTTTGTATTTTTCCTTCTTTTGATTTCTCCTGGGTTACTGCAGTATTTTCTTGCATGTTTGATTTCCTTGAAGCTACTATGGGAGAGATTAGAGTGTTTTTTTATTTTCTTACAAGTTTTCAGTGAAAACTATATGAATCAACAGGCTGGAACTCCACAGTTGGTGGCTTCAAGACCACCAACAAATAAAATCAGAGAGCATTTCATCTAAATTTGGGCTTGCATTTTAGAAATTTCCAACTGATCCTAACTGAATTATGGGAACACTGTGTTTTGAGTTGTGGGGGAGGGGAGAAAGGGAAGAACTACGTGGTGTTTCCAGGCTGTCCGCTATGTTATCAGAAGCTCTGATCACTTTATCCAAGCCTTAAACGGTAACCTTGTCCAGCCTCCTCTTTCAGTTTCTTACAGAGACTAACAGGAAGTGACTTATCCAGGGCCATGTGTTTAGCAAACACTTCTTAAGCACCCACAATGTGCAGGGCAGTCCACTGGGTCCCCTGTGGACCCACAGATGAATTTTTATGGATGTGTCAGTCGGTTCACCATGGATGGTTGTCTTCCAGACACTCGCAGTAGGAAGACCAGAGTAGTTGACATATACATTCTTAGAAAAGCATTTCCTGGCATTATCTCTGAGAACAAAAGTTTAGAAGTGAAATCCTCACGTGGCTTTGGCAGCATGGAAAGCTTCCTGAGGGATTTCAGAAGGATGATGTGCGCCATCTTCTGGTTAAAGTGGGCATAGTCCTGTTGTATGTGAGACTGCAGATAGCCACTGTGGGCTTCAGGTAATCAGATAAGATGCCCAAGAAGCCCATTTGTAAGGCAATGAATATGTGGGGAGGCAGGGCATATCAGAAGAACTTTTTACCATGTTTGGTTTTTTTTCCCCACCCCCACTAACTGGATTAATGTAACTATATTTTTTAGAGGCATAACCTCACCAGTTGGGAAATTAGTGAAAACAGTCTTCTGGTGGTTCTGGATTCCATAGTAAAATGGTGGTTTAGATGTTAAATAATGTCACAAGATTATGTCCGAGAAAACTAATTATGCCTACAGAGTCCTTTATTCAGTGAGTAGGGTCTTACCTACTGACTCACTGGAAAAGACCCTGATTCTGGGAAAGATTGAAGGCAGGAGGAGAAGGGGACAACAGATGATGAGATGGTTGGATGGCATATAAGTTTGAGCAAGCTCTGGAAGTTGGTGATGGACAGGGAAGCCTGGCATGCTGCAGTCCATGGGGTTGCAAAGAGTCAGACACGACTGAGCAACTGAACTGAATTGAGAGTCTTACCTATAGAGTGTGAGAGACAGCTTGATTATAGTAAAACGAAGACCGTAGTTGTCAGGTCCACAGTTTCTAGATTGTCCTCCATCCTCAAAAACCCCCCTGCTGTGTAAGCAGTGAGTATGTTTTACTTTTTGTATGTGTTCATTGTTGACCAGCAAGCTCCAGGTTTCTCAGGCTTACCTAGAGCCTCAAGCGTTCATGAAAAAGGAAAACTGGTAAATGTCCAAGCAACAATTACAGTAGGCATCAGACACATTATGGAAACCAAGGAGGAGTAGGAAATAATTAACCTAAAACCTGAGGTTGGTGTAGCACCTTGAAAACACTGTCCTGTTGACTAAGTCTTGGCTCCCTGTTGTCTCTCTGTGAAACAGGAAGTTAGTGTCATTCTGGTATTTATCACAAGAGGAGAACCATGCAGAAAGGTTAAACGTCCACAGTCCACTCCCCATCGTAATGTGGCCCTCAGTGGTCTTCCATCCCAAGTACTCTGGCTTCAAGAGCCCCACACATCGTGATCAGTCAATCGTAAATATTTATTAGGTCATCCTAACCCCTGGGAAGATATCACCCAGAACTTTTTTTTACGTGTTTCCAAATGGACAGACGTGTGGTGAAATGAAGCTGCATGTGGTGTACTCTTATTCTCTCTGACCCAGGAGTGACGACAAGGAAGCAGTGGGCATGTTGGTCAACTGTCCTGCCTACTACAGCGTCTCTGCTCCCAAGGCTGAGCTTCTCAACAAAATCAAAGCTATGCCAGAAGAGGTGAACGAGGAAGAGGAGCAGGCAGACATCAACGAAAAGAAGGTAAAGAAAGAATGGGGGACTTTGTTCTGCTCCCCCAGAAAGGTAGTTCTTGCAGGCTTACTGGTGCCTTACAGTAGCAGCGGGTGGGGGCCGGGGGGAGGCCTGTGACATCACCAGCCTCGTGGAGCCATCAGAGATTCTCCACGTGCAAGGCGCTTGGAGCAGTTGCCTCACAGCTGTCCTGTCATTGTCCTTTTTACAAATGGCAAAAGTGAAGGGTAGAGGGATTAAGGTGGATTTCGTACAAGTCACACAGCTAGGACTAGAACCCAGGTAGGTCCCCTGCTTCCTGGTTCAACACGGGGATCCCGACACTGTTCTCAGCAGTTGACCAACCAATGCCAGTGGTCTATGTCATTTTCATTTCGTGTTTCACGGTCAAAAGGAAACTAGGAAGTCTAGAAACTTTAAGGAAAAAGAGACTGATTGTCAAAAGATACTTCGAGAAAAGGAAGTATTATTCTTTAGATCCCCTCCCCTGTACCACAGGGAAAAGCTTGAAAGCACAGTGTTAGAATTGAGTTGTTAGCATTTGCTGCTCCTACAGAAATTTTAAATGTAAAGCACTTTCAGAATGACCGTGATGCTGGTGTCTTCCCACACGCCCTGGAGATCTCAGCCCAGCTGTGCCCGGCTGCTTTCCCCACAGCCCCAGAGGGGCTGCCTGCCTCTGTGCTTATAGCTCTTCATACGTCTCAGGCCAGTCTGCTGAAAAGGGCTCTTTGTTGAAAAACTCGCCTCGTGCTGAGCCAGGAATGTAAGTGCTTCTCAGTGGTGCCAGTTCCAGGAAAGCTTCTCATGTGATTCTGTTTCATTTATTCCATAGTATGTGTCCTAAGCTCTCTTGTTTATGTGTTGGAATGAGACCAGAGGATATAGACCGTGGGAGCAAGGAGCAATGGGGCAGGAGGATTTAGGGGTTTTAGAAACACCTCCGTCAGTGACATTCTCTCTTCTACTGACTCACAGCACATGGCTAACATGCTGACACGATGCAGCTGCTGTGGTAACACAGGTTCTCCTAGCCCAGGGCCTCCCTACGTCCACGCCATAGCCTGTCTCCTGGCCCCCATTCAATGGGATTGGAGGAAGAAACCACCTTGCTATAGTCTGTCTATATTTATCCCAAAGAGGGGGCGCTATAGAAACACTCTTATAAATATCAAGTTGCCATAACATCTTTAACCGAATATCTTACAGTTGTTTTGTTTTTTGCGTGTAGACATACCCTGCCCTACAGTAGCAGTGTGGCAAATTATCTGTTGCTTTTTCCTCCCCATCTTAATTTTATTTTTTTCACTGCTTTTTCATCACTTTATCATCACCCTCTCACTCTAAGGATTATGTGACAAGAAGTATTTTTAGACTGAGAACTGAAGGACCAGGGGATTAATCCTCACAGGAAATGACGTTAGGTACTATTTGTCGAGCAAGTCTTAGTCCCAGATGTGGGCTGTGTTTTTTTTACTTAGTGCTTTATTACCTTCTTAATTTACACAAAACTGCTTTGATGCCTGTGTTGTCACATTTTAGGCTGAATTAATTAGAGTGAGTCAGGAGAGAAAGAGAAGAGGGGCATTCAAGACTAAGGGTGTAGCCCGGGAGAAGAGGCAGAGGTGTGAAAAAGCATTGGGAGCTAGTATGTATTGAAAGGAGATACTTCCAGGAGGCTTGATATTATCATTAAATCAGAATTTACCAAATTTAGAGGCTAACCAAGAAAGGCCATGAATGGCAGGAAGGAGATGAAATGGGGAGGATTCATGGGGGCAGGAGGTCATGGAGGTCACATGGGGCTTTGTCTGAAATGCTAAAATTTGGATTTTATCATGTGACAGTGGAGAACCTTATGAGATTGTTTTAATAAACTGCAGGTTTATTAATGTGTAATAGAATGTGTGTGTGTGACTTGCATTTATATATCTGGTCAGGAAACAGGAAATATGTAGGCTTTAATTGATGTTGTTGAAGGCATTTATTAATAGATTCAGCATGAAGTTGAAATGCAGTTCTCTCCCTGGTGGCTCAGACGGTAAAGCGTCTACCTACAATGAGGGAGACCCGGGTTCAATCCCTGGGTCAGGAAGATCCTCTGGAGAAGGAAATGGCACCCCACTCCAGTACTCTTGCCTGGAAAATCCCATGGGTGGAGGAGCATGGTAGGCCACAGTCCATGGGGTCTCAAAGAGTCGGACATGACTGAGTGACTTCACTTTCACTTGTCACTTTCTTGATATATAACAAACTTTTCTAAGGATGGTTTTAAAACATGATGCTTGGTCAAGATTGCTTTGAGGCCGAGTATAGCCTTCCACCAAATTCTGCAAAGCAATAATATGCTCCCTAATGTTTAAAGTTAATAATAACCTAACGTGTATTTCTTGGCATGGAACTCACTAAGTGTCAATGGAAACTATGGTCCTGATTTATTAATATTTTAAAACTTAAAATTAGCATTTTGAATCCATTCTCCTTTAACATACTTTTTATTTATATATCCTGGATGATGAATTATAATATTGCTCAGACAGTAAAGAATCTGCCTGCAGTGCAGGAGACCTGGATTCAATTCCTGGGTCAAGAAGATCCCCTGGAGAAGGAAATGGCAACCCACTCCAGTATTCTTGCTTGGGAAATCCCATGGACGGAGGAGCCTGGAGGGCTACCGTCCATGGGGGTCACATAGAGTCAGATACAACTAGGCGACTAACATACTTTATATAAGTATTACTTAAAATATAAAACACTCACTGTGTGAACTTCTGACAGACATAAAATCTAAAGACAGTTTAATACTTCTAACTGGCTAAACCCTGCCATATCTGTTAGACAAAGATCTGCTTAACCAGATCCCATGATTCTCTGTTCTGAAGGCCAGAAGACTTTGGCTTAGAGACTTGGTGGAATATTTCAAAAAAAATCTGTTGTTCCTTAGAACTGGCTTTCCCCAGGAGACCAGTAGTGACCCAGATGACTCTCAACTGCCTGTCTCTGTTGCTCTTGCTTCATTCTTGAAGTTCCAAGCTTCCCTCTGGTCTGTCTTCTTTCAGCCTGAAAAACTTCCTTTAATGTTTCTGTTTTTAAGCATTTTTCTGCTGGTGACAAATTCTTTTAGTTTTCCTTCATCTAAGAATGTCCATATTCTACTGTCATTTCTAAAGAATTTTTATTTTACTGGATATGGAATTCTGGGTTAACTATTCTTTTCTTTCAGCACTGTAAAAATGTCTCATTTCTTCTTGCTTCCATCGTTTCTGATGAGAAATGCACAGCCGTTGGATACTTGTTCGTTTTATATGGAATGTGTTGTTTTTATCTGACTGCTTTCAAATTTTTCTTTGATTTTTTTTAGCAGTTTGGTTATGATGTGCATGGGCCTTATTTTTTTCGTTTGTCCTGTTGGGGTTTGCTAAGCTTCTTAATTCTATACTTATGTCTATCACTAAATTCAGGATGTTATTAGCCAGTATGTCTTCAATTTTTTTTTTTTTAGCATGCTAATCTTTACCTTTTCTCCTTTTGGGACTCAGTGACACAAATATTAGACCTTTTGATATGGCCCTGCAAGTCTGAAACTATTTGTTCATGTTTTTGATGTTTTCTGTCCATTCGTTCAAATTGGATTATTTCTATTGATCTGTCTTCAATTTCACTGACTTTCCTGCATTCTGCCAGTGATTTTTTTTTTAATTTCAAATATTCCAGTTTTCAGTTGTAAAATTTCCATTCAGTTACTGTTTTGTAGTTTCTGGCTGTTCATTTCAGGAGTGTTTACTTTTACCATGGAGCATAGTTACAAAAGTTTTTTAAAGGCTTCGATAGTCCCAGTATTTGTTTATCTCAGGGTTAGCACCTGTTGGTGGTCTTCCCCTGAGAGCTGCTCACATTTTACTGGTTCTTTTCATATGGGGTAATATGGTATTTGAACATTTGAGTATTATGTTGTGAGACTCTGGGTTCTGTGAAAATCCTCTGGAGAATGTGGATTCATTGTTCTTTTTAGCAAGCAGTCAGCCTAGTGAGGTTCAGGCTGTAAGTTCTGTCCCACTCCTGGGTGTTGGTCCCGGTGTCAGTTCAGTTTTCAGAACCTCTACTGTCTCCTGTGTGTCTGTTCCCCATGGGCACCTTTCAGGGCTGAGCTGGGGGCTCGGCTGAGTTGTTCTGTCACAGTTCAGTCCTGAAAGCCTCAGCTGTGCTGCTTTGGGTCTGTCCCACACGTACAGCTTCTGGGTGAGCCAGGACCTAGGCAGTTCCGACCCAGAGTTAGGGGGTCTCCCTTTCCTGCTCTCTCCTGTCCAGTATTCCCATGCCTCCTCCCATCCCCCTCCAGCCTCTGGCTCCCAGAGGCCCCTTTTCCTGTACCTCTGGCTAGAAATAGAAAGACAAGTTCTCGCAACGTCACAGCAGCCTGCATGGCTGTACTGTCTACATGGGACTCCCCTCAATAAGAGAAAGAAATAGTGGGGAGACCCCCTTACAGTTTCAGTCCATGGGGTCATTTTCCCAGTTCCTCTAGACAGAAAGAAGGGTTTTCTCTTGGAGTTCTAAGTGCTCACGCCATGTGGCTGTGCAAGGAGAGTCGCCTCAGGGAACGGGGCTGGGAAAGGGAGGAAAAAATGAGAAGGAAGGGGAAGAACAGGATTTCTGCCACAAGCTTTATCCCACAGAAGGCGGGGCTTCTTTTAGCCGTTTTGCTCCCATACTATCTCTGCTGTTCAGTGTTGAGGCTATTCACAGAGCAGAGCTAGAACATAAAAAGGGGGAGAAACCAGAAACTCACCCCCGTTTGGGTCATCCTTCAGGCTTGCTCCCTCCCCAGCGAGCTGCCAGTTAACCTTGCAGAGCCCTCTGCGGGGTCAGGGTGTTAGCTGTAAGAATGGGGGAGGGGGCCTGACGGGCTTCTGACATCTGCCCACCATCAGCCCCCTCCCAGGGTTTATCATCAGGGAGAGAGATGTGGCAGATTTACATCCAGGAAAGTCTAGTAGCTACGTGTGGACTCAGACAGTAGGAAGAGAGGGTAGTTGGAAGGGTTACAGCTGCCCAGGAACGTGATGATACGGGTCAGAGAGGGAGGTGTAGGAGGAGCAGTGAGAAGCCGATGGATTTCAGTTTTCAAAAGAGGAAGTAAAAGTGGACGACCTGGTAGCAGATTAATATTACACATGGAGCACGGAAGAGAGGAAAGAGGGCTGACTCCGGAGTTCCTGGCTGAGGGGACTGTTGTAACAGAAATAGGAAAGCAGAGGGAAGGAGGAAGATGAGCTGCATTGAATTTTGAGGAATTTAATCATGTTTCTTGTATGTCAGAGATTCCTATTACCAGAAACCAAGAGATCTCAGAACCAAGAGATCAAACTAGGTAAATGTGACAGCGTTCTGGTCATAAGCCTTCCTGAGAGAAAATGAGAACCACTGTTGACAGAGAGCATGCTGGAGAGTATCTGCCTTGGCAGTGGGTCCCCCCCGACCTTTCTGCTTTGTCAGGCCACCAACATGGAATGCAGACTTGCTCAGGACAGAAACTGCCCCTGACTTCTCTCTTGAGTGAAACGCAGCTAAAGAGAAGAGCCCATGCTGCTGCTTGGATCCTCAAGTTGAATGTCTTTAACTAGTCCCAGTTTTTACCAGCAGGAGCCTAAATTTCTCTGTCCTCAAACCCTAGCCATGGGCTGTGTCAGTTGCTCAGTCACGTCCGACTCTTTGCTGTCCCACGAACTGTAGCATGCCAAGCTCCTCTGTCCATGGAATTCTTCAGGCAGGAATACTGGAGTGTGTAGCCATGCCCTCCTCCAGGGGATCTTCTCAGCTGAGGGATCGAACCCAGGTCTCCCACGTGGCAGATGGATTCTTTACCACTGAACCACCTGGGAAGCCCTAAGGTCCTGAATTACTCAGTTTAGATGAAGACAGGCCATTGGTCGAGGCTGACTGTGTGTGTAGTGACGTTATTGGCAACCCTGTCAGCACAAGTCCCCTGAGCAGAAGGCAAAACCGTGTTGGGGATGGGGAGTGGTTGGCTATCTTCCCCTAGGGTCATCTACCCAAGTGACTGGTATATGTTCTTCAAGGGGCTACCTAATTTTAACCATAGCACAAAAGAGGAACAACTTGAATGTGTAACACTTTTTATATTTTCCAAAGTGCTTGCTTCATCTTACCTGAGCCTCACAACATTCCTCTGAGCTGTTTTAACATAACAACAAAAAGCCTGAATCCTGCAGCTGGAGACCTGGGTCTAAGCCCAGTGCTGCCCCTTTCTGTCTGCCTGAGCTTGGGCAAGTGACATAACTGATGTCCGCCTCACTCTCCTCATCAGTAAAAGGGGGATAACAGCACCCGTCTCACTGGGTTGCTGTCGGTAGTAACTGAAAATAGGAAGATGCCTAAATGGTGCCTGGCACAGAGAAAGAGCTCTGTAACTAAACAGAATGATTATTTTCAGGCAGACATTAGGATGCCCGTGCTGTGGATGAGAAAAACAGATACAAAAAGTCGAGTGACTGGCCTGAGAATGAATTTCTGTCATAGCCAGATCTCCTGACTCCTGGTCCAGTGTCTGCGTTGGTGCTGGAACCGTGAGGAGGTGGACCAGGCCCAGAAGGATTTCAGCCTGCAGATGGCAAGGTGGGAGGGAGGGGCTGTTAAACTATGTTTCCAGCGAGAACCCTTATTAACAGCAGCTTAGGCAGGTGAGTTAACAGTTTATGCCAGATGAGAAGTGGTTATATGTCAATGATTTTGCAAATTAATTAGCTCCTGAGAGACTAGTAAGTTATTTTTTAAAAATCAAAACACCTCTCCCCTCTCTCCTCATTGAATTCCATGGGTATAAGTTGGTAGGTTTTTTTGAAAAGATCTGCCTGGCAGAGAAATAGCTATTGAATACAGCCAACTTTCCCTTGCTACCTTCAGTTATTCAAAGCCCTCTTTAACTACATTTTAAAATCCAAATCTCCACATGTTAAGGGCTTAGTAAAATGAAAAATTCAAATACCATCCAAATGTGCAACCTTTGGGTCAGGAGTGATTGGTGTGACTGCTCAGTGATGCTGGTATTAGCCAATCTGACTGGGCTCTGACGATCACATTACAGCCCCGCCAACAGCTTTCAGAAATCAAAATGCAGAATGCAGATGGTTCTTCCTGCAGAAGCCTCCCTGCATCACTTCTAGGCATTTTCTTCTCATTCTGTCCATCCTTGTCTCATGAAGCCCAGAGTTCACGTCACCTCCTGTACAGGCAGACCTATGATTCTTCTGCTAACGTTGGTGTCTTTGAAAAACAAAACAGAGCAGGCACCAAGCATTGCCTCTGCTGTCCCAAGAGTGTGCAGACAGCAGCTGCCTGCCTGAGACCTGCGAGCAGGCCCCAAGCACTGCCCCCCCCGCCCCCCCCTCAGGAGTGTGCACGGGCCTCTGCATCTGCACAGTGCGTATCAAGGGGACAGCGGCCAGCACATGCTGGGGAAGGAGACAGCCAGCACCCAAACTAAAAGCAGCCCCTCGGTTCTGGGAAAGATGGCAGAGTAGAAGGACCTGAGCTCGCCTCCTCTCATGAAAACACCAAAATCACAACTAACTGCTGAGCAACCAGTGACCAAAAAGACTGGAGTCTACCAGAAGAGAGATTTTTACATCGAAAGACAAAGAAGCCGCCTCAGTAAGACAGAAGGAGGCGGGGGACACTTTCACAACATCATTAAACCCCATACCTGCCAGGTGGGTGACCTACAAACTGGAAAATAATTATGTCACAGACATTCTCCTGCAAGAGCGAGAGTCCCGAGCCCTACATCAGGCTCTCCAGACTGAGGGTCTGGTATTGGGAGGAGGAACCCCCAGTGGGGCTTGAGTTCAGGAGTTCCACAGGACCGGGGGAAACAGAGACACCACTCTTGGAGGGCACACACAAGGTTTCACGCACACTGGGTCAGTAACACCACAGTAGCCTGAACTGGACCTACCTATGAGTCCTGGAAGGTCTCCTGGAGAAGCAGGGGTCAGCTGTGGTTCACTGGGGAGCAAGGATACTGGTGGCAGAGGCCCCAGAGACTATTGATCAGTGTGAGCTCTCCTGGAGGTCTGCCATTTTGATATTACAACCTGGTCCCACCCAACAGCCTACAGACCAGTGCTGGAACACTCAGGCCAAACAACCCGCAGGAACACAGCCCCACCCATCAGCAGACAGGCTGAGCTCACAGCCACCTCTAAACACACCCCTTGATATAGCCCTGCCCACCAGAGGGGCAGACACGAGTCCCTCCCACCAAGAAGCCTACACAAGCCCCGGGACCAGCCTCACCCACCAGGGAGCAGACACTAGCAGCAGGAGGAGCTGTGATTCTGCAGCCTAAGAGGTGGAGACCACAAACACAGAAAGCCAAAATGAGACGATAGAGAAATATGTTCCAGATGAAGGAACAAGATAAAAACCCACAACTAAGTGAAGTAGAGAGAGGCAACCTATCTGGAAACGAATTTAGAGTACCGATAGCAAAGATAATCCAAGATCTCCAGAAAAAGAATGGAGGCGCAAGTCAAGAGGATACCCGAGATGTTTAACAAAGAGTAGAAGATTTAAGGAACAAATAAACAGAGATGAACAATATAGAGATGAACAGAGCAACAATACAAATAAACAGGAATGAAAAATACGCTTGAAGGAGTCAATTATTCTGTTAAAAGAATGGATAAGTGAGCTGGAAGACGGAATGGTAGAAACTGCTGCCACGAAACAGAAATGAGGACAGAAACTGACAGATATCAAAAACAAACTTACAGTTCCTAAAGGGGAAACGTGGGGGGAAAAGGATAAATTAGGAACTTGGGATTAACATATACACACTACTATAAAGTAGGTAACTAACAAGGATTTACTGTATAGCATGGGGAACACTACTGAGTATTCTGTGAAAACCTATATGAGAAAAGAATCTAAACAATGAATATGTTTATGTGTAACTGAAACACTTTGCCGTACCCCTGAAACATAACATTATAAATCAACTAGACTCCAATAAAATTAAAGCTAAGAAATGAAATACAAAAGGCAGGGTCCGCAGAGGGAAGACTGAGCGGGCTAGATGCTGACCCCGGTGGCTGTTCAGCCTTCTTTGACCCATCCTTACCCACTGAACCCCGCTCACCTGGTGACTGCCACTGACCTGTCACCTTTAATTCAAGCCAGAACTTGGACATTTCAAGGACATCTGTGAACCCTACTTAAACTGAAGGAGCCTGAGAAAATTAGGGAGCCAAGTTCAGTAGAAGCTCCGAAGAAGAGTTCTCCCTCCTCTTCACCACTCACCTCGACATCTGAGGACAGATTTACTGGTTAATGCTCACTTGCCGATTAAAACTCAGCACACTGTCCGATTTCCTCCCCTCGTGCACTGCATAGATGAGCGAGTATCTCCTACAAGACCGCTGGGAAGGCTCAGGGAGATAATCTGTAGACTTCCTCACCATGTCTGGCTCATAGTAATTGCTCCACGAGTGGTGTCTGTGATTAATACTCAGCTCTGTAATCGCAGGCAAATCCCTGGTTCCTTTGACTCTCAGCTGCTCTGTTTGTTAAACAAGAATATGTATTCTGCCTGCCTGTGGTATTGTTGTGAGGATCAAATGAGAACATGTCTTGAAAAGACTTTTAAAAGTGAGCAGTGAACAAACCAGCTGGGAAGGCAGTGTTGTGCACAGCACGACGTGACTGGACAATATTCCAAAGCAATGTGTGATTGTGCATAGCCTGTGAGGACTGAATAGGTTCTGAGAAAGGAAAGGAGACTGTGGTCTAAGGTTGGGGCCAGTCCATACAGAGCAGAGGAGGGCCTTCAGCTGAGCGTCAAAAAAAAGGAAGGATGCGACTAGAAGCGGATCTTGTCACCTCTGACCACTCTGGTGGCTAACTTTTGCTGTGTGTCTCTTCTCTCGTGACAGGCGGAGCTGATCGGAAGCCTCACCCACAAGCTCGAGACCCTCCAGGAAGCCAAGGGGAGCCTGCTGATGGACATCAAGCTCAATAACGCCCTGGGGGAGGAGGTGGAGGCCTGGATCAGTGAGCTCTGCAAGCCCAACGAGATCGACAAGTACAAGATGTTCATCGGGGACTTGGACAAGGTGGTGAACCTGCTCCTGTCCCTCTCGGGGCGCCTGGCCCGCGTGGAGAACGTGCTCAGCGGCCTTGGTGAAGACGCCAGTAACGAGGAAAGGGTAGGCGGCCTAGCAGCTCCCTTCAAGTCTCCTCCCTGCCTCCCCCAAGTCCCATGTACATAGAGAAGTATGGTGAGACAGGGGTCCTAGAGAAGACCACCATCTCCCTGGGGCAGGGAAGGGGGTCCGGCATACAGGTGAGCAGGGCAGAGAGGGGAAGGCAGCTCCCATGCCAGGATGTCATGTCATGACACCTCAGCCTCAAGGATACTTACTAGAAAAGTAGAAATGTGGGCGCCAGAGTTCCTTTCCTTCCTTTCTGTCCCAGAAAAAGGCAAAAGGCATAATGAAGATGGACATTAAAAACAAGAGAGGAATGACGAAGCTATTGGGGATGAGGAGAGGGCCCAGGAACATGAGCTCAGGCTCCAGGGAAGCTGCAGGTGAGGGGCCAGGGACGCCAAGGGAGGACGTACCCACTGTCGTCACCACACCCCTCACTGGAAGAACGGAACGACAGCGGTGGTGACATGACGCAGAATCCCAGGGCGCCCTCTGGGTCAGGCACTGGCTGTAGACGCTGCAGGCGCAGCCTCAAGGAGTTCTCACTAGAGGCACGTAAGCGACGCAGCCAGGACAGGAGTCCTGCTATGGTCCCCAGGTGTTATCCACCTCCTTGAACTTCATCGCAGAGCTACAGAGCATTCTTCACCTGCTCATCTGTGCAGCAGATATTTCCTCTGTGTCTGGTATAGGCCACCATCTGGTGTAGGCACTTGGGATACTCTGAATAAAGCAGTCAGACCCCCGCCCGCATGGGACTTACTTACCAAAGAGGTCAGACAATAAACAGAGCTGTAACTTCACGTACATGCCGACTGACCAGCACTCTAGCCAGTAAGAGGCAGCTCTTTTGCTTCCTGGCTCCTGGAAATTAGGGATTTCCCAGTCATTTCTCCGAATGTACTGCCTTAAAAGGAAAGGTATGTCTTGGCAAATAGATTTTTGAAAGATTAGAAGAGATCTAGATGGTAAGCATTTAGGAATGGGACTCTGAGCGCCCAGGACCCCAAACCCGCACCCTGGACCAGTGCCCACCTGTGTATATGTGCCAGGCCTTTGTTCCCTCCAGACAGTTTCCCTAGAAACTAACTGTCCTTGCCTCCAAAGTGTTGTCCCTCCCGCCTTCCTTCCATCCAGCCAGCAGAGAACAAGAACCTGTCAAATTCCAGCTGCTCCGCGTGCTGGGGCTGACACTGGCTAAAAACAGCCCCTCCACCAGTGAGGAGGACCAGTGTGGAAGCAGCGATTGTGTCTAGTGTGCTGCTGCGCAGTGATAAACTCAGGGCCACGGGAGCACTCTTCATGTGGTGCTGGGGTCAGGAGGGACTTCACACGAGGGCCGCTTGAGTGGCGTCTAGAGGGCTTTCTTTATGCCAGGCGGACTGATGGGAAAAGCTTCACCATTTAGAAGGAATGTTATGGACAAAGCCCAGGCAGGAACTGAATTACATGTGGTTGGTATGTCTAGAGCACAGAGTGATTCCTTGACTCACTTGTTTTTAAGGGAGACCAAGAAGGGCTTCCCAGGTGGCACTAGTGGTAAAGAATCTGCCTGCCAACTCAGGAGACATAAGATTCATAGTTTCAATCCCTGGGTCAGGAAGATCCCCTAGAGGAGGGCAGCAACCCACTCCACTATTCTTGCCTGGAGAATTCCATGGACAGAGGAGCCTGATGGGCTCACAGTCCATAGGGTCGCAAGAGTTGGACACGACTTAGCACACAGGCAAGAAGGGATAATGAAGCTGCCCAGTCCCCATGGGGCTAGCATCAGTGGGGAAGCCATTATCACCTCTGGACCCGGAGAAGCAGAAGGAAGGGGCCCTTATCAGAACTTAGCCATAGCTCTGGAGGAGAGGTTTCAGCCACTGCCACCTGGCAAGGAGAGAGCCCGGAATACAGGCCTCAGTGTCGTCTTTCTCCCACCCCCAGTCCCCTGCCGTGGCTGCCACTGGCCGAACCCAGCACCCAGCAGGGTTCAGCTTCACCAGACATTGAGACAGGCTAGGAGAGTGGGTCTGGAGGGATAGTAGAATCCAGTGCAGAAAATCCTCACCAAGACCTGTGGGTCAGTACTTTAGAATTTAGCTTGGAGAGCCTTGAACTCATTTCATTACCTGATCGGGAGTGGGGAGAAGGATGTTACCATGGGGAGACTTCTAGAAAGATGGGTTTAGGCTGTTAATTTAGACCATTGTCTTGGGGATAAAGAACAGGGAGTGACTTAGAGCATGAGTTTGAATCAGCAGGCCGGGCATGTTAGATGAGGGGAAGGACAGAACAGAAGGTAATTCCATGTTTCCTGTTTGGTCACCTGGCTGGATGCTGCAGGTCTGTGAGATAGGGAACACTGGAGCAGTACTTAGAGGAAGATGAGCTGTTCCAGAATTGAGCTCAACTTAACACTTAAATGCCATCTATACTCTTAAGTACACATAAGCGCTTGCTCACCTGCAGAATACATCAGGATTAGTTTTGTTGTTGTTCAGTCACTAAGTGAGGTCTGACTTTATGCAACCCCATGGAGTGCAGCATGCTAGGCTCTTCTGTCCACTGTCTCCCAGAGTTTGCTCAAATTCACGTCTGTTGAGTTGATGATGCTATCTAACCATCTCATCCTCTGTTGCCGGCTTCTCCTTTTGTCTTCAATCCTTCCCAGCATCAGGGTCTTTTCCAGTGAGTCAGCTCTTTGAATCAGGTGGCCAAAGTATTAGAGCTTCAGCTTCAGCATCAGTCCTTCCAGTGAATATTCAGGACTGATTTCCTTTAGGATTGACTGGTGTGATCTCCTTGCAGTCCAAGGGACTCTCAAGAGTCTTCTCCAACACCACAGTTCAAAAGCATCAATTCTTCAGCACTCAGCCTTTTTTATGGTCCAGAGCTCATATCCATGCATGACTACTGGAAAAACCATAACTTTGACTTCCTTGATAATTGGCCTTTTTTTCCCCTTCAATTTTTTAATTATGGTAAACTACATAAAGGACTTCCCAGGTGTCTCAGTGCTAAAAAAAAAATCCACCTGCCAGTGCAAGAGACACAAGAGACACGAGTTCGATCCCTGGGGTGGGATGATCCCAACCTGGATTCCTGGAGAAGGAAATGGCAATCCACTCCAGTATTCTTGCCTGGAAAATTCCATGGACAGGGGACCCTGGTGGGCTTCAGTCCATGGGGTCACAGAGAGTCTGAGACAACTGAGCACACAGCACCTAGGCTTCCCTGGTGGCTCAGTGGTAAAGAATCCGCCTGCCAATGCAGGGGGTGAGGGTTCAGTCCCTGGGTCAGGAAGATCCCCTGAAGGAGGAAATGGCAACCCACTCCAGTATTCCTGCCTGGAGAATCCATGGACAGAGGAACCTGGGTTGCTACCTCCCATGGGCTCACAAGAGTTGGACACGACTTAGCGACTAAACCATCCCCACCACGTATAAAATTTGCTGTCTTAACCATTTGTAGCTGTACAGTTCAGTAGTGTTAAGTATATTTACATTGCTGTGCAACAGATCTCCAGAATTTTTTTCATCTCGCAAAACTCTATACCCATTGAAACAAGTCCTCCACTCTCCCCACCCCCCAGGCCCTGGCAATCACCGTCCTACTTCATGCCGTTAGGACTTTGACTACTCTTAAGGACCCCCTACAAGTGGAATCCTGATTGTCCTTTTAAGACTAGAAGCCTAAAGTAAAGCCATTACCCCCGCCAGTTGAATGTAATGCCTGTCTAATTAAAGCTGGACCATACATAAGCACCATAAGGGTAATAAGCTGATGTTCAAAACACTTGCGCCTCCCTACTTAAGAGTGACAGTTGAAATAGCATCTTAGATATTGTCCCGTCTTGTAAAAAAATCTCTCTACAGGCAGTGTGGCTCTCTTCCCCCCCCAAAACTGGCCCTCTGCTGACCCACTCATCTCGCCCTGGCAGAGTTCACTCAACGAGAAGAGGAAGGTCCTGTCTGCTCAGCACGAGGACGCCCGGGAGCTCAAGGAGAACGTGGATCGGAGGGAGCGCGTGGTGCTGGACATCCTGGCCAATTACCTCTCCGAAGAGCAGCTCCAAGATTACCGGCATTTCGTGAAAATGAAGTCGACACTCCTCATCGAGCAGCGAGAGCTGGATGACAAGATCAAGCTGGGCCAGGAGCAGGTCAAGTGCCTGCTAGAGAGCCTTCCCTCGGACTTCGTGCCGAAGGCGGGGGCCCTGGCTCTGCCCCCAGGCCTCACCGGCGATGTGACTCCCGTGGGGGGCTGGACTGGCAGTGGTGTTTTCCCAGCGGTGACCTCCCCACTTTAACCTCTTCTCCAGTACCCACCCAAAAGACTACCCCTTCTCTCAACACTATTTAATCTGAAAAATGTTTCAGTACAAGCCACTCATTAAGCTCTGTGGGTTATTGGGGGTTTTTTTCTGGATAAAAGGAAAAAATTCCATCCAGGAAAAAGCCTGTCCTTCTCCTTCTTGCCCTTCATGATTGATCTCCCGAGAGCTTGCATGCCACTGGGAGGTGACCCCCTTTCTATTGTTACTTTGTAGTAGAAAGAAAATTAATGAAACTGTGAGAACTGATCGGAGGGTGTCTGATTGATCGCTTAGTTTTCACAGGCCAAGGCAACACGGATCCGTGGGTGTCACCCTCAGGACCGCATCCACAGTGGCCTTCCCTGCCTGTGGGCAGTGCTTCCTGACGACAAGTACGGCGTACTTATCAGTGAAGGGCCTGCGACATAACGCCTTACAGAGAAACACACACACGGGATAAAATTGTCCAACCTTGAACACTGTTATTTATATTTTTAAAAATGAAAAAGATCATTGTGTGCTAACCACTTACTTGATTCTGTTCTGTGGTGGATGTAGACAGTTATGTTTGAGCTTTGTATTTTGTGAGAACCTTAATGAAACCAAGAATTCCAAAGACAGTCACCTTGAGTGTGGAGACTTTTTTTCTTACCTGACACGTGAGTTGAGCTTCAGCGCTTGTTTTAAACTGAGTATGGAAAAGTCCCAGCCGCCACTGCTGGCAGCTCACCACTTTACCCCTGCAACAAGCGGAACACCACACTCCTTCCCAGGAAGGCTTTGTGCACCACGGTCATCACAGCCTTCCCTAGTGCTGCTGGTCTTTATCCCTGGGGCAGAGACAAAGCTAAAGTCCACTGATGAGGCCAACGCTCCAACCTGTTGACAAGGAAACTGGAACTCAAGTCAATTCAAAACTGAGTTTCTGCTGTCCCGCTATGAGATTTGAGCTAAATCCAGCTTATTTAGTGAGATGCAGTAGCAGGCTGTCTTAATCATGCTTTTCACAAAAGTTTCTTCTCCTGAAATGTCAAACTCATCAACCACACTTATGAAAAATCCCCTCCCTAAACTCTGGAGATGGATTTTGCACTATTCTGCTTCAATAGCAACATCTGAGAGGACCCTCGTGAGCCCAAGCTGTAAGCCTGTTAAGATAGACTGAAGGATGGACGGGGGTGATGGGCCAGGGACCCGGCTGTGTCGTCAGCTGCTGGAGATGGCAACAGCCTGATGCACGCAGCAGGTGGTACATCCCTAGCTGTGCTTTCAAGTTGAATCCTCAGCTGGGGGCCTCCTGTGCTGATCTGGGCTACAAGTACGATAGCAGCCAGTCCTCGAGAACTGGGAGAGTAAAATTCATAGAATATCTTGGTACAGTTTAATTAGTGAAAAATTTCTGGTTAAGCACTTCAAAAATGTAGTTTTGGTCCCTGACACAGATGTATTTTGATGAACTTAGAATCAATAGGCCACCCACAGACTTCTTGTGAACCATCGCAAAACCACTGCTACATTCTTTGGGGGTTTTACACTGTCAGACTGCATTACAAGACTGTACCTTGCTTTCCCAGGAATGTTTTCAAAAGCTTCTCTCGCATCTCAAGGCTCCAGACTCCCAGGAAATTAGTAGAGCCGGGGACAGCATGCAACAGCCATACTGTGTGGTCATTTTGAAGTAAAAAACAGTGCCTTACTGACCTTTCATCAGAATTAGGCCAACACAGGAGCCTGAGAGCAACTCCAGCTGGTAGTTAACCAATCGGGGTGTCTCGCTGACACTTGGTGATGTCTTGAGGTCAAAGCAGGTTAAAGGTAACCAGCGAGTATCTCCAGCAGCTATTAGTGAAATTCCCCAGGGGATTCGGGGTTGGGGTTCCCAATTCCCATCACTTTTAAATTCCCAATTTCATTATTTATTATTTTTGGTTGTGCTAGGTCTTCACTGCTGGTGCAGGCTTTTCTCTAGTCGCAGCAATCTGCAGCATCCAGGCTTCTCACAGCGGTGAGAGGCCTTCTCTTGTTGTGGAGCACAGGTTCTAGGGCATGAGGGCTTCCGCAGTAGGAGCTCTAGGACTAGAGCACAGGCTCAGTAGCTGAGGTGCACAGGCCCGGCTGCACTGCGGCATGTGAGAGCCTCCTGGACCAATGATCAAACTTATGTCTCCCCCACTGGCAGGGGCCTATCATTGAGCCACCAGGGAAGTCCCCTGCACTCTTCTAAATTCTCCTTAAGCATTTGGGAACATTGTACACATTCCGTTTTTTTCATCACTTCTCTAACTGATACATGTCAAAGTAAGTGACCCCCAGAGAAGAACAGCAGGTGATGCTTTAGGGCACCCCAAGCACCCAAAAGTGCTGACACTCGAGGACGGTATCCCTTCTTTTGCTCCACTGAAATGTTGTTCTGTGATGTGAGAGGAGTGAGGAACCAAGTGGGACTATGAAATTAATTTGCAAGTGGATGTGCTATTTATAACAGGACTTGACCTCTGCTGTGATGAGAGGGAATCTCTAATACATGTTTCATGATTAACTTTAACTAGAAAATCAGCCTATTCTTCATCCCTTTCCTATTTCACATTCTTTCCCCACTATTAAAAAACAATCATCTATAGTAGAAGCCACATTTTCCCTCCAAAGAGTATCCTCAGCCAAAATCATGAGCACAGCAACCATGAGCAAGTTGTTGGTCAAGATCTCAGGACACAAATGACATCATCAGGAATGTTCGTTCAATCAATAATTGTCCCTGTGGATGCGATCCTTTCAGAGAGAGTAAATCTCATGAGAAGCAAGGATGGCCTTGCTGCTGGTAACTCAAGAAGCCTTCAAAGTTCCAAGAAAGGACAACACTGGGAGGCCTCCGACTTGCTGGGCCCTTGGAGGAGTGCCTGGGCTTGTTGCTACATGTCATCTGACTCAGCCTTTTCTCATGCTGTTTTGCTTCTTGTGGTGGCTGCTTAACCCCAAAGAATGCAGGGAGGGTCCGGAGTGAAAGTGTCTGGAGTTCCTCCCAGAGGCACTGTCGAAACCAAATATTTTTTTTTCTTTTGCTCCAGGGGATCATTTTAGGTTTTGTTTTGTGCAACTAGTTTTCAGACTTGAACATTAGCCAGTTTGGGTCAGCTCCCAAGAGTCTATTCAGGTGAGGAATGAGGGCTTAACCGAGGTTCTTTGGGGCATATAAAGCAGAAACCAGCCTGGGACATCCCAGTTTTCCTATTACTCTATTATTACTATCTGATCCAGAGTCACTTCTGAGTTTAAAAGGTAGATCACAGTCATTCCTAATATGATTTCTACCTTATTTGGGATCTTCCCTGGTGGCTCAGTGGTGAGGAATCTGCCTGCAATGCAGGAGATGCAGGTTCGATCCTTGGGTCGGAAAGATTCCCTGAGGGAGGGCGTGACAACCCATTCGAGTATTCTTGCCTGGAGAATCCCATGGACAGAGGAACCTGGCAGGCTACAGTCTATGGGGTCTCAAAGAGTCAGACATGACTGAAGCGACTTAGCACACATACAGCTTATTCCGGCATGTTTTATTAAGATATTGGGCTTTTTTTCTGGAGACCTTAAAAAATGCTGGCTTTTTATTCTTCACTCAAGTGTTAGTCACTCAGTTCAGTTCAGTCGCTCAGTCGTGTCCAACTCTTTGCGACCCAATGAACCGCAGCACACCAGGCCTCCCTGTCCATCACCAACTCCTGAAGTTTACCCAAACTCCTGTCCATTGAGTCGGTGATGCTATCCAACCATCTCATCCTCCGTTGTCCGCTTCTCCTCCTGCCCTCAATCTTTCTCAGCATCAGGGTCTTTTCAAATGAGTCAGCTCTTTGCATCAGGTGGCCAAAGTATTGGAGTTTCAGCTTCAACATCAGTCCTTCCAGTGAACACCCAGGACTGATCTCCTTTAGGATGGACTGGTTGGATCTCCTTGCAGTCCAAGGGACTCTCAAGAGTCTTCTCCAACACCACATTCAGTCATGTCCAACTCTTTGTGACCCCATGGACTATAGCTTGCCAGGCTCCTCTGTCCATGGAATTCTCCAGGCAAGAATACTGGAGTGGGTTGCCATGCCCTTCTCCAGGGGATCTTCCTGACCCAGGGATCGAACCTGGGTTACCTGAGTTACAGGCAGATTCTTTACCATCTGAGCCACCAGGGAAGCTTTTTATTCTTAACATGATTCCAAACTTTTCCCTTTAATTTTCCATGATATTATTGGCTTTATTCTGTTGGATTGGAATTATTTTCCTTTCTTGAAACAAAATGAGTTTTATTCACCTTACTGCTGGGAGGAAAAAGGAAGAACTTTAGCCATAAATAACTTCTCCATCTCCAGCAAGACATGGCCAGGCAAATCAAACATGAGGGGGCCTTTCTACACAGAAACAGGTTATTGGGGACAGGGTATTCATTACTGCCTGAACTCTGGGACGAAGCATAGAATAAAATGATAAAGGCCATTTTAGTATCAGGGACACATGAACAGTGTTTCAGTTTATTCTTATTTCTAAATTAAACTCCACTTTTCTTAAGGGAGCTCATTCAGGCACTAACTCAGTCATGGTTTCTCAAAGTACAGTCAGCATCTTCATCAGAATAAGGGGTACTTGATAAAAAGGCCAGTTACTGGGACACAACCAAGTAGCTGGGAACCTGCACGTGAACAAGTTCCCCAGTTTATTCTAAGGTATTCTCACATCCAAGAGCCTCTTACACCTGTCATTTAGGATCACAATTAGACTAGCATAAATACATGTCATAAAAATCCCAGAAGTTCAAAGCCCTGTCACATTTACTCTCATGAATTACATCATTATGCGTTAATATTGTCCCTGTGATTATATCATCCCCAGGATTGTGATGTAGGGTTTTTTCCCCCTATGCACTCTCCCCTCAATTTGTTTCCTAAGAGCTTACCAAGAGGCTCAGTGGTAAAGAATCCGCCTGCCAATGCAGGAGATGCTGGTTTGATCCCAGGGTCAGGAAGGTCCCCTGGAGTAGGAAATGGCAACCCACTCCAGTATTCTTGCCAGGGAAATCCCATGCACAGAGGAGCTGGGTGGGCTACAGTCCATGGGGTCACAAAGAGTCGGACACGCCTAAGCACACACACACATGCAAGTTCTTATTCAGGCTCAAGTGCACTAATTATTTTTCCCCTGAAGGAATCAGCTTATCACACAATGTCACTAATCTGAAGTGCTGTCATGATGCCTGTGCGTGCATGCTCAGTCACTTCGGTCATGACTCTTTGCAGCAGTGGACGATAGCCTGCCAGGCTCCTCTGTCTATGGGATTTTCCAGGCAAGGATGCTGGAATGGGTTGCCATGCCCTCCTCCAGGGGATCATCCTGACCCAAGGATTGAACCCAGGCCTCCTGCATTGCAGGCAGATTGTACCATCTGAGCCATTGTCCCAAGCACATACATGATACCTGTACTAACCTGAAATCATGACTGCCATCCCACCGGGGACCACACCCAGATCTCTATTGCTTTACCACTAGTTTCATACTATCTATGAGTTAAAATTTCTCTTGACTTGAATCTGACAGTCAAGCTAATGAAACAAAACTATGTTCATTTCCTTTGAGAAGTAAAAGATGCCATCACCCGATTTCAAAAGCAAAATCGAAAGTAGGTAAGAAAAATTTGTGAATGAAGAAACCAGTTCCCTTATCCCTTACGTCATTCTAAAAATTATTCTCAAATCTTCTGTGTGTAGAAAAGTAGCTGCATTTCTTTCTAAAACCTCAGTATTGCTATTGCTTTACCCATGGAAGTTTAAGAAATTACTGCATTCTGATAAACAAGTGTCTATTGAATATAACAAAATTCTGTAAAATACCTTTGAGCTATGGAGGAGTAACCAAGGAAAGATAAACTTGGAAAGCCCCGCCACCTCCCTCACAAAGGCTGGGATTCAGAGCTCCTTGGAGAACTCAGTCCACTGACACCAGAGAAGTTTGCTGGTTTTCCCAGAACAGAGGTCAGTTTGCAGTCCCTGGGCAGGCAGGAGGCAACCCACAGCATAGCTTTGCACAGGGAGTGGGGGTCTACAGAGGGGGGTGCCCGCTCAGTGGCCTGTGAGTCAGGTTATCTGCACAGGGTCTGGGGGTGGGTGCTGGCAGAATGCCTCTGGGACATGGATGCAAGCAGAAATCCTTCAGGGTGTGTAGTTTCTAGACCACAGAGCTGAGACTGAGGCGACCCATGGATGGAGCCGAACTCCATCAAATGTCCTCACACCCTCGCCACGCCTGCACCAGGCAGCAGCCCAGACATCAGGGTAGTCCTCGCCTGCCCTCTAGCGCCCTCTACTGAGAAAGCCCAGCATCACACTCACTGTGAAGGTGATTAAAGTGACCGCCCACTGACGCAGAGCAAAGGGTGACTGTGAAGCTAAGAGGCGATAAACTGATAACTGGTAACTGGTACAGATTTATTCTTCTAGATCATTGCCCTAACATTATCTTCTGGTATCATATAGAATTGTGTAGTTGTTGTTTCTGTAAGAACTATTCTTCTGATGATAAAAAAACATCAATGGACAATTCCTATCTTTTGAAGAAGGTATCAAAAGGAAAGCAGTTTCTCACTTTACTTTAAATGTGTGGCACACATTCGTATTCCTCAAAACACCTAAAGTGATAGAATGAGGCCTGTTTAAGAGCATGTGGAAGTTCTGTCATGAAGAACGCACTGTGGATCAAGTTTAGAAGATCTCTAAAATCCTCGCATTGCACGGAGACTGTGCTGTGCACGTATTGGTTCCTGGAGAACTAGTTTACGTTTGGGGCACCTCCCCAGCGGCTCAGCTGGTAAAGAACCCATGTGCCAATGCAGAAGACACGAGACGTGGGTTCGCTCCCGGGGTCGGAAGATCCCCTGGAGGAGGAAATGGCAACTCACTCCAGTATTCTTGGCTGGAGAATCCCATGGACAGAGGAGCCCGGCGGGCTACAGTCCACGGGGTCATAAAGAGTCAGACATGACTGAACATGCTCGCGCAGAAGTTCTGTGCCTGCTGCCTCTGCACACCTCTGTGAGTCTGTCCATCTCCAGATATGTCTCCACATGGATACCTTTCTTTCTCTGTATTTGTCTACCTCACTCTACAGTCGTCATCTCTCTGCTCTTTCATTTCCCAAATGAGTCCAATTTTCTTTTTTGGGGGGGGTGGGGGGAGGGGCGGCGGGTAACTTAGGATAGTGTGAATGAGTAAAGAGCTAGAAGGGAAGATGACCTGAGTGTAAAGTTAAGGATGAGTTTCTTTTTTCCAGTTTAGGAAAAAATTTTCACTGCATTCAAGCGCATACAAAAAGAGAGAGACAGGTACAGGATGACTTTCCAAATTTGTAATATGTATAAGAGTGAGTGAGAGCTGTTTCCCTTCTCTAATGAGAACAGAATATAGGAATTTGCTTTATTTTTCAGGCACTGAGGGGATAGGAAGGAACAACCCAACAAAGAGGACTCATAGGCACTGAACTGAGAACTTAAGAACATTAATCTTCTTCCCTGACAATTAAAAAAATAAAATATAGGTCTACCTGGTATGATATGATTTGGAAGCAGTTTATTAAAAGGCAAGAAGATGGTCTGACATCCCTTCCAAGGTTAGGATTCTGTGCAGGTAGGTGGGCAGAAGGTAAATTTCAGCTTAGGATGTAAATAGACATTTCCCAAATTTACTCAAAAAGCGTAATGATGACTTCAATAATCAACTCAGTTTATTAGGTTGGTGCAAAAGTAACTGCGGTTTTGCATTGTTGAAATTTGCCATTTGATATTGGAATATATTCTTAAGTGTGATTATGTTATACATCATTTTAATGTATATTTCTCACTCTACATTTTTTTTTATTAATGACTTACTACTTGCTGTTTATTTTATATATATTTTAGACTATGGAAATGTATGGATGTGAGAGTACTCATGTACAGATGTGAGAGCTGGACCATAAAGAAGGTTGAGATCTGAAGAACTGATGCTTTCGAACTGTGGTGTTGAGAAGACTCTTGAGAGACCCTCAGACTACAAGGATATCAAATCAGTCAATCCTAAAGGAAAAACCTTGAATAATCATTGGAAGCACTGATGCTGAAGCTCCATTACTCTGGCCACCTGATGCAAAGAGCTGAGTCACTGGAAAAGACCTCGATGCTGGGAAAGATTGAGGGCAGGAGAAGTGAGTGACAGAGGATGAGATGGTTGGATAGCATCACCAACTCAATGGACATGAGTTTGAGCAAACTCCAGGAGATGGTGAAAGACAGGGAAGCCTGGCGTGCTGCAGTGCATGGGGTCATAAAGAATCGGACACAAGTGAGCGACTGAACAACAACAATGGAAATGTTGGACAAAAAGCAAATTCAAGCCATTTTCTTATTTGAGTTCAAAATGGGTCTTAAAGCAGTGGAAACCACTTGCAACATCACCAAAGCATTTGGCCCAGGAACTGCTAACAAATGTACAGTGCAGTAAGAAGTTTTGCAGAGGAGACGAGAGCCTTGAAAATGAGGAGCACAGTGGCTGGCCATCTGAAGTTGACAATGACCAACTGAGAGCCATCATCAAAGCTGATCCTCTTACGACTATAAGAGAAGTTGCCCAAGAACTCAATGTCAACCATTCTATGGTTGTTCGGTATTTGAAGCAAATGGGAAAGGTGAAAAAGCTTGATAAGTGGGTGCCTCATGAGCTGACTGTAAATCAAAAAAATTGTTATTTTTCAGTGTCATCTTCTCTTATTCTATGCAACAACAAGGAACCATTTCTCAATCAGATTGTGACGTGTGACAAAAAGTGGATTTTATACCACAGCCGGTGATGACCAGCTCAGTGATTGCACTGAGAAAGAGCCCCAAAGCCCTTCCCAAAGCCAAACTTGCACCAAAAAATGGTCATGGTCACTGTTTGGTGGTCTGCTGCCAGTCTGATCCACTACAGCTTTCTGAATCCCAGTGAAACCATTACATCTGAGAAGTATGCTCAGCAAAGTGATGAGATGCACCAAAAACTACATCTTCAGCCAGCATCGGTCAATAGAAAGGGTCCGATTATCCTCCATGACAACGCCTGACCGCACATCACACAACCAACGCTTCAAAAGTTGAACGAATTGGGCTACGAAGTTTTGCCTCATCAGCCATATTCACCTGACCTCTTGCCAACCAACCATCACTTCTTCAAGCATCTTGACAACTTTTTGCAGGGAAAACACTTCTACAACCAGCAGGAAGCAGAAAATGCTTTCCAAGAGTTCATCAAATCCCAAAGCACAGAATTTTATGCTACAAGAATAAACCAACTTATTTCTCATTGGCAAAAAATGTGTTGATTGTAATGGTTCCTATTTTGCTTAATAAAGATGTGTTTGAGCCTAAGTATAATGATTTAAAATTCAGTCTGAAACCACAATTACATTTACACCAACATAATAATGCTACATCACTAGACATGTTTTGATATTATTGTTTAATACTCTGAGGAAACTTTCCTCAAATTAAGGAATAATGACTTTAATCCATGTTTGAAACCCTGAATAGAAATGTATTCTTTACCGTAAGGATGCAGATCCTTCACATCTTCCATTTACAAATCTTACCAAAGACTTCTTGGTTTTTGAACAGTAAAACTTGAAGGTGATATATTAACAGGGTTGAACAACAAATTGTAAGGCCATCTTGCAAATGTCAGTTAAAAGCTAACTAAAGAATAATGTGCTTAGGAATAAGTAAGGAAATAATTTCAAGATGCGGTTAAATAATGTGCCTCCCCAGGTAGCTAAGAGAAAAGCATCTTTGAGAAGTACAGCAGGAAGTGTGCATGTGTGCCATTATTCTGGATACGTGCTTTGGCATGGCTGAGAAGGTCTATAATGTGCCTACCAACAAAGGCAGAACCACAGCTCTTCAGATCGAATTGATCAGAAATCAGCGGGAGGGGAACTTCCCTGGTGGCCCAGTGGCTAAGACTCCCCGCTCCCAAGGCAGGGGGCCCAGGTTCGATCACTGGTCAGGGAAGTAGATCCCACATGCCGCAACTAAAGATCCTGCATGTTGCAGCGAAGATCCAAGATCCCCCACAACTAAGACCTGGCATGGCAAAATCAATACGTATTTTTAAAAAATCCTTGGGAGGTAGCTAACAAAAGGACTTCTGTCCATCATGCACAAATACAAATATGCATAACACATGAATACAAATCAGCAATAAAAAGATGACCCAGTTTAAAGAGCTTGGCAAAGGTTAGTTTGGGGGAGAATGGATACATGTATACATACGGCTGAGTCCCTTTGCTGTCTACCTGAAACTATCACAACATTGTTAATTGGCTATACCCCAATATCAAATTAAAAGTTTGGCAGTGTTTCCCTGGTGGCTCGGTGGTGAAGAATCTGCCTGCCAATGCAGGAGACACAGATTAGAGCCCTGGTCCAGGAGTATCCCACATGCCACAGAGCAACTAAGCCCATGCACCACAACTGTTGAGCCAGGACTCTAGAGAGCCCAGGAGCCACAACTACTGAAGCCCACATGCCCTAGAGCCTGTGCTCCACAACACAGAGGCCACCTCAGTGAGAAGCCCACACACTGCAACTAGAGAAAGCCTGAGTGCAGCAAAGAAGATCCAGAATAGCAAAAATAACTAAATAAAATAAATTTCCCAAAAAAGTGGCAAAAGAAGTAATGAGACATTTCACAAAAGAAGATATATGAATGACCAATAAGCACACAGAAAGGTGATGGACATCTACAAATTCTCAGTGAAACAGACATTTAAAACACAAGAGATTCCATTGCCCACTCACTAAAATGACTAAGATCAGGTTAGTGGGGGGGCAAGTGGAGTTCTTCCACATTCTTTTCCTACTTTAGAGAACTGTTTGGTAGTTCTTTACAAAAAAATTATATATATGCATTTACCCCATGATCTAGCAGTTCTACCTTTAGGTAGTTACTCTAGAGGAATTAAAGTGTATCTCCACAAAAAAGATGTTTGTAGCAGCTTGAATCACAATATCAAAAAACTGAAAACAATTCAAACCTCCATCAACAGGTACAGATAACCAAACTGTAGTATATTAATATGATAGAATATTACCAATCCATTTCTTAAAAAAAAAAAAAGAATATTGATACATGTAACCATGTGGATGAAAACATTATGTTAAGCAAAAGAAATTACACATATGATTCCATTCCTATCAAATTCAGGCAAAACTATCAAGAATGGGCACAACTAATCTGTAATGGTAGAAATGATAAAATGATTGCCTGGGGATGAACAGAAGTTGATGTATTCAAGCTGAACAAAAGAGAACCTTTAAGATGACAGATATATTCCGTATACTGCTTTGAGTTGTGGTTATACAGGTATATGGAATTGTCAAAATTCTTCCAACTAAACATCTAAGATCTATGCATAATACTGATTGTTAATTATACCTCAGTTTAAAAAAAAGTGATGAGGAAAAGTGAGAAATTATGGCAAATTAGTTATTTGATACTAATTAAATAGGTAACTGAGCTTCCTTGGTGGCTCAGTAGTAAAGAATCCTCCTGCCAATTCAGCAGATGTGGGTTCGATCCCTGGTCTGGAAAGATCCCCTGGAGGAGGAAATGGCAAACCACTCCAGTATTCTTGCCTGGGAAATCCCTTGGACAGGGGAGCCTGGCGGGCTATAGTCAGTCCGTGGGGTCACAAAGAGTCTGACACAACAGCAAATGACAACAAAATAGGTAACTGGTTTTTATCCTTCATACAATTATTGGAGATCATAATGATAGAAACTCCCAGGGATTATTTTTTATTATGGCTAGGATGTAGCTCAAGCTGCTATAACAAATAGATTTTTAAAAATAGAATCCAGTTCAAAACAGCAACGTAGGAATCTCCCTAATTTACCTCCTCCCTCTGAATCTACAGCTACGCATAGAACAATTCCCAAACTAGCCGAGCAACTCTTAGACACACACACATTGAAACAGGCTAGAGAGGTTGAAACACCGTCTCACCAAACTCCACCAGGGTGTAGTTGACAACAACTGGGGATGGGGGACTCCTAACTCCTAGCTTCTCCATGAAGAGTAAAGGATTTGTATTACACACCTTGTGCCCCAACTTTTAAGACTTCCACTTAAGAAATGGCCCCTCAAAGTACCTTCCTCTGAAAGCCAGCAGGGCTTCCTGTCCCTAAGACTCATAAGGCTACAGTGAAGGAAGAAGAGTGTTTAAAGCGCTTGCACAGACTCACTAGCTATCTGACCCAGGACACAGCACAGAGACAGCAGACAGAAAAGCCCCATCTTTCTGTGAAAGAGGCCTGTTTGCAGATCTTAAAAGCTGTAGCTTGAGGGTAAGGCTTCTAATCCAACATATGTGGGGGCCTACCGCAATCATCTCCAGAGACCAGTGGGAACCATTCCATGCTCTTCCTCTACCCTGCTCCAGGCTACCAGCGTCTCCATAGAAAGGATGTTGTACACACACCTGGCATCTTGGCTTTCATGGCAGCTGCCCAGAGGACACATCCCACGCTGGCTCTGGTGGCCAGCAGGATGTCTGTTCATGGGCTCAACAGGACGGTAGTAAACTAGAAACAGTTCTTAACAGCTATCACCCTCAGGCTCAGTGCAAAGGGAAGAGACAGAAATGCCCATCTCCTAGTCTTCCCTGAAAGAGGGACTTTACATACCTTAAAACAAGATGAAAAGACAGCCCTCAGAATGGGAGAAAATAATTGCAAACGAAAAAACTGACAAAGGATTAACCTCCAAAATATATAAGCAGCTCATACAGTGCAATATCAGAAAAACAAACAGCCCAATCAAAAAAATAAGCAGAAGATCTAAACAGACAATTCTCCAAAGACACATGGATGGCCAATAAACACATGAAAAGATGCTCAACATTACTAGTTACTAGAGAAATGCAAATCAGAACCACAGTGAGGTATCACCTCACATCAGTCAGAATGGCCATCATCAAAAAATCCACAAGCAAGAAATGCTGGAGAAGGTATGGAGAAAAGGGAACCCTCCTACACTACTGATGTGAGTGTAAACTGATACAGACATTATGGAGAACAGCATGGAGAGCCCTTAAAAACGAGGAATAAATCTACCATATGACCCAACCATCCCACCACTGGGCATACACTCTGAGAAAGCCACAGTTCTAAAAGACATACATACCCTGATGTTCACTGCAGCACTGTTTACAATAGCCAGGACATGGAAGCAACCTAGATGTCCATTTACAGATGAATGGATAAAAATGATACGGTATATATAAATATACACACACACACATACATATATAATGGAATAATCCTCAGTCATTTGAATCAGTTCTAGTGAGGTGGATGTGGAGAAGGCAGTGGCACCCCACTCCAGTACTCTTGCCTGG
The DNA here is from genome assembly GCF_002263795.3 of Bos taurus. Classification (NCBI taxonomy): domain Eukaryota; kingdom Metazoa; phylum Chordata; class Mammalia; order Artiodactyla; family Bovidae; genus Bos; species Bos taurus. The sequence continues at coordinate 91,660,184 of NC_037333.1, forward strand.
AAAATCCCATGGACGGAGGAGCCTGGTGGGCTGTAGTCCATGGGGTCGCTAAGAGTTGGACACGACTGAGTGACTTCACTTTCACTTTTCACTTTCATGCACTGGAGAAGGAAATGGTAACCCCCTCCAGTGTTCTTGCCTGGAGAATCCCAGGGACGGGGGAACCTCTTCGGCTGCCATCTGTGGGGTCGCACAGAGTCGGACATGACTGAAGCGACTTAGCAGCAGCAGCAGCAGAGGTGGATGAACCTAGAGCCTGTTACACAGAGTGAAGTCAGTCAGAAAGAGGAGAACAAATATCATATATTAAGGCATTTATACAGACTCGAGAAAAATGGTATTGACAAACCTATTTGCAGGGAAGGAATGGAGACGCAGATATAGAGAATGGACTTATGGACACAATGAGGGAGGGAGAGGATGGGACGAATGGAGAAAGCAGCATCGTGGCATATACACAAATCACGTGTAAAATGGATAACCGGTGAGAAGTTACCGTGTAACACAGACAGCCCAGCCTGACACTCTGTGATGTCCTAGAGGGGCGGGAGGGAGGCCCAGGAGGGAGGAGATATACATATTGTGACTGATTTGCGTTGTGGTATGGCAGAAACTAACGCAACTTGGTAAAGCAATCCTCTAATTAAAAACAGGATATAGGGATCTTACACATTCTCTTTTACTTTTTTTTATCAGAAGAAACCATATGTCATTTCTAAAAATGTGGAGTCTAGGAAACACAGTCTTCTGTGTGACCAGAATAAAATAAGAACTGTAGAATGTCAAACCAAAATCTTTAATGAGGTAGATTAATGGATTTAGAAAAACAGATGAATGGACAGAGTATGATAAAGCAAGTATATGTTAATATTAATGGTAAAATCTAGTTGATGAGTAAGGGATCATTATAAAAGTCTTTCAACTTTGCTGTGTGTTTGGAAAACCTCTATAATAAATGTTTGGGGCAAACTCAGTGAATATACTCTTAAGACCGGTGCATTTTATTGTATTCAAATTTTACATCAAAAGAAAAAATAAATACTGAATTCTGGTTGATAATAGGTATGTTGAAGGATATAGGGGATGTCTGCAATTTTCTTTGAAACTGTCAAAAACTAAAATAGACAAATGAATGGGTGGAGAGAGATAGCATGGATAGATTAGTAATTAAACAAAAAGAGTAAAATGTTAGTGGTAGAATCTGCGTCTATGTCTGTTCATTGTAAAATTCTTTTTGTTTTATGTTTAAAGTGTTTTGAAATAAATTGTCATGGGGCAGGGTAGGGGGAACTCAGTGAGGGCAAAGGTCCTGTATTACTAAAACTTAATTTAAAAATGGATACTGGAGACAGTTAACAGCATTCCTCAGTGGTTAATGTTTACTTGCTAACTGAGGTGGCCTAGTCCCTTCCATCCCACCTTTCCTGGGAATTATATTCCACTCTTAGAGAGTCACTCCTTTGACTTAAATTTGACCTTATTGAAATTCAAATAGCTTGATTGTTCCTTTTTGTCTCCTTTGGCTTTGTTTCCTTCACTCCCCCTACCCCTAAGTCATGTCCAACTCTTTGCAACCCCATGGACTGTACCCACCAGACTCCTCTGTCCATGGAATTCTCTAGGCTAGAATAGTGGAGTGGGTAGCCATTCCCTTTTCCAGGAGATCTTCCTGAGCCAGGGATTGAACTCAGGTCCCCCATATTGCGGCAGATTCTTTACCATCTGAGCCACCAGGGAAGCCCCCCATCCCTAAAGCTCAGTGTTATTCTGTTTTTCCTAAATGATTGAATTTATTCCATGACACTCACTACCAACATGTAGTTGGCTCCCAAGCCCAGCACCGACCGCAGTCTTAAAGCTCCATCTGCACTTGCCCAGCTGATTCACATTTAGATACTGAGCTTATACCACTGGCCCCTCAAAGCAAGGCTTTTCAAACCAAAACTATCTTCCTTTCTAAACCCATTTCACTTCCTGTCTCTGTTTCTATTATTAACACTGCCTTTCTTCCCAGGGCACAGATTTACCTCATTCACTCATTCATTCATTTATTCAGCAAATAGTTTTTTTAAAGTTGACTTTGAAATGCTTTTGCTAGGTGTTGAACAAGACAGACATGATCCCTGCTCTTATGAGACTTGTAGTTTATTACCGTCTAGTTAGTTATCCCTTCTCTCGTCTTCCAAGTTTAGTGAATAGATGAGTAATATTCATTTTTATCTTGATGACTTCTAGGCCCACTCCCTTCCCCCAGCATCACCCTGAGCTATGCCAAGGTTCCAGGGAACTTAAGCAAAGGCCCCAGAGGGAGGGGAGAACACCATCAATTAACTGTTACCCAAGATACCACTGGGACTCCATGCATCAGTTCTGTTTGCAGGGCCCCTTCCGGACCAGTGCTTGATGCGCACACGCCCTGCTTAGGATATTCAGTTCTTTCCTGAGGCCCCTGTTCCCAGTTTATACATCCCAGTTTATCTGGGCCAGGCCAGTTTTGATTCATGCTTATTGTGAAACTGAAAGTTTGCTCAATCGTGTCTGACTCTTTGCGAGCCCATGGATGGTAGCCCACCAGGCTCCTCTGTCCATGGGATTCTGCAGCCAAGAATACTGGAGTGGGTGGCTTCTCCCTTCTCAAGGGGACCTTCCCAACCCAAGGATCAAACCTGGGTCTTCTGCATTGCAGGCAGATTCTTTACAGCCTGAGCCACCAGGGAGGCCTTATGCTTACCGCCCTGGTATAATTATCGATAGTACCCTCATCACTGTCAAATGTGTCCTAATCTGATCAATAAATTAGAAGCAGGTGGTTACTTTCTCCTAAACCAATCATTTCTAATCTGAGCACTTAACTACTTAGCATGAACCAGCAGGCCAGCAGAGCCACTTTGTTTCTTGAATCTCTTTCTATTAATAATCCGAGGGATTAGGAAGTAATGCTCCTTCTCTGCTCTTTTAGGGGTGAATTTCTGTTCTAGGGCATTTCCTTCTCCTAAGAGTCTGGACTTTTTGACATAAAAGCCAAAACAAGGAACTTCCTGGTGGTCCAGTGGTTACAAATCTGCCTGCCAATGCTGAGGGGCACGGGTTCGATCCCTGGTCTGGGAACTAAGATCCTACATGCCGTGGAGGAACTAAGCCCAAGCCACAACTGCAGAAGCCTGTGAGCCTTGAGCCCATGCTCCACAGTCCACAACAAGAGAAGCCCCTGCAATGAGAAACCTGAACACCGCAACTAGAGAGTAGCCCCCAGCTCGCCACAATTAGAGAAGGCAGCAATGAAGACCCAGCACAACCAAAAATAAATTAAAAAAAAAAAATTTAAAGCCAAAAAGAGCTACAGCCTCCTCCTACTTTTTGCATTCAGCCATATCCACTGCTTGGGACGGGGGCAGGCAGGACGGGAGAGCATAGAGAAAGGTAAAAAACCTGACTTCTGATCTCAAAATATCTTAGCGTTAGAACTCAGTTTTTTGTGTGTATGTGCTTTATCTCCTCTGGGCTTCCCTGGTGGCTCAGATGGTAAAGAATCTGCCTGTAATACAGGAGACCGGGATTCGATCCCTGGGTTGGGAATATCCCCTGGAGAAGGGAATGGCTACCGACTCCAGTATTTTTGCTTGGGAAATCCCATGGACACAGGAGTCTGGCAGGCTACAGTCCATGGGGTCACAAAGAGTCTGACACATCTGAGTGATTAACACTTTATCTTCTCTAATGACTAAAAGCTCGTTGGAGACAAAGATCTGTTTTCTTTCTTTCCTTACCAGTATTTCTTCTTCCCCTTTCCCATATAGTTATCAAGGCCTTGAAATTTTTCGAACAATCAACAAAAAATAAAGGATTTTGCAGTGAGAACAATATGCTCCCTGCCTGGATTCTACTACTAACATTTTACTCTTCTTGTTTTATCACTAATCTACCCATTCCTTCTATCCACCTATCTATGCTGCAGGGTAGACTCATTAAATGCTTGTTGAAAATTAAATGCTATTAGCTATTTGCACCTTGCTGCCAAGTCGCTTCAGTCGTGTCCGACTCTGTGCGACTCCATGGACTGCAACCTACCAGGCTCCTCGGTCCATGGGATTCTCCAGGCAAGAACACTGGAGTGGGTTGCCATTTCCTTCTCCAATTTGCACCTTAGTATGAATGAATTGAGGAGGGCATGGCAACCCACTCCAGTATTCTTGCCTGAAGAATCCCATGAACAGAAGAGCCTAGCGGGCTACAATTCATAGAGTAGAAAAGGGTCAGACATGACTGAAGAGACTTAGCACACACACATGCACTAACGAGTTACAGTTCTGTTTTCACGTACAGTTCAGTTCAGGCACTCAGTCATGTCCGACTCTTTCCGACCCCATGGACTGCAGCATGCCAGCTTCCCTATCCATCAGCAACTCCCAGAGCTTGCTCAAACTCATGTCCATAGAGTCGGCGATGCCACCCAACCATCTCATCCTCTGTCATCCCCTTCTACAGATCTAGACAAAGAAAACAGTTCAGTATCTAGGAGATTAGAAAAGTCTACTGGGGAAATGTAAATAACTCAGAGTGGGCAAAAACAAACTCCTTTCAGTTCTTATTTGTCCAGCTGAATTTGGCCTCACCTCTTTGTTTCACCCAGAATATCATTCTATACAAAGATACTAGAACTTAGTTTTGCCCTTTTTATTCACTATACTATAAACTAGAGTCCCTGAGACAGGACATTCTTGGTGATCCAGTGGTTAAGGATCCTATTTCCAACGCAGGGGATGCCTATTCGATCCCTGGTGGGGGAACAAAGATCTCATATGCCTTGGAGCAACTAAGCCCACGCGCTACAACTAGAGAGAAGCCCAGGAAACTAAACCCCGATGCAGCCAAAAATAAAATAAATAAATATATATTTTTAAAAGGTACCTGAGCCACCTGCTCCAGAATTCAGTAAGACAGGCAATTGGCCCAACTCTCCTGGAACCAGGAATCCAAAACAGAAGGGAGACTTTTAGGGGTCCTACTCTCAACTGCTGGAAGAGCAGAAATGTGAGCATAAAAGCAAAGATCCTTCATCCTAAGAAAAACTCAAGCACTCCCCAATCTCTGAAGGCTTTCCACTCTCCCTGGTAAATCAATTTCTCATTTCAAAATTTATTTCTCATCTAGACTTAAAGCACAGGTTTTGTAGCCAGACAGCCTATATACAAACCCATGTTCACTATGTGCCCTTGTGCAAGCTACTCCATCACTCCAAGCCTTAGTTTGATCGTCTGTAAAATGGGGCTAATATGCAATTATGCTGAGGGTCAGATGACTTCATATATATGTGAATATATATATATATATATATATGAACATATATATATAAGGTATGCTGCTAAGTCACTTCAGTCGTGTCTGACTCTGTGTGACACCATAGATAGCAGCCCACCAGGCTCCCCCGTCCCTGGGATTCTCCAGGCAAGAACACTGGAGTGGGTTGCCATTTCCTTCTCCAGTGCATGAAAGTGAAAAGTGAAAGTGAAGTCGCTCAGTCGTGTCCGACTGTTCGCCCCCATGGACTACAGCCTACCAGGCTCCTCCATCCATGGGATTTTCCAGGCAAGAGTACTGGAGTGGGGTGCCATTGCCTTCTCCGATATAAGGTATATACACACACTAATATATACACACTATACATATATACTGTACATACGTACATAATATATTTCATAGGCATTTAAGTCAGTGGACGCTCCCATTCTAGTTCCCAGCAGTTATTCTAGATGGCAGTAAGACAGCAGTGAGAAAAACACAGTTGTCCCCCTGCCCTCCTCCAGGTGCTTGGCCTTCCTAGATAATCATCTTTAAATAAATAACCGTGGCAACACTGACTTACACTCCTGTGCGCCGACCCCCCTCGGTGAATAGGTCTAGAAGGTCTACACTAGCACCCCCGCTCCTGGGATAATTCTCTTCCCACCGCCTATCTCCTCCCAGGCCTGCGGGCCTCGGGATGCCTGGGAGATCCCACGTTCCTTACCTTTGGATCCTCCTGCCCTAGCGCGGCGCTGGCAGCGGCAGCCCCCGGGCCCTTGGGATAGTCTCCGTGACCGTGACCGCAGGAGCGAGACTCTGGTGGCGGCACTGACCGGGGAGGGAGGCGACACTGCCCTTCCCTCCGCAGGTCGCAGTCTCCTCCAGTAACCAGTGGTCTTCTCCAGTAGCCCGTGGTCTGCTCCCACCGGGAACCCCTTCCCCTATCTCCTCGGCTACTCTAGGGCATCCGAAGATGAAAAGCCGCTATCAAGGTCCCCAACCTCGTTTTCTTCTTCTAACTATCCCGCATTTCCTCTGGGCTGCTTGGACGCGGTCGCCAGCGCCGGCTCCATCTAAACCCCTCTGTGATAACCCACCCCAGGTTGGGCACCTCTCCGGGCGTGGGCATTATCTCAAAGGGGAAACAGCCGTGGTTCGTCACGTTTCCTTTTAACAAGGGCCGTCTGTGGTTGGTGGTGCGGCTGTCCTTCGAGGAGGAGGGAACAGAGTAAGGAAACCCCGCGCCGGCCTGCGTGAGGGGTCGCAGGGCGCAGGGAGGATGGAGCCTGGCGGGGACCAGCCACCTCGGCCCCGAACCCACAGACTCCACTGGCGGCTCCGGAGAAGGCTGTGAACAGAGCGCAGAAAGTCTTCCTGGAGACCAAGGGTGCGCCTACGACGGAGACTCCGTCATCTTTCCTTTGGCTTCTAAGTGGGGACGAATATATATATTCACAGGCGAAGAATTTCTACACCCCACCCTAGTTCAACGAGGATAGTGCTGTGTGCAGGAACGATTACTCTCTGCTTCTGTGCTTCGGATGACAGCGCACCTCGGTGCACTTTCACAGAGGGTGAAAGAGGCCTAAATTACTTCAGTGAGCGCTCTGAGCCTATTTTTGAAATGAAGACATGCCAAAACAGTTACAAGAATTCGAATGGTGGTGTGTTTTAAAGATCCTTTAATAAACCAATGCTCTTGACATGTATGCACAAATTCAGTGACCCCATGTGGGTACTCATCTGGAGATGATGCCCAAAGGCCATATGTGAGGCCCTTGATGTCCATGAGGCCAGAAACAAATGGTGTTTCTGCTCCTTGCCCACCCTAAGAGGGGCTCTGTGCCTGCGAAAGCCCAGGAATGGGAGAGGAAGTAGCCTGAGAGAGTGGGTGGGGGATTAAACCTGCGCCAGGGGTGTAGTACGCATGCTCAGTCGATTTCCACTCTGTGACCCCATGGACTGTAGCCCACCAGACTCCTCTGTCCATGGAATTCTCCAGGCAAGAATAGTGAAGTGAGCTGCCATTTCCTTCTCCAGGAGATTTTCCCGACCCAGGGATGGAACTCATATTTCCTGTGTCTCCTGCGTTGGCAGGTGGATTCTTTACCCAAGGGCTAAAGAAACTCTCCTTGAAACCAGGGTCATATGGGGACCCAGACTGAGTACTTCACCTTCTTCATGCCTCCTCACCCATTTTTAAGCTGAAAAATGTTGAAAGAGGGTATAAAGAGAACAAAGATAAAAACAGAGTTCTAAAGAAGAAAGTCACCAGTGAGTGCACGTGGAAAGCAGGAACGCATTACAGCATGCCCTCTGAAGAGGCTTCCTTCCTGCCCCTCTCCCTCCCTTCCTTCTCAACTTTCTGAGTTGAAACCAAGAGGCAAAGAACAGCATTCATCCCAAACAAGTAGTTTAGTTTTTCGTGTTTGGTATTTATTGACATCTTGGAATGCCATGCCTCATCCACATTTCCATGTGGCCTCTCTTAATGCATAAACAGAAAAAAGGATGCCAAAGATCGCATATACTTGTCAGACAGCAAATCCCAGCGTTCTGTTTTCTGCCTATATTGGGGGGATGGGGGAACACCCCCAAGACCATATGTTCATTCACTAACAAGAGGCTTGCCATCTTATAATCAATGAAATTAGTTAGATGGTGCAAGTCAAAAATCGTTTTGAAATATTAAGAATTAAATCTATGACACTTTATTTTTAGATTTCTGAGAAATACATTTCTGACTTGATGCTCAGGCTCTACCACACCCACTACTAGAAAAGAAAGAAAAAGAGGCATTCTCTCCCTTCTAGTCTATTCTCCCGCCCTCCCCACTGTGAATCACGTGTAGAAGAAACCGTCACGGTTACGGTCACACAGGTTTGGCTCTCTAACCTTCAGCTGTGTCTGCGGGCGACCCAGTTGCCGGTCATTTAACCTGCCTGGATGGATGAGCTCGTTAGCAAGCAGCCCCAGGGGCTTTTTCTATTGGCGGGTCTCCCAGACGCCAGTCCTCTTCACCCGCTGAGATTAACAGGCCCTCGGTGTCCCGCAGAGAGAGTCCTCGCGTTTCCAGGAGGAGAACTTGAACGCGCGGTGGGAGCAGTCATTCCGAGCAACCCGCTGACGTTAGTTACACTTTTCACAAAGGCCCCCCTTTCTCCCGAACACCACCAGCTCTCCAGAACCCTCCCCGGTTCTGGGGAGGGAGGGTGAACCTACCAGCAATTCTTGTTCCTTGCTTTGCCAAGGGGCTGCTTCCCCTCGCGGGTCAGCGCACCTACCAGGAAACTCTGAATTCCTCTCCTTGTTCCCCTGACCGTGAAGCTGGGTATCGCTTCCAGGGATCTGAGAGCTACCAGAGCTGCCTGCCTGGCCTGAGGGGAGAAGGAAGTGACAGGGCTTTTCTCCTAAAACAAGGGAACTCAGGCTCTCCCTGAACATCCCGCTAGGGCAGGCACCCTGGGAGGTGCTTTCAAGATTTAAAAAAAAAAATGTAATTAATAAGACCTTGGCTTTGTAACTTCCCTGATTTCTCCTTTCTAAGAAAGGCACACACACACACACACACACACACACAAATCTGAATTAAAATCCAGGTTTCCTGTTGTGGACCCAGAGACCATGGAACTCCTCCTGTTTCTCCTAGGTCTGGTCTTAGTATGTCCACCCAGTCTCTCTTTATTTTTTTCGGTATTGTTTCTCCAACCAAATGTCTTCTCCCTCCTTACCGAAAGGCTTCTTGATCTTTTTTTCCTTTCCTTTTTTTTTTTTTTTTTGCCACTCCTGGACCTAACTCTAACTTTGCCACTATCTCCACCAGCTTCAGAGGGAGCCACTTGTGAAGAAACCCCCCAGATCAACGCTGAATAGAATAGAGCAACATTTTCTGAATTCTTCTAACCACTGGAGTCTTGCAGGGATCAAGAGCACCCCAGGACTCTTCTATTTGTTGAAACTCTCAGAATATTTTTTTAAAATTTATAAACGCCAAATAGCTACAAATTGTAGAATATTTTTAATGTTTACATTAAATTACACATTCACAAAGCAACATAATTGGGTTGCTTTCAGAAGACGTCCTCAGAAGCCTAAATGTAAGACTCATTGTGAATTTGTCAAAATCCAGTCAAAACCTTTGATACCATTTCCCTTCAGAGAAACTTCTAGCCCAATTATCATCACTCTTCTTATCTAGCTTTCAACCAGCCACTAATGAGTTGGAGCAGAAGAGCAAAGGGTATTTGATTCCTTCCAGCTACCAGCCCAGCACCCAGGCCAGGGGAGTCTGAGACATCTCTCCTGACAGCTCCTCTCCATCCCACCACACACACACACACACACACACACACACACACACACACACTTCACTCCTCCCCAAAAGATGCTTAGAGTGGGAAACTGTTGATTCTTGCCTTTAGGTGTTCACCACTGATGACTAGATAATAGCTGCTAAGGTCATTCTTTTCAAACTAAGGCTGGTTTTCCAATATTACACACTAGGGTATTCTCTTGGAGAAGGCAATGGCACCCCACTCCAATACTCTTGCCTGGAAAATCCCATGGAGGGAGGAGCCTGGTGGGCTGCAGTCCATGGGGTCACTAAGAGTTGGACACGACTGAAGTGACTTAGAAGAAGAAGAAGGGTTATTCTCTAATCAACCTAATTGCTTGTAGCCCTTTGTCTATGAATTAATAAAAGTGTTTTAAAACAGGAATCATTTGAAAAAACAGCAGAATGCTGGTAATTATTAGATGATAGACAGTGTGCCAGTTTCTAGTTTTGTGTATATGTGATTTTCTATAACAAAAATAAAATAAAAACAAGTAACTCTTCTTGAATCTATATTTACTCTCAATATTAGCATTTAGAATAAATTATTTTGAATTTTTTTTATAAGTTGAGAAACAACTTTTTACTCCATTCTATTTCCTGTCTTTTATTTAAGTGGCTGTGTGTTTTTGTTTGTTTGTTTGTTTTGGTATAATCTGAAATATAAGGTCTAGTTTATTATTAATTTGTGATTTTTACATTAGAGCTATTATTGTTTTAAAGCATTTGACCTTATTGAAAAACATTTATTAAGACTTATTAAGGTACAAACTTTTGATTATAAAACAAGTGATGGGAAGCGATGTATAGCATGGGGACTACAGTTAATAATATCGTATTGCATATTTGAAATTTGCTAAGAGAGTATATCTTAAAAGTCCTCATCACAAGAAAAAAATTATTTTGTGACTGTGTGGAGACAGACGTTACCTAGACTTATTGTGATTATTTCACCATTAATACAAGTATCAGATTATTATATGTATGTGTATGTGTCTGACTGCGACCCCATGCCCGCTAGGCTCCTCGGCTCCTAGGGTTTCCCTGGCAGGAATACTGGAGTGGGTTGCCATTTCCTCCGTGGTGGGATCTTCCAGACCCAGGGATCAAGTTTGCCTCTCCTACATCTGCATTGCAGGCAGATTCTTTTACCATTGAGTCAAAACAAAAACAAAACAAAAACCTATGGAATGGGAGAAAATGTTTTCAAATGATGCCACCAAAAAAAGATTAAGTTCCAAAATATACAAACAGTTCACACAGCTCAATATCAAAAAAACCAAACAACCCGATAAAAAAATTGGGCAGAAACTTTAAATACACATTTCTCCAAAGAAGACATACAGATGGCCAACAGTCACACGAAAAGATGCTCCACATCGTTAATTATTAGAGAAATGCAAATCAAAACTACAAAGAGGTATCACTCAGAATGGCCATCATCAAGAAGGCTAGGAACAAATGCTGGATAGAGTGGAGAAAAGGAACCCTCCTACTCTGTTGGTGGCAATGTAAATTGGTACAGCTACTATGGAGAACAGTATGGAAGTTCCTTAAAAAACTGAAAATAGAACTACCATATGATTCAGCAACCTCACTCTTGGATATATATCTGGAGAAAACTGTAATTTGAAAAGACATATGCAGCCCAATATTCATAGCATCTCTATTTACAATACCCAAGACATGGAAGCAACCTAAATGTCCATCTACAGTTAAATGGATAAAGAAGACATATATGTGTGTATATATATATATATATATATATATGAATATGCAGTTCAGTTCAGTTCAGTCACTCCGTCATGTCCAACTCTTTGCAACCCCATGAATCACAGCACACCAGGCCTCCCTGTCCATCACCAACTCCCGGAGTTCACTCAGACTCATTACTCAGCTATAAAAAATGAATAATACAATGGCAGCAACATGGATGAACCTGGAGATTATCATACTAGGTGAAGTAAATCAGACGAGAAAGATAAATACCATATGATATCACTCATATGAATCTAAAAAATGGTACAAATAAATTTATTTACAAAACAGAAATAGACATAGAAAACAAACATGATTACTAAAGGGGAAGTGGGGAGGGATAAATTAGGAATTTGGGATTAATATGTACACACTACTATATATAAAATGGGACTTCCCTAGTGGCTGGAGAAGAATATAATCAAGAAGGATCTCCTGTATAGCACAGGAAGTGAAGTGAAGTGAAGTCACTCAGTCGTGTCCGACTCTTTGCGACCCCATGGACTGTAGCCTACCAGGCTCCTCTGTCCATGGGATTTTCCAGGCAATAGTACTGGAGTGGATTGCCATTTCCTTCTTCAGGAGATCTTCCTGACCCAGGGATGGAACCCGGGTCTCCTGCATTGTAGGCAGACGCTTTACCGTCTGAGCCACCAGGGAAGTCCTATAGCACAGGAAACTATAGTCAATATCTTGTAATAACCTATAAGGGAAAAGAATCTAAAAAAGAATATACATATATATAACTGAATCACTCTGCTGTATGTACACCTGACACTAACATGTCATTGTAAATCAACTATCTTGCAATGAAAATTTTTTTAGTTTTACAAAAAAAAGTTCAAGCTTTAGTAGGTCTAGGATGGGTCCTAGGACTCTGCATTTTTAACAAGAACCTTAGATAATTTTGATGGAGGTGATCCAGAGAGATCACTATAAGAAATACTATTCAGAGGATGCCCGATGTACTTTGGAGGCAAACATACCTGAATTTCAGTTTTACTTTGCCTTGTATTACCTGGCAAATTTGTGACAGGCTACATAATATGTCTGGAGAAGGAAATGGCAACCCATTCCGATATTCTTGCCTGAGAAATCCCATGGACAGAGGAGCCTGGCAGTCACAGAGAATCAGACACGACTTAGAGCCTAAAGGGCAACAAGAAACAGTAACACAGGGTCTACATATATATTCTCTAACATCCCCAATGAGGTCCTTGGTCTTCATGCACATATTAATAATATACCCGATTACAGGAATCTGTCTGCAATGCAGGAGACCTGAGTTCGATTCCTGGGTCAGGAAGAGCCCCTGGAGAAGGACATGGCAACCCGCTCCAGTATTCTTGCCTGGAGAATCCCATGGACAGAGGAGCCTGGTGGGCTACAGTCCATGGAGTCACAGAGTTGGACATGACTTAGCAACTAAACCATCACCACCACATAATATGTCTAAATGTCAACTTTCTCACCTATAAAATGGGAATAATAAAGATGCTTGCTTCCTAAAGTAGCTGTGAGTATTAAATGAGATACTTAACACAGTGTCTGGAATATTAGAAAATATATTAGCTCAAAATATACTGGTTGCTATTGTTATTTTGCTTAAAAAGTTAACCCTGGCAGCTCTGTAGTAGGCAAAAGGAATTTGGAGAAAGTGACAGAAGACAAATATTCCTAAAATGTCAGGCACGCTATTAAATGTGAAGCACCAATGACACATAAAACTTGAACCTAACCCTCACATAAACAATCAAAGTGTGCTGGTAAGATTTATTAGGGCCACTAGGCATAGTCATACAGGCTGTGCCCTGCACCAAGATGCCACATCTAAAAGGGTACTTTGTCCATTTTAGATATCACACATTTACATATTTACTACAATGATTTTTTTTAAAGCAGATAACTGTGAAGTGTCTTGTTCCAATAAAATGAATATGCTATAACAATTTTCCAACAGATGGAAATCAAGTGTCTTGAGAAACTGAATGGTAGCTTGTTACAGTAACAGCTCCAATGAATCATGTTTCCCGGTATCCTCAGTCTTGTGTAGCTCTCTGAGCTTGGCTTTAGCCACTGGGATATCAACAAATGTGACATGAACAAAGCTTGCAGAACTCCCAATTATCAGAGCCAGCAGCTCTGATTTTCTAGGACTTTCTCTATTAAAAAAAAAATCTATTTATTTGATTGCGGCATGTGGGATCTTCACTCTTCATTGTAGCACACAGAATCTTTAGTTGCCATATTCAAACTCTTGGTTGTGACACATGGGATTTAGTTCCCTGACTAGGACTGGAACCTGGTCCCCATGCACTGGGAGCATGGAGTCTTTGCCACCTGATCATGAGGGAAGTCCCTAGGACTTTTCCTCATCATCAAAATATAGCTGCAGATCCATAACAGCTATAGGAATCACATCTTCATTCAAAGCAGGAAGGAGCGGTAGAGACAATGCCAACTAGAGCTTCTTTTATTAGAAAAAAAAAAAAAACTTTTCCAACAACGTTTGAGTAGGCTTTCATTTGTAGCTCATTGAAAAAGCAAGAGAGTTCCAGAAAAACATCTATTTCTGCTTTATTGACTATGCCAAAGCCTTTGACTGTGTGGATCACAATAAACTGTGGAAAATTCTGAAAGAGATGGGAATACCAGACCACCTGATCTGCCTCTTGAGAAATTTGTATGCAGGTCAGAAAGCAACAGTTAGAACTGGACAGGGAACAACAGACTGGTTCCAAATAGGAAAAGGAGTACGTCAAGGCTGTATATTGTCACCCTGCTTATTTAACTTCTATGCAGAGTACATCATGAGAAACGCTGGGCTGGAAGAAGCACAAGCTGGAATCAAGATTGCCGGGAGAAATATCAATAACCTCGGATATGCAGATGACACCACCCTTATGGCAGAAAGTGAAGAGGAACTAAAAAGCCTCTTGATGAAAGTGAAAGTGGAGAGTGAAAAAGTTGGCTTAAAGCTCAACATTCAGAAAACGAAGATCATGGCATCCGGTCCCATCACTTCATGGGAAACAGATGGCAAACAGTGGAAACAGTGGCAGACTTTATTTTCTTGGACTCCAAAATCACTGCAGATGGTGACTGCAGCCATGAAATTAAAAGATGCTTACTCCTTGGAAGGAAAGTTATGACCAACCTAGATAGCATATTCAAAAGCAGAGACATTACTTTGCCAACAAAGGTTCGTCTAGTCAAGGCTATGGTTTTTCCTGTGGTCATGTATGGATGTGAGAGTTGGACTGTGAAGAAGGCTGAGCGCCGAAGAGTTGATGTTTTTGAAGTGTGGTGTTGGAGAAGACTCTTGAGAGTCCCTTGGACTGCAAGGAGATCCAACCAGTCCATTCTGAAGGAGATCAGCCCTGGGATTTCTTTGGAAGGAATGATGCTAAAGCTGAAACTCTAGTACTTTGGCCACCTCATGCGAAGAGTTGACTCATTGGAAAAGACTCTGATGGTGGGAGGGATTGGGGGCAGGAGGAGAAGGGGACGACAGAGGATGAGATGGCTGGATGGCATCACTGAACTCGATGGACGTGAGTCTGAGTGAACTCCGGGAGTTGGTGATGGATAGGGAGGCCTGGCGTGCTGCAATTCATGGGGTCGCAAAGAGTTAGACATGACTGAGCGACTGATCTGATCTAATCTGATTCATTTTTGAGGCCAGGATCAATTCATTTCTATCAAACATTCATAGTAGTGGCTCTCCAAAGAGATGAGAAAGCTTCTTGTAAATCAAAGTTACCCCTGTTAGGAAAATAAAAGCCTGAGTTATGTACAACCACCTCCTGAGCTAGTGACTGTCAAAGTTTAAGGACTCAGACTCATTAGTAAGAATTTTACTTTATATCATAATCCAGAATATATGTATCCACATAGATTTCATAAGACAAGTCCTTATTATATATTCTCTATTATATTTCTTGTTGTTGTTCAGTCACTCAGTTGTGTCTGATTCTTTGTGACCCCATGGACTGCAGCACACCAGGCCTCCCTGTCCCTCACCATCTCCCAGAATTTGCTCAAACTCATGTCCATTGAGTCAGTGATGCCATCCAACCATCTCATCCTTTGTCATCCCCTTCTCTTGCCTTCAATCTCTCCCAGCATCAGGGTCTTTTCTAAGGAGTCAGCTCTTCGAATCAGGTGGTCAAAATATTGGAGTTTCAGCTTCAGCATCAATTCTTCCAATGAATATTTAAGATTAATGTCCTTTAGGATGGACTAGTTTGATCCCTTGTGCAGTCCAAGGGACTCTCAAGAGTCTTCTCTAACACCACAGTTCAAAAGAATAATTCGTCAGGATTCAGCTCTTTATGGTCCAACTTTCACATCTGTACATGACTACTGGAAAAACCATAGCTTTGACTAGATGGATCTTTGTTGGCAAAGTAATGTCTCTGCTTTTTTAATATGCTGTCTAGGTTGGTCATAGGGCTTCCCTGATAGCTCAGTTGGTAAAGAATCTGCTTACAGTGCAGGAGACCTCGATTTGATTCCTGGGTTGGGACGATCCCCTGGAGAAGAGAAAGGCTTCCCACTCCACTATTCTGGCCTAGAGAATTCCGTGGACTGTATAGTCCATGGGGTTGCAAAGAGTGACTTTCACTTTCACTTTCAGGTTGGTCATAGCTTTCCTTCCAAGGAGCAAGCATCTTTTAATTTCATGGCAGCAGTCACCATCTGCAGTGATTTTGGAGACCAAGAAAATCAAGTCTGTCACTGCTGCCATTGTTTCCCCATCTATTTGCCATGAAGTGATGGGACTGGATTCCATGATCTTCGTTTTTGAATGTTGAGTTTCAAGCCAACTTTTTCACTCTCCTCTTTCACTTTCTTCAAGAGGCTTTTTAGTTCCTCTTCACTTTCTGCCATTAGGGTGATGTCATCTGCATATCTGAGGTTATTGATATTTCTCCCAGTAGTCTTGATTCCAGCTTGTGCTTCTTCCAGCCTGGCATTTCTTATGATGTGCTCTGCATGTAAGTTAAGTAAGTAGGGTGACAATATACAGCCTTGATGTACTCCTTTCCCAATTTGGAACCAGTCTGTTGTTCCATGTCCAGTTCTAACTGTTGCTTCTTGACCTGTATACAGGTTTCTCAGGAGGTGGCTAAGGTGGTCTGTATTCCCATCTCTTTAAGAATTCTCCATTTTCTACAATATTTTTTAAGTTGGTTATGACCTACTAAATTAATTTCACTGACCACTGATGGGTCATGACCTGTCGTTTAAAAAGTACTATCATAAGCAGAGGCCAGGGACACTTCTAGGTAAAGGGAATATCGATGCAAAGGCCCTAAGTTTGAAGTTCTCAGAACCTAGGAAGGCCAGCAGGGCTGGAGCTGGTTGGATGGGAAATGAGGTGTTAAAGATCAGTAGGAACCTGTCATGAAGTCTGCAGGCCACGGCAGGAACTTTGGGATTTAGTTTTATTCTGACGGAAACTCCAGTGGCTTCAAGCAGGGAAGTGACATGACATAATCTATTTTCAAAAATAGTTTCTCCTGACCTCATGCACAGACCAAGGATGATTCCAGGATGACCTAATTTTCTCTAAATTGAAAACAAGCTTGGAATGACTTTAAGATCCTCCAGAGGATTTTTCTCACCCCAAATTCATTCCGTCAAATTCCTTCCATGGTTCTTTCCCTTATGCACCAGCTTCTACCCTCTGCTGGGCTCCTCTGGAGACCAGAGTTTTGCAGAAAAGACTGAAGGTTTAGACTTCGCCTTCTATCGAGATCAGTACCTTTATTGTCCTCCCATCCCTAAATACCCACATGTTTGCTCACCACACTGCCTTGCTGACTGCAGTCCTGCCCACCCGGGGATTTGTTTAATTTTCTGATTTGCAGTGTTGACACTTGGAAGGATGTCTCTCCGTTTTGGCAAGGACCTCCTTGCAGCCTGGAAGCACGTCTCCTCTCCCAGGGGGGTCTCCATATCTGCCGGACAGCGGGAGCACCTTCTATTGGGAGCCGCCAGTAGTGGGCTAAGTCCTGTGTCACACAGGCTGCAGAGGAGACTGGGAGGGGGCTGTGTAACAGGAGACAGGAGACAAGCAGATTTCCCAGGGCCTGGGCCTCCTTCTTGGCCAGTCCCCAGGAGATGAGTTCCAGCTGCTTTTCTTTCCTTAATCTTCTTCCTCTCCCCATCCCCCTTTCCGGCTGGGCTCCCAAACCCTCCCACCTCTGGCCAGCCCCCAAGTCATACAAGATTTGGGGTAGAAAGCCTGAAAGTCAAAAAGGAGGAGTCCAGGGAGTGGGCAGCTGAAAGGCAGAGGAGGATCCACTTCTCTTCTCGAGACCTGGTCCGCTGCTCTGGCATCTCTTGTCCGGATAAAGACCACAGGGTGACGCAAACATGGCAAACGTGCTTTCCCTTTGTCCATTAACCCCTCACCTCTGTCTGGCCCCAAGTCGGTGAAGAACACCAACCAGGTTTCTTTTATGTACTTGTGGTTTCCAAAATAGGCGTTTTCAAGGCCTGGAAGTAAAGTTACTTTTAGGAAAGAGATAGAGGGAGGCAGAGGAAGAAGAAGGAAAGAAGAGTTTGCTTTGAAAAGTGGAGAGCTTGGAGAAGGAAATGGCAACCCACTCCAGTATTCTTGCCTGGAGAATCCCATGGACAGAGGAGCCTGGTGGGCTACAGTCCACGGGGTTGCAAAGAGTCAGACACGACTGAGCAACTTCACTTTCACTTTCAAGAGAGTATATAAAAAAGAAAAACTAAACTGGAAAGTGGAGAGCTGAGTGAGTCAGTAAATGGTAACGATTAAGAGCAGAAGTCCAGATTCACAGCCAACTGGTTTACAATCCTGTCTTTGCCACATGTTCACTGTGTGAAACCGGGTTGGCTACTTTCACCTCGCTGAGCCTCTGTTTCCCTATCTGCAAAATGGACATATTTGTACCTACTTTCAAGACTGCAAACTAAATGGGGATTCTATTATTTAATATTTATTTACTTGGCTGTGCCGGGTCTTAGTTTCAGTATGTGTAATCTTTAGTTGTGGCCTGCCGGATTTGCAGCATGTGGGATCTAGTTCCCTGATCAGGGATTGAACCTGGGCCCCCTGCATTGGGAACGAGGAGTCTTAGCCACTGGACCACCAGGAAAGTCCCTAACAGGGATTCTTAATGCAATAATAATCTACCCTGGTAAAAAGAGCATTGGAATAGGAACTGCCGGTTACTTTTGATGGAAAGAAGACCAGGAGGATAACTGTTGAGGAGTTTCAGAAACATGAGCTGTAAATTTAATACTGTATATATTTTAAAATCATGTTTGGTGTCTTCCTGTGAACTCTGTATCTCATCAGTCATGATCCTTACAAGTGTTCTGATAAGCACATATGTTTATCCCCATTTCACAGATGAAGAAATTGAGGCCCAGGAGGTGATGATGTAATAAAGAATGTAAAAGTACCTTGGGCTTCCCAGGTGGCACTAATGGTAAAGAATCTGCCTGCCAATGCAGGAGACGCAAGAGGTGTGGTTTGGATCCCAGGGTCAGGAGGATCCCTGGGTTAGGAGTAGGAAATGGCAACCCACTCCAGTATTCTTGCCTGGAAAATTCCGGGGACAGAAGAGCCTGGTGGGTTACAATCCATGGAATTGCAAAGAACTGGACAGGACTGAGCCACTGAACACACACAAAAGTACCTGGTATATTGCAACACAGTACACAAAAGCAAGACTGTTTCTTGTCACACAGACTGACTAGCAGTGAGACAGTATCCAGAACCCAAATGTTCTGTCTTCAGTGTTCTCTGCACGGGGTCTCAAAAGACGGACGCCTAGCGTGTGAAGAGAAACTGAGCCAAGTTTAGGCAGATGGAGGAAGGTCTCAGGTATAAGCTTGATGATTTATGTGGTTGAATCTTCAAGCCTGCAAGGGCCTTGAGAAAGCAGGGCCAGGCAGGAAAAGCCAAGGCCAATCACTGATCCCAGAAGTAATGTCTGAAGTTTGCAGCCACAGTGATGATAGATGTAAAATGGGAGGTACGCATAATCTAAAAACAAAGCAAATTAAATAATAGAAATGCCTCCCCAATGAAAATCCTTTTGAAGGCAAGTCAAGCTTAGAACAAAGAAACCATTCACAATGAGATAAAATTAGGGGGTTGCATTTTATAATGTGGAACAACTAAAGGGTCTTATTCTTTCCTTTTAAGCTCTGAAAATCATGGCTTGGCTTTCAATCAGCAAGACCACAGAACTAGTTCTGGATCCCAATCAGTGATTTTGTTAATGAGAACCAAGAGAAGCAAACTGAGTGTGGGTTACTTGCTGAAAATAAACATAAATCAGAAATCAGACTTGTACTGGAAGATGCCAAAAGTATTCAAGCTGCACATCTGGTCCTATATTCTCTTTGGAAGATTTCTGAACATTACTTTTCTCCCTTTTTTTTTTTTAGTCTCAGTCTGCTCTTCTAATGGATCCTTCTGAGTCTTCTTTGTATGAAATTAAAACTGCTATTTCCTTTAGAATAAATGGCTACTTGGATATCTTGCAAGCCCCTTAAACTCAGCATGTCCAAAAACAGAAAACAGACGTCTTTGTTTCCCCTAAAACTTTCGACCCACTGTAACCACCTCTCAGCAGCAGCCTTCTCATCCACCGTGTCACCCAAACCAGAAATCTGGTGTCTGCCTCGAGTGCTCTTTCTCCTTATGCTGCTCTTCCTGTCGGCGACCACTAAGCTCTTGCAAATCTCTACACTTCGCTCCATCTCTTCAACCCCACATCTGATGCAGGCTCCCATCGTCTCACACCTGCATTGCTAAATGACAGCTGTAAAGGCTTCAAGCCTCAGCCTGTATGCCTAGACTCTTTGCACATTGTCCCAGTCCAGACCTCAGCAACCCACACACTGGCTGCAGGATTCCTACAGCGCTAACCTACAGCACTAACCAGGCTAACCTCCCTAACAGTCCCCATAGGCCAACACTGAGGGCCAAGAGAGAGGAAAGCCTCCAGACCAGCCAAGGAAAAGGAGCTGAAGAGACAAAGTTATCAGTGGACTCAGTAGATGAGCAGACGGAGTTGCTCGAGTCATGTGGCCTCTTTGCAATGTTGTCACTGTTTAGTTGCTCAGTCGTGTCCAACTCTTTGGGACCCTATGGACTATACCCTGCCATGGAATTCTCCAGGCAAGAATACTAGAGTGGGTAGCCATCTCCTTCTCCAGGGGATCTTCCCAACCCAGGGGTCGAACCATGTCTCCTGTGTTGTCAAGCAGATTCTTTACCACTGAGCCACCAGGGAAGCCCTTCTTAGCAATTACAGCTATTTTTTAAGGGTACTATTTCTAGTAGGTGGCTCAGACGGTAAAGTGTCTGCTTACAATGCAGGAGACCCAGGTTCAATGCCTGGGTCAGGAAGACCTCCTGGAGAAGGAAATGGCAACCCACTCCAGTACCCTTACCTGGAAAATTCCATGGATGGAGGAGCCTGGTGGGCTACAGTCCATGGGGTCACAAAGAGTCGGACACGACTGAGTGACTTCACTTTAAGGGTACAGTTCAGTGGCCTTAATGCAGTCACATACCTGTGCCACCAGCACCACCATCCATCCCCGGAACTTTTCAATCTTCCCAAACTGAAACCACATGCCTGTTAAGCACTAGTTCCCCATTCTTCGTCCCCCAGCCCCTAGCAACCAATTCTATTCTGTCACTATGAATCTGACTACTCTATGTGCCTCAAATAAGTGGAATCTTGTGTGTCCTCTTCTTTTGGCCTCATTTCACCAAGAATAATGCCTTCCAGATTCATCCATGTATCAGAATGTCCTCCCTTTTTAAGGTTGAATAGTATTTCATTGTATTTATATACCACATTTTATTTGTTTTTATCTAGTTGGCTGCTTTGGGTCTTAATTGTGTCATGTGGCATCTTTCTTTGCAGCACACGGGCTCTAGTTGCAGAGCTCGGGCTTAGTCATTCCTCAGCTTGTGGGATTTAGCTCCCCAACCAGGGATGGAACCTGTGTGCCCTGCATTGCAAGGTGGATTCTTAACTACCTGACGAGCAGGAAAGTCCCTGTATGTACCACATTTTGTGTATCCATTCATCCATCAGTGGACATTTGGATTGTTTATACACTTTGGCTATTGTGAGTAATGCTGCTATGAATGTGGGTATACAAATACCTGTTCAAGTTTGTGCTTTCAATTCTTTTGGGTTATACTCAGAAATACAATTGCTGAATCACACGGTTTAATTGTCTTTAACTTATCTCCCCACGAAGACTGTCAATTCTTAAGAGACAAAAACTGGTTCTAGATACAAATATTTGTTGAGTAACTGATCATTAACCCAAGTGAAAAGGATTTTGTAAGAGACAGAAAGTTACAAAGGAGGGGAAGGGCAGGAAGGGTTGGGACCTTCAAAAGGTTCAGATCCTGGTGAAATTTACAAACCTTTGATCAAGATCTTAAACAGATTAGAGGATGGGTGGGAGCTCCCAGGGAGACCTTATCGCTTGTGCCTAAATTCCATAAGCAGGTCTTGGAGCCAGACCACCTTGCTCTACACCCAGGGGGAGAAAAGAGCATAGACTCGGTTTCCAAAAGTGTTTCTTGGCCTGGTGTATCTTTCAACATCTTCTTTTAGACATAGTTTGGAAGCCACAGGACTAACAATGTTATTAGTCTGTATACTAGCAGAAAAAAAAAAATAAAAAAACACTGTTTCCCAGGCACCTATCAGGAAAGAAGCCAACTATATAAACTGAATCATTCTAGCTCTGTTGATTAAACTGATATAAGTGAAATATTATTCCTAAAACTGAAAAGAAATGTTAATAAATGAATGAATTCTTTTAGCTTTCATCTACACCTGATTTTTCTCTGGGAAAATAAATGTAATTTTTTTGGTGAGCCTATTGTTAAAGGCCACCCAGTAACTATTCGTTAATGTATTCATTATTTATTCAGAATATATAGTTACTCATTCTTCCATTCAACAACTCTTGTCAGTATTTCAATAGTCATTCATTCTTTCTTTCAACAACTCTTGTTAATATTTCAATGGTCATTCTTTCATTCAACAACTCTTGTTAGTATTAAGAAAAAGTTAAAAAAAGAAAACCAAAAACACTTACATAAGACTCCTTTGCGCATCATACTAGAGGAATGAAAATGCAGCAAGCTCAGCCCCTGATAGTCCAGAGAAAAGTTTGCTGAGAAGGGAAAAATAATACACAACAAGAAGGATCAGAGCTTGTCATTCACGTTCGGCTGAGACTTTCCTGCCTAGAACCGCTCAAATACAGGGCAGAGTTTACATATGTAAATGTAAAGTCTCCATTAAAATACACTAAGTGGCTGCAAATGGGGAGAAGAAAAGGAGAGCCAGTGGGCTGGGCTAGAGGAACAGGCCTCCTCAAACTCACCTTCAAAGTCCCCATCTCACTCGTGAAAATTCTCCACATTTTAACTTCTCTCAGTCTTCCAGCATCTCCCCTCCAGGAAGCCTGCTCCTACCTCCTCCTCCACAATACTAAACCACGTACTATTTTGATCCTATAGCATAAAGTTAGGTGTACAGGAGAAGGGTTGATTAAATAACTTCTAAAATCCCCAAAGGTTTAATGATCTAAAATTCACAAGAGGGAATTCCCTGGCAGTCCAGTGGTTGGGACTCTGTGCTTTCACTGCTGGGGCCCAGGTTCAATCCCTGATCAAGAAACTAAGATCTGGCAGCATAGCCAAAAGTAAATAAATAAATAAAATTCACAAGAATAATTATCATTTATTTGAGCACTTACTAATATGCCAGGTATTTTACACTCATTGTCTCAATTGACTCTTACAATGGCTATAAGAGATACACACTTTTTAAATGCCCATTGTATAAAGAAATGGAGCCATGGGGACTTTCCTGGTAGTCCAGTGGCTAAGACTCTGAGCTCCCAGTGCAATGGGCCTGAGTTCAATCCCTGGTCAGGGGACTAGATTCTACAGGCCACAGGTAAGAGCCAGCACAGCCAAATAAATCAATACATTAAAAAAAAAAAAAATGGAGCCATGGAGAGTTCACTATCATGGCCGAGTTTACAGAGAAATGGCAAAACCCAGGATTGTCAGACTATAAAGCCCATATTCTAGGTGCTTAAGAGTTAAGTAAGATCTCGGGTGGTCTTGGCCTCCAATGGCTTGGAGTGGGGCTTGGGTTCCCAGCCAGAGATTGAGGCCAAGTCACAGCGGTGAGAGCACCAAATCCTAGCCACTACACCAATGGTCAGTGACAAGGGCCCTGGCCCTTTGGTTTTGCAGAAAAGAATTCCCACAAAGATGGAAAGTAGTGAAGCAAGTAAAGTATTTATTAGAAGGGAAAAGAGTACAGTCCATGTGGACAGACACATGGGCAGACTCAGGGAGAGAGAGAGCAACTGAGTCACGCCCTCATGGCTGTTTGAATCACTTTTATGGGATATTTCTTCCGGGTTTCCTGTGGCCAATCACTTTGATTTGCCTGGATCACCATAGTTGGTAGATCTCAGGATCCTCCTGTGTGTGCACACGCATCTCTTAGCCAAGATGGATTTTACTGAAAAGACATCTGGGTAGAACATCCCTTGACATAACTCCCCTTTGGCCTGCAAGGAGCCTTTTCTGGTTATGTGTGGTCAGAGAAGTCTCCTGACTTCATGGAGAATATGTGGTCTGGGCAGGGCCCAGTCTCCTCCCTTAATTGTCCTATATTGTCTTGACATTTCATGAATCTGTAATTGTTTTACCCTGTAGGGGGTGGCATCTGCCTCCTGCCTCAAGTACAGATGCCACTCTCTCTCTCTCTCTTCCACCTCTGTCTCATAGCATTGGCAGCCCCTATGCCACATTTATCTGTCCTCCCTGTTGTATAACCATTTATATAAATATCTTTTCAAAACATGAGTTCCTTGGGAGTGGGACCGAGAAGGCAATGGCACCCCACTCCAGTACTCTTGCCTGGAAAATCCCATGGACAGAGGAGCCTGGAAGGCTGCAGTCCATGGGTTGCTGATGGTCAGACATGACTGAGCGACTTCACTTTCACTTTTCACTTTCGTGCATTGGAGAAGGAAATGGCAACCTACTCCAGTGTTCTTGCCTGGAGAATCCCAGGGATGGGGTAGCCTGGTAGGCTGCCGTCTATGGGATCACACAGAGTCGGACACGACTGAAGTGACTTAGCAGTAGCAGTAGGAGTGGGAACATGACCATCTTTGTAACACTCTCTTCTCAGAACACAGGAACTGGCACACAGGTGCTCAGATGATATCAGTCACCAGAAACTTTACAACAGTAAGAACACTTCATTCTTAACAAGTATGCATGAAGATCTGTACCTTTCTCCTGCTCTGTTGTGTTATTGGAGACTATGTCTCTGAACATAGCATTAGCTCTTTTTCATATTTACTGAGCATTTCTTGAAAGCCAAGTACTCTGCTACATCCTTTAAAAGGTACTGTCCTTTTGGAGCCTATAGGTTACAAGACAAGATAGATACACAACCAAGTGTTAGTCGCTCAGTTGTGTCTGACTCTATGCGACCCCATGGACTATAGTCCACCAGCCTCTTCTGTCCATGGAATTCTCCAGGTAAGAATACTGGAGTGGGTTGCCATTCCCTTCTTCGGGGGATGTTCCTGACCAAGGGATTGAAACTGGATCTCCTGCATTACAGGCAGATTCTTTACCATCTTAGCTACCAGGGAAGCTCATAAACAAGTGAGTTCACTATAAAGCAGATTGTGATAGGCAGTAAGGCAGAGACATAAAACATTTCATTGAATTTGATGCCCTTGATTGGAAGGTGCATCCTTATTTTAGATATTACTAAGAGACAAAGACTACTGCTAATTACCCTATACACAGCCTTGATGTGAAGACGTACTCTTATTTCAGAGATGTTAGAATGTTTTTAAAATATGCCCCTTGGATGAAGTAGTGCTGAAAACACTATTCTAATTAAAAGAAGTCAGTTCCAAAACACCACATACAATATGATTCTATTTATATGAAATGTCCTGATAGGCAAATCTATAGAGACAGAAAGTAGACCATGGTCGCTTAGGGCCGGAGAAGATTTGGGAAAGGTTTAGGGGTGTAGATTGGTGAGTGACAGTTAAAGTGTGGAATGGAGGTAGGTGATGAAAATATTCAAGAATTGATGGTGGAGATGGTGGCACAATTCTGTGACTATGCTAAAAACCATTGAATTGTATGCTTTAGATAGATGGTATGTGAATTATATCTCAATAGCTGTATCAAGAAAGCTATAGTTCAAAATAACACAATAGAAGGGCAGGGGTTTTGGGGAGAGATTAAGTCAGATGGGAAGGGACCAAGGAAAACTTTTAGGCATGGGCATTAATACTTAGAATATAGTTGAGAAACTTTCCTGATGTTCCAGTGGCTAAGATTCCAAGCTGCAAATGCAGGGGACCGGGGTTCGATCCCTGGGCAGGGAACTAAATCCCCCATGCTCCAACCAAAACCTGGTCCAGCTACATAAATAGATATTTTTTAAAAAGAAAAGAAAATAGTAGAAATTGTGCCATGCAGAAATAGAAGATGGAGTGGGGGAAGGTGATCCAGGCAGAGGTAAGAGCTTAAGCAAAGTCCAGGAAGCCAGGGTACTGGATAAAGTTCAAGTGTTAGCTGAAGGAAGGGAGGGTGGACTGGAGGAAAGGCTTGCAGGCAAACTGGCCCTCATGCGGGAAAGCATCGAACGTTGGGCTACAGGCTGTGGTTTTTTGTTCAGCTTGTGAGGAAAAGTCTTGAAATTTTCCCAAGTGCCAGCCTTTAAGATTTTGGCAACCGCGTATCCAAGGAAAATGTACTATTAAGGCTTTTCTTCCAGCCACAGGGCATGGTTTCTGACCTGACAGGCAGTAAAATCCCCTTTGGAATTTGGAGCCAGATGACAAAAAGGTTAGAAAGGCAAAGGGCATTGCCACCGGAAGCGTGGTGTTTAAACAGATGCTGGGAAGAAGGGAGGTCTGTGGCAGGGAGCCATGAAATTCCAAAGGTCACTGCAGCAGAGCCAGGAAGCTGAAAGCAAGAAGCCATCCGTGTACCAGGCGTCGCACAGGAGGAGTTAGAACCGCACTTCTCTTCCAAAGAGAGTGAAAACTGAGAACAGAATGAAATGGGGAGGAGGAAGTGTGCGGAGTTACGGGAAAGAAAACAGTGAGCATCTCAAGCCCAGGAGAGTCAGTGCAGTGAAGCAGGCTCTCCTGGGCTCAAATATTGTTGTCTGGGAGCCAAAGCCTGAATTTGCCTGCCCTGAGCTAAGTGGCAAGAACCTGGGGCCAGGGAGGACACCAGGGTATAGAGGTCAGAAGCACAGGTCAGAGTTTGAAAGGCACTCTGGCTGAGCGATTCCCCTGTGGGTAGGAAGCAGTCCTGGGTGCCCCCTTCCTGCCCCTATTCCTGGGAAGGGGACTCCAGGCAGCTCTCCAAATTTAGCCCAACTCTGAAGAGGGAGGAAAAGGAGTGTGGAGAGGAGTGTGCAGAGGTGGGAGGACTGCAGAAGGCAGAGCAGCAGGGAAACCAGGTGGGAAAGCATTGCACTAATAGGCAGAGAAGAAAATGGAGAGGCTCACCGGGGTCTGTCTGCCCTTCAGCTCCATCTCTTCCGCTTCCGGGAGAGCTTTTGTAAGGGAGCTAGTCATTCAGTTTAAATAATAAAAACAGCACAGTCCACTTTTTTTTTTTTTTGGCCACACTGAGCAGCTTGTGGGATCTTAGTTTGATGACCAGTGAACCAACCCAGGCAGTGAACACGCCAAATGCTAACCACTGGATTGCCAGGGAATTCCCCACCTTCCACTCTCTTATTCTAACCCCAAATGCTGACACAGTTCCCAAGATGGACAGAAGGGGAACGGGAACTCAGAAAAGCTGCTGTAGAGAGCCACGGGTGTGCCCAGGCCTCCTTCTGCAGGGGAAACAGCCTTTGATTTAGAACAATCATGCTCAAGCTAACCAGTGCAGAGTGGGGTGTCGGGCAAAAATGATAACTAATGGCAAAGTGTGCTAAATAGAAGTGTGTTTTTTTCACCTGGAATGTAAACCTACCGGCTACTACGAGGGTTGGAGGCCATGGAATTGCAGCTTGGGCCTGTCAGGACTCCCTGCCCGCAGAGATTAAGTGCTGACAGAGGTCACACAGTCTGGGTTTTTTCAAGCAAACTCTGAAATCCTTTCCTCTGGGTCTGTACCCATACCCCCAGGAAGAACCACTTGGCCAGTCCTGTAGATCTGATAAGGCTCTTGCTTTCTTCCTTAAGGTCAAGAGAGGCCTGTACCCTGCCTGCTTCCTGGATCCAACTCAGCTGCCCTCTTCAGCCCAGAGGCTGTGACACCCGGGCTCTGGTTCCAGCCAAAGCCATAAAAGTAGGGCAGGGCAGGGCAGAGGAATCAGTCTGGAGGGGCTATAGACTTTTTGTTTGTGTGTTTTGGCTTCACCCGGCTTTGTTGAAGCACACAGGCTTTCTCTAGCTGCAGTGCTTGGGCTTAGTTGCACTAAGGCACGTGGGATCTTAGTTCCCCAACCAGGGATAGAACCCAAGTCCCCTGCGTCAGAGGTGGATTCTTAATGACTAGATCATCAGGGAAGTCCCAGGGTTATGGGTTTTAAAGTGTAACTGGAAGTGGGTATTTCTGTCAAAACCGTGTTAATCACTCAGTTGTGTCCCACTCTTTGCCACCCTATGGACTGTGGCCCGCCAGGATCCTCTGTCCATGGAATTCTCTAGGAAAGAAAACTGGAGTGGGTTGCCATTTTCTTCTCCAGGGGATCTTCCTGGCTCAGGGATCAAAATGGTAGGTACGGCTAAATGTGGGCGTGGAGGATGTCCTGAAAACCAGACATAAAGCATTCCAACATGCTCCCTCAGAGATTCAAGTACTTCCGGCAGATCTGTACCTGTTGTGGATGAGCTAACCACAGCCTCTAGTTCAAACTGCAATATTCAACAAATAACTTGGTGATGATAACTTCCCCCTGAAATAGTGCCCAAGGAGAAAATGCATTTATCCCATCAAAATTAAAGCTGCACAATGATTTGAGATCTCACCGTAAGCAAACACATTGCCTTTCTGGTTTTATACATCAGGCTCCCTAAGCATGCTTAATTTGAGCTTTCCTCTTGTGCTTCGAGGACAAAAATTTCTGGCCCAGGAAACTGATGGTCAGTTCTCAAAGGATGTTGAGATCATCCTGTGAGTCCTCTTTCCACCAGGTGTTCTAGTGTCTGTAATTTATTCTAAAGCATTTGTTTACAGGGCTTCCCAAGTGGCCCTAGTGGTTTAAAAACAAAACAAAAAAAACCCCACCTGCCAATGCACGACATGTGGGTTTGATCCCTGGGTCGGGAAGATCCCCTGGAGGAGGGGATGGCAAACCACTTCAGTATTCTTGCCTGGGAAACCCCAAGGACAGAGGGGCCTCTTGAGCTACAGTCCATAAGTTTGCAGAGTCGGACACAATGGAAGTGACTTAGCACACTTGTAAGTGTTTACAATGTGATATTACATGTGTGTTTCTTAAGCCAAAATCCTTGGACTAACCAAGAAAGCTCAGTGAAGCATCGGGCAGCTAGCATTTCATCAAAGTGTCCTTCTCTAGAGCCAGTATCTGGACTATCATACTTCAATCAACAACCAATTATTTTCCGAAAAGCTGTACTCAGTGTCAGAAATGGGTTTTTATTAGGAAGGTAAAAGGTAGTGGCATGTGGGAATCTTAGTTCCCAGTCAGGGATGGAACATGTGTCCCCTGCAGTGGGCCACGAGGAAAGTCCCAGTAATGATATTTTAATGCACATAACTGATGTTAGAAATGGGCTTTCAGTGGTGAAATTAAAGGAATTCTAAGTAGACAGAGTGGCTAGAAAATAATAAAAGTAATCCCTATCCTTCCACGAATGAAGTATAAAAATCCGGCGAGGCCTGCGCCCAGATCTTTACTGAGGGTATCTGAGGCTAACTGGTTCCATGATGAGGTACTGATTTGTGAGAATTTCTGATTGTCTGGTGCCCATTAGAAACCATAGATGCTTTCCTGGAACAAACCTTTCCCGTGCAACTAGCGGAAACACCTCAAAGGGCTGAGATCTTGGACTTAAGCTCCGAGAACCGTTAGATGAACTGTTGTGTGTGTTGACTAGCAAATATTTATCTACTTATGTCAGTATATGTGGCAGGACTTGGTCTGAAACTTGCTTTCATTATAACCTTGAAGTGAAATATAGGAAAATAGCCAATCTTTTTTTAAAAGTATTTATTTATTTATTTAGTTGCACCTGGTCTTATTTGCGGCATGTGGGATCTTTAGTTATGGCATGAGAACTCTCAGTTGCAGCATATGGGATCTAGCTCCCTAATCAAGGATGGAACCTGGCCCCATGAATTAGGAGTGTGGCATCCTAACCACTGGATCGCCAAGGAAGTCCCGGAAGTAGCCAGCTTTTACCCTCCTCAAAACTTCTTTAGGGGCTACCACTCTCTATCAACAAAAACAAGTTTGCTGACCAAAGTGTCTCATTTCAAATCTCACTACCAGGCCCTAATTCCCACTCCATACCATGACAGCAACACTCCAGGCCTTTCATATTGCGAGTTAATGGCTAATGCATAGAAAGTCCCTTAGCAAACACTGGTTAACACATTTGATGAATAAATAAATAACTAAATGACTTAAGTGAACGAATAGATGGAATTTGAAAGCAGTAGAATGGTCATTTCGGCTACTGAGGCCCTACTCTCCAGTTTCCTTCCTAAAACTTTCCCCTCCTAATTGACTTCCCACCATTATAAACTAGCGAATATCACCGTTTGTGTTAGACCATCTTAAATCTCCTAGGACATAAATTCTTTGAAGGCAGAATTACATATTTCTATGTTCTGAAGAAAACCCAACATGCATTTTTATCTTCTATTAGAGAATATTTCTGACTATTTCTGTAATATTATATACAGTTGTCCCTGATTTGGAGAATTGCTTCCAGGGCCCCCTTAGAAACCAAAATCTACAGATGCTTAAGTTTCTGATATAAAATAGTGTAGTATTTGCATATAACACACATCCTCCTGTGTACTTTAGATCATCCCTAGATTATTTATAATACCTGCTGCTAAGTCACTTCAATCGTGTCCAACTCTGTGTGACCCCATAGATGGCAGCCCACCAGGGTCCCCTGTCGCTGGGATTCTCCAGGCAAGAACACTGGAGTGGGTTGCCATTTCCTTCTCCATTATAATACCTAACACACTGTAAATGCTACATAAATAGTTGTAAATACAATGTAAGCGTTATGTGAATAGTTGCCAACTCACAGAAATTTAAGTTTCGGTTTGGGGAACTTTCTGGAACTTTTTTTCAAGTTGTTCTCCCACCCCAACTCCCCAAACCATGTGGCATGCAGGATCTTAGCTTCCTGACCAGGAATTGAACTTATACCTCCTGCAGTAGAAGCACAGAGTCTTAACTGCTGGACCTCCAGGGAGGTCCCTTTCACAGGTATTTTTGATCTGCCATGAGTTTCGCAGAAGACTGACTATATCAGAATATTTCTATAGTATTCTGTAAAAATGAAGGTACCAAACAGGATTCATGAGGATTAACTGTTGATGATGTAAACCTAATAATGACAATAATAAAAATAGCTGATAATACTAAGCATCTACTCAACACCAGGCTATCTACGTGCTTTGTTAAGTACTGGGTCATTATTTTACACAATATCCTCATAAATTAGCATTATTATTTCCGTTTGACCATTAAAAATTCCTTGAAGTTATATTACTTGCCCAAGGTCACATGGCTCGTAAATTCCAGGGCCTGTGTAACCTCACGCCAGTGCCCTGGTCATTATGACCATGGAATCTCTGGCCATGAGATGTTCACCAGGTCAGCAGGTCCTGACTCTAGACTGACTGCTATACTCTGCCTTAAGGAGTTAGTCCCTGCCCCAGTTCTCTGAAGATTTCAAGTGCCTGCCTATTTCTCTCCCTTCCCTAGAGAAGTTCAGCAGGGTTCTCATGAAGAGCAACATTCACAGACCCTGCCAGGACAACTGTCTGTGTGATCACTTTTTTTTTTTAAGTCGCTCAGTCATGTCCGACTCTTTGCCACCCTATAGACTGTACAGTCCATGGAATTCTCCAGGCCAGAATACTGGAGTGGGTAGCCTTTCCCTTCTCCAGGGGATCTTCCCAACCCAGGGGTCGAACCCAGGTCTTCCACATTGCAGGCGGATTCTTTACCAGCTGAGCCACAAGGTTCAAAGAGAAGTTCTGTTGTCCTCTCGGAGAAGACCCAGCCTTACTGCAAAGACTAATATCGTTTATTTTTTCCCTGGATTGCCGGGAACTGATTTGGAAAGCCAACAATGCCATGCTTTCTGAAGGGCGTTACATAGGAAACAGATGTTCAAATTCAGCTTGGGTTCATGTTCCTTTGCGGTGGATAATTCCTTGGCTCACCTCTCTGCCTGAGGCACTGCCACCCAACTGATGGTTGGTGGAGACTGAGTCCCCACAAAGCAAAGGAGGAGGACCACAGCCTGCTGAGCAGGGCATGCGAGGAGACCACCTCTGGTTTCCTCAGGCAGCAGGCAGAGGCTCTAGGGAGGAGCCGGCCTCGGCCATTGGCGTGTCATTGGCTGCCAGTCCTGCTGGCAGAGAGCCCTGGGCCTCTCGCCAGGGCTTTCAGTATGATGGATGGGAGCAGGCTGGCAGGCCCACTGCACAGCCGTGACCTGAGACTGTGCACGGCCTGGCTCAGACTCTGGGGCTCATCAGAAGCAGGAAATTGGATGGGCAAAACGTTTCCAGTATTTCAGAACTGGGATGAGAAGCTCCTTCCTAATTGATTGGAAACTGTAGAAGATAAGCTGTATTTCCTTCCATCTGCCAGCTGACCCAGGAAGCCCTCCAGTTTCCAACAGCCACTTTTAGCTGTACTTTGACTGCTGAACACACATCTCTGTCCCAACGCACCATGAGGTCAACCTTTTCGCTGTCAAGTATTATGTGGGGAAGGGAGTGATGTCAGGGGGTAGGGGGTCATGGCAAAGGGGACTATGTTACATCAGGATTTGTTTCTTTGCTTTTTTTTTTTACTTTTTGAAGTCGATTGATTTCCTATGTTGAACTTAAACTGCCAATAGACTTTGAACTCCATATATGAATTTTCTAGCTGTATCCATTAATAGTCCATCTTATTGACCAAAAAAAGCTCTAGCACTAACCCCAAATCTCTCTTATTTGAGCCATCAGAGCCAATTATAAGTCTCAATCCAGAAAAACCATTTAAGATTTAAGAAATGATCAAAGCTAACATTTACGTAGTGCTATGCACTACTTTACAAAATAACTCATTTAACCTTTAGAAAAACCCTATTATCCTGATTTTACAGAGGAAGAAACCGAGGCACAGAAAAATTAAGGCATTTGCCCAAATTCACACAGCTGATAAGTGGAAGAGCAGAGTTGCGAATCCTCGTAACCAGACTCTAAAATACTGCATTTCTTGTTATGTTTCAGTTATTTGCAGTTTATTTTTAGTCTCACTGGGGTATAGTTGTTTCACAAAGTTGTGTTAGTTTCTGATTTGCAACAAACGGAATCGGCTATACGTATACATATACCCCCTCTTTATTGGGTTTCCTTTCCGTTTAGGTCACCACAGAGCATTGAGAAAAGTTCCCTGTGCCACACAGTAGGTCCTCTTTATCTGTTTTATACATAGAAGTGTGTATATGTCGATCCCAACCTTCCAGTCCATCCCACCCCACATCTCCCCCTTGGTGTCCATGTTTGTTCTCTATGCTTGCGTCTCTATTTCTGCTTTGCGAATTGTTTCATCTGTACCGTATTTCTAGATTCCATATATAGGCATTAATATATGATACTTGTTTTTCTCTTTCTGACTTACTTTACTCTGTATAGCAGTCTCTGTATTTTAAAGAACTTCTCAATTTCATCTTAATTGTTAAATGTGCTGGCATAATAAATGCTCTAAGTCAGAAGTGAAATCCCCTCTTTCATTTCTGATACTGGTAACCTGTGTTCTCTCCTCAGTCCAGCTAGAGGTTTATCAACTGTATTGATTCTTAAAATAAACCAATATTTGTCTCACTTGATTTTTCTATTTTTGCCCAATTTTCATTTCATTGATCTCTGCTCTTTTTATTTCCTACCTTCTAACTTAACTTTGAGTTTAATTTGATCTTCTTTGTTACCTTCTTAAGTGGAATTCTTAGATATTGATTTTAGAATTTTTCTTTGGGTTTAATATAAGCATTTAACAGTATGAATTTTCCTCTAAGCACTGCTGTAAACAAATCTCACAAATTCTAATATTTTGTACTTTCATCATCATTCAACTCGAGATATTTCCTAACTTCTTTTATAATTTCTTCTTTGACCCATGGGTTACTTAGAAATGTATTCTTTAATTTCCAAATATTTGGAGATTTTACAAGTATACTTTTCTCATTTAATTACATTGTCATTAAAAATATACTTATTTTAAAATTACTGAGACATTTTACAACCTAGCATATGGTCTCTCAGTGAGTATTCTATGTGTACTTAAAAAGAATATGTATTCTGCCACTATTGGGTATAACATTTCATCTATGCCAATTAAGTCATCTTGATAGTGTTTTCAAATTAATCATATATCCTTCAGTTCAGTTCAGTTCAGTCGCTCAGTCGTGTCCGACTCTTTGCGACCCCATGAATCGCAGCACACCAGGCCTCCCTGTCCATCACCAACTCCCAGAGTTCACTCAGACTCACGTCCATCGAGTCAGTGATGCCATCCAGCCATCTCATCCTCTGTCATCCCCTTCTCCTCCTGCCCCCAGTCCCTCCCAGCATCAGAGTCTTTTCCAATGAGTCAACTCTTCGCATGAGGTGGCCAAAGTACTGGAGTTTCAGCTTTAGCATCATTCCTTCCAAAGAAATCCCAGGGCTGATCTCCTTCAGAATGGACTGGTTAGATCTCCTTGCAGTCCAAGGGACTCTCAAGAGTCTTCTCCAATACCACAGTTCAAAAGCATCAATTCTTCGGCGCTCAGCCTTCTTCACAGTCCAACTCTCACATCCATACATGACCACAGGAAAAACCATAGCCTTGACTAGACGAACCTTTGTTGGCAAAGTAATGTCTCTGCTTTTCAATATGCTGTCTAGGTTGGTCATAACTTTTCTTCCAAGGAGTAAGTGTCTTTTAATTTCATGGCTGCAATCACCATCTGCAGTGATTTTGGAGCCCCCCAAAATAAAGTCTGACACTGTTTCCACTGTTTCCCCATCTATTTCCCATGAAATGATGGGACCGGATGCCATGATCTTCATTTTCTGAATGTTGAGTTTTAAGCCAACTTTTTTACTCTCCTGTTTCACTTTCATCAAGAGGCTTTTTAGTTCCTCTTCACTTTCT
Source organism: Bos taurus (assembly GCF_002263795.3). NCBI lineage: Eukaryota > Metazoa > Chordata > Mammalia > Artiodactyla > Bovidae > Bos > Bos taurus. The sequence goes on from NC_037333.1 coordinate 91,695,035, forward strand.
GCCATAAGGGTGGTGTCATCTGCATATCTGAGGTTATTGATATTTCTCCCGGCAATCTTGATTCCAGCTCGTGTTTCTTCCAGCCCAGCGTTTCTCATGATGTACTCTGCATATAAGTTAAATAAGCAGGGTGACAATATATGGCCTTGACATACTCCTTTTCCTATTTGGAACCAGTCTGTTGTTCCCTGTCCAGTTCTAACTGTTGCTTCCTGACCTGCATACAAATTTCTCCAGAGGCAGGTCAGGTGATCTGGTATTCCCATCTGTTTCAGAATTTTCCACAGTTTCTTGTGATCCACACAGTCAAAGGCCTTGGCATAGTCAATAAAGCAGAAATAGATGTCCATTGTTTATCTGCTTATTTTATCAATTATATAGAGAGGAGTATTAAAATCTCTAAATATTGTGGATTTGTCTATTTCTTCTTTTAATCCTATCGGTTTTTACCTCATGCACTTTTTTTTTCTTTTTGGCCTGTGCAGTGTGGCATGCAGGATCTTAGTTCCCCTACCAGGAATGGAACCCAGGCCCCTGATTTGGGAGCGTGAAGTCTTAACCACTGGACTACCAGTGCTATATGCAAAGTCGCTTCAGTCGTGTCCAAATCTTTGCGACCCTATGGTCTATAGACCGCCAGGATCTTCTGTCCATGGGATTGTCCAGGCAAGAAAATTGGAAAAGGTTCCTGTGCCCTCCTCCAGGTGATCCTCCCAACCCAGTGTTGGGTTAGATATTGATTTTAGATATTGCAGACATCGAACCCAAGTCTCTTACGTCTCCTGCATTGGCAGGCGGGTTCTTTACCACTAGCACCACCTGGGAAAGAAAGAAAGCGAAGTCGCTCAGTCGTGTCCGACTCTTTGTGACCCCATGGACTGTTGCCTACCAGGCTCCTCAGTCCATGGGATTTTCCAGACAAGAATACTGGAGTGGGTTGCCATTTCCTTCTCCAGGGGATCTTCCCGACCCAGGGATCAAACCCAGGTCTCCTGCATTGTAGGCAGACGCTTTACCATCTGAGCTACCAGGGAAGCCCGACCTGGGAAGCCCAGGACTAGAAGGGAAGTCCCTAATTCACAGATTTTGAAGCTCTTGTTGCTAAGTGAATAAACATTTAGAACTGTTATGTCTTTGTAATGAATTCACCATTTTATCATTATAAAATGTCCCTCTGTCATTGATAAGGGTCCCTGTCCTGAAGTTCAAATATAGCCCTTAATATAGCCTTATTTTGATTAACATTTTGCATGGTATATTTTATTTCATTCTTTTATTTTTAAACTCTGTCCTTATATTTAGAGTGTGTTTATTTTAGACAACCTATGTGAATCTTGTCCTCTTCCAGTATAACAATTTCTGCTTTTAGTTGATATGTTTAGTCCATTTATATATATTTTTTTGTTTAAAAAAATACTTTATTTATTTATTTTTGGCTCTACGGGGTCTCTGTTGCTGTGAGGGCTTTTCTCTACTTGTGGTGAGTGGGGGCTCCTCTAGAGTTGTGGTGCGAGGACTTCTCATTGTGATGGTTCTCCAGGGCACCTGGGCTTCCGTAGTTGTGACTCCCAGGCTCTAGAACACAGGCTCAATAGTTGTGGTGCATGGGTTTAGTTGCTCTGCAGCATGTGGGATCTTCCTGGATCAGGGATCGAACCCATGTCTCCTACATGAGCTGGCAGATTCTTCACCACTGAGCAATCAGGGAAGCCCCTTAGTCCATCTGTATTTAATGCAAATGTTGATGTATTTTTTACATGAACCATCTTGCTATTTGTTTTCTTATAGTCCCATCTCTTCTTTGTTCTTTTTTATTCATGTTTCCTGCCTTCTTTTAAACTGAGTATTTTTAATATGTCATTTAATCTTCTCTTTTAGTTTGTACACCTTTTAAAATTTTATAATGGTTTCTGTAGTGTTTACAATATGCATCTTTACCTTATCACAGTTTACCATCAAACTGAACTGCTGCATAAAATTATTGATCACAAGTATATTGATATTACTTTTGCTTTAAAAACTCAATTATTTTTAAAGAAAAATTTAATGAAAAAAATTTACCCACATATTTACGATTTTCAGTGACAGTCATTCCTTTGTGTAAAGCTGGTATTTTTTCCTTATAAATAAAGAACTTCCTTTTCTATCTCTTGCATTATAGGTAATAATTATTATGGCACCCCACTCCAGTACTCTTGCCTGGAAAATCCCATGGACGGAGGAGCCTGGTGGGCTCCATGGGGTCACGAAGAGTCGGACACGACTGAGCGACTTCACTTTCACTTTTCACTTTCTTGCATTGGAGAAGGAAATGGCAACCCACTCCAGTGTTCTTGCCTGGAGAATCCCAGGGATAGGGGAGCCTGGTGGGCTGCCGTCTATGGGATTGCATAGAGTCAGACACGACTGAAGCGACTTAGCAGCAGCAGCAGCAGCAGCTGTTTATTTTAATCATTAGCTATTATAATGCAAGCAATAATTACTTTCTATTAATTAGCTTTTATTTGTCTAGAAACATCTTTGTTTCACCTGTATTTTTAAAGGTTATGTTCATTGCATATTAGGGTTCTCAGATAATTTTTTCTTTCTATGCCACTCTGTGTCTTCTGGGTTACATTATTTTTGATATAAAGTTAGTGGAAAACCTTATCTTTGTTCCCCTGAATGTAATGTGTCTTTCTTTCCCTGGCTGCTTTTAATACAGGTACTTTACCACTGGTTTTCAGAATATTGATTAAGATATATCTAGATGTGGTTCTTTGTACCTATTTATTCTGTTTGGAGTTTGCTGACCTTATTGCATCTCTTGATAAGTATATATTTTTAAAATCAAATCTGGAATTTCAGTTATTATTTCTTTAAATATCTCTCCCATACTAAATTTACATGTGTTAGATTGCTTGATATTGATCCACAGGTCACTGGGGTTCTGTTTCTGTATGTATGTAAGTATGTACATGCTAATTTTCTTTCTCCTTTTCTTTCTGAGCTTTAGTTTGAACTTTTTGGGGGGCTGTATCTTCAAGCCCTTTTTCTTCTTCTGTTGTGTGCAGTCATCTGCTAAGCCCATCCCATGATTTATGCATCTCTGATTTTTAGGTCTAGAAGTTACATTTGTTTCTTTCATTATTATTTTCCATGTTTCTCATCATGTTCAAGCTTCACAGGTGGCTCAGTGGTAAAGAATCCATCTGCCAGTGCAGGAGATTCAAGTTTGATCCCTGGGTGGGGAAGATTCCCTGGAGAAGAGAATGGCAACCATTCCAGTATTCTTGCATGGAAAATTCCATGGGATCACAAAGAGTCAGACATGACTAAACACTCACACACACTTGCTCATTGTGTTCACTGAGTTTTTCTTTAGATCCTTAAACATATTTACAATAGCTCTCTCTAAGTCCTTGTCTGCTAATTTCATCATTTCTGTCATTTATGTATCTGTTTCAGCTAACTTGTTTTTCCTGGCTAAGGATCATATTTTCATGTTTTCCCACATATCTGGTAATCTTTTTACCAGAGTCTGGATTTTGTGTCATGTTGTTGAGTGTCTGATTTTCTGCTTTCCCTTAAAAAGTGCTGAGCTTTATTCTTGGAGGCAGTTAATTTAGTTGAGGATCAGCTTGGTCTTTTTGAGGTTTATTTTCAAGCTCTTCTTAGGAGGATCTAAAGTCCCCTTTATTTTCAGACTACTCTAGCCTTGCTCCTAAGGTATGGCATCTCTAGGGTCTACTGAGTTCTGACTAATTGGAACTAGAATGTCTCTCAACCCTCTCCAAGCTTCAGTTATTGCTTATTTTGCAAGTTCTCGGTAATTTTTATTTCTCTGGTAATTATTCTATGTGCCCAGCTTATGGAGTCTCACTTTACACATGTACAGCCTAATATTTGGGCAAAGACTTAAGGGGATCCTAAGAATACTTATCAGAGAAGGCAATGGCACCCCACTCTAGTACTCTTGCCTGGAAAATCCCATGGACGGAGGAGCCTGGTAGGCTGCAGTCCATGGGGTCGAGAAGAGTTGAACATGACTGAACGACTTCACTTTCACTTTTCACTTTCATGCATTGGAGAAGGAAATGGCAACCCACTCCAGTGTTCTTGCCTGGAGAAACCTAGGGACGGCGGAGCTTGGTGGGCTGCCATCTATGGGGTCGCACAGAGTTGGACACGACTGAAGTGACTTGGCAGCATGAATACTTATGGGCTTCCCTGGTGGCTCAGCAATAAAGAATCTACCTGCCAATGCAGGAGACTCGAGTTCCATCCCTGAGTCAGGAAGATCCCTTGGAGGAGGGCATAGCAACCCACTCCAGTATTCTTGCCTAGAGAATCTTGTGGACAGAAGAGCCTGGTAGGCTATAGTCCATGGGGTCACAAAGAGTTGGACATGACTTGGGAACTAAACAACAAAAAAAAGAATATACTTAAAAAGCCCTTTTTCTGTAAACCTTCACTTGGTCTGGGAACTTGCCCTACAAATTCCAGTTGCCTCAACCTGCACAAACTCAGATTTGTTTATATATCTGTCTCCTCACTTCAGTGAGACTGCTACGTTCGGCTTGCAGCTTCTCTCCCCTGTACTATCGTCCAGAAAGCCTGGGAAATCAGAGGGCTCACCAAATTTGTTTTATTTTTCTCAGGAATCAGAGTTCTGAGTGCTTGCTGTTCAGTGCCTGCGGACAGTTGTTTTACATACTTTGTCCAGTTTTCTAGTTATTTACTGCAGGGAGGCTAACCAATACCAGTTATGCTATCATGACCACAGCAGAAGTCAAACAGGTTTTATTAAAATAACATTTACCAAGCCTCACTCTATTAGAATATCACATTAAAAGCTTTATCTGCATTGTTTTATATAATCTTCATATAAACCCCACAAAGTAGGGAACTTTTTCCCTTATTACAGACATAAAACTGAGGCTTAGGAAGTCAAAGAAATGCCCCAGGTTATGTAGCCAGTAAGTTATGAAACAGTATTCAGAAGCCTGTTGGACTCTCCGCTCTTCTTTTAAAAGGCTCTCCTCCCTTTTAATTTTTTTTTGTATAAAAAATTATTACATGCTTTTTAAATAGATGTTTCAAAATATAAAGAAATGTGAGAGAAAAAAATCTGCAGGTCCTGTATTTGCACCATCCGTTGACAGCCACTGTTAACATTATATATGTATATATATAATATATAAAATGAACAGAAAGGTTAGTTTGTTTTACAAAACTAAAATCCTATGGAATCCTACCCTATCTCAATACATACTGCTTAATAATTTGTTTTTTCCACTCAATCATGCCTTATAAGCATTTTCCATTAGATGTAAGGGCTTCCTAGGTGGCACTAGTGGTAAAGAATCTGTCTGCCAATGTAGGAGATATAAGAGATGCAGGTTTGATCCCTGCATTGGGAAGATCAGATCCCCTGGAGGAGGAGATTAGATGTAAACATTCTTTGAGAATATTTTAGTTTCTATTATCACAAATTTCCATCATACCCCCAAGGAACACAGAATACCATAGTTAATCCTCCTGTACATGTAACTCTCACTTAATTTTAAAATGGACATTTTTCAACCTTTGAATATAATTTTTAATGGCTCATATTCTAACACATAGATGTAACATTTTTAACTCAACCAATTCTGTTGTTGAACCTTTGTGCTGTTTCTCATTATTGTAAATAACACTGCAAAGATCTTTCTGAATAAGTCTTGGCACAAATATAAGATTATTTCCTCAGGATAAATTCCTGAAAATAAAATTACTTGATTAAAGAGGATAAATACTTTAAGGCTTTTGAAATATGTTCACAAAATACATATTAGAAAGTCTGTGTTAATTTACCTTTCTTCCTCCCAATAACAGTTTCTGAGTGTATTTCACCACATTCTCAAATAACTAAGCATTAATCTTTATACAAGGAGCTTCCCAGGTGGCGCAGTGGTAAAGAATCCAACTGCCAAGGCAGGAGACACAGGTTTGATCCCTGGGTCAGGGAAGACCCCCTGGAAAAGGAAACAGCAACCCACTCCAGTATTCTTGGCTGGAGAATCCCATAGATTCTGTGTGTCCCACAGGCACACCTGAGCGACAGAGCATGCACACACGGATCTATAAACATGCATTTGCCTACTGGAAGGTTGACTGACACACTGCCATTCTCTCTGTACAGTCACCAGCCCCCACCCTTCAGTTAGCTACAGAGCAACTGGCTCTCATCAGATTTACTTGGAGCTGAACATCAAAATAAGACTAGAGAACAACACCATTCTTTGTTTTACATATTTCTCCTAAAGGAAATACACCCTACTTATCCCACACCTGTGGTCCTGCTGCCTAGAATTTGTACCCACTTAGAAAGGCAAGAATCCCTTATTTTGGCAGCAATGGAAGACAGCTGATGAGCCACAGATCCTGGCAAAAGGGCACCAGCCGCCTGCCTGGTACTAGACCAAAGCTAACACTGTGCCCAGATTTGCATGTGCCTTCCTGTTTTCTCGGCTTGCATCCAGACTACAAAAAAGGTCTCCACAAGCTGGCTCCAACACAGCTTACAAGCATGTTTCAGTGGGCAAAGAGAAGCTCAGGAGACAAGGATGGCTTATGAGAGAGAAACTTTCTGCATGAACTGAGAGCTCTTCAAATCACTTCACCCCCTCCTCTCTGTCCTTGGCAGTCAAGGAGAAGATCTGAAAGGATGCCAGGATAGTCCTAGTACTAGAAACTGGCTCTGGACAAGAAAGAGACATGAAAAACTGCAGAAACTAGTCTAAAACCTGCAACTAGGGCATGTGAATTTCAACACAGAAACTTACATTCTCATTAGAAAGTAAGCTTCATAAGGACTGAATGTTGTCTTTTTGGTTCACAGATTTATCCCAGAGGTAAGAAAAAATGTTTGACACAATGTAGGCACTCAATAATTATTTGTTGAATGGATTCATTAAATGAGAAGAAAGTATTGGGGAAACTATATTCAACAATCACATATTAAGGACTTAATATATGTGCTTAATATATATTGAGACAGGAAGGAGGCAGGGCACAACCTTTAAAAGAATGATAACCATTGAGGGCGTGACATAAACTAGTTAGAACTAACTAGGTCCAAGATGGCAGACAAGTCAACTTCCACTAGACGGCGAGCCTCAGTATGAGCTCATCGTAACACATTAGATAAATCATACCCTCGGGTGCCTTCACAGTTCAGAGGTTGATGATTAAAGGTCAAAAAAGGGACAGTGACCCAATTCCAGGAAATCTCCGCCCCTTCCCCAAAATCAGAGCTTCCCTGGTGCCTCACAGGGTAAAGTGTCTGCCTGCAATGTGGGAGGCCTGGGTTTGATCCCTGAATCAGGAAGATCCCCTGAGAAGGAAATGGCAACCCATTCCAGTACTCTTGCCTGGAAAATCCCATGGATAGAGGAGCCTGGTAGGCTATAGTCCATGGGGTTGCAGAGAGTCAGACACAACTGAGCGACTTCACTTTTATGCCCCAAAATAGTTGGAATAAACCTCCTACTCACTAGCTTGTGAAATTGCCCAGCCCATGAAAACAAACCACCCCATATTTCGGGCTTCCCAGGTATGCTAGTAGTAAAGAACCCACCTGCCACTGCAGGTTAAAAGTAAGACACGCCAGTTCTTTCCCTGGGGTCAGGAAGATGCCCTGGAGAAGGGAATGGCAATCCACTCCAGTATTTTTGCCTGAAGAATCCCACACACAGAGGAGCCTGGAGGGCTACAGTTCATAGGATCGCACAGTGTTGGACATACTGAAGTGACTTGGCACGGCAAGGCCGTATTTCAGGTCCACTCTCACTTTCTGAGACAGTGCAAACTTCTGTCTGTGGAGTGTGTATCTTCTCGAATAAACACATGCTTTCACTCTGCTTCGGCTCTCTCTGGAATTCCTTCCTGCGTGAAGCCAAGGACCCTCACTTGGCAGCCATCCCAGGAACTCGCCTGAGACCTGGGACACGACCATTTTCTTGCTCTCCACTTTTCCTGCAACAACATCACTGAGTTAGGAGATAACCAGAGACTCAAGGAAGGGTTAAAAACCAAACTTTCTCTCTGGAGAAGCTGACACATACACAATAAAACCCTGAGTCCTCAGGAATGGTGCAGACAGCAAGGATGCTTGGGGTTCAGAGGAGGGAGAAATAGTTATATCTTAAATGACGAGGGAAGGCCATAGAAAGGAGGTCAATTTGGGGCCAGATCTCGAAGGCTAGTATATTAGTTCTTTAGGGCTGCTGTAACAAAGTACCACAAGCTGGGAGATGTGAAAAAACAGAAATTTCTCTTACTGTTCTGGAGTCCAGAAGTCTGAAGGGGAATCCTTCCTTGCCCCTGCCTCGTGCTGGTGGCTCCTTGGCAGTGGCAGCCAACTCGCATCTCTGTCCCCTTCGTTGCATGTCCTTCTCTCCTGGGTTGTGTGCTAAGTAGATTTAGTCGTGTCCAACTCTTTGTGACCCCATGGACCATAGCCCACCTGGCTCTTCTGTCCATGGGCTTCTCCAGGCAAGAAGACTGGAGTGGGAGGCCCTGCCCTCCTCCAGGGGATCTTCCCAACCTAGGGACTGAACTGGCATCTCTTATGTCTCCTGCATTGGCAGGCAGGTTCTTTACCTCTAGAGCCACCAGGAAAGCCCTCTTCCCTACGTTCAGTTCAGGTCAGTTGCTCATTCATGTTCAATTCTTTGTGCCCCCATGGACTGCAGTACACCAGTCTTCCCTGTCTATCACCAACTCCTTGAGCTTGCTCAAACTCATGTCCATTGAGTCGGTGATACCATCCAACCATCTCATCCTCTGTCGTCCCCTTCTCCTCCTGCCTTCAGTCTTTCCCAGCATCAGGGTCTTTTCTAATGAGTCAGTCCTTCACATAAGGTGGTGAAATTATTGGAGCTTCAGCATCAGTCCTTCCAGTGAATATTCAGGACTGATTTATTTTAGGATTGACTGGTTTGATCTCCTTGCTGTCCGAGGAACTCTCAAGAGCCTTTTCCAATATGACAGTTCAAAAGCATCAATTCTTCAGTGTTCAGCTTTCTTTTTGGTCTAACTCTCACATCCACACATGTTTACTGGAAAAACCATAGCTTTGACTAGATGGACCTTCCCAACATTACTGTGTCTTTTTCTGTCTTTTCTAAGGACATTCATTGGATTTAGGGCCCACCCTAATCCAGTATGATACCATTTTAAGCCATATCTTAATTACATCTGCAAAAGACCCCATTTCCAAATAAGATCACATCCCAACCTGGGTTTTTAAATGACACTATCCAACCCACTACAAATGAGTAGAACACCATTAACAACAAGGACTTCCCTGGCAGTCCAGTGGTTAAGGCTCTATGTTTCCAATGCAGGTAGTATGGGTTCAGTCCCTGGTCAGGAACTAGGTTCCTGCAAGCTTCATGGTGAAACCATTTACCTCAGATTGAGACTCGAACCCAGCCAAAACCCTGCTTGGGACTTGAACCCACGTGTCTGGGATGAAAACCCAGTCAAAATACACAGTACCTGGTTTCAGGACCTAATGAAGCTCAGGTTCTTGATATCTCATCACAGAAAGAATTCAGTGAGAGACAAAGTGATAAGTAAGAAGTAGATTTATTCAGATTCAGAGAGAAGCACACTCCACAGACAGAGTGTGGGCCATTGCAGAGGGCAAGTGTGCCATGAAATGTGGTGCAGTTAGTTTTTATAGGCTGGGTAATTTCATATCTTCAGTGATCAATGGAAAGAAATAGAGGAAAACAATAGAATGAGAAAGACTAGAGATCTCTTCAAGAAAATCAGACATACCAAGGAACATTTCATGTAAATATGGGCACAGTAAAGGACAGAAATGGTATGGACCTAACAGAAGCAGAAAATATTAAGAAGAGGTGGCAAGAATGCACAGAAGAATGATACAAAAAGATCTTCATGACCCAGAGAACCATGATGGTGTGATCACTCACCTAGAGCCAGACATCCTGGAGTGCTAAGTCAAGTGGGCCTTAGGAAGCATCACTGCAAACAAAGCTAGTGGAGATGATGGAATTCCAGTTGAGCTATTTCAAATCCTAAAAGATGATGCTGTGAAAGTGTTGCACTCAATATGCCAGCAAACTTGGAAAACTCAGCAGTGGCCACAGGACTGGAAAAGGTCAGTTTTCATTCTAATCCCAAAGAAAGGCAATGCAAAGGAATGTTCAAACTACTTCACAATTGCACTTATCTCACACGCTAGTAAATAATGCTCAAAATTCTCTTTTAATTTCATGGTTGCAATCACCATCTACAGTGATTTTGGAGCCTCAAAAAATAAAGTCTGACACTGTTTCCACTGTTTCTCCATCTATTTCCCATGAAGTCATGGGACCAGATGCCATGATCTTAGTTTTCTGAATGTTGAGCTTTAAGCCAACTTTTTCACTCTCCTCTTTCACTTTTATCAAGAGGCTTTTGAGTTCCTCTTCACTTTCTGCCATAACTTTAATTTGGGGACTCCAAAATCACTGTAGATGGTGACTGCAGCCATGAAATGAAAAAAATGCTTGCTCCTTGGAAGAAAAGCTATGATCAAGCTAGACAGCATGTTAAAAAGCAGAGATATTACTTTGCCAACAAAGGTTCATCTAGTAAAGCTATGGTTTTTCTAGTAGACATGTATGGATGTGACAGTTGGACTATAAAGAAAGCTGAGCACCAAAGAACTGATGATTTTGAACTGTGGTGTTGGAGAAGATTCTTGAGAGTCAGTTGGACTGCAAGGAGGTCCAACCAGTCCATCCTAAAGGAAATCAGTCCCGAATATTCATTGGAAGTACTGATGCTGGAGCCGAAATCCCGATACTCTGGCCACCCAATGCAAAGAACTGACTCATTTGAAAAAGACCCTGATGCTGGGAAAGATTGAAGGTGGGAGGAGAAGGGGACGACAGAGGATGAGATGGTTGGATGGCATCACCGACTCAATGGACATGAGTTTAAGTAAGCTCTGGGTGTTGGTAATGGACAGGGAGTCTTGGCATGCTGCAGTCTATGGGGTTGCAAAGAGTCAGACATGACTGAGCAACTGAATTGAACTGAGCTGAATTTTATATACTAACGAGTGGGAGGATTTGGTTCAGTTCAGTTGCTCAGTCGTGTCTGACTCTTTGCAACCCCATAGACCACAGCACAACAAGCTTCCCTGTCCATCACCAACTCCCAGAGTTTACTCAAACTCATGTCCATTGAATCGGTGATGCCATCCAACCATCTCATCCTCTATCGTCCCCTTTTTCTCCTGCCTTCAATCATTCCCAGCATCAGGGTCTTTTCAAATGAACCAGTTCTTCGCATCCGGTGGCCAGAGGATTGTAGTTTCAACTTCAGCATCAGTGGGAGGATTATTCCAACTATTTGGGGGAAGGGGTAGATATTTCCAGGTTTGGGGCCACCACCCACTCCTTGATTTTTTGACAGCCCCTTGGAACTGTCATGGCACCTCTGGTTGTGTCATTTCACTTGCTGCTTGAGGATCAAGGTCTAGTCTTTTCTGCCATCTTTGTCCCACTTGATTCTAACTGGTTTATGTTGTGTCCTTGGGCTATGTCATTCTTTCAAAAGCTGTGCCCTGCCCCTTTCCCTCCTGTTACAATGGTGTGGCCAGAAAAAAAAAAACAGTATTGACGAAAATACTCCTCCCAAATGCAAAGTATGTTTAAGAAAAGGTTTCCCCAAAACCAATATTTAGCCAAAGACTGAAAACTTTCTGAAGTTAGATTATAGAGCAACCCTGATGAATACACAGAAAAACAGAAAACTTCAAATTGAAGGATTCCCAATAGACATGTAATCTCCTGAGCTGAACTTCTAAAAACTTAAAACAATTTAAAATGCACTTGGAATGCATAAAATTGTAATTGAGCAGGATTCTATGGGGTTTTCCTGGAACAGACTCCCCCAGTCTCCTTGTCCTCTGCCTGCCCCTAGTCTGTAGAAAAACTGTAGCCTTGTAGGCCTTCCCTGAGTTCCACAAAGTGAGTTTAATCAGAGGAAAGAGAAAATGCAGAAAGGAAAACAGTCAAGCAAGACAAAATAATAACAGTTCAGCCATTAAACAAAGTGAAGGACTTTTTAGTTCCTCCTCGAGGGCTATACATGATACTCTGAGTCACGTCCTTTGAGCTGTTTTGCAAATACTGAAACCCCTACCAGACGGAAGAAGTTAACTGTCTGCCGCCCACAAGGATGAAGACCCCAGACCAGTTGGAACCAGAAGGCTGATGATGTTGATTCCCACAATTACCTCACCACCAGTCAGAAGTATGTACTTGAGCTGATACCACCCCCCTCCCTTATCTTGTTTTTAAAAACCTTTCCCTGCAAGCTTTGTGGAGTTCAGAGTCTTAAGCACCAACTGTCCTTGAGTCCTTGCTTCAAAACGAAAGTGTTAGTCATTCCACTGTGTCCAACTCTTCAAGACCCCATGAACTGTAGCCTGTAGTCTCCTCTGTCCGTGCAATTTTCCAGACAAGAATACCAGAGCAGGTTGCCATTTTCTGTTCCAGGGGATCTTTCCGACCCAGGGATCAAACCCAAGTCTCCTGCATTGCAGGCAGATTGTTTATCATCTGAGCCACCAGGGAAGCCAGGACTCCTCGCTTGGTGCCCTGCAATAAATGCTTCACTGTCCTTCACTACAGGGGCTTCCCTGGGTTAGAATCCTAATTTCTTAACTTACTTGATCTGTAATTCGGAGCCTGTTGCTGCCTTTCTCCAGACCTGTTTTCCGCATCAGTAAATTAGGGATAATAATTTTCCCCAGGATAAAACTGTCTTCAGGGATTGTGGGGGAAAAAAAAAAGAAAACACTCTCAGTTTTCCTCCTTTGTGTCTCCCTTAGTCTCACACTATTGCCACACTCAGAATATTTTTTTTAATATGTTTTTCCTTTAATTCACAATAATCTATTTCACTTTTAATTAATTTTTGGTTGCACTGGGTCCTGCTGTTGAGCAGGCTTTCTCTAGTTTCAGTGAGCTATTCTTCATTGAGTGCTTGGGCTTCTCATTGCAGTGGCTTCTCTTTTTGTGGAGCAAAGGCTCTGGACTCAGGGGCTTCAGGAGTTGTGCACAGATTTTAGCTGCTGCCCCCACCTCCACCCCCACTGGCCCTGGGATGTGGAATCTTCCTGAACCAGGGATTGAATGTGTGTCCCTGCATTGGAAGGCAGATTCTTATCCACTGTACCAATGGGGAAGTCCCTCAAAACTTCTGCTACCAGATGAGTGGCTGTTTTTCCCACACCAAATAATTCTCTGTGATACCAGTTCTGTGTCTTACAACCCTACTCAGTTCTGACACTCTGCCTGGAGATACTGTTGCAGGCAGGTGGACCCCTTCCAGGGCCCGAAACTGCTCTCTTGTCTAACATTCGGAAATGAATTGTCCGAGGAGACACATGTGCTGACAAAGCAAGAGATTTTATTGGGAAAGGGCACCCGGGTGGAGAGCAGTAGGGTAAGGGAACCCAGGAGAACTGCTCTGCTGCGTGGCTTGCAGTCTCAGGTATTATGGCGATGGGATTAGTTTCCAGGTGGTCTTTGGCCAATCATTCTAATTCAGAGTCTTTCCTGGTGGCGCAGGCATCACTCAGCCAAGATGGATGCTAGCGAGAGGAATTCTGGGAAGTGGACAGACATGCAGTGTCTCCTTTCAACCTTTCCTGAACTCTTCCGGTTGGTGGTGGCTCATTAGTTCCGAATTTCTTACCAGGATCTCCTGTCATAAAACAACTCATGCCAATGGTTACTATGGTACCTGGCCAGGGTGGGCGGTTTCAATCAGTGTGCTTCCCCTAACAATACTGTCAACTCCTACAGGTGAAGGGCTCAGTCCTACAAGACTGTCCCAACCCCACTTCAGATGATAATCACAAGTCCAGGTTGTTCCCTGTGCTCTGACTGATGAACTATACACGACTCCCTCCCCCCTCAGGATCAATTAATTTGCTACAGCAGCTCAGAGAATTCAAGAAAACAGTTCACTTACTGTTGACCAGTCGATTGTAAAAAGATATGATAAAGGCTACAGGTGAACATCCAGAAGGAAGGAATGTGTAGGGTCAGATATGTGGGGGCTTCCCTGCCCTCTCTGGGTGTGCCCTCCCCCAGCATCACCATGCATTCACCAACGTAGAAGTTTCTCGGAACCCGGTCCTTTGGGGACTTTTGTGGAGGTTTCATCAGGTAGGCATGATTGATCATCAACCCATTTCCAGCCCTCTTCCTTCTCTGGAGAATGGAAGATGTGGCTGAAAATTCCAAGCTTCTGATTGTGGCTTGATCTTTCTGGTGACCAGGCCCCGTGCAGGAGCCCACCCAGGGCCACCTGACTAGAACAAAAGACACTGCTGTTACCCAGGAAATTCCAAGGGATTTAGGAACATCTTTAAACAAAAGATGCTCCTCCCAGTGCTCTTGCTGCTGCTGCTAAGTCGCTTCAGTCGTGTCCGACTCTGTGCTACCCCATAGACGGCAGCCCACCAGGCCCCGCCGTCCCTGGGATTTTCCAGGCGAGAGTACTGGAGAGGGGTGCTCTTATCACTTAGCAAATGTCAATGGTTTTAGAAGCTCTGTGCCAGGAACCACAGACAGAAACTAAATATATATTTTTCTAACATCTCACAGGTTGAAGATGAAAAGAGATAATGCATGTAGAGTGCTTTGTCTACGACCTAGCATATAGAGGGTAGGGGATGTAGCTCAGTGGTAGAGCACATGCTTTGCATGTATGAGGTCCCGGGTTCAATCCCCGGCATCTCCACATTTTTGGGCTTCCCTCGTGACTCGGCTGGTAAAGAATCTGCCTGCAATGAGGGATACCTGGGTTCAATTCCTGGGTTGGAAAGATCCCCTGGAGAAGGGAAAGGCTACCCACTCCAGTTTTCTGGCCTGGAATATTCCACAGTCCATGTGGTCACAAAGAGTTGGACACGACTAAGCAACTTTTGCTTTGAAGCTTCCCTTGTAGCTTAATCAGTAAAGCATCTGCCCGCAATGCGGGAGACTTGAGTTCAGTTCCTGGGTCAGGAAGTTCCCCTGGAGAAGGAAATGGCAACCCACGCCAGTATTCCTGCCTGGAGAATTCCATGGACAGAGGAGCCTGGCAGGCTACAGTTCATGGATTTGCAAGAGCCGGACATGACTTACTTAGCACTATCTTTCTTTCTTACTGGCATGTAAAAACTGCTGCATAAATGTTAACTCATTATTTTAAGATGCTGTTAGCAGTGGAAAATGAATTCGGTGAGGGGATGGAAAGAGTTATGAAGCTAAAGACTAAGAGGTTAAGAATCAACCAAGACACTTTAGGTTTAAGAAGGAAAAATAATTTATGTTTTTCAATAATTTGTGAATCCAGTTCCTATTCACTGCAATAGCTGCAGCACCAATTCACAGAATGTAGTCTGGGGACATCTGAGAATCCCCCAAAACTTTTGAGGAAGTCACGGACGCCTTTTTTCACTCTCATTTTTTCACTCACATTCCCTGGCATTTCCTAGAGGCTTACGAACATATGATGTCATACCTGATGAACACAGAAACAGATATGAGAAATCCAGCTGTCTTTTATTAAGCCAGACATTAACAATACTTGCCAAAAATGTAAAACAATGACAGTCTTATTGATTAATTTTTTTTGAAAAATATTTATGTGAACACCGTTGTTAAGTTGTTGAGTTGTGTCCGACTCTTTGAGACCCCATGGACTGTAGCACACCAGGCTTCCCTGTCCCTCACTATGTCCAGGAGTTTGCTCAAGCTCATGTCCATTGATTGGATGATGCGATCTAACTATCTCACCCTCTGCCTCCCCTTTCTCCTGTTACCTTCAATCTCTGCCATTGTCAGGGTCTTTTCCAATGAGTCAGCTCTTCGCCAAAGTATTGGAGCTTCAGCTTCAGCATCAGTCCTTGCAATGAATATTCAGGGTTCATTTCCTTTAGGATTGACTGGTTTGTTCTCCTTGCAGTCCAAGGGACTCTCAAGAGTCTTCTCCAGCCCCACAATTTGAAAGCATCAGTTCTTTGGCACTCAACATACACATTAATTACTGTTAACTTAAAATGAATACATAGATTAAAATGTTAAAGATTTCTGCTTTAATTTCAGGTACAGTAAATATCAATAAATATAACCCACAGAAAAGCTCTTAAATTCTCATTTTTTAATAGTGTGAGGGTCCTAAACCCAAAAAATTGGCCTAGAAGAGCACATGACATATCTTGGGGCCAAATAGTTTGGCATTGTAGCAGGTAATCACTGGATTGAAGTGGGCTCTACTTTTATATTCAGAGCTTATTTCATCATTGGCAAGACTTTTAGGAATTTTATGGGGATCCTGGAATCAAAGTTTCCATAATGTATCCGTTTCCTTGGCTTCTGAGCAACTGTTCCGATTAGGGCAGAGCTCCATTAGTTGTAAAAGTCATTGAACCACTCAGGACAGTGCAAGCAAAGGGGAACATGAAGTCCACCGCTGAGAACACAGACTGTGACCTCTACTTGTACTTGGTTTCCAGCACAAACTCCCCTTATTTCACATCCTTTCTCACTTCATTCATCTTGGAATTGCCAATTTCATTTGCAATAAACTGAAAACCACTCAAACCTTTACTTAGAAGTTAGATTACACCTTTGCTTCTTTCTTTTCTTTTTTTAAATATTTCTATATTTACTTGACTGTGGCAGGTCTTAGTTGCAACATGTGAGATCTTTAGTTGAGGTATGTGGGATCTAATTCCCTGACCAGGGATTGAATCCTGCCCCCCTGCATTGGTGTCTTAGCCACTGGACCCCAGGGAAGTCCTACCTTTGCTTTTTGTCGTCCTTGTTATGTTCCAGAACTCCTGGCATTTCTTTCCATGATATAAATGGTCATATTTTATACCATGTGACCCCATCCTAACTGGCCACAGCAGACTGAACTGGAATTGGATACTTAATCCAAAGGTAGCCATTCATAGTTTATCTGTGATGTGTGTTTTCTGCTAGACTGATGATGGCTTCCCTGTCCTTTTTTTTTTTTTTTAAATCATCTAGGAGCATGATCATACTTTTCTGATGATTGGGGGAAAAAAAAAATACAAGGGGCTGATTTAAAAGACTGATTCCCAGGCCTCTCTGTCTTGGAGATTCTGATTCAGAGATTTGGATGGGGCTTGTGAATTAGTTTGGCTAATGAGTTTCTAGGTGTGTCTTCTCAGTGAAAAGTGAAAGTGTTAATCACTCAGTCACGTCTGACTCTGCAACCCTATTGATGGTAGCCCACTGGGATCCTCTGTCCATGCAATTCTCCAGGCAAGAATACAGAGTGGGTTGCCATTCCCTTCTCTAGGGGATCTTCCCCACCCAGGGACTGAACCCAGTTCTCCAGTATTGCAGGCATATTCTTTACCACCTGAGCCACCAGAGCAGTGTAGAAAGTGATACCTGTTTTACAAAGCCATTGGAATATCCAAGGTGTGGAAAAGGACAGAGATTTTCCATCTTCATGACCACACCAGCTCCTTGGGTCCACTGCAGAGATTCTAAGTAGATCTGGTCTGGGGCCCAGGAATCATCATTTTATGCCCCCAGGTGTCTGATGTGAACACTCAACTTTGAGAACAGCCAAGAATGAGATAGTTTCAGCAGATTGTTTTGCTTCTGCAATTCCCTACCATGAAAGACCGAATTTTTAAATTTTATTTTAATTATTTATTTTTGGCTGTGCTAGGTCTTCGTTGTTTCGAGGGCTTTCTCTTAGTGCAGCAAGCAGGGGCTACTCTCTATTTGTGGTGCTCGGGCTTCTCACTGTGGTGGCTTCTCTTGCTGTGGCTCCCTGGCTCTAGAGCACAGGTTTAGAAGTTGTGGCACACAGGCTTAGTTGCTCCACCACACGTAGGACCTTCCCTGACCAGGAATCAAACCCTGTCTCTTCCATTGGTAGGCGGGTTTTTTACCACTGAGCCACCTGGGAAGCCCTGCCTTTTTTTTTTTTTTTTTTTTAATGAAATGTCATATTGGAGTGGATACAGTTTTGGAACAGACCATTATCTCTGCTATGGGGGAAGGTCGAGCAGGATGAGGGGTACAGGGAAACCTAAGGATGGCTCTGCAATATTTAGGGGCTGAGGCTGGAGTAGGGGTGAGGCAGGAGGAGCCTCGACAGAGAAGTTCCATTTCTTCCAGTCCTCCTGACAATCGCTCTGTCCAAACTCCACCAAACACCAGCCCCGACCCTAACACTGATCATGTGGCTGACGATTAGAACCGGTTGGAACAGTTATGCAGTGTTGTAAATGCCTTTGTAAACTGCAGCACATACTACCTTGGTGAAGACAGCAAATCACACCCTGGATCTTCCCATCCCAGGAATCTCAATAGTAGCAGCACACAGGCCACCCAGAGGGAAATCAGGATGTCAGCTCTCAGAGAGGTACTTCTTATCTTTACTATCAGATGATCCTATCACTTATTTCCCAAGAAGGTCCAATTACACTTCTCCTCTCTAGAAAGAACTTAATCACTTGTACCAGCTTGATTTGGTGTCATAGGTATTCTGTTTCTCCTAATAGAAAAGTGTTCTCTGGTCACCTCTCAAGATTCACAATGAACCTCTCTCTACCTCGGGCTCCAAAAGGCAAGCTTTATTTTTCTCGGTAGGAGTCTATCCCCATCTATCAAACTATTGTTGCTGTTTAGTAACTAGTCATGTCTGACTCTTTGCATAACCCCAGGCTTCCCTCTCCGTGGGATTTCCCAGGCAAGAAAACTGGAGCGGGTTGCCTTTTCCTTATATCTTGGCCTATTTATATTGTTTTCTGCTTTCCTTCACGAGAATTTAGGTTCTGTATGAGGGCATAGCTTTGGTCTGTTTTGTTCTGGCCTAAAACAGTGCCTGGTTCTCAGTAGACTTTTAGTAAGTATTTGTTGAAGGGATGAACACAAGGGTTTTGTTTCTCTCCAGGTTGGGGATGGGAGGATAGGACGGCTGAAGCTTTGCTGAACCAACGGACAGGAGGGAGTGGTGGCTTCTAGGGTCCAGGGTTAGGCAAGGAATTTATTTAAAAGCTATCTGGCAAAGACATAATCAGAATGGGAGTTTAATGTAGAGGAGATTCAAGGTCCTCAGCCTGGGCAAACACAAAGCACTAAGACCAAAGGGGCTGGCAGAAAGGAACTAAGGGTGGGGCCACAGAGCCCAGAGGTTGGACGTAAGGTCCACGGGTGAGCAGAGGGAAACGGAGGCAGGTGCATCAGCAGGGGTACACCTGAACAAGTTCTGCTTCCTGCCAACTTCCCCTTGTAAGTGAAAGTTGATCAGTCATGATCCGACTCTGCGACCCCATGGACTGTAGCCCACCAGGCTCCTCTGTCCATGGGATTCTCCAGGCAAGAATACTGGAGTGGATTGCCATTTCCTCCTCCAGGGGATCTTCCCAACCCAGGGATCAAACCCAGATCTCCCAAATTGCAGGTGGATTCTTTACCGTCTGAGACACCAAGGAAGCCCCTTGTAAGATTAGGGCTTTAAAAATGGAATTTGGGTTTTTTTTTAATTTTTATTTTTGGCTGTGGTGGGTCTTTGACGCTGCACATGGGCTTTCTCTAGTAGTGGTGAGTGAGGACTACACTCTAGTTGCAGGGTGCGGGCTTCTCACTTCAGTGCTTTGTCTTGTTGCAGAACACAGGCTCTAGGTTCGAAGTCAGTAATTGTGGCACACAGGGCTTAGTTGCCCCAAGGCCTGTGGGATTTTCCCAGACTAGGGATCGTACTGGTGTTCCTTGCATTGCAAAGCAGATTCTAAACCACTGCACCACCAGGGAAGTCCCAGGATTTTTGTTTTTAATTTATGTTGAGGAGTAGCAATTTACTATAGGCATTAGATCAATCAGTAGCGAAACTTTTAAGTAAGGGTAGTGGGCCTTAGAAAGGATCACTACAAACAAAGCTAGTGGAGGTGATGGAATTCCAGGGGAGCTATTTCAAATCCTGAAAGATGATGCTGTGAAAGTGCTGCACTCAATATGCCAGCAAATTTGGAAAACTCAGCAGTGGCCACAGGACTGGAAAAGGTCAGTTTTCATTCCAATCCCAAAGAAAGGCAATGCCAAAGAATGTTCAAACTACCACACAATTGCACTTACCTCACACACTAGTAAAGTAATGCTCAAAATTCTCCAAGCCAGGCTTCAGCAATACATGAACCGTGAACTTCCAGAGGTTCAAGCTGGTTTTAGAAAAGACAGAGGAACCAGAGACCAAATTGCCAACATCCGCTGGGTCATCAAAAAGGCAAGAGAGTTCCAGAAAAAACATCTATTTCTGCTTTATTGACTATGCCAAAGCCTTTGACTGTGTGGATCACAATAAACTGTGGAAAATTCTGAAAGAGATGAGACCACCTGACCTGACCTCTTGAGAAATCTGTATGCAGGTCAGGAAGCAACAGTTTGAACTGGACATGGAACAACAGACTGGTTCCAAATAGGAAAAGGATTACGTCAAGGCTGTATATTGTCACCCTGCTTATTTAACTTATATGCAGAGTACATCATGAGAAACGCTGGGCTGGAAGAAGCACAAGCTGGAATCAAGATTGCCGGGAGAAATAGCAATAACCTCAGATATGCAGATGACACCATCCTTATGGCAGAAAGTGAAGAGAAACTCAAAAGCCTCTTGATGCAGGTGAAAGAGGAGAGTGAAAAAGGGGTTGGCTTAAAGCTCAACATTCAGAAAACTAAGATCATGCCATCTGGTCTCATCACTTCATGGGAAATAGATGGGGAAAGAGTGGAAACAGTGTCAGACTTTATTTTTTGGGGCTCCAAAATCACTGCAGATGGTGACTGCAGCCATGAAATTAAAAGACGCTTACTCCTTGGAAGAAAAGTTATGACCAACCTAGATAGCATATTGAAAAGCAGGGACATTACTTCACCAACAAAGGTCTGTCTAGTCAAGGCTATGGTTTTTCCAGTGGTCATGTATGGATGTGAGAGTTGGACTGTGAAGAAGGCTGAGCGCCGAAGAATTGATGCTTTTGAAGTGTGGTGTTGGAGAAGACTCTTGAGAGTCCCTTGGACTGCAAGGAGATCCAACCAGTCCATTCTGAAGGAGATCAGCCCTGGGATTTCTTTGGAAGGAATGATGCTAAAGCTGAAACTCTAATACTTTGGCCACCTCATGCAAAGAGTTGACTCACTGGTAAAGACTCTGATGGTGGGAGGGATTGGGGGCAGGAGGAGAAGGGGATGACAGAGGATGAGATGGCTGGATGGTATCACTGACTCGATGGAAGTGAGTTTGAGTGAGCTCCGGGAGTTGGTGATGGACAGGGAGGCCTGGCGTGCTGCAATTCATGGGGTCACAAAGAGTCAGACATGACTGAGTGACTGAACTGAACTGAACTGAAACAGCTAACAATTTATCATATGTTTCCGCTAACTATCCCTAACAAATTCACAAGTATTGTGAGACTGAGTTTGAATCTGAGTATTTTTTAAATATATTTCACTTTTTATTTTGAAACAATTCCAAACTTACAGAGAAGTTGCAAATAAAAGAAAATTTCTGTATATCAGATTCCCCAAATATTAACATTTACCATGTTTGCTTACCGTTCTTTCCTACACTTGTTCCTTAACCATTTGCGATTGAGTTGTAGATATAATGTCCCTTTGGCTCTAAAGATTTCTGTATGTATTTCCTAAAAACAAGGATATGTGGGGGACTTCCCTGGTCGTCCAGGAGTTAAGAATCCATATTCCTGTGCAAGGGACGTGGGTTCAGACCCTGTCTAGAGAACTAAAGTCCCACAAGCTGTGCGGTGCAGCCAAAAAATTAAAAATAAAAACAAGGACTTTTTTCCCCCCATAACCACAGTACAATTATCAAAATCAAGTAATTAACTTTGATTCGCTGTTGTTGTTGTTATTGTTCAATCTCATGTCCAACTCTTTGTGACACCATGGACTACAGCACATCAGGCTCCCCTGTCCTTCACTATCTTCCAGAGTTTGCTCAGATTCATGTCCATTGAGTGGGTGATGCTATCTAACCATCTCATCCTCTGCCACTCCCTTCTTCTTTTGCCTTCAGTCTTTTCCAGCATCACAGTCTTTTCCAGTGAGTCAGTTCTTCGAATCCAGTGGCCAAAGGACATTACTATATTCTAATCTACAGACCTTATTCAATTGTCGCCCATCCCCTAATGTCCTTTTGACAAACATCTTGCAGAAATGGGCCTGCTCAACACGAACACTGGAGAAGGCAATGGCACCCCACTCCAGTACTCTTGCCTGGAAAATCCCATGGACGGAGGAGCCTGGTGGGCTGTAGTCCATGGGGTCGCCAAGAGTCGGACACGACTGAGCGACTTCACTTTCACTTTTCACTTTCATGCATTGGAGAAGGAAATGGCAACCCACTCCAGTGTTCTTGCCTGGAGAATCCCAGGGACGGGGGAGCCTGGTGGGCTGCCGTCTATGGGATCGCACAGAGTCGGACACTACTGAAGTGACTTAACAGCAGCAGCAACACAAACACCATCCAGGAATCCAGAAAGACAGGCTGCCAGTGAATTCTCCTTCCGCACCAAGGGGTTTCGATGGTGGACATCTGTGGCTGCCAAAAGTAGTCTTCCTGTGACTAGACAAGAAAGCAAGAATGTCCCAGAGGTCCAACCTGAACAAGGCTGGATGTGGAACACTTTGTCAGTAACCCTACCTCCAGACCTCGTGCTGGGCCAGCAACATAAACTCCTACACATTTAAGCCATCATAAGCCCCGTCAAGATTTTTGTTATTTACAGCCACAACATTCCTAACTGACGTAATCCTCTAAAAGTGGAAATACCAGATTTTTATACCTACGCATGCAAGCACACACAGACACATTCAAACTGCTCTTAAAAGAAATTTAATGAATGAATTATGTCATATGTGAGTGCACCTGTTTCCCCTCAGCATTTCTAATATATTTTATCACTTCAGTTTATTTGGATGACTGTCATAGGCATAACATCTTTCTTTACAACAAATCTCACAGGATCACAGGATTTTAGTTAGAGGAAACCTGATTATCTCATCTAAACCCCTTCACAGTATGTACAATTTTAAGAAATGTGTTTATGAGTAACAGAAGTTGTCACAAAAGGGGAAAGGGTGATTTAACAGCAGGGAGAAGAAGCAGGTCAACTCAGGTAAAAAGGATTTCAGTTACGTTGGGACTTCCCTGACCTTCCAGTGGATAATTCTCCATTTTTCCAATGCAAGGGTGCAGGTTTGATCCCTCGTCTGGAAACTAAGATCCCACATGCTGTGCATGAGGCCAAAGATTCTTTTTATTTTTTTTTTTATTTATTTTTTTTTCAAAGATTCTTTTTAAAAAATTGTTTAAAAATATATTTACATTGATCAAGTTTTTATTATGTTATTATATTAATATAGTATGGTGGAGAGAATCAGATTCTTCAACAGCAGACTCAACCAATTTTATTGCCAGCTCTGCTGCTTGCTAAGGGTATAACTCTGAGCTAACAATTTGTCCTTTCTTTGCCTTAATGTCTTCATCCATAAAATGGGAATGATATAAAAGTGATTGATAGCCTCCTAAAGTTGTCATGAGAATTAAATGAATTAAGATGTGTAAATATTTAGAACATGCTGCTGCTGCTGCTAAGTCACTTCAGTCGTGTCCGACTCTGTGCGACCCCACCAGGCTCCCCCGTCCCTGGGATTCTCCAGGCAGCTATTATTTATTATTATTATTAGTGTGGTATGCTAAGCCGTATGCATTGCTTATGTCATAGAAATGAACATGGATTGTTATCCTGGCATTTATTGGCCTTGCTTGGAGGACCCACTGCAAGAGTTAATGAACTCTGGGCTCTGTCTTCCACTGGGTCTGACGAGGCCTCAGCCTCCCTACCTTTCCATTGTTGGGAGGAGACTAGACCTCAGATCTTTGTATTTGAGAACCTTTGAACCTGCAACTACAACAAAGGGAGGGCAGTTTATTTGGGGATGTTTTACTCCTGTTGCCATGGAAATCGAACACTGTTCCAACTTCTGTCCACATCCTTCAGTCTGAGTCACTACTGCTTAATAGACTTTTAAAGACATCAATAAATACCGTCAGAAGCATTTAAAAGTCTTAAACCAGGGCCCGAGGCTTTCTGCACTGGCCCTCTTGTAATCTACACAGATTTTTCCTCTAGCACTTCTGAAATGTTGCAGCTCTATACTAATAAACAGAATGTCTATGCCTTTATCCACACCTTGAAAGGGAAGGGCCTGTGATCCAAGCCTCAGTGTCCAGCTGAGGTGTTCATACCAGAAGCCAACAGAAATGCATTCCCAGTTATTCCTGGGCCAAGAAGATCTACCACCTTTATATCATTTCTGTAAAAACTACTCTAAGGCACACTCAGCAAACTGAGGAATAAAGTAAACTTAATAAAGAAAAAATTGTGGCATAAAAAGCACCAG
The DNA here is from genome assembly GCF_002263795.3 of Bos taurus. Taxonomy (NCBI): domain Eukaryota; kingdom Metazoa; phylum Chordata; class Mammalia; order Artiodactyla; family Bovidae; genus Bos; species Bos taurus. The sequence continues at coordinate 91,719,556 of NC_037333.1, forward strand.
TGATGAACATTGGGACCAGTGAATTAAGACCAAACAGTGTCGCACTAGGTCAAAAAGTAACTGTGCAATAATTATCTGTACTATTTGGGCAATGATGCACACTTTATGGATTGAAAGGAAGAAAGTAATAGTGATCCATAGCAACTTAGTAGCTATAGACTTCCAGGAGAACTTCTTAGTCCCCTTTGTAAACCTCATCTGCAACTGACAATAAACTAAGTAGTTAAGAATTGTTTGTTTTAGCTGTGCCATGTGGTATGTGGGATCTTAGTTTCTGATCAGGGATGGAACCCACATCACCTTCATTGGAAGTATGGAGTCTTAACAATTGGACCACCAGGGAAGTCCCAGTAATCAAGAATTTAAAGAAGTCAAATCAGTTTCTTACTTATATTTTCTAAGCTGAAACTGAAAGTCCATCAGTTGTAAATAAAATGTTACTTCTATCTTAATGGCTTTGGGTCAGATTACCCATCTTTCCCCACTGTCTCTAAAAATAACACATATGCTGGAGAATAAATTGTATCAAAAGAACTCTGTCGGTCCCATTCCCCAACCTTTGGGGATACCAAATGACATAATGGAAATAGCAAGTCATTCAGGCCAGGTAATCAGTACTGAGTCTACAAACTGTTAGCTGTGTGCACACTAAGTCCTTTCAGTCTTGTCCAGCTCTTTTCAACCCTATGGACTGTAACCTATCAGGCTCCTCTGTCCATGGAATTCTCCAGGCAGGAATACTGGAGTGGGTGGGTTCCTTAGACAAATCACTTTACTTCTGTTTGCTTCAGCAATTTTTGACTTGTTCTTCGTTCTTCCCAGGTGGCACTAGTGGTAAAGAATCTGCCTGCCAATGCATGAGACACAAGAGATGCAGGTTCAATCCTTGGGTCAGGAAGATCCCTTGGAGAAGGAAATGGCAACCCAATCCAATATTCTTGCCTGGGAAATCCTATGGCCAGAGGAGCCAGGCAGGCTACTTACTGCACATGCACACACACTGCTCATTCTGCTGCAATGGGAGATAAAGGAGCTTTCCTGACTCCTCATAGTCTAGACACTGGGGTGAGAAAGACAATTCTCAATAACCAATACTATGTAAAGTGGTACATTGATTGAACAATCAAAAATAGTGAGACGAAGTCACACACCAGGAAAGGTTAAAGAAGTGGGATTGACATGGGATAGAATGTAGAGAACTTGAATCCTCGCCAACAAGGGACACAGCAATTACACTCATGTGTTTGTGGTTTTCTGTAGCTTCCCCAGTGGACTGATGTGTGTGTGTGTGTAATTTGATCTTTATGATATTCTGGGGAATTATTATCTTCATCTTTTCCCAAATGGAGAAATAGAGGTTCAGAGAAATTAAGTGATTTCCTCAAAAATAAATGGCAAGTTAGAACTGGAGAGGCAGTGACAATAGTGGGGACGGTGGGGGGAAGCACCTATGAAAAGTTGCTCTTCCATAAAAAGAGCGTGAACACTGGCAACAACTGTCAAAGACAACTGTCACAGAACTCTGGAAACTGACCACAGGGGAGGATTTATTCTTAACAAATGGCTGAATGTCAGTACAACACTGAACTTTGTGGAATTTTACCTTGCCTCATTCCTTCCCCTTTTCCCCAGCTCCACAATAGACTTGAAAACAAATGGCACCACATTCACAGTGAAAACCAGCATCTTGGCAGCCACTGGAAGGGGAAGAAGGGGGCTGCAACTCCCTAGAAAACCTTTCTCAAGGAATTGTCATTATTTGACATGTCAGGCAGTTCCCTGGAAAACTCTGTTCTAAGGACTTGTCTTTATTTGATCTGACTCAGAACAGCTTTTTCCACAGGAACACTTGTCAAAAACAATCGACAGCAGTTATTTAACATCACAGCTGCCCAAGGTAGTGATAACAGTTGAGACAAACAAGAAATTGACCAAAAAATTAGAAGGAAAAGCTAGGCAATAAGATATCCACGGGAAGCTTTGAAAAGGTCCAACATATTTCTAGAAACCTAGAAGGATTCAAATGATAGGGTTGGGCTCATGCTTCAGCAAAGACCTAAGTAAATTGAAAGACATCTTATGTTCATAGATTGGAAGTTTTAATATTGTTAAGATGGCAATACTCTCCGTTGATCAATAGATAATGCCTATTGAAATCCCACATGCTTTTTTTTTTTTAAGGTTTTATTTATTTGCTTTTATTTTATTTTTGGCTTTGAAGAGTCTTTATTGCTGCGTGTGGGCTTTCTCTAGGCACAGCAAGTGGGAGCTACTCTCCAGTTTCGGGGCTTGGGCTTCTCATTAGGGCGGCTTCTCTTTGTTGTGGAGCACTAGGCTGTAAGGAGCACGGGCTTCAGTAGTTGTAGCTCATGGACTCTGGAGCACTGGCTCAGTAGTTGTAGCTCATGGACTCTGGAGCACTGGCTCAGTAGTTGTAGCTCATGGACTCTGGAGCACTGGCTCAGTAGTTGTGGTGCAGAGGCTTAGTTGCCTTGTTGATTGTAGGATCTTCCCAGAGCATGGATTGAACCCTTGTCTCCTGCACCGGCAGGTGGATTCTTAACCACTGGACCACCAGGGAAGTCCTCCCTATCCCATGTGCCTTTTTTTTCTCTTTGCAGAAATTTACAAACTTCCTAAAATTTATATGGAAATTCCAGGGACCCAGAATAGACAAAACATTCTTGCAAAAGAACAAAGTTAGAATCACATTTTCTAATTTTGAAAGTTATTGTAAAGCTCTAGTAATCTATTCAGTGAAGTATTAGTGTAAAGATAGATGTATAGATCAATGCAACTGCATCTTGAATCTAGAAATCAATTATTACATTTCTGGTCAGCTGATTTCCACAAGGGTGCCAAGACAACTCACTGGAAAAAAGAATAGTCTTTTACACAAACGGTACTGGGACAACTGAATATTCATGTGCAAAAGAATGAAATTGGAACCCTATTTACATTAGTCAGGATTCTCCAGAGAAAAAGAACCAATAGGATATATGTAGATGTTGGAGAAAGAGATTCATTATGAAGGATTGGCTCACAAGATTATGGCGGCCAAGCTGGAGGATAGCTGGAGGCCTAGGGAAGCCAGGGCTGCAGTTCTAGTCCAAACCTAAAGGACTAAGAACCAGGAAAGCTAATGTTGTAAGAATCCAAAGGTCTGAGAGCTGCAGGGGCTGATAGTATAAATCCAATCTGATTTCAAAGGTCCAAGAACTAGGAGTGCTAATGTCCAAGGGCATGAAAATATGGACGTGCCTGCTTGAACAGAAGAGTAAATTTGCCCTTCCCTTTTTTTGCTGTTCTATCCAGGGCCTCAGTGGATTGAAAGATGCTCATCTGCTTTGGTGAGGGAGATCTTCTTTCCTTAGTATATCGATTGAAATGCTAATCTCTTCTGGATAAACCCTGACATATCCACCCACATAGGTTGTACCAGCCATCTAGGCATCCCTTAGCCCAGTCGAGTTGACACAAAATTCACCATCACGTCATATACAAAAGTTAACTCAATATCAGTCAAAGACCTAAATGTAAGATCTAAACTACAAAACTCTTAGAAGAAAACATAGGAGTAAACCTTCATGAGCAATGGCTTCTTTTTTCCCCTGGCCATGCCTTGCGGCTTGTGGAAGCTTAATTCACTGACAAGGGATTGAACCCGGGTCCCCAGAAATGGAAGTGTGGAGTCCTAATCACTGGACTGCCAGAGAATTCCTAGCAATGGTTTCTTAAATACAATATTAAAAGTTTAGCAACCAAAGAAAAAATTAATTGCACTTTATATCTAAACTTAGAACATTTTTGTTTCAAATGATATTATTAAGAATTGAATGATAACAACAGAATGGGAAAAAATATTTGGAACTTATATATCTGATAAGAAACTAGTATCTAGAATATACCCTATAGACTGTAGCCTGCCAGGCTCCTCTGTCCATGGGATTCTCCAGGCAAGAATACTGGTGTGGGTTGCCATGTCCTCCTCCAAGATATCTTCCCAGCCCAGGGATCGAACCCGAGTCTCTTGTGTCTCCTGCATTAGCAGGCAGGTTCTTTGCCACTATAATTCTCCACACTTCTAATTATTATACAGTGCCTGAGGAATGTAAAGCAAAGTTCTTCTTCAAACTTCAGTGAGCATAGTAATCACCAGAGCCTTTGGATTGAGAGAGATTTCCCAGACCAGGCCCCAAAGATTTGCCTTTGTTAAATCTGGGGTGGAGTTCAGGCACCCATCATTTTTATCTAACAAGCAAAGTAAGGATGCAGATGAGCCATAGACCACATGTGAGAAAACCTGCTTTCCATCATCTTCCAAGGTCTTGACCTACTTCTAGTTCAGAAGTGGCCAGCTGTAATGAGCTCTGCTATGAAAGATGAATTCTGCAAAATTCACCAAACTGTAATTTGGGGACATCAATGACCCCAAATAGGAAGGTTATTTTTTTTATAATTAATGAATTTTTTTATTTTTGACTGAATTGGGTCTTCGTTCAGCACTGGGCATTCTGGATCTTTGTTACGTCATGCGGGACACTTCATTGTGGCCAAGGGGCCTTCTCTCTAACTGTGGCACAAGGGGTTCCAGAGGGAGTGCATGGTCTCAGTAGTTGCAGCAGGCAGACTTAGTTGCCCTGCAGCATGTGGAATCTTAGTTGATCAAGGTTAATCAACGATATAACCCTCATCCCCTGCATTGGAAGCATGAAGTTTTAATCACTGGACCACCAGGGACATGCCCAAACTGGAAGTTTTACAGAGCACTTCACCTTAGTTTGCTGTCCCTTGGACTGCAAGGAGATCCAACCAGTCAATCCTAAAGGAAATCAATCCTGAATATTCAATGGAAGGACTGATGCTGAAGCTGAAACTCCACAACTTTGGCCACCTGATGTGAAGAACCGACTCACTGGAAAAGGTCCTGATGCTGGGAAAGATTGAAGGCAGGAGGAGAAGGGGACAACAGAGGATGAGATGGTTGCACGGCATCACTGACTCAATGAACATGAGTTTGAGTGGCCTCCGGGAGTTGGTGATGGACAGGGAGGCCTGGCGTGCTGCAGTCTAGGGGGTTTCGAAGAGTCGGACATGACTGAGCGACTGAACTGAACTGAGGAAAAAATAGAGAAAATGCCTATGTTTTCAATTCAGACAAATGCCTTGTGTCTTGTCATGTTGTGACAAGAATACAATAGGTGAACAGTCACTTATCTTTTCTAAACTGACTCCTTTGATAAATTTAACATTAAAAAAAAGGAAAAAAAAACAAGCTAAAGAACGACTTTAAACCCTCTTTCCTAATTCTGAGAAATTTTGCTATTCAGTCATTTGTTTAGACTTAGACTTTAGATAAACAATGATAACATCTCATCCACACTTCAGTGTAATTTTATCATCTTAAAACTTGGACAGTGCAGTGAGACTCTGGCTGTCTGGCAGGGACTCCTCTCTCCCAGAGATGCCCTGGAGGTGAGAAAGAGGGACATCCAAATATTCCATGTGATCACAATCCCAACCCTTGCCAAGTACATGTCTGACTGCTTGGAGTCGGTGATGAAAGGAAAAGGAAATCTGTGCTGGAAGCGCTCACCTAATTCTAAAGGGAATTTCACTGCATTTGTAGCCAGCCCTGTTCTACTTCTCCAGCAGACATGTAATTCAAGTGCAATGATTGGTCAAGTGTTAGACCCACAAAGAAGAGCTTGTAAGGGGGAAAAAAAAAAAAAAGGCTTCAACAAAATCTGTTTACTGCAGTTAACTATTAAATCTGTTAACTGCTCTTTGTTGCTTTTTTTTTTGGCTGCACTGGGTCTTAATTGTGGGATCTTTTTAAAACTTTTATTTGAGGTATGTGGGATCTTTAGTTGCAGCATGTGGGATCTAGTTCCTTGACAAGGATGGAACCCAAGCCCGCTGCATTGAGAGCATGGAGTCTTAGCCACTGGACCACCAGGGAAAGTCTCATCTTTTTGCTGTTCTTGATACTTTTTTTTTTAACCACAAGCTAAAGTATTGGTCCATGCATGCAGGTCCACCTCTTCCCAGCCCCAGACAGTACCTCTATGAAGTTGGTGGGTGGGGGAGTCGTTAGAGAGGAGGTGGTGGGCAACAGACTACAGGGAATTCGGGGTCCTTTGAAAACTGATACCAGAGGGGACAGAGGCTCAAGATACATTTTTAAAACTCAAATGGCGACAGCAAGGGCCACCCCCGACGGAGCCACAGGCACAGCTGACCCAGCGACCCGCCGACGGTCTGCTGAGCGCCGGACAGCGCCGCCTTCACCGATGCTGGGTGTTGAGTGCCCAAAGCCCTAGAAAAAAAAAAAAACTCAAATGGCTTCTGGGATATACCTGTTGGATGGCACTTGCATCTTTATTTACCTGGCCAGGAGACATTCAGCCTCTGGCTATCCTTGGTCAGACCTGTCCCCTTCCCAGTTGTGGAGAACCCAGATTCCGCCTAGTAACAGGCCATTTGAGATTCCCATTGGTGGGAACCAATTTTATTTAATAATAACAACCCCCCTTATTACATTGCAAGATTAACTGTTGGTGAGCATCTAGGATAGATGTGGTTCCAAAAAAGGGATAATCAGTTATATTTTTAAATTTCTGGCTTGAAATAAATTAAACTTAGAGAAAAGCTGCAAGAACTGTATAAAGAACTATTTACCCTTTACTCCTATTCTGTTAAGGTTTTACCATCTTTGCTCTATACTTTTTCTTTTTTTTTTTGACTAAGAAGCTTTTTAAGAACAGCTTTAGATTTACAGGAAAATTCAGCAGATAGCACATAGAATTAAAATATCCCCTAACATAGTTTTCCATATTACATAGGTATAGTACATTTATTACAATTAATGAACCAACATTGATTCATTATTTGCAGTCTATAGTTTACTCAGATTTCCTTAGTTTTTACTTCCTTGCTCATGTCACTTTAATTTGACTCAATCCCTTTGAAGTTCAAAGTGGTAAATGTAAATGTAAGCTATTAAATTGCACCTGGGAAAATAGCCAAGAAATGAAAGGACCTCACAATTATTTTCAAAAAGATATATCAGTACTATTATAGTGAGAAATGATCCGCATGTCAAAAAGTAGAGAAATAGCTAAGCAAACTATTATATATTAACATAGTGATATACCTCCTGGCCATTAAAAATGTAAAAATTGCTATAAAAAGCTAGTAAAATTGCTTTAATATATGGAGTATGCTGTTAATGAGAATAGTGGAAGATAAAATAAAATATGCATGCTAGTTAGCATTAGTTAAAAGTAAATTAAAAGTAAAAGTAATTGATGGGATTGAAAATGATTAGAACTTATTACTCCTTAGAGTATATCTTTTGTAACTATGAATTTTTTTATTATTATTAATATAAAATAAAAAACTAGGAGCAAATTTCATCTTCAGGAAATTCTTTAAGTAAAAGATGCATACAATCAGAAAAAAAAAAAAAAAAGCCTTTGGTATAACTATATTCCCTTCCCCATTCTTATGTTGAATGATAAAGTCATTCTAAAATATTCTCCCTAGCTATCAAAAAAAAAAAAACCAGACCAGTGATACTGGTAGATCCAGCCCACTTTAAGTAACAATCAAGCACAGTATTGATAAATGTTCTTTAGTCATATCTGGCTCACACCTGACTCACGTCTCCACTACCCCACAAGCAAACAGAACAATCACAGGTTTGAGATGGGCAGTAACAGGAGTACCTTCTTGTTTTCCTGCCATGAACAGGAGCAGGCAACCAGTCTCCTGGAGGAGGGACCTCCTGCCTAAAAAGTCATGCACCCAGAACACTGGGCAAAAAAGAAAAAAAAAAAAAAATCTGCTGAAAAACAGAAGAAAATCATCGCTTCGAGTCAAATGAATGCAAAGAATGATTTTTAAAATGATTTAAAACTTAATGCCTTTAGGATCTAGTCCTATATGGGAAAGGAAATGACATTGAAGCAAAATCTGGTCTACAGATGAATTCTGAACTGCCTCACTTTCAGCCGTTTAAAGATCTAAACTTTGACTTTGCACTCAGTATATAATACCCAATTCAAATGGAAAAATAATAATATATTAAGCAATAAAATAGGCTGGTAATTTCTATGCACAGTATAGCTTCATTTTTATTATAAATTCTGGAAAGATACACACCAAAATATCACCAGTGATTACCCTAAGGTAGTAAAATTAGGTAAGTTTTGGTTTTCTTTTTCTCTTTTTTTAAATCTGTGTTATCTGATTTTTTTTTTACAATAAACAAATGTATCATTTATATGATTTTAAAATTCTTTAAAAATATGAAAATAGATGTAAAATTTATCAAACCCAATCTTTCATCAACTGACTTTAGTTCTGTGTATTTAAATGCAAAGATAATTGATATTTATAGTAATAATCACAAAGCATTATGGATCTTGTATGGCTTTTTGAAACCATAAATTACTTTGTGTTCAGTTTTAGTGCTGAGTGTATTTAATTATAGTTCAATTTTCTTAAACTATTAATTATGTGAAGTACATGTGAGAAATTCTTATGAAATAGAATAATTTATTATTCAAAGCAATCCATTTCCCATAGCTACCAGATAATGGGAGTATTGAGGTACCTTGCCACATCACAAAATATAACAATGTCTATGTAAACTTCCTATTGTAGTTTTGTGTTGTTTTGTTTTTTAAGGAATACCAACAGTTCATTACTGCAAATCCAATTTCCATCATAAGCCAGTATCTGGATGCTGTGGCTTTAAATTTATAAAGGATAAGGATTTTCTCTTCTTAACTCATAGAAAATAAAGACATAAGGAATTTGAACCTGAGGAAACATCTCCAAAGTGGAATTTGAGTCAGATGCTTACCACAATAAAGAGAAAATGTTAACTCTGGTAGAATAAAAACAGTCCTGTGCCCATGATCCGAGATTGCCAGGTAATACTAGTCCACCTGTTCTTTCACTCTGCTTTTCCAGGTGGTCTTAAAGAAGCTTTTAGCAGGAAAACACCTGGACCCAAGAGACCACAGAACGTGTAAGGTGACACTCACATAAGGGACATAGAGTTACGGTGAGGTGGCACCTAATACAACTTCTGTGTCCTTTTCTCAAAGAGTCACAGATTGGTCCCAGGATTAGGAGTTTTCATGGTCACTTGGTCAGCTGCTTCAAGCAGATGCCTTCCTTTATTAAGAATTTTGGATACATCTCAAATAAAAGCAATAAATCTTATGGTATAAGAGTATAAACTGAATTGGTTTTATTTAAATAAATAAAGTTCTATAAGAGTAACAATTATGGTTTCAGAAAGTGTGATGGCATTAAAATACCTATTAATAGCTGCTAGATTTGGGAACGGAGAAGGCGATGGCACCCCATTCCAGTACTCTTGCCTGAAAAATCCCATGAACAGAGGAGCCTGGTAGGCTGCACGCAGTCCATGGGGTCACGAAGAGTTGGACACGACCGAGCGACTTCACTTTCAGTTTTCACTTTCATGCATTGGAGAAGGAAATGGCAACCCACTCCAGTGTTCTTGCCTGGAGAATCCCAGGGACGGGGGAGCCTAGTGGGCTGCTGTCTATGGGGTCAAACAGAGTCGGACACGACTGAAGCGACTTAGCAGCAGCAGCAGCAGCAGATTTGGGAATATTCACTCTTCCCTGGTAGCTCAGTTGGTAAAGAATCCACCTGCAATGCAGGAGATCCCAGTTCGATTCCTGGGTTGGGAAGATCTGCTGGAGAAGGGATAGGCTACCCACTGCAGTATTCTGGCCTGGAGAATTTCATGGACTCTATGAAATTTCATGGACTCTAGAGTGTTGCAAAGAGTCAGACCCGACTGAGCAATTTTCATTGTCACTTCATTCTTCTCAAAAGGAGAAATAGAACACATGGAAGAATTAGACACTCTAAAAACAGAATTCTGGCTTTGACGCCAACACGTAACTTCAAAAATATCTTTCTCCTTATTTGTCCTATCATTTTCTTGTTTGAGGCATAACTTACATACAGTAATGCCTTAAAAAAAAAGTCTTAAAAGTAGAAAAGAGGAGGCCAACTTGGGAGCTAGGAATCAAGAAGTGCTAGAGTAAAGAGGAAGAATATTTCAACATGTCAGTAATTTTTAATTCAAATCAGTGAGACTTCATCTTGACCAGGTTAGTGGAATTTTGGTAAGGTTTACTGCATGGTTGAATTTAGATATTTCAAATTTCCCGAGTGATGGTAGCTTTACATAGACACACACTTGACTCCCCATAAGCCTTACCCCTTCAGACCTCTGCCTGGGTTTCTATTCCATACTAAACCAGAGCTGCTAATTCGACGGGTGCTAATAAGTTTACATGACTTCAATTAAAACCTAATTTTGTTTAATGACATACCATAATAGCTCATGATTGTTACACATGAGAGACAGTTGAAAGATCTTTTTCATTTGAAATGAGACATAAAAGTTCTTTTTATATCCAAAACAAGGAAAAGTGTTTGGTTTTATCAGCAAATCTTATTCTTGTAGCACCTTTTTAATCAACTAGAGAATTCTTTATCTTTAGCATGGATGGAAATTTTAAGTGAACTGTATATTTTGAATGGTGTTTAAAATAATAATAGCTAACATTTATTGAGGATTTACTATGTACCAGATATTTTCTAAAGACTTTGTGTTCATTCACTTGATCTTTAAATAATAATAATAAAAAATCTTAAACATGAGAAAACCAAGAAGTTAAAGGTTGACCAAGCCAGAACAGGAACCCAGGCACCCTAGCTCATTGCCACGACCCTAAATACTACACAATCTACCCTTTGTCACACATTTTAAATTATTTGTTTGATGTCAGCGAACACAAGCACACACACTAATACTGCTGTGGTATAACAGCCTATACAGAGATTGAATTTATACTCTTAGGTCAGTGCCAACTTGAACCTCGACCATCATCACAGTAATGAAGAGGTCTAGTCACTGAACTAGGGCATTGAGATGAGAGGAAATGGAGAGATCCTTCTGGGGCTTACCTAATTTTTTCTGATTTTAATCAAGTAAGGCAGCCCCTCCAACTAAAATTTTCTTTCCTCATCTTAGACATTCAAACTTATTCACCTCATCCAGCTGATGGAGTCAACAATCCTATTTCCAGTATGAAACTAAGACATGACAATAGCCTAACTGATCTTTGCTTCTAGTTTGTCTCCCTGGCTGCAGCAAGAGGAATCTCTTTTTTTTTTTTTTTACCCTAGTCTATATGTGTCTTCATTAAACTGTCAGTGGCTCCTCATTCCCTGGGTCAGTAGTTCTCAAACATATACAGGAATTTATCGTGGTAATGGTTGCACAACTCTGTGAACATACTCGAAACCACTTAACTGTATACTTTAAATAGGCGAATTGTATGGTATGTGAACTATTAAATATAGGTAAAAGTTGTTACTTTAAAAAATGCCTTACTTGATTTAAAAAATGCATTAAGGAAATCAAATCCTCTGGAAGTCAAGGCATGCTGTGTGGAACATCCTGAAATGTTGAACCAAAAGCAGTTTTGCTAGCAGAAAATAACAGTACAGTAGATATTACATATAAGATTAAAACTCACCACTTTACAATTTTATCTACAAAAAAGCAAGTGGTTGAGCTAAGATTATCACCAGTTTCTAATGTTTGCCTCTAATAATAAATTTTTATTTCTTAAATTATTTTATTGCCTCCCCCTATTTGCCAGCAAAGCAGCATTAACATCAAAGGCAAGGAAAATCTGAAAGGGAAACTTCAAAATTGAGTACATCCTATACAGTACTTCAATATGTCTCTACTTATTTGCTTTCAAATTAAGACATTAGGAAAGTTTCCATACTTGGATTACACTAAGGTTTTCTGGAGGAGATTGGACAATCCTTGGCTTTCTGGAAAATGCCTATTTTTCTTTTTATCTTTAATAGGCTTTTTTTTTTTTTAAGAATTATTTACTTCTTTGGCTGCTCCAGGTCTCAGTTGTGGCATTGGAGTCTAGTTCCCAACCAGGGATCTAACCTGGGCCTCCTGCATTGGGAACACAGAGTCTCAGCCACTGAACTATGAGGGAAGTCTCTTTTATGACTATTTGTCTTGACATGTAAAATCAGGGAAGCCTGATGGCTCAGTGAATAAAGAATCTGCCTGCAGTGCAGGAGACCTGGGTTCAATCCCTGGGTTGGGAAGATCCCTTGGAGGAGGAAATGGAAACCCACTCCAGTATTCATGCCTGAAAAATTCCATAGACAGAGAGGAGTCTGGTGGGCTGCAGTCCAAAGGGTCACAGACTGGGACACGACTGAGCGACTAAGCACACACACACACATCATAAAAGATCTTTTTCAACTTGACCTTACATTCCCTTTCCATCCTCACCTTATTCCACACCACCGCAGGCTGCCACACCGCAGATGCCACATACCCCGCACAGTCATGAGCAGCTACGTGTCCTCCAAATACATCCCCAAGCTTTGTCTTCACGGAGGCATCGACCTCTGAGCTGTCCTATGAAACACACATTATCTCCAGGAAAGAAGCAAAAGGGATTCTAAGCTGAAAGAATTCGGCACCAGGACAGAAACTTTGAGGGTAAGAGCATTCGCACTCCAGTAGTTTGGTGAGGCGTCAGTGTGGGGTGCGTGGAAGAGAGAGGCCGGGAGGAGATTGGCCCGGGCAGTCCTCCTAGTCTGTGCTTTATGACACGAGCAAAAGAGTGACTCCATCAGGTCTGTGCTTTCCTCTGCTCTCAAAACCCTCTTCTGCCCCACCCTCTCCCCAAATACATGTTAACCACGTCAGAAAGTTGATCAGAGTGAGAGGTGTGGTGTGTGGACAGAGGAACCTGATGGATCCTCCTAAGAATGAACCTGGGACTGTGTTCTAACCATTGAGCAATCAGTCAATGCTGTGCTATGAAATCACAGTGGCAGCCAGTCAAGAATGCGGTAGAACCAACACAGCTGGTTTCTGTGGAAAGCCAAGATCATTCACCTAAAGATGCCTGGCCTTCCAGCAGCCCGCCCTGATTTTCCTAGCCCAAAGGAGTCTCTCCTCAGAAACCCTTTGGAGCACTTAATTTTGTACTTACGACACTTTGAAAAAAACTTTCTTCTTGCATTGCAGTGGTTTTGTCCTCATTCCTGGTAGCATCTTTTTGTTTTTTCCTTTGTCTCATTTCAAAAGCTTATACCTAATATAATGCAACTTCAAAAGATACTTTGGGAGAAAGGTATGGTATAAATCAACCAGCAAAAACTCTTGTTAGATTTTTTAAGTTCAAGAGGGGAGAAGTCGTTTCCCACTCACCTTTATAAATTCCACAGCACTAATGAAAACATACTTGTTGAATAAATTGACACTGTGATAACAACATGGTAAAGTAAAAACATTTCCTTGATTTTTAAAAGAAGTTGACATTTTTGTGATTTTTCTCCACCCTTGGAGATCACCGGGTTTACTAGAGTATTCACATAAGTGTTTATCTTTTATCTTTAAAAATTTCATTTCTCCTAACCATACACCTGCCATCTGTGCCTGTAGCTTTCTTGATTTGATTTGCTAAAGTTTCATCCTGAGTATAGGCCTTTTTGGAGAAAAGTAATACTTAGATTCATTTATTCTGCCTGTTTTTTGTTTTTTAATAGAACAGAAAGATATTTATTTCAGCAAAATTATAAAGTAAAACTACAAAGAAACAAAAATATTTGACATTCACTGAGACACAATTTTGTAAAGAAGAAAGTTAACAGTAATCAGCATTATTGAAGAACAATATACTACAAATATCTGTTGATATTTTAATGGGGGGGGGGAGCCAGAAGAAACACAAAAATACGTTAAAAATACAACATCATTGCCACAGCACATAAAAATATCTCCATAAAAAATTAACTATTTCGAATTGGACACTTAACCTTGCAACTCTCTTTGAACTGACATTCTGAAATCTTGATGTCCTGCTGCAGTTTATTAACTAGTCATTTTTATTCCATGGATCCACAGAGATCAGTCTCATCACAAACAAATAAAAGAGCACTTCCTGTTAGACACAGCACTAACTCAAGGCTAATATTTAATCTTAATTGGCAACGAGTTTAGTGCAAATAAAATTATATTTAGCAGCTTAGAGAATTCCTGGTGGGGATGCATTCACCTCACAACCCTTATTGCATCCCCAGAACAAAATCATTTCTCTTTTCATGAGTATGAATATTGGCCATTCAGACCTACTAAAAACTACTAATGCTAATTCTGCCATTTGTCACAGGAGTTTCCATAAAAGATGGTTTCAGTCACTATGCAAATGAGCCATACAGTTTTTACATTTGGAAAGTTCCCCTTAGTTTTGATTTTTTTTTTAAAGCAGGGCCTGAATGTCAGTCACAACTGGATCTTACCCAACTGCTTCTCTGAAAAGAGGCATTAATCTTTTCTTGCACTGGCCACCAAAGATCGCATTAAAAGGAAAACCTGAGGATAGGGTAGATGAATCTCTTAGTGCAACTTGTACTCTCCAGTAATAATTTTATTGCACCGATTTGAATGCAAAAAAAAAAAAAAGAGAGAGAGAGAGGAAAGAAGAGGAACCATCTGATTTCAAACCTGGTACTTTTCCTCTCAGCCAAGATATATTCTCCAAATGAATGGAAGCCAGAGAGTTCCTAGCCAGCGAGAGGATTTTGTTTGAGGCTTGTCAGTTCCTTGAATTGCCTCTCTTCTTGTTAGACATCTGTTCCCTCTTTAGCCAAGGCCTGGGGTGGCTGCTTGGGAGAATGGCGTGGCCACCTGTGCCCAGGTGGCAAAGGAAGGGGAAGAACACCCAGGTTTAGGCACCTGACTCTTGTCTACATTCACCATTAGAAAGCTTGGATGACCTTGAAGGCCCAGGATGTGCTGACACAGAATAAAGGGAGGTAAACAGGCAGGCCATCTCACTTGACCTCTCAACCAACTCCTCAGCAATTTTTCCACTCTCCCTGGATTCTCTCACTGAATAGCTCAAGGATGGGGGTGTGGAGGCCATGTTGGAGAGAGGGGCTCCCCTCAGGCACTGTCCTCTTCTCTTTCCCTCAGATTGGGGCATTTCTCATACTGGTTGGCCAGCTTCCATTTGGTGTGCTGACTTTTGAGGAGTGCAGCTAAGGAAGTCTTTCGGGTGACATGTCGAGATACTTCCTGGCTCTTGACCTTCCTGGTGGGGGAAGAGCTACGAACCAACGAATAGGTGGGGAAAATGGGCTTGCCCCGTGGGGCTTCCAGTAGCTGCCATATTTCCCCAGAGGTATTGCTGGTCAGATACTGCCAAGGCTTCTTCCCACTGCTGTCCCGGATGTTTACACGAGATGCCAGCCTTTGCACAAGCAATTTGATGATCCCCTGGTGGCCGTGAATGGCCGCAAGGTGCAGTGGGGTGTACCCGCAGCTGGACTTCACATTGACATCAAGAGCAACCCCTGCTTTCTGTGCACTTGAGGCCAAGTCCTGAAGGGCCCTGAGGGCACCATGCTTGGCTATCCAGTGCAAGGCAGTGTACCCGGTCAAGAAGTCTTTGTGCAAAGCCAGCTGGGGGTCCTCCCAGAACAAACTCAACACCCGAATCCAAGAGCCACTGGCCAGCTTCACGATCCATTCATGCTCCCTGGCATCGAGGGGGACAAGGGATGACTTGTGCTCCGAAGATCTGTGGGGGACCAAGGCCGCGAGCCTGTCCCCTCCAGGGACCTGCCAGCTGTGTGGATGATTCCGCTCAGCGGCAGCAGCAGCTTTAATGTCTGCATGTGCTAGTGTCAATGCAGCATCCACCCTTGGGCTGGACATGGCTCCCACTCTGGAGGGTTTCCTGGACCGGGGTGGGCGCCGGCTCCTTTTCAGCAAATCCTCCTGAAGGCACTCTTCATCAGAGGAGGACAATTTGGCTCTCCCAGCCCTGGAGTTCCTCCTTAGGGATCTCCTTAGTTTGGGAGCTGGCCAGGATAAAGGTTGGGGGTCGCCTGCAGGACCATCAGCTCCTGTGGAGACCGGCTGAGAGGTGTGAGCATCCCCTACATTCCTGAGGCCCTGGGGGCTCCTAGTGGGCCTGGCCTCCTTTGGAGGAGCCCCGGCTGGATTCCTGAGTCTTCTCCCATCTGGGGCTCCCAGGGCCAGACGCAGCCCGTCTTCGGAACCTCCAGGGGACTCTTTGGGGCCGCTGCTGCTCTCCTCACTGCCATGGCTCTCCTGTTCCACGAAGTCCTCCAAATCCTGGAGGGACAGCTGACAACGAATGCTGCGAAAGACTGCCAGCTGAGAATCCCCGGGCCAGACTTCCGAAACAGTGGGAAAGACGAGAGACTGAGAAGGAGGAGGGGGTTCCGCGGGCGCTGACTCAGATTCCTGGACCCAGGAGCCCTGCTCCGAGGGCAGCCGAGGGAAGTCGTCTGGCAGCACCGACCAGGCTCGGACTGGGCCGTGGTCCCGGGTCTCGGGTACCTGGGGGTGTCTGGCTACCCACTCGCGAGTGCGCTGCTGCTGCTGCTGCAGAGTGGAGTAATGCACGGAGCCCGGGGTCACCGGCGCGGGAGGATCTCCTGCGGGACTGGGACTGGACAAGACAGCGGGCGGTGCAGCAGCCTCGACGGTGGCAGGAGGCGAGCGGGGCGTGGCAGGCCCTGGCGGGGGCTCCGCGAGAACACCTTCCCACTGCGGCCTGGGAGCCCCGCGGTCGTCCTGGGCCAGCTTCTCCGCGGCGCTGGCGCTGGCGGTGGCGGGGTCCGGGAGCCCCCCCAGGCCGTTCTGGAGGCATTCCCAGCAGCAGCGGCCCTGCGTCTCTGCCGCCGCGCACCTGGCTCGGTCCTGAGCAGCCGCCGCCACAGCGGCCGCGGGCACCGGCGCCCGGTGTCCGGAGCGGCCCCTCGGCCTGCCGCCTCCCCGCGCCGCCTCCCGGGCGCCGCCCGCGGGGAGTCCATTGCAACCTGCGTCTGCGACCGGGGCTGCGGCACCTGCTGGCGCCTCCTCACGGCGGATCCGCCTCCCCGGCTGCGGTTGCGGCGGGTGTTCCCCCCGGCGCTCGGGGAGCGGGGAGCCGGGCGCAGCTCCCCCTGCAGGGGCGGCGCCCGCGGGCGGGTCGCGGGGTCGCCGCAGCCCCTCCTCCTCCCCTACAAGGTCCCGGTACCTCCTCTTGAGCACCACGTACTTGGTGCCGTCGGGGTCCTGGCGCACTGCGGCGACCGAGTTGACGTAACCCTTGAAAAGCTCGCGGCGGCGCTGCTGCTGGCTGGGGGGCGCGTCGGGGTCGCGGAGGAAGCTCTTGAAGTGGCTCAGCAAGGCGGCGTTCGTCACCCGGCCCCCGGCCTGGCAGAGAAAGTCCAGGAGGGCCTCCTGGCTCAGCTCCCGGGCCATCGCGGCCCCGTCGTCCCCCGACCCCGAGGTGTCTGCGTCTCGCCCTCCCAGCGCTCTCCCGCGCCAGCGGAAACCCCGGCCTGGAGTGTGTCACCTGCGCCCAGAGTGGCGCCACCCGCCTCCATCAGCCGCGGCCTGCGGGCAGACCCAGAACGTGCCGAGAGGGTGGCGGGCTCCCCGCGGCCACAGGCCCCGCGCGCCGCCCAGGTGGGAGAGAGCGGCTCCCTGGGCCGGCCCTGCGCGCCGCGCGCCGCGACTCCCCGCGGCGAAAGTTCCCGGGATCGGCCGGAGCCGGCTTCACCTGCGCCCTGGCAACTCCTCCTCCCCGGCTCTGGGGGAAGGGCCTGGCCCGCCTCCTCCTGTCCCTCCGCCCTGTGAGGTCTCCCCCACCCCTGCCACCCATCCCAGATGAGTCAGGCGGGTCCGAACCGGGAAGAAAGCGCCATAGGTGAGGTGGCCGGCGACCCGGCGGCGGCCACGAACCGCGCGGCCGGTCGCGCAGCCGCTCCCGGCCCGGGGCGGGAAGGCAGGTAGGCGACCCGCCGCTCCTCTAGGTTTCGGCCACGTAGGAAATGAAAACAAAAGAGCTGTTCTCGCCCGCTCCTTTCTTAGAGTAAGTCCGGGCTGAAGTCGCTGGGTGGGGGAAAATGTGCAAATTAACCAGTGTCTTGCGATCTCTCCAAACACACCTTACTTTAACGCTGTAGGCTAATAATTTCAGATACCCGGAGGCAGCATCGAGGTGCGGGGGTGTGGGGTGGGGGACAAATTTCGCTTCCAAAGCAAGCCCATCTAGATTTCGGGATAACCCCTGGGGCGACTCCTCCGGACGCTTGCTCCTAGGGGTCAGAATACGCCCAAAATCTGCACTGAAAAGAGAAATCACTCTGAAGGTTACAGGTCGGTTACAGGAAGGCCTTTTTCCTTCCTAGCAGTCTCACGCTAAGCTGCTGAAAAAAAATCAAATTTGATGTGTGAATTCCCTAGTAGCTGATATGGACAGTTAAGTTATCTGGTGCCCTTGCTCTTATTTACTCCAACATTTATGAACAGAAGAGATTTGTACAGTCTCTTTTGTGTTGGCTCAAGTGGTGAAGTTGGTTCCCTCCAAATGTCACATTTCCTCCAGGCATTCAGAATGTGAGAGCAGTACAGGCTGGCTGGATTCCACCAGGTTGTCCCCAGCATTCAGCTTGACTCTCATTCTCCACTGAGGGGCTGTAAACTTCCTACTTCCAGGGACTGGTAGACTGCCTGTGTGCCTTTGTGGTTGTTAAATCGTGTCCAACTCTTTGCGACCCATGCATGGACTTTGTGGTTGTTAAATCGTGTCCAACTCTTTGCAACCCATGGACACAAGGCTCCTCTGTCCATGGGGATTCTCCAGGCAAGAATACTGGAGTGGGTTGCCATTTTTTCCTTCAAGGGATCTTCCTGACCCAGAGATGGAACCTGCATTTCCTGCATTGGCAGATTCTTTACCAGTGAGCCACCAGGGAAGTCCCATTTGTAGACTAGATCTTGACAAACTCTAGTATGAAAATCTTGGCCTCTTCAAGACAGTAGAATTACAGCACGTTTCCTAACCGTTGCTTCTTCTACATTTTACCTGTCCACATGTTCATCCTGAAATAATCCTTCTGGTCCTGTTCTGTTTCTTTATTAGTCTTTCAGTTCAGTTCAGTCACTCAGTCGTGTCTGACTCTTTGCGACCCCATGAATTGCAGCATGCCAGGCCTCCCTGTCCATCACCAACTCCCAGAGTTCACCCAAACCCATGTGCATCGAGTTGGTGATGCCATCCAGCCATCTCATCCTCTGTCGTCCCCTTCTCCCCCTGTCCCCAATCCCTCCCAGCCTCAAGAGTCTTTTTCAATGAGTCAACTCTTCGCATGATGTGGCCAAAGTATTGGAGTTTTAGCTTTAGCATCAGTCCTTCCAAAGAAATCCCAGGGCTGATCTCCTTTAGAATGGACTGGTTGGATCTCCTTGCAGTCCAAGGGACTCTCAAGAGTCTCCTCCAACACCACAGTTCAAAAGCATCAATTCTTTGGCGCTCAGCTATACACAGGCCCAAATACTTTTCTTGTTTTATCTACTTACCTATCTGATTCCCTGCCCTCTCCCATTCTTTTCTTTAGCTGCCTTCTTATTTCCTTCTGTTGTGACTGTTTATCCTCACCCCAACTGTAACAGCAAATATGCTTATTTTTTATATCCTCTGCTGGCCATATTTCCTATTTTCTCCTCCACATCAGTGCCAGTCTTCCTTCTTGTACTCCCTTCATCTTTCCACTTTTTCTTCTTTTGCTCTCCTATTTTTAATTGTTTCATAAGCCCCTGTCCTTTTTGCTAAGGGAAGGTATTGAAAGTATCTCGGCCTCACAATTGTCAACTTGTGTTACTGTGGGCCAGTTTTACTGACTGACACATAGGTCACATTAGCTGAGCTTGGTTTAAGTCTCCAACATACCCTGGTACTTTTCCATGAATGAATTGGAACCCTTGGCTTTAAATTATTTAGGTCAGAAAGAAGAACTGGGAAACATTTTTGTCTATTTTTGTCATTTTCTTGAACCTGAACCCAAAACAGGGTTAAGAGGGGGTGTTTCCCACTGAGGTCTCCACATTAACATCAAGCTTTTGAAAGTGAAAGCTACTTTTTGCAACCACATGGACTGCAGCCTGCCAGGCTCCTCTGTCCATGGGGATTATCCAGGCCAGAATACTGGAGTGGGTAGCCTATCCCTCTCCAGCGGATCTTGCCGATCCAGGAATCGAACTGGGGTCTCCTGCATGGCAGGCGGATTCTTTACCAATTGAGCTATCAGGGAAGCCCAGATATTCAAGCCTTTAGAATAGTTATTAAAATAAAGGTTTTGTATTGCACTTTAGTTTCTTTTCATTTTTTTTTTTCCCTAATGGAGTCTTGATGGACCTGCCAGGTGTATCCACACCTGGGACAGGAGGGAAGACAAACGGAGAACTCAGATGGGCACTGAAGGGTGGCAAGTGGAAAGAATCCCCCTTTAGTACTTTTCAAAACTGGATAGGGTACTTGTGGCAAGAGAGGGTGATGACATAGAGATTTGAACTTGAAGCACTTAGACTAGAAAGAAAGGAAGGGGTCATCAAAGTCATGGTTGTTGAAATCAGATTATCTTTGGTTGAGGGTGCAACTAGGTCTGGAGGAGTAGAAAATGGGGAAAAAGGAAGAAAACCCCCCATTATTTAGCTTTCTGGGTGCCCAGGTGGTTTAACGTCCAGACTTTCTCTCCTTGCTCTTTTCTTCTTTGTCTACTTATTTATTTGGCTGTGCCAGGTCCTAGTCATGGCATGCAAACTCTTAGTTGAGACATGTGGGCTCTAGTCCCCTTACCAGGGATGGAACTCAGGCCCTCTGCATTGGGAGCATGGAGTCCTAGCCACTGGACCACCAGGGAAGTCCCCCTTCTCTCCTCCTTTTTCTCTCTTGTCCCAGGTTAAGGTGATGGTCTATAAGAATGCTCTTCACCATATCTCAGGGAACATTTTTATGCTTCCCTCATATACAGTTCATTATTTCCAGAAATATTTATGGGGCACTATGTTGGGCTTTCCTAGTAGCTCAGAGGGCTTCTCTGGTGGCTCAAACTGTAAAGAATCTGCCTGCAAAGCAGAAGACCCAAATTTGATCTCTGGGTCAGGAAGATCCCCTGGAGAAGGGCATGGCAACCCACTCCAGTATTCTTGCCTGGAGAATCCCCTAGACAGAGGAGCCTGGCATGGTCAGTCCATGGGGTCGCACAGATTGGACACAATCGATCAACTAACACTTTATGTTGCCCTGGCACTGCTGGAAATGAGTATAAAGAAGAACACGTACTTGAGAGCTAATGATTTATTGGAAGCAATAAGTAAAAGAGGCTTAAACCTGTGTGTTAAATAACTTAAAGACATGCATCTGATGCTGGAGAAACTGAGAGTGCGTAAAGGAAGAACTCAGCCTTAGCTTGCAGAGGATCGGGGACAGTTTTCCAGTAAGAGGCAACTTGGAGTAGAAGAGGTGAGGAAGAGGCAGAGGAAACAAAGGTACAACAGCACCAAGATCTGGCTCAACAGAGTCTATTTGGGGAACTAACTGCAAATACATATCCTTGACTTTGAGGAAGAGGATGTGTGAAGATGTGCTGGAAACAAAACTTGCAAAAGTAGGAGAGAGTCAGATGGTGAGGGGCCTAGGAAGTGGAGGTGGGCTAAGGAGGGGAAGCTTTGAAGAATTTGGGGGAGGGTAGTGACCCAACCAGATTTGATGTTTAGAAAGAGCATCCTGGAGATAAGTGCTGGTTTGGAATCGTGACCCATATTAATAAGTAAAAATAGCACATTGCAGAGCAATAATGTATTTAATCAAATCTCAGACAACACTGACTGTATGATACAGTTTGATTTCAGAGATATTAAAATATGAGGGGGAAAAAAGTGCCTCTTAAAGTAGAAGAGGGACTTCCTTGGTGGTCCAGTGGTTAAGAATCCACTGCAGGGGACGTGGATTGGATCCCTGCTTGGGGAACTAAGATCCCACATACTGGACAGTGTGCCACAAAAAGAAAGACCTATAAAAACTTTAGAAAAAAAAGAAAAAAGTCGAAGTAGAAGAAATGCAAGTGTATTTGGGAGTAAGATTTGAGGTCTGGATCAGGGTAATTTTAACTTTTTCTTTACAGCCTTATACGCGATTGGCTATTTTACAATAAGAGTATACTCCTTTTTAGTTTGAAAAAGACACTGAAGGAAAAGAGACATAACTGAATAACAATGACAAAGGGGAAAAAAAGCAATGTCAAATCTTTAGGCTGGAGGAGGGAGATGGAGGCCAGCAGGAAGAACAGTCTGGAAATGACTGACATAATCCATAAAAGGGGGCCAAAAGGTCTACATTCAACAGTGTTAGAGAAAGAGATGAATGGATGGATTGGAGAGATGGGCCATGTCAATAGGATCCGGAGCCAGAGGAGTCGGAGGTAAGGAACAACCTGGCTCCTTTCACGTACCTGGCCAACTCGCTAGATGGATGTGTTAACCATATACACAAACAGTAAATGTAGAACAAAAAGTCAGTTTTGGAAACAAGAAAGATGATCAGTTCAGCTTGGGTCACACTAAGTTTGAAATGGCTACAGGCCTTAAAAACAGGAATGTCTAAAAGACAGTTGGCCATATAGATTGGAGGCTCCAAGAATGTATGCCGTTAGTGTATACAAGCAGTCATTTAAGCCACAGGTGATGATAAAATTGCTTAGAAAGAGATATGCCAGCAGTGGGAAGGGGAGGGGGTGGAGAGTGAAAAAGGGAAATAAACCTGTTAGGAGACTTAGAAGGAGCAGTTAGAGGGGGCAGGGGAACACCCCTGAGTGGTATCAAGGAAGCACAGAACTAGAAGGGGGAGCAGCCTTCTAGAGTTGATGCCAAGTTAGATAAGAGGTGAAATGTGACCCTAGCCTGTTAGGTCACTGGGGCCAGGTCTGGAGCAGTCTCCGGAGAATGCTGAGGACAGATCTCAGGTTATGGAGGGGTGTGGAGTGATTAGCAGGGAGAAAGATTTGACCCTGAAAAAAGGAGGAGAAAGAGAATTCTAGATATGGAGACTATCAGATCATGTAACCTAAGATCTGTTTTTGGTAGTTGTTAGAAGAGATATGATCATGTCTATGTGCTGAGGGAAAAAAGCCAAGAAAGGATAAGTTGAAAGACCTAGAGGAGAGGGTAAATAATTGATGAAACAGGGTGTGGGGGTGGGGCTGGAGTCCAGAGTTCAGATGGAGAGATTCCCTGGGAGAGGATAGAGAGCCACTCCTCCACTGAGAACAGAAAGAAGAAAAATGGCTATTGCATTAATTAGGGGGCTAAGAGATGGGGAGGAGGTACTTGAGGACGTCTTGGTGGGGTTGAAAAGTAGGTACAAGGCAGTAAGTGTATATAGAGCTAGAAGTTTAGGTTACTGTAAGTAGGACATCAGATATTCTTAGGTCTTGAGGCTTAAGGCTTTCAAAATAAAATGATTTAGACTTGATGACGAGATTAAGAGCCTGACCACATGTAGTGGAAGTGAGAGGCTTTGGAGGAGATCCATCACAGAACTGTGACTTGGGGTGTTGAATGAGGATAGTGAAGTCATCTAGGAGTGAGAGGATACCATGGAATCACTGACGTAAATCTTTAGTACTACGGTATGAGTAACACAAATGGCATTTTGCCAGGAGCAATCGCTCAGCTAACAGTGTAGTATAGTGACTCACAAATGCGTGTCACATTCCAGCTTATTCTCCTTTATTTGATCCTCAGAACAAGTATGGGAAGTGTGTAGGACAGAGATCATTGTCTTGTAGGAAGTAGCTCTCCTTGCTATTAATATATACGTATGTTTTGTAGGATGTATACTGATGGGCTTGTTCTTTGCCTTCTGTCCAAACTTCTACTGTGGCTGTAGAGTGGAAATCTCCACCCAAGAGGGTGGAGCTGCCCAGTGTCAACCCTCCAGGTTAAAGCTGGAGCTAAGGTGCACCACAAAAGGCAGGAGAGACCCCCAGGGTGCTAGCCCACCCTCCCTCTTTCTCTCTCTCCTCCTTCTCCCCCTCCCCTTCTGTTTGTCTTCTCTCTTCTCCTCCTCACCGCCCCCACCCTTTCTCCTCATTCTCCTCTCTCTATCTCAGATTTGGACTTCCAGAAGCCTGGATACTCCCCAGGGTGCTCTGAAATAGCCAGGGGAAAGCATTTTTATGCTGGACTACAAGCTGAGGTCAAGGGCACTAATTTACAAGTCAGATGATCTAATGATATGGGGCTCACTGCATTTATTTCTCTTCTCCTGTCCTGAGCCTTTAGTCATTAATTTATTCATCAATATTTATCAAGGGCCTACCATATATGCACTTTGCTGGAGCTGGAATGCAATGATAAACCAAACAGACAGATTCTCTTTTAGGAAACCTAGGTCCAGTAGGGAAAAGACAGAAAATAAACACAAAAATAAATAAGAAAATGTCAGTGATCAGGTACAAGGGCCAAGTGATAAGATATTGACTGGAGAGCTATTCTGGCCAGGATGGATGAGGAAGGTCTTTCTTTGAAGATATCAATCAGTGGAGATCTCAGTGATGAGGAGACAGTCAGGTGAAGGTGGAGGAGAGGGGAGCAGGATGGGAAAACATTTCAGAAGGACTAACTAATGTTATGTCAGAAATGAGTGTGATGTGGGACTTCCCAAATGGCCCAGTGGTTAAGAGATTGCTTCCAAAGCAGGGGGTGTGGGTTTGATCTCTAATCAGAGGCCTAAGATCCCACATGCTGCTGGGTATGACCAAAAGATTTTAAGAATCAAACAAGAACTGAATGTGATATTATAGAAAGCTAGCAAAATGCCATGAATTCCATATAAATTAGCATGATGTGTTTATAAATTAATTGCCCAATAAACTTCTATGACAACTTTTTCTATTTAGTATATACTCTTGATCATTTAATCAAAATTTTCACAATGAAAAGATAATTCATTTTCTTTTCTTATTTACGCTTTATGATTGATAGTTCGGATGCTTAAAGCGTATCACTTCACACGCAAAAATGCTGGTTGTAGAACTGCTATAAATTTTTGTCATATGAGCACAAGAATTCTGATACATTTATCTCACCAAGCTCTTCTTTCAAATTTATTTTATTGAAGGATAGTTGATTTAAAATGTGTTAATTTCTGCTGTACAGGCAAGTGACTCAGTTATATACATATATATGTTCTTTCTCATGTTCTTTTCCATTATGGCTTATCGCAGGATATTGAATATACAATTTCCTGTGCTGTACAACAGGACCTTGTTGTTTATCCATTCTATATAAAATATCTGTTTGCATCTGCTAACCTCAAATTCCCCATCCATTCCCTCCCCACTGTCCCCCCAGCAACCACAAGTCTGTTCTCTGTCTTATTTCACAAAATTCTTATCAAAAAAGAAAAAAAAAGTGTTTGTAATTGTTTATGCTTTATTATCAAGTATATTCCTAACAAGGAAAGAAACTGTTGTTGGTTTTTTAATTGGGGAGAGTTGCCCAAGCATACACTATTTAAAAAAATATTTATCTATTTGGCTGTGTTGGCATCTTCGTTGCATTATGCGGGATCTTTTGTTGCAGCACATGGATTCCCTAGTTGTGGTGTACAGGTTCCAGAGTGCTCAGGCTCAGTTGTTCTGTGGCATGTGGGATCTTAGTTCCCTGACCAGGGATCAAACCTGCATCCCCTGCACTGAAGGCAGATTCTTAACCACTGGACCAACAGAAAATTCCCATCAAGCATTCATTATATTCCCCCAGCTTTATTGAGGTATAACTGACAAATTAAAAATTACATATATGTTTTAAATTAAAACACTTGCTCCTTGGAAGAAAAGCTATGACAAACCTAGACAGCATGTTAAAAAGCAGAGACATTACTTTGCCAACAAAGGTCTGTATAGTCAAAGCTATGGTTTTTCTAGTAGTCATGTATGAATGTGAGAGCTGGACCATAAAGAAGGCTGAGCACTAAAGAACTGATGCTTTTGAACTGTGGTGTTGGAGAAGACTCTTGAGAGTCCCTTGGACTGCAAGGAGATCCAACCAGTCCATTCTAAAGGAGATCAGTCCTGGGTGTTCTTTGGAAGGACTGACGCTAAAGCTGAAACTCCAATACTTTGGCCACCTCATGCAAAGAGTTGACTCATTGGAGAAGACCCTGATGCTGGGAGGGATTGGGGGCAGGAGGAGAAGGGGACGACAGAGGATGAGAGAGTTGGATGGCATCACTGACTTGATGGACATAGGTTTGAGCAAGCTCCAGGAGAAGGTAAAGGACAGGAAAGCCTGGTGTGCTTCAGTCCATGGGGTCTCAAAGAGCTGGACATGACTGAGCGACTGAACAACAACAAATGGTGTATTTGAGGAACAGAGAAAACCAGAGGCTAAGCTAGAGCACAATGAGAGAGGAAAGTATGAGATGAGAAGTCTTAGCCATGAGCAGAATCTGGGTCTTGCAAGACCTAGTGGGTTTTGGGTTTTAGTTTAAGTGTGATGGGAGACTATTGGGGGTTTATAATCAAGAGAGCTGCATGTGATTTATGTATAACAAAATATCTGGCTGCTGTGTTAATAATAGATTATCGGGGATGCAAAGTAGAAACAAAATTAGGAGACAGTTGCAGAGGGCCAGGCAAGAGATGGTGGTAGCTTGGAATGGCAAGGTATTGGATGTAGAGAAGGACTGAGATCTGGAGAATGTGCTGGTGGGTTGAATATAAATTCACCAAGATTGGAACTATCAGGGTAAGATCTGATTTGGGGACAGGAAGTCAAGCATTCCCTTTTGGAAAGGTTAAGTTTGGGATGAACATTAGCCACCTAAGGAATGATCTAGAATAGGCAGTTATTCAAGGATGGGGTCAGAGCTGGAGTCTTGAGCATTGAAATGGCGTTTAAAAGTTATGGGATTATTTGAATTTTTCTATGGAGGAACCCGGGGCTTCCTCGGGTGGCTCAGATAGTAATGAACCTATCTGCAAAGCAGGTGACCTGGGTTCAGTCCCTGGATTGGGAAGATCCCAGAAGGGAATGGCAACCCACTCCAGTATTTTTGCCTGGAGAATCCCATGGACAGAGGAGCCTGGTGGGCTACAGTCCATGGGGTTCACAAAGAGTTGGACACGATGGAACGACTAACACACACACACAGACACACAAACACACACACACAGGGAGGGAGCCTAGAAAGAGAAGAAAAAAGATCTATAACTAGCCCCAGCATTAGAGATCTAATCTTTAGTATCTTGCTTAAATATTTGACCCATCTCAGCCATACTATGGCAATGAGAGGAACTATAAAATCCTGGTTTGTCCTGCTAAGGCCAGTCTGCTGTTGTGGCTGTAATTTACCTTAGGGTGAGACACCCCAAGAATGAGGTTAATTTCAGGGTCTGGAGGAAGGTCCACTGAACCCTCCCTGATTGGAAAGTCTCCCTCCATTGCCAACTTTACAAGATACAGGCTAAAAGTTTGTTAAAGGAGTCAACAGATTTTCCATGTATATTCTGATTTTCTGTGTATAGGAAAATCAAGTTTCAGAGCTCAGTGTCTTGTGGAATCGGTGCTCACATCAAGTTGACATCAAATCTAGCATTTTGTACCAGAGGCATAATCTTTCCTCAACTCTCTGGAGTACTTGACACAGTTGACTATTTTCTCTCCCTTTGGAATCTCTGTCTTGGCTTCTACAATCTTTACTCTTTCCTGGTTCTTCTCTCACCTCTCAGACCCAACTCTGACTCTCCCTTGTTAACTCTTCTTTCCATGTTCTTTGCTTGTTCTCTGGGTTCTACCTGAAGGATGTTGTCTGTTTTCCCAGACTCACTTACCACCTACATTCTTAAGATTCCCAAATCTGTCTGTGATGCTCAGCTAGAAAAGGCACAGACTTTCAAGTAACTACTGTAGTCTTGACTCGCCTTACTTTTTAAATTTTATTTATTTATGTATGGCCACACACAGCAAATGGGATCTTAGTTCCCCAACCAGGGATCAAACCCATAGCCTCTACATTGGAAGCAGAGTCTTAACCACCAGACCACTAGGGAAGTTCCATGTAACTATCTCTAAATTGGCCAATGTACAAACTTTTGGGACCTCCATTTCTTCATGGGGAAATTGGAACAGATAATTCTGAAGTTCTTTCCAGTGCTCACATTCTGACTCTGAATTGGTGTTTCTTCTCATGATCTCTGTAGTAATAATGACATTGATTTTATGCTCTGTGCCAGACATGGAGCCAAATACTTCACACTTATGAATATATTTATTTCTCCCAACAGATTTCTATGAGGTAGGAGCTAGTAGTATCTTTATTTTATAGTGGAAGGCTTCAAGATCCAAATAATGTAATTTCCTACTATTTCGTCACCAGTAAGTGGCAGAGCCAGGCTTCAGACCCTGAAAGTTTGAGTAGAGCCAGCATCGTTTAGCCCCTGCCCTCTTCTTACTATTTCCCTTCAAAGCCCCTGACCCCTGATCTGCTCTCTCACCTGAGCCCCACATCCCCCCTGCCTCCACGGGACCTTTACTCCTTCTGTTGCCCCTCTCCTTGTGTCTTCATCCTCTTCCTCTCTTCATCCCCAAGGGTTGCTTTCCTTCCTAAAACAAAACAAGACACCAGCACCTTGCTCTGAACCGCTCGCCTTTGGTCACCGTCTTAGCTCACCCTCATCATTCCTCCAGATGTCACCCCCTCCCAGAGGGCTTTCCTGACCATGTGGATAAATCAGCTTCCACTTCCAGGCACTTCTGTTTGGGGAAAGTGAGGTTTGAGATGTCCATTAGACATTTAAGTAGAGACGGCAAGTGAGCAATTGGATACACAGTTCTTGCACTTAACTTGCACAGCATCTAACATTCTGCTATTAACAATAACTTCTGTATTTGTTCATTTTCATGTGGTCCCCTCAACAAGATCATGTGTTCTGTAGGTAGGACTGTGTTCCCCACTGACAAAGAATTAGTTGTGGAGAGGACTCAGAATAGCATGATCTATTCATTTTCTGGGGCTGCTAGAATGCATTATCACAAACTGGGGTGTGGGTGTCATGAAATAACAGATTTATTCTGTCACAGCTCAGGGGCTGAGACATTGGAAATCGAGTTGTGGGTAGGGCCACCCTCCCTCTGGAGACTCTAGGAGAGAATCCTCCTTTCCCTCTTCCAGCTCCTGGATGTTGTTGTTGTTCAGTCACTCAGTTGTGTCCGACTCTGAGACCCCATGTACTCCAGCATGCCAGGCTTCCCTGTCCTTCACCATCTCCAAAAGTTTGCTTAAACTCATGTCCATTGAATTGATGATGCCACCCAATTATCTCATCTTCTGTCACTCCTTTCTCCCCCTGCCCTCAATCTTTCCCAGCATCAGAGTCTTTTCTAATGAGTCAGCTCTTCATATTAGGTGGCCAAAGTATTGGAGCTTCATCTTCAGCATCAGTCCTTCCAATGAATATTCAGGGTTGATTTCCTTTAGGATTGACCAACCAAGGGACTCTTAAGAGTCTTCTCCAGCACCACAGTTGGTAACTGCCTGCATTCCTTGGCCTGTGGCCACCTCACTCCCATCTCTGGCTCCATCTTCACCTGGTCTTTCTTCTCTGTGCCTCTCCTCTTCCATCTCTTATAAGATTTGGATTTAGGATTTAGGGCTCACTCAGATAATCCAGGATGATCTGATCACAAGAACCTGAATTTACTTGCATTTGCAAATCCTTACCTTTTTACAAATAAAGTGACATTCACAGGGTCCAGAGATTCGGACATAAATTTTGGGCAGCCACTATTCAACCCACTACACAAGGAAACAGGAAGACTTTCAGACAGGTCTTTGTTTATCCTGGCTAGCTTAAATTCCCCTCAAGATTCGGCTCAGTGGTTGCCCAGTCAAGGGAGCCGCACCACCAGCTCTAGTATATGCCTCTCCTATAATGATAATAGTTATTGCATATTCAGCACCATTTTAAGGGCTTTATGTGTATAAACTCACTTAACTCTTGCCACAACCCTATGAGATCGAAAGCTAATGGTCTGTTTTGGGCTTCCCTGGTCTGGCTCAGACAGTAAAGAATCTGCCTGCAGAGTGGGGGTCCTGAGTTCAGTCCCTGGATTTGGAAGATCACCTAGAGGAGGGCATGGCAACCCACTCCAGTATTCTTGCCCAGAGAATTCCATGCACAGGAGAGCCTGGCAGGCTATAGTCCATGGGGTTATAAAGAGTTGGACACAGCTGAGCAACTACATGCCTAATGGTCTGTTTTAGTGTCTCTTCCCCAGTAGACCCCTGCCTCCTGCCAAGGCAACAACCAAGACTTATTATCGCTCTGTCCCTAGCATATACCATGGTATAGCCAGGTTCTTTATCAAGGCTGGTGGGTTGAATAAATGACTGAGCAAGAGATATGCTGGTACTAAACTGGGCAGGGTTTTGACTATCAGATTGAGACGTTTGGATTTGGGAAATTCCCTGGCCCTTCAGTGGTTAGGACTCGACACGTTCACTGATGTAGCCTGGGTTCAGTCCCTGGTCAGGCAATTAAAGACCCCACAGCCATGCAACAGGGCCAAAAAAAAAAAAAAGGACATTTGGATTTCATCTTTTAGATCACAGGTGGCCAATAATTTTAAAGCTAAGAAGTGATAGGATGGATCCCTCTTTCAAATATATCCTCCTCTTGGGAGAAATCTTATCAAATATTATTTTAATTATCACCTCCAAATCACCAACTCCCCCGGGCTTTCCTCCTGAACTCTAGTCTCACACTGCCTGCTTCTTGCTGGGTCTCTCCAGGCTCAAATTCATCATGTCCAGACCAGCCTTCATCATGCTTCCCCCAAACTCACTCCTCCTGTGTTATTGAGCTCACAAGCATCCAAACAAGACAATTTGAATTAATCCCAAACACTTTCCTCACCCCCTGACTCTACTCCAATTAGTCATCAAGTGCTGTCAACCCCATCTCCTGAACTTTATCTCATATCCATTCCCTTGGCCTCTGCCATAGTTCAGGTTCTTGTATCTTTCACCTGGACCATTGCATTAGCCTCCTTGCCAGTCTCCTGGCCTCTACTCTTTCCTCTCCAACTCCAGCCCATTCTCCACTCTGCTGCTCACTTTATAAGCCTAAAAACCAGATCTGATAATTCACTTTCTTGCTAAAACAATAAATAAACAAAACTCCAAAACAACTCTGCAGTGGTTCTTAATTGCTTATAAGATCAAGGTCTTCGAGACCTGACAACAAAGATCTACTTTTTTTATGTGTGTTGAATGTCTGCTGTGTTTCTGGTACTGTGCTCATTGCATTCATGTACTGGTGAGGGAGGTGCCCCACAAGCTACAGATGGACACAGCTGTTTTCACTTGGGTGACCTCATGTCTTGGGCAGTAAGGGAAGTACCCTAAGGAATATTCTACAACTGGAAGAGGCTGAGAGTGGCATCCTTGCTGTTTGCTCTCAGGTTATATTGTCACTTTATTGCTATTTACATGCCTGTGGAGTAGCTTTACAGATGATATTTATCTAGTTTCAAATTAATCTTAACCAAGAAGGAAAATAATTTTAAATAATTCTCACTGGGCCTTCTCTGGTGGTCCAGTGGCTAAGACACCACAATCCCAATGCAGGGGGCCTGGATTTGATCTCTGGTCGGGAAGCTAGATCCTGCTTACCACAACTAAAGATCCTGCAAACTGCGACTAAGATCCAGTACACCCAAACACAAAAAAATAATAGTAGTTCTCACAAAGAAACTATGAATTAAAGACAATACTAAACTTTAAGCCAAGAAAATAATACAGTCAGCCCAAGGGACTGGGGCTACATCTAATGTGAGCCTTCAGCAATTTTAGACTTAAGACAATAAACTCCTAATCACATATGACAAAAACTGGCCCTCAAAATTTAAATTATGGTTAAAGAACCTTTGAAATAGAGATTTACAGTCTCCGTCTTTAATGACAGGCTCCTGCTTAAGCATATATTGGGGTTTGAAGTTTTAGTTGATAATGCCATTATGATTAGCCATATCTTTGTGTGTGTGTGTGTGTGTGTGTGTGCAAAGTATAAATAGAATCTGATGTGACTCTAATTTTTGTGTTTATGGAAGGGATGGCTCATAAGGATTCCCCAGTAGAGTATCAAGCTTTTATTAGTTCTCACAACCTTTGCTAGTATAACTCTCTCCTGGAAAAATAAAGCACCCAGACAAGTACAAATAAATTGCTTAGTTTCTTATTGTTAAACATTGCAAAACTAGAAAACAATGAGCTTTTAGTTCTCACTTTTTAAACTACTTAATTTTACCATGTTCATGATTGCGTGGGTGCTCAGTCATGTCTGACTGTTTGCAACCCCATGGACTGCAGCCAGCCAGGCTCCTCTGTCCATGGAATTTTCCTGGCAAGAATATTGGAGTGAGTTGCCAATGCCTACTCCAGGGGATCTTCCTGACCCAGGGATCAAATGCTTGTCTCTTGCATCTCCTGCATTGGCAGGCAGATTCTTTACCACTGAGCCACCTGAGAAGCCCATGTTCATAATTAGCAGTATCTTTATAATTGCTTATTTTTTCCTTAGAAGTTCTATTCATATTTGTTTTCACATGTTCCCTGCTGGCTCAGATGGTAAAGTCTGCCTGCAATGTGGGAGACTTGGGTTAAATCCCTGGGTTGGGAAGATCCCCTGGAGAAGGAAATGGCAACCCACTCTAGTATTCTTGCCTGGAAAATCCCATGGATGGAGAAGCCTGGCAGACTATAGTCCATGGGGTCTCACAGAGTTGTACACGACTGAGTGATTTCACTTTCTTTTCTTTACAATGTCATTAGTATGGTAGTACATGCATATAACTTTAAATAAATAAATTGCCCTGAGTTACTTGTCACTCCCTAATACTATTCCATTTTTCCTATAGCTTTGTGCTTTTTTTGTTTTTAAACTTTTTTTCTCAGTGTGTTTTCTCTCTTCTCCATTTGGCAGAATTCTAAGGATTATCCAAGCCTTCCCCGATATTGAAAGGCACAAAGAATCACTCTTCCCCCTCTCCTTTTAGAACATACCTTCAAGGTCCATCTCACTTGGTTCCACTTGTCTTGTCAGTGTCTCCCCTAGTGGATTGTGAGTTTCTAGATGATAAGAATCATTCTCACTCATCATTTTATCCCCAGTGTCCCACAGCTGCAAGTAGGGGGTGTTGCAAGTGTTAACTGAATTTAATCCTCTCACAAAATTCTGTGTCCTAAATTTCAAACTAATTTGACAGATATAGAAATATATGAAACAATTATGAGATATAAAGAGATAAAGGGCTACAAATTTCAAGCAAGAGGCTTAATTTCACATATAGCATTTTATAAGAATGATCCACAAGGTATGGTATGTAGGTCCTCTTGACAGACTATAAATTTAACAAATGCACAGTCTTCACTCATTATATGTGAGGGATGTGTAATTCCACAGATTTTCGTTTTTGCATACAACCAAGGGCTGCTTAGTAATCTACTAAATGGCTTATTAAAATTTGATATTTATAAACTGCAAGTTGTCACATATTGAAAGAGTGCGAAAGATTCTAATTTAGCATTCTACTCAAAAGTCTGTCAGTCACAAAAATGCTTGGCAAATACACACTTGCAGATAGTTGGATTTCCCTCCCAAATTCAAAAGGCCTATTTTTTATGCATGGTCACTGTTCGGAGAAGGCAATGGCACCCCACTCCAGTACTCTTGCCTGGAAAATCCCATGGACGGAGGAGCCTGGTAGGCTGCAGTCCATGGGGTCGAAAAGAGTCGGACACGACTGAGTGACTTCACTTTCACTTTTCTCTTTCATGCATTGGAGAAGGAAATGGCAACCCACTCCAGTATTCTTGCCTGGAGAATCCCAGGGACGGGGGAGCCTGGTGGGCTGCCGTCTATGGGGTTGCACAGAATCGGACACGACTGAAGCAACTTAGCAGCAGCGGCAGCAGCATGGTCACTGTTATATTGAGATAGCTGAGGTTCTGATTATAGTTTCTCCTGCTTATTAATTATATATTGCTGTTATTTGTGTTTTCTCATCATCAGTGTATTCTGGGAGTCATTCATCTGTTGGTTTCTTAGTGTGATAGTTTCAGACATGGGCTCTGGAGGTTGTGTCTTGCATGTAAAATCTGTGATGAACTTGGGCAAATTTTTAATTTTTCTGAGCCTCAAGTTTTGAGTTTTTCCATCTCAAAATGTGGCTTGTAGGTTGAAGTACTTATCTCATTGATTTGACATGAGAAGACATTGAGTTAATGCATTTAAAGTGTTTTCACAGAATGGTACTTGGTACACAGAGAAAGTGCCTGGCAGGTAGGACACAGTTATATTAGATTAGCTTTGGTTCAGCTAAGAATGACAGAAAATAGTGACTTATTAAGATAGAAGTATATTTCTTCCCATATAACCACACTCAGCCCAGAGTGTGTATGACAATCTCTGATCATCCTTTTCTTCTCATCTTGTTCCACTGTTTCTTAAAATGGGATTTCCATTCCATAGTCTGATGGCTGTTCCAGTACCAGCCATCATATCTGCATCCCAGCTTGCAGGAAGGAAGAATGGCAAAGAGAGGGCACACTTTTTTGTAAGGACTCTTCTCGGCTGCCACACACATCACTTCCACTTCCATGTCATTGACCAGAACTTGATCACATAGCTACATCTAGTTACAAAGGCAGGCTGGCAAATAAAATTTTGAGTAGGCATGTTCCCAACTAAGAAATGACGAGTTGGTTATTACAGAACTGAGTTGATCAACTGGAACATTATTGGCCTTTGGGCAGGACAACTCTTTATTGAGTGAGGCTGCTTTGTTTCAGGGGATTTACGCTTCCAGGCCCCAGATGCCACCTAAACCTCAGAGGCATCCTCCCAGTCATTGTATCAACCCAATGCTCCTACACAGTGACAGTTCCCCTTAGGGGGTAGCACTATTTTTACATCTTAGGTTTCTGTGCAGGCATCTAAAAAAAAGACATGTATTTATTTATTTGTCTGTGCTGGGTCTCAATTGCAGCATGTGGGATCTAGCTCCCTGACAGGGATTGGATGTGGGCCCCCTGCATTGGGAGCAGAGAGTCTTAGTCACTGGACAACGGGGGAAGTCCCTGTGCAGGCCTTCTGTATAGCAGTACATCCCTTTCCAGGGAACACTCCTTCCCATGGCCATAAGCTGGAAAACCACATTTTACATGACCCTTTTCTAACAACAGAGATGAGAAAACAGGTCAGCATCTGACCCAGGCCAGGCCAAATAAAATCTCTTCCCAGGTTTTAAAAAACTGGGCCTAGGGCAAGAGTTTTAATTTCTTCATAGGTGGGGGGAGATACAAGATCTAGTGTTCTTCATACACCACTGGTGGGAATGTAAAATGGTGCTCCTGTTACAATCTTGTAGCTCTTCAAAAGATTGAATATAGAAATACCATACGGCACAGCAACTTTATTCCTGGGTATATATCCAAGAGAAATGAAAACACATTTCACATAAAAGCTTGTATGTGAAAGTTCATAGTAGCATTATTCACAGTAGCCAAAAAGTAGAAACAGCCCATGCCCATTAACTGATCAATGGATAAATAAAATGTGGTACATCTATACAATGGAATATTATTTGGCAATAAAAAGGAATGGATTACTGATAATGTGCTACAACATGGATGAAACTTGGGAGTATTGTGCCAGGTGAAAGAAGCCGATCACAGCCACGTATTATATGGTTCCATTTATATGTCATGGGCAGTATGGGCAAATCCATAGAGATAGAAAGTAGATTACTGGTGATTGGGGGGAGCAGAGAATGAGGAGTGGTAATGGTATGGGGAGATTGAGTCCAACCACATGACCAATGATTTAATCAATAATGCCTCTGTAATAAAACCTTGATAGAAACTCTAAGGAGGTTCAGAGAGTTTCCTGATTGGTGAGTATATCAATGTAACAGGAGGCTGGTACAAGCTCCCCAGGCTTCCTTCATTCCTAGCCTTGCCTTATGTGTCTCTCCCATTTGGCTATTTCTGGGTTGTATCCTTTATAATAAAATAATAATTCTAAGTATAGTGCTTTCCTAAGTGCTATGAGTCATTTGATCCAATTGTCAAACTTGCAGAGGGGTCATAGAAACCCTCACATTAGTAGTCAGGCTGGCCCATAAGAAGTGCAGATGACCCCCTGAATTTGTAGCTGGTCTGAAGTGGGGGCGGTCTTTGGGAACTGAGCCCTTAATCTGTGGTGTCTGTGTAGTGTCAGATTTGAATGGAATTGTTGGACACGCATTTGGTGTTGAAGATTTGCTGGAGAGCTCTGGGGAAGGTAACATTTGTTGAATGGGACATTATCTAAGAAGTCTGAGAACACTGCAGAAAGGTACTTAGTACAGAATCTTGACTACAGACAGAAAGTAGCAACTGTGTTACTTTGAGGCACTTCTCAAAGTGAGAGATAAAATGTAACATTTTTAGAGTTGAATTGTACTTTACAATATAAATGTTTACTAAGGGTACTTTTCAAAAGACACTTTCTCTTCTTACCAACCTTTTCACAAATAATGAAGTCTATCTACCCAAAATGACTTAGGGATAGGTCTGTCTGAAGGTGAAAAGATGAAATTAGAGACTCTCTTTTAGCCGTATGATTATGTATTACATATTTCCATCAGGGGAAAACTCATCTCTGGATCTTGAAACAAAGAAGCTGCTGTTATCCAAATGTGTATGAATGTAACATATTCTATTTCTTTAAATAAATATTTTTAATACATTGATTCTTTTGAAAAGCTCTGCAGCATCCTCTCTTCCTTGGTCTTTTTTTTGTTTGTTTGTTCCCTCTTCTCCTAGATAGGAAGAAGAACATTCCTGGAAATTCACATATAAGATGGCAGAAATACTCAAGACTATACAGGAACTCCAGCAAATCCCAGGTGGTGCTAGTGGTAAAGAACCCACCTGCCAATGCAGGAGATATAAGAGACATGGGCTCAATCCCTAGGTCGGGGAGATCCCCTGGAGGAGGAAATGGCAACCCACTCCAGTGTTCTTGCCTGGAGAATCCCATGGACAGATGAGCCTGGCAGGTTACATTCCATAGGGTCGAAAAGAGTCGGACACGACTGAAGTGACTGAGCACACGTGCATACAGGGACAAGAAAAAGTCCACTATGAAAAAATTACATCACTCCAATAAGATAAGAATGAAGAATGTTACATCCTGCTCTTTGTGGCACTGGGTCAGGGAACAGAAGGAGGAAGCTTCAAAGCAATTCATGTTGCATAGTATAAATTAAATACTTATAAAATGAGTAAAAATAATATGAGGATTTTTAAAAACTGCAAAAATAATAAAGAAACTAGTCAGTGTCTCTGGATTCCTTATGGGGAATTGTATTGTTAGTGTGACTTTGCATTAAATCAGAATCCCCACATATGGCATTAATTTTCAAGCTAAAATTTTAATAAAATATTTGTTCTCCCCTAGATACAAGCAATGTGTCTAATTTTAGTGTAATTTTAGATAAGAATTACTGTGCTTCCTTTTTTAAAAAAATAATTAACTTTTGGCTGCACTGGGTCTTCAGTGCTGCTGCAGGCTTTCTCTAGTTGTGGTGAGCAGGGGCTCCTCTCTGGTTGCAGTATGTATGCACATTTCTCATTATGGCGGCTTCTTTTGTTGTGCAGCATGAGCTCTAGGGCACACAGGCTCCGTAGTTGTGGCACACGGGCTTCGTTGCTCTGTGGCATGCAATCTTCCCACACTAGGGATTGAACTCATCTCCCCTGCGTTGGCAGGTAGATTCTTAACCACTAGACCACTAGGGAAATCCCACTGTGCTTCTTTCAATTAGTTCATCAAATGATTAAAATGGTGTAATGACATTTCCCCCTGCATTTTAAATGGTTGCCATCACAGTCTTATGATGGGTCTTTATAGTATGCTTTGCACTAGAGAAAACATCTTAGATTACTTGCCTCATATTTTAAAGCTACAGAAGTCCCTGTTCATAGCACCTGAGGAAAGGGTGAATATAAATAAAATTATGCGGGTGATTTTTAGTTTGCTAAATGAATAACACTTTAGTTGATACAAAGTGGCTCCTAGAGACTATAGCAAGTAGTTCATTTATTTTTAATTGCTAATTTAATTTCAGCTATAACACTTTTATTTGGGAAATGACTTCCTTGGAGAAAGTGTGCGGCAGCAAGAAGAGGAATAATCAAATGTGGAATAATCTTTAAGATTCCAGTAGACACAGGGCTCTTGATACTACTTAGAAGAAATGAGGCCATTCTGTAATTTTAACTTTCAAATGTATATTAGATTTGAAATAAAAGTAGATAATATGTATCTTTTAATTTTCTTAATGAGTTAATATATTTACAGAGCGGGGCTGTGCATTGTTGTGGAAGGAGCAGTGTATGGCAGTCTGCAGAGTCAATCCTACTCTGAAACCATCCAGCTTTACAGTCTCAGACTTAGAGGCTAATAAGCCTTCCTGACTCCTGAGTTCTCATCCTAAGGAACGGACTCAAAAATGTCTAATGTATTTCTTAGCTCGAAATTTCTGGGATTAACTCCAAAATATCCAGAGTGTACCTACAACATTAACGTGATTTAGAAAGAGCAACAAGTATGGGATTGTAGTCACACTAAATAGATCCCCAGTTCTGCCACTCAATTACAATGTAATTTTGGGCAGGTAACCTTCCTGAATTCAAGTTTATTTAACTTTAAAACCAGGTTAGGGACTTCCCTGTCAGTCCAGTGGTTAAGACTCCACCTTTCAATGCAGGGGATAAGAGTTTGATTCCTGGTGTGGGAACTAAGGTCTCACATGCCAAGGGAAGTAGCCAAAAACTTAAAAACAAAAACATAACATAAAACCAGGTTAGCAATACTACAGCAGACACTGTTGATGCCATGCTCCAGAGCCCCTCAGCTCAGTGCAACTAGAGGGGCAATGCTCACACCCAGTCAGCTGCCCACTTCTGCCTGCCTCTATTTCCTTCCCTGCCCCTGGGCTTCCTCTGGAGCATAGGGACTTGCAAAGCCCAGAAGCACCAGAGATATTTCTACAAGACTCCTGAAATGTAGAGGGAGTTATTACGAAGCACTGGAGGCAGAGAGAGGAGGCAAAAGATGAGGGGTTTTTCTCAAGTCCCTACAATATTCATCAACATCACTAGTTGGAATATATTTTAAGGAAATAACTCAATGACTAGTGAAAGATCTATGTGCTAGATTATTGACCACAGGCTTATTTATAAAAATGAAATATAGGTATAATCTAGATATCAATGGGTAGTTGTGCTCATCAAAAATGTAATGAAGACTTGTATGCATTAATATGGAAAGATGTTCTAATATACTTTTAAGTGAAAAGGTGACTATAAAACA
Organism: Bos taurus; assembly: GCF_002263795.3. NCBI lineage: Eukaryota > Metazoa > Chordata > Mammalia > Artiodactyla > Bovidae > Bos > Bos taurus. The sequence goes on from NC_037333.1 coordinate 91,758,958, forward strand.
AAATACCCCTTTTGTTTTTACAAATATGTATTTATCTATATAAAATGGCAACCCACTCCAGTATTCTTGCCTGGAGAATTCCACGGACAGAGGAGCCTGGCAGGCTACAGTTCATGGGATCGCAAGAGTCGGACATGGCTTAGCACTATATTTATCTATATATGTAAATATGTGTAGAGAAAAATCTAGGAGTGAATATAAAGAAATACTGACAATGGCTATCTGAATGGTAGGATTGTGAGTGATCCTTGTTTTTGTATTTTTCAGAAATTTCCAAATTTTTTGCAGAGGTCATAGTACCTCTGCAATCAGAAATAATCAAGGGGCTATTTAAAAAGCAATGTTCTTGAATCTTCAACAATATAAAAATGTTAAGGAGAAAAAAAAGGATAAAGTACTATTTTTAGCATCACCTTATTTATATAAAGATATTCACTGTTTTAATGCAAGTAGAGATTATCATACTAAGTGAAGTAAGTCAGAAAGACAAATACATGATATCACTTATATGTGGAATCTAAAATATAGCACAGTGAACCTATTTGCAAAACAGAAACAAACTCTTAGACATAGAGAATAGACTTGCTATTGCCAAGGGGATGGGGAGGAAGAGGGATGTACTGGAGTTTGGTGTTGGTAGACACAAACTATTTCATAAAGAAGGATAAACAACAATGTCCTAGTATATAGCATACGGAACTATATTCCATATCCTGTGATAAACCATAATGGAAAAGAGTACAAAAAAAGTTTGTCTATATGTGTATAACTGAGTCACTTTCAGTCAGTCAGTTCAATCTCTCAGTCGTGTCTGACTCTTTGCAACCCCATGGACTGCAGCACTCCAGGCTTCCCTGTCTATCACCAAGTCCCAGAGCTTACTCGAACTCATGTACATTGAATGGGTGATGCCATCCAACCCCCTCATCCTCTGTCGTCCCCTTCTCCTCCTGCCTTCAATCTTTCCCAGCATAAGGGTCTTTCCCAATGAGTCAGTTCTTTGCATCAGTTCTTTGCATCAGATGGCCAAATTATTGGAGTTTCAGCTTCAGTATCAGTCCTTCCAATGAATATTCAGGAATGATTTCCTTTAGGATGGACTGGTGGGATCGGACTCTCAAGAGTTCTCCAACAACACAGTTCAAAAGCATCAATTTTTCAGCACTCAGCTTTCTTTTTAGTCCAGCTCTCACATCCATATGTGACTACTGGAAAAACCATAGCTTTGACTAGACGGACCTTTGTTGGCAAAGCAATGAGTTGCTCTGCTGTACAGCAAAGACTGCCATAACATTGTAAATCAACTACACTTCAATTTTTAAAAAAATTCACTGTTTTAGGAGAAAACATAACAGCGTATTAATGTGCTTTTCTCTGAGAGGTTGGATTATTAAAGATTCTTATAAATAAATTGTATGTATACACATATGTAATTTATCTAAACAAAAATTAAAAGTAAAAAAAAAAGTTTTCAATCAAAACACAAATATAAACTTTGTCATTGCATAGAACCAGAGAAGAATTGATTACACATTTAAATTCAGTCACATTCTGGTTAATCTGTTTTATCTGATAGGGAAGGTTGATGCTAATAAGGATCAGAGAAAAACAGGTGATCAGACTCAGTTTTGTATTAACCCTAAAAAGAATCGATGGATTTAGCTTCTTTTTCCTCCTCAATCCTCTCCGTGAGGATCAGTCTAATTCTTGTCCAATCACTCTTCCAGTTCCCTTAATAATGATAACAATTATTAATATAATTTGCTACTGAAACACTTTGTAATAAGGGTGTTAATCCTTTTACTTTTAAAAGTTACTTTATTGGATGTATATGTAAGTAACTATTCACTTAAGGTCTATCATATATATAGCCTTATAAGAAAACTGAAAAATTATAAAATAATTAAACACTAATTTAATGGTGACAAAGCAACGTGAAGTCATTCTGGGGTAGTATGTCAGGGGCAGGATGACAGAAACCAGCGCTTGGGCTTGAAAGTCAGCCTGCATTGGCTTCCCATCAGCATCTACCAAATTCTCATGAAGTGTATGACTTTGACATATCTATAGACCCTACAAGCATCAGTTTTCTCATCTGTGAAATGGAGACAATTACAGCTACATCAGCCACCAAGATAGTCCCTACAATTCTTGCCTCTTGGTAACCCCTGTGTGGTCACCTCCTATATTGAATAGAGATAACTTGATAACAAATGGGATGTTGCAGAGTGTGTGTGTGACTTTCCTAACTGTCTACCTCATAACTTCCACTTGGCTTACTTCTCTCTTGTGGATTACTTACTTGGGGAAAGTCAGCTACCTTATTACAAGGATATTCAAACAGCCCTATGGTGACATCTACATGGGAAAGAACTGCATCATTTCACCAATAACCAGTGCCAGCTTGCCAGGCATCTGAGTGAGCCACCTTGGGAGCATCCCTTTCTGCCCTTGCCAAGGCTTCAGATGACTGCAGCCCCAACCAACAACACCATGACTGTAATGTCATAAGAGACCCTGAGGCAGAACCACCCAGATATGCTGCTTCTGACTTCCTGACCTGCAGAGACTGTGAGATAATCAGTGTTTATTATTTTAAGTCACTACATTTTGGGTAATTTTTTATGCAGCAATACATGTGGGAGCCTGGTTGGCTTCCATCTATGGGATCGCAGAGTCGGACTGAAGTGACTTAGCAGCAGCAGCAGCAGCTAACCAATACTCTATGTCATGATATATTAGTGTCTTTGTGTTTCTTTTACTTTCTGCTTCACCATCAGACAAGTGACAGGGCAGGGTCTGGGGATCAGCATCTTTGGGAAGGAAAAGGGATGCTGTGAGCTATAGATACATGTGCCAATTTGCATATTAGCAGGGATAGGGCACTCCTGGGCTTCCCTTGTAGCTCAGCTTTTAAAGAATCTGCCTGCAATGTGGGAGACCTGGGTTTGGGTTGGGAAGATCCTCTGGAGAAGGGAACGGCTACCCACTCCAGCATTCTGGCCTGGAGAATTCCATGGACTGAATGGTCCGTAGGGTCGTAGGGTCGAAGAGTCAGACACAACTGAGCAACTTTCACTTTCACTTTTTCAGGGCACTCCTGCTGGGAAGATTTGGTTTTCTCTGTCAGTAGAAAGCATGGAGTAGCAGCCAGGGGAAATGATAGGCACTAGAAAATATATATTAAAAAAAAAAAAAAGGAGTAGACAACATGAATGTGTATTGATCTGGTCTTTTGCCATCAGTTCTCTGAGATCTAGGGGTAGAAATGATGAAAACAGCCAGCAACTGGGGAAAGCCTAAGGGAAAGTTGATTAATGGCCAAGCTTATTCAGGGTATTGGCATGGGAGTCTGATGAGCCTAGTAATGTGTGTAACTTATGTATAATTTCTTCTATGTGAATACTGTGTTTAGTGATTCATACTGTAAAATTGCCAATATTTGACCATCTTGACCTACAAAAATGTCAGTTTCATATAGTCCAACTTGTATTCACTCTGTGAAGTGTAAATCCATATCTTCCTTGTAGAGGAGTTGGGATGGTTGACCTCATTGAGGAGAAAGAAGCAAATCTCTTAAAGAGATTTTAAGATTAAAGGGCACTTGAATACTCTATTTCTCAATGCCTGGAACACAGTAAATTCTTACAATCTTTTTAAGTAGATGTACACGCACATGATTTAAAAAGGAAAAGATAGAAAGTATATAGAAGGTAAACAGTCTCCATCTCCATTAATTGTTTTTGGCTACAAGTAGCAGAAACTTGACACTTGACCAAAGCTGGCTTAAATGATAGTGAAATGTATCAGTTCATTTATCACATAAATGCAAGATAGGGTTGAAGAGTTAGTTGAGTTAGCCGCTTAACAGTATCATCAAGGACCAGATTTTTCCTGTCTTTCTACTTTGCTCTCTAGTTCATGGGCTTCAGCCTGAGGCTGATTTCTTGCATAGTTGTAAAATGGAAACAGTTGGCTTCATTCTCCCTTGTTTGTGTCCAGCAGAAAAGCTGATGAAAAGTGAAAGCGATTGTCACTCAGTCATGTCCAATTCTTTGCAACCCATGGACTGTAGCCTGCCAGGCTCCTCTGTCTGTGGAATTCTCCAGGTAAGAATACTGGATTAGGTTGCCATTCCCTTCTCCAGGGGATCTTCCTGACTCAGGAATCGAAGCCGGGTCTCCTGCATTAGCAGGCAGATTCTTTGCTGTCTGAACCACCAGGCAAGCGTCATGTTAATCTCTCCTAAGAGTGATAAAGCATAATTCCAGAAGCTTGCAGCAATACTATCCTCTCATTTCACCAGACAAAATTGGGTCACATGTAACAGGTCAAGAAAATGGAACCATATTTATATCAATCAGAGACATCCCTGGAGAAAAAGTCAGTTTTCCAAATGCATTTGGGTAAAATGGATATGGTTGAGGCACCCACAATGTTTATTAACTTGGCCCACACCTGCCCCATATGCCCTTTCACAGAAGCAAACACTATTAGCAATTTCCTGTGCATCCTTCCTTCTGAAGACATTCTATGCACACTTGTTTTAGGAGCCTTTTTCTATCCTCCTTTTAACAGAAATGATAAACTATACACACGTCTTATAGTGAATAATTTCTTCTTCCCATAATACATGACTGATAAACATTTACTTAACAGATGGTAAGAATATTTTGTAAGTCAGATGGTTTTAATCATAATTATCCACTTTGCTTATTTGCCTTTTGTACTCCACTAGCAATGGCACCCCACTCCAGTACTCTTGCCTGGAGAATCCCATGGACGGAGGAGCCTGGTAGGCTGCAGTCTGTGGGGTCGCTAAGAGTCGGACACGACTGAGCACCTTCACTTTCACTTTTCACTTTCATGCATTGGAGAAGGAAATGGCAACCCACTCCAGTGTTCTTGCCTGGAGAATCCCAGGGACGGTGGAGCCTGATGGGCTGCCGTCTATGGGGTCGCACAGAGTCGGACATGACTGAAGCGACTTAGCAGCAGCAGCAGCAGCATTAAAGTCTTTTTTGTTTGTTTGTTTTAAGTTTTGTTCAGTTCTGTTAGGCTAAAGGGGAACAATATGGCTCAGTGGGTAAAGAATCTGCCTGCAATGTAGGAAACACAGGAGATGCAGGTTTGATCCCTAGGTCAGGAAGATTCCCTGGAGAAGGAAATAGTAACCCACTCTAGTGTTCTTGCCTGAAAAATCCCAAGGACAGAGGAGCCTGGCAGGCTACAGTCCAAAGGGTTGCAAAGAGTTGGACATGGCTGAGTGACTAAGCACACACGGAAAAAAAAAACAAACAGAAAAGCATGCAAAGGGGTCCTAAAGAGGGGTTTTGTCTGGATTGGGATCAGAGTGTTAAAAGGGATCAGCAGACCCTGGGTGCGATATGATAGTGGCAGCAGGAAGGAAGGGAGTCTCAAGGGTCAGGTGAAATAACGTAGCAAAACAACAATAGTGAGGCATGTTGAGTGCATATATGGAGGTGTTCCAAGCTGTGATAAACATACCCTCAGTAACAACAGAGTTAGGTTTGCCTAACTGTCTCTTCATATCTGAGGATTCTCCTTCAAATGCTAAACCTTATGTTCCTTAGTGTTTCAGTAATGCTGGTGATTCTCTTACACTTGGTAAGTAAAATTTCAAAGAGCTGCATGAAGAATGATGTGCGTGTTAAGGTGGGGATGGAGTCTCTGCCACTTCCTAATGCCACAATGATAATTGGACATTAGGCAATTTTCTTAAAGTCTCTGTGCTTCATTATCTTCATCTGTAAAATAGAGCAGTTATCAGAGGGCTGTTGTGATAACTTGGGCTTCTCCGATGGCTCAGCAAGAAAAGAGTATGTCTGCAATGCAGGAGACACAGAGGGCACAGGTTCAATCCCTGGGTCGGGAAGACCCCCTGGAGAAGGAACATGACAAACATCTCAAGTGTTCTTGCCCAAAAAACTCCATGGACAGAGAAACCTGCCAGGCTACAGGGCAAAGTGTCACAAAGAGCTGGACACGACTGAGTGACTAAGCACGTTGTGATGACTAAATGAAATATGCGTGCAAAATACCTTGCCTGATGTCTAACAGAGTAGATATTCAATAAATCTAAATAGACAAAAGAGACCTACTCTTATAGTTTTTGACATAACAATGGCTACCTTGGTACAATAATTTTAAAAATAAATTTTATTATGTATAACTGATAGACAATAATACATATCCATTTTAAGTATAGAGATCAGTGAACTGTGACAAATTAATTCACTCATGTAATCACCACCACAATCATAATAAAGAACACTTTGGGGACATCCCTGGTGGTTTAGTGGTTAAGAATCCACCTGCCATTGCAGGGGACATGGGTTTGATCCTTGGCTAGGGAAGATCCCACATGCCACGGAGCAACTAAGCCCGTGGGCTACAGCTATTGAGCCCATGCTCTAGAACAAGAGAAGCCGTGATGAGAAGTCCACGCACTGCAGCAAAGAGTAGCCCCCTCTAGCTGCAACTCTTGCAATGAAGACCCAGCACAGTCAAAAGTAAATTAATTAATTTTAAAAAAGATCCATCAGTTTGGCTCTAAGAAAAGAATTTAAAACATATTACTTCAAAAATTCCTTTTGTGCCCTTTCAAGTTAATCCACCCTACCTGAGACCCCAGGCCATCACTATTTTGCTTTCTATAAGTACGTTTTGGGTTTTTAGAATTTTATATAAATGGAATCATATTGTATGCACTTTTCTGTGTCTGGCTTGTTTCATTCAGCATAATGCTTTTGAGACCTATCCACATTTTGCATTATCTGTGGATTATTTTATTTTGACTGTGCTAAGTCGCTTCAGTCATGTCCGACTCTTTGGGACCCTATGGACATAGCCTGCCAGGCTCCTCTGTCCGTGGGATTCTCCAGGCAAAAATACTGGAGCACATTGCCGTGCCCTCTTCTGGGGGATCTTCTGACCCAGGGATCGAACCCATGTCTCCTGCAGCTCCCACATTATAGGTGGGTTCTTTACCGCTGAGCCACTGGAGAAGCCCCTATTTTATTGTTGAGTAGTATCCAATTGTACAGATAGCCCACAATTTATTTACCGATTAAACTGCTGAGGGACTCTTGGATTGTTTCCATTTCAGGACTACTATGAATAAAGCTGCTATGAATATTCTTTTTGTGGGTACAAGTTCTTGTCTCTCTTGTAAGTACCTCTGAATGGAATTATTGAATCATATGACTTATTATTTAATGTTTGTAAGAAATTGCCAAGTTGTTTCCCAAAGTAGTTGTATATTTTACATTCTCATTAACAATACATCAGAGTTTGTTACTCCACATCCTCCCTAACAATTGGTATTGCCAATTTTTTCTAACTTTCACCATTCTGCTGCTGCTAAGTCAATTCAATCATGTCCGACTCTGTGCAACCCCATAGAGGGCAGCCCACTAGGCTCCCCCGTCCCTGGGATTCTCCAGGCAAGAACACTGGAGTGGGTTGCCATTTCCTTCTCCAATGCATGAAAGTGAAAAGTGAAAGTGAAGTCGCTCAGTCGTGTCCGACTCTTAGCGACCCCATGGACTGCTGCCTACCAGGCTCCTCCATCCATGGGATTTTCCAGGCAAGAATACTGGAGTGGGGTGCCATTGCCTGGTCCTTCACCGTTCTAGGAGGTGGTAAATAATTGTGGTTTAATTTGGATTTCCCTAAAGACTAGTGATGTTGAGTAGCATTTCATGTGCATTTGGCCAAACATATTTTATGATGTCATGTGGCTGAACTACACTGACTCCATTCTGTAAACTGCAGATTCTGTCAACAAGCAACTGCATCTTAGGAGTACAGTCCTACCCTCTCCCCTTTCCACATGACTGAACTTTCAGTTCAGTTCAGTTGCTCAGTCGTGTCCAACTCTTTGCAACCCCTTGAACCGCAGCACGCCAGGCCTCCCTGTCCATCACCAACTCCCAGAGTCCACCCAAACCCATGTCCATTGAGTCAGTGATGCCATCCAACCATCTCATCCTCTGTCATCCCCTTCTCCTCCTGCCCTCAATCTTTCCCAGCATCAGGATCTTTTCCAATGAGTCAGCTCTTCGCATCAGGTGGCCAAAGTTTTGGAGTTTTAGCTTCAACATCAGTCCTTCCAATGAACACCCAGGACTGATCTCCTTTAGGATGGACTGGTTGAGCAATGCCCTCAAGCCAGATAAATTAACAAAAGGAAATGAAAGTAATCTAATAAATATTGATAGATGAGGAATCAAGATATTGATAGATGATTGAAATAGGGAGAGAAAATTTTACCTCATTCAAAAGGAAGGAGTTGACAATAAGAGAGATGGCAGTGCAGAGGAATCTCATGGGCCAGAGAGTTATTCAGCTGGTAGAAATTGATGATGGTAGAATGATGGATTGCAAACAGGTTGAGACAAAAGGTGAAAATGTAGAAGTGATATTGCTGCTCGAATATACAGGTATGTATGTATGAACCTGGAGAAGGCAGTGGCACCCCACTCCAGTTCTCTTGCCTGGAAAATCCCGTGGACAGAGGAGCCTGGTAGGCTGCAGTCCATGGGGTCGCTAAGAGTTGGACATGACTGAGCAACTTCACTTTCCCTTTTCACTTTCATGCATTGGAGAAGGAAATGGCAACCCACTCCAGTGTTCTTGCCTGGAGAATCCAGAGACAGGGGAGCCTGGTGGGCTGCCGTCTATGGGGTCACACAGAGTTGGACACGACTGAAGTGACTTAGCAGCAGCAACAGCAGCATGTATGAATCTGTTCTAATCCAGTGTCAATATCTAATGGTTGAATGGACTTCAACTATGTAAATTTTTAGGCTCACAAAAAAGGAGTAATAACTAATATTACAATAATTGGCTACAGGGAGAAAGGAATTATCTGAGAATTAGAGATGCCAGAACTATGGGAACTGACCCAACTCTGGGGCTGGCTGCCAAAGAGTGACCGGTAGGCCAAGTCATCATACTCCAGGGAGCAGATCATTTCACAGAATGCTCCTTAATAAGATTAGATTTTAAAAAGGAGCATGTATTAAGGAGTAGCACAAACCTAAAAGGATTAATACTTACAGACTTGATTAAGAATTTTTCAAAAATTGTTTCTTCCTTTTTAAGTAATACTTGTCATAAGAGGGTGAAAAGGAGAATAAAGTCACCTATTGATGCTGATGATATAATGCTATCAGATGACAGAGAAAAGTAAAAGCTACCCAACTTTAATTTCATTTCCTCTCTCAGAGAGAATAATTTTAAAATGAAAAATGTAGTATTAACGTGATTAAAAGGTCACTGAAATCCAATGTGGTAAGTGAGCAACCAATTGCTTTCTTTAAGTGAGTTAAACGTTCCAGGCCTCAATGAATTATCCATGAAAGACTTTGCATAAGTGATTGTAGATTAGTGTCAGTCAGCTTTGGAAAACCAGAGAAAAATAAGAAATGCCAAGGACTGAAGAAGGGCTAATATTGTCCTGATTTTCAAATAGTGAAAAAGCAACAGGAACAGGGCAGAGTTTGAGTTACTGGTAAATTTAACATTGCCTAGAATGAATTTTTAACCAATTGTTTCAATAACAGGGAAAGAAATTGAGCTCATGAATGACAATATCAACTTTTTTCTTGTTTCCTTATATATCGACCAAAGTCTCCATGGTGGGGGGGAAAGCATTACAGCAGATGTTTCAAATAAAAAAAATTAATGAACAAAAAACCTCTTAAATAAAGGGTAGAACTATAAACACTTCCTAGTTGAGTATAATCACCAAATCGGCAGTGTCAGCATCACCTGGGAGACTGATGGACCCAAGGAGTACCAGCTCCTGCCCCAGACCTACTGATTTTAGAATCTGCATTTTAACAGGATCTCCAAGTGACTCATATGTACTAAAATGTGAGAAGCACTGAAGCCAAACAAATAAGGATGGCAAGGCACCCAAAGACCAATAAAATTAGGAATCATAATCATCCTTAGGACTGAAGGAAAACAAAGGGAGGAAATTGTGAGACTGGAACTGGTGAATCTACTAAAAACAAAGTTGAATTGTATACTTTAAATGAGTAAATTGTATGATATGTGCATGTATGGATATGAGAGTTGGACCATAAAAAAACCTGAGCGTTGTGGTGCTGGAGAAGACTCATGAGAGTCCCTTGGACTGCAAGGAGATCAAATCAGTCAATCCTAAAGGAAATCAACCCTGAATATTCAATGGAAGGACTGATGCTAAAGCTGAAACTCCAATACTTTGGCCACCTGGTATGAAAAGCCAACTCAGTGGAAAAGACCCTGATGCTGGGAAAGATTGAAGGCAAGAGGAGAAGGGGACAACAGAGGGCGAGATGGTTGGATGGCATCACCGACTCGATGGACATGAGTTTGAGCAAACTCTGGGAGATAGTGGAAGACAGAGGAGCCTGGTGTCCTGCAATCCATGTGGTCACAAAGAGTCAGACACGACTGAGCGACTGAACAACAACCAGATGGCCTGTGAATTGTATTTTGATAAAACTGTTGGGAAAAAAAAATATGTGCAAAATCTGTATTATGAAATTAAAATATTAAAAAAAAGCAAGCAGAGGGAATAAATACCATGTTCATGGACTGGAAGATTCGATAGTGTTAAGATGTTAATTCTCCCAAGTGATTCTATAGATTTAATACAATCCAAAATAAATCCCATCACGATTTTTTGGTATGATTTTACAAGCTTATACAGAGGCAAGCAATTTAGATTAGTGAAAGTAATTTTCAAAGAGAATAAAGTTGGAGAGTTCATATTTCTTCATTTCAAGACTTATTAGAAAGCTACAGAAACCAAGGCTGTGTGGTGTTGGCAAAAGGATAGACACATTGACCAATACACAGAATAGAAATTAGTCTAGACAAGCATATATATGCTTGATCAATTTTTGACAAAGGTAGAAAGGCAATTCAGTGGAGAAAGGATAATCTTTCCAATATGTGAAGCTGGAAAAATTGCATATGTGAGAAAATAAACTTTCATCCATATCTCACACCATATACAAAAATTAACTCAAAACTGTGCACAGACTTAAATGTAAAGACAAAAACTACAGACTTCTAGAAAAAAACAAAGATTTGACAGATTTCTTAGACACCAAGAGCTCAATCCATAAAAGAAAAAAAGTCAGTTATACTCCATCATATAAAATTTTCTGCTCTATTAAGAAAATGAACTATGGACGGAGGTTCATGACAGTGTACAGGAGACAGGGATCAAGACCATCCCCATGGAAAAGAAATGCAAAAAAAGCAAAATGGCTGTCTGAGGAGGCCTTACAAATAGCTGTGAAAAGAAGAGAAGTGAAAAGCAAAGGAGAAAAGGAAAGATATTCCCATTTGAATGCAGAGTTCCAAAGGATAGCAAGGAGCGTTAAGAAAGCCTTCCTCAGCGATCATTGCAAAGAAATCGAGGAAAACAACAGAATGGGAAAGACTAGAGATCTTTTCAAGAAAATTAGAGATACCAAGGGAACATTTCATGCAAAGATAGGCTCGATAAAGGACAGAAATGGTATGGACCTAACAGAAGCAGAAGATATTAAGAAGAGGTGGCAAGAATACACAGAAGAACTGTACAAAAAAGATCTTCACGACCAAGATAATCACGATGGTGTGATCACTCACCTAGAGCCAGACATCCTGGAATGTGAAGTCAAGTGGGCCTTAGAAAGCATCACTACAAACAAAGCTAGTGGAGGTGATGGAATCCCAGTTGAGCTAGTTCAAATCCTGAAAGATGATGCTGTGAAAGTGCTACACTCAATATGCCAGCAAATTTGGAAAACTCAGCAGTGGCCACAGGACTGGAAAAGGTCAGTTTTCATTCCAATCCCAAAGAAAGGCAATGCCAAAGAATGTTCAAACTACCGCACAATTGCACTCATCTCACACACTAGTAAATTAATGCTCAAAATTCTCCAAGCCAGGCTTCAGCAATATGTGAACCATGAACTTCCAGATGTTCAAGCTGGTTTTAGAAACGGCAGAGGAACCAGAGATCAAACTGCCAACATCCGCTGGATCATGGAAAAAGCAAGAGAGTTCCAGAAAAACATCTATTTCTGCTTTATCGACTATGCCAAAGCCTTTGACTGTGTGGATCACAATAAACTGTGGAAAATTCTGAAAGAGATGAGACCACCTGACCTGACCTCTTGAGAAATCTGTATGCAGGTCAGGAATCAACAGTTTGAACTGGACATGGAACAACAGACTGGTTCCAAATAGGAAAAGGAGTACGCCAAGGTTGTATATTGTCACCCTGCTTATTTAACTTATATGCAGAGTACATCATGAGAAATGCTGGACTGGAAGAAGCACATGCTGGAATCAAGATTGCTGGGAGAAATATCAATAACCTCAGATATGCAGATGACACCACCCTTATGGCAGAAAGTGAAGAGGAACTCAAAAGCCTCTTGATGAAAGTCAAAGAGGAGAGTGAAAAAGTTGGCTTAAAGCTCAACATTCAGAAAACTAAGATCATGGCATCTGGTCCCATCACTTCATGGGAAATAGATGGGGAAACAGTGGAAACAGTGGCAGACTTCATTTTTCTGGGCTCCAAAATCACTGCAGATGGTGATTGCAGCCATGAAATTAAAAGACACTTACTCCTTGGAAGGAAAGTTATAACCAACCTAGATGACATACTAAAAAGCAGAGATATTACTTTGCCAACAAAGGTCCGTCTAGTCAAGGCTATAGTTTTTCCTGTGGTCACGTACGGATGTGAGAGTTGGACTGTGAAGAAAGTTGAGTGCCCAAAGAATTGATGCTTTTGAACTGTGGTGTTGGAGAAGACTCTTGAGAGTCCCTTGGACTGCAAGGAGATCTAACCAGTCCATTCTAAAGGAGACCAGTTCTGGGTGTTCATTGGAAGGACTGATGCTAAAGCTGAAACTCCAATACTTTGGCCACCTCATGCGAAGAGCTGACTCATTGGAAAAGACTCTGATGCTGGGAGGGATTGGTGGCAGGAGAAGGGGACGACAGAGGATGAGATGGTTGGATGGCATCACTGACTCGATGGACGTGAGTCTGAGTGAACTCCGGGAGTTGGTGATGGACAGGGAGGCCTGGCGTGCTGCGATTCATGGGGTTGCAAAGAGTCGGACACGACTGAGTGACTGAACTGAACTGAACTGAAGAAAATGAAATGACGAACCGTAGAAATATGTGTAAAACATACATCAAGCATAAGAATAAACAATAAAATAACTCAGTTTAATAAAAAAACAGCAAAAAACCCCACATAACCAAAGAAGGTATGAAAGTGAAAGTGTTAGTCACTCAGTCTGACTCTTTGCGACCGTATGAACTGGAGCCCACCAGGCTCCTCTATCCATGGAATTCTCCAGGCAATAATACTGGAGTGGGTTGCCCTGCCCTTCTCCAGGGGATCTTCCCAACTCAGGGGTTAAACCACAGTCTTCCACATTGTCAGCAGTTTCTATACTGTCTGAGCCACTGGGGAAGCCCAAAGAAGGTATATGCATGGAAAATAAGCAAATGGAAAGACTGTCAACACCATTAGTCACTGGAGAAATGCAAATTAAAAGATCACTGAGGTACCACTGAAAAATGACTAGAATGACTAAAAACTTAAAAACTGAATATACTTACTGCTGATACAGAACAGAACAACTGGAACCTTACATGTCACCATGATACATTTTAGAACATTTTTATCATTTCAAAAAAAATCCCATACCCCTTAGATATTACTTAGTTATTACTTCTCTACCACATCAGTCCCGAGTAACTGTTAATTTACGTTCTGTCTGTATTTGTGTTGTCCAATCCCTCAGTCGTGTCCGACTCATTGTGACCCCATGGACTGCAGCATATCAGGCTTCCCTGTCCTTCACTATCTCCTGGAATTTGCTCAAACTCATGTCCACTGAGTTGATGATGCCATCCAACCATCTCATCCTTTGTCGCCCCTTCTCCTCCTGCCCTCAATCTTTCCCAGCATCAGGAAATCTTTTCTAAATCCTTAGCATGGCAATAACGGGTTTTTTTAACCCCTAGCCTCACCTCTGCTGCTGCTGCTGCGTTGCTTCAGTCGTGTCCGACTCTGTGCGACCCCATAGGCGGCAGCTCCACAGGCTCCCCCGTCCCTGGGATTCTCCAGGCAAGAACACTGGAGTGGGTTGCCATTTCCTTCTCCAATGCATGAAAGGGAAAAGTGAAAGTGAAGTCGCTCAGGCGTGTCCAACTCTTATCGACCCCATGGACTGCAGCCCACCAGGCTCCTCCATCCATGGGATTTTCCAGGCAAGAATACTGGAGTGGGGTGCCACTGTCTTCTCCGAGCCTCATCTCTATTCCAATGTAATTAAACATTTATTGAATGTATCAGACTTTGTGTGTGCAGACTTCCCAGGTAGCACTAGCAGTAAAGGATCCACCTGCCAATGCTGGAGATGTAAGAGATGCAGTTTGATCCCTGGGTCAGGAAGATCCCCTGAAGAAGGAATAGTCTCATCTCTATTCTAATACAGTTCAATGTTTACTGAATATATCAGACTTCATGTAACACAAATAAGCACTCTTGCCTTGAGACATTCATAGTCCAGTAAAAGATGTGTATTAGTATGACCATCTTTCAATTAATAACATCTTATAATAATAGCTAGGGTGACCCTAAGTCCTGGTTTTGGCCTATTGTTCTAGTGTAGTTACTAATGGTACCAATGCTGTTTTTCAGTCTCAAAAGTTTCCAGAAAGTTTGAACTTAGCGACCCCATGGACTGCAGCCCACCAGGCTCCTCCATCCATGGGATTTTCCAGGCAAGAATACTGGAGTGGATTGCCATTCTTCCTCCAGGTTACCCTGGGTTACCCTAGAAAAACCTAGTCACTGTGAGCTTCAGAATTAGCCAGCTTGCAGTCACACCATAGCAAAGGAGCCTAGAGGAATAAGTAACCAGACTCCTCTGCTGTATTGCTGTTGCTCCCCATTGCCCGAACTCAGCTAACTGAACCTAAGGGAAAGAAAGCCCTTTACATTCAGGCTCTCTTGGGGGCAGGAACATGGATATCCTGCATCAGGACTCACTGTTACTACCCTATTTTGCAATAGGAAAAAAATGAGATGAAGAAAGGCTAACATGCTCAATGTGACAAAGCTGGTAAGTGATAATACGGAGTGCTGTGTGCTCCCCAACTCTACCAGGCTCTCTCTACGCTCCTATGTACTAGCAAATGCCAATACCTATCCTCGCCACAGCATCATTACCCCTGAAGCCACTGACTCTTCGCTCATTCTCATCCCTTGTTTGGAATGTCTTCCTTGCCCTCTCCCCTCCACTTCTTTGGTGAAGCCTTTCCCGTTCTGACAGGCAGAGTGAATGGCTCCTTCTATGCTTTAAAATCCCATAATTCAAATATCTTTTCTAGGATTTGGCCTATTTATTAGAGTTCTTCAACATCTGTCTCTCAGCAGACTATGTACTGGTTAAGAGTCAGAGAGGCATCCTCATTAAAAAATAGTTTTTTAGTTGCTAGCACAGTGCTGGGCAGAATTAAAAAGGTAATCTAAGCCCTTAGCAACCCTATTAGGAAGGACTGATCACTAAACAGGTTTTAAAGATGAGAAAATTGAAGCATTGAAATGTTAAGTAATTTGCCCAAGGTCACACAGCTGTCAAACAGTAAAGCCAGGATTTTGAATCTAGGTAGTCAGGCTGTAGTTGTTGTTATGCTTAGCTGCCCAGTCATGTCTGACTCTTGCATGGACTATAGCCCACCAGGCTCCTCTCTATGAAATTCTCTAGACAAGAATACTGGAGTGGGTTGCTATTTCCATATCCAGGGGATCTTCCCAACCCAGGGATCGAACCCAGGTCTCCCAAATTGTAGGCAGACGCCTTACCATCTGAGCTACCTTTGGCCCCTTTCAATATAAGCATTTGCAAACAAAATAAGTCAATAAAATTAAAAACAATTAATAAGACCCTGCAGTCTGGTTTGGTCAATATAACACAAAATGGAGGGCTGGTTTGCGGCTGCCCTTATGGGGTTGGCAGCTTGTGGAGGGACCTGCCCTCTGGTCCAGGGCAGTGTTGCTCTTAAATCCTCCCTCCAGGAGAAGGAACCCAATGTCCATATACCACAGAGAGCTGCGGATAAGTATTTCTTCCCCCTCCCTTTGCACAGCACCCATGCACCTGGTAATCCTAACTCAGTACCTAGGGTGCCTCATGTCTGCTTGACATAAATTGGTGGTCTTGTCTTACAAAGATCTGAAGCCTAGGGGAAGACACTGGTCAGAACTGAAGAGGTTAGTGCTCTGAGGGTCTGGGCTACAGACAGGAGCTGCTCATCTTTCTTTCATCCAGTGTGTGTGTGTTCAGTGGTGTCCAACTCTCTGCAACCTCACCTTCACTCGCCAGCCAGGCTCCTGTGTCCGTGGGATTTTTCCGGCAAGAATACTGGAGTGGATTGCCATTTCTCCCTCCAGAGGATCTTCTCCACCCTGGGATGGAACAGTGGCTCCTGAATTGGCAGGCGGGGTCTTCATCACTTGAACCACCTGGGAAGCCCTTTCACTGAGAGCTCTTTCATCGTATTCTCATTCCCGGCGGTCCCATGGGCACCCTGCGGATGGACTTCAGCCTGGGTTGTCTCTAGCCCCTCAACCCCTCCCGGGACAACCCAGTGTCTGTCTCGTAACAGCGGGAAGCGCACCCAGAGCTCACTCAACACTTAGGCAAAGGTGGCGCAGCCAGTTTGAATCCTGCACCCTTGGGGGCAGAGACAGCTGGAGCGGCAAACCCAAGGCCCCGAGAAACCCGGGTAGCTGAAGTCTCAGCTCAGACTCTGAGGCGCCCCAGTCTGAAGAGGCGGTTTGTCTTTTCAACTAATTCAATAGGCCCAGGATTTCCTCAAGGGCGCAATCCCGTGGGCTGATTACAGACAGCCTTACCACACCTTCCCTGCGCTAGGATCCAGCGGCTTCCCTTTCCCCCACCGGTCGCTATCCTCGATCACCGTGTCGTCAGGGGCCCCCCACCCCCGCCACCGCGACTCCACGGGGGGCCGCGGTAATCTACAGCACCCCAAACACACCTTGCCACCCCAGCCCCACCTCGCCACCCCAGCCCTGGCCGAGGCGCCGCGCCACCCCGCGTGCAGCGGGACTCTGTTGTTCTTCCCGCAGCACAGACACGCAGCAATGCTCCAACACCTCCCGGAAAAACCCTTCCCCACCGCAAAGCAGTCTCCAGTCCCACGCGCTCAGAGTCGCGCCCGCTCCAGGGTCACCCGCCTGGCGCCGCCGCCGCCCCGCGCGCCCGCCTCCGGGTCGTGGGGTCGGGTCTCCAGCGATCTCACTTGTGCCCAGCTCTCCGGTTACACCCAGGGGAGGCCTCGGCCCCCACGCTCTAGGGCAGTCAGCAGCTGCTTTCGTTCTCCGGCTGGGGCGTCCTTTTCTTCCTCTCTGGCAGGCGGTGGTTAGCGGTGCACGGCTGCAACTACTCCGGCCTCTTCCTCTTCGGTGGGGTTGCCTACCCGGCCGCACGCTACAGTGACAGCTTCCAGCTGCCTGCATTTGAGTCTCTCCTTTAGGAGAGAATTGTGGAGGGGCAACTCTCCCCTCGCATGGGTCTGTCCAACACCACCTCGGTCGCCCGCCGCTCTCCCTAGTGACCCACTCCCCTTTCAAGCCTGTTCCTCCTAGGAGGGCGTGCTTGCCATGGGGCTAACTCTCGGCGAGATGCTGTCCGCGTGGACCTGTCTCGCCCCAGGGCCCCGTCTCCCTCTCCGCAGGCGCTCCAACTACCAGCTTGGGGAAGCGCGTGGCGGGACCCAGGGCTGGGACCTCTGCGCCCAGGCTTTTACTCGGACTCCAGCACGTGGTGGAACGGGGGGTGGCGGGCAGCGCACAGGCTTGGAGGGCGCTCCGGGTGGCACTGGAGCGCGTCCTTTCGGAGCCGATCGCTCCCTTCGGGGAGGGCGAGCCCGACGGCCGGGGCTGGCTGACCGGGGCTGGAGACCCGCCCATCCTCCTCCCTCCCACCGCCTCAGCCTGGGCGCGCCGGCTCACACCCCTTCCTGGGGAAGCAAATGGTCCCTTCCAGGCGGGTGGCCATGTTGCTCTAATAAAGCGGGAGGGGCGGCGGCGTGGGGGCAGTAGATGCTGCTGGTGGCGCGCGGGAGCTGGGCGCAAGCAGAGCGCAGCCGCCAGGGAGGCGCGGGGGTGGCGAGCCGGAGCCCGAGCCCGAGCCTGAGCAGCAGTCGCTAGTGTTGGCGGAGAGCAACCGGGCGCAACCAGAGCCGCCGCCGCCGCGATGGCCGTAGCCGTGGGGAGACCATCTGTGAGTGCCGGGGCCTCGCTTTCCTCGTCCGCCTGTCCTCCGGCGCTGGTGGGGGTGGGAGGTTCCCGCTGGCCGGAGGGTATCGGCCGGGACCCCGGGGGCCGGGGCGGGGGCGCGGGACGGCTGCGGCGGTGGCTCTGGGAGTGTGCATGAATTTGGGCGCGCGTCTGGGGCGAAGGGGAGGGCGAGGAGCCGGGAGGCTCGGCTACTACGTGATGCAACTGTGGATCGCCCCGGTTCTGGGGATGTGGGAGAAAAAGGACCCCTTTCCTGTGTTTTTTTTTTTTTTCTTCTTTTAACAGGGTCGTTTTTGCCACGGTGTTTCTCGGCCTCCCTCTCCCCGCGCACACCTTTTCTCTGGTGGCGGTGGAGAAAGGCGCCGGGTGCGGGGGTTTCCTCCCGGCTCCCCCGCGCCGAGGGGCGACCAGGGCGTGGGAATTGTTAGTCCAAGCGCCGTGTCTTAGGGTGGAAGAAACCGGCTCAAAAATAAAGGAGAGGGATTTCCGTGGTGGCTTCCCCAGCTTTCAGAGATTCCGGACACCCTCCGGCACCCACGCCGGTAACCGGGCCCTGCCCAGGATGTGGACAAAAGCCCTAGATACACAGACAAAGTTTTCAAAGGGCCCCCTTGTCCGGATGGGTGAAAGTCTTAAAGCGCTCTGCGGTTGGAAGGCCGGAGGCGGGGGCGCGGGAAGAGGAAGGGATGGCGGGTGCGTGGAGAATCGGGTGCCCCGGGACTGGGACGAGGGAGCCGGGGAGGGAGGGAGGGAAGGGGATGCTCAGGCCGCGAGTTTGCGGGCGGGGCGGGGGGTGCAGGGCTCAGTGGGCGACTCCTGACCCGGCCTGGACGGCAGCGGGACTTAAAGGGCGCGGCTTCAGCCGGGCTCCTCATCCCGGGTGAAGGGCGAAGGGAAGGGGCGGCGGCGGCCTCCCCCCCCACCCCCCCTTTTTTTTTTTTTACTGATAGGAGAAGAGCCGGGTGGGGAAGGCGGAGTCCGTTTTCTTTCTCTTTCCCCCTTTCTTTGTCGCTGTTCAAAGTCCATTTTCGTCCCATGGGCTTGTGGGCTCTCTGAGAGAGGCTTTTCCCGCTCTGTCACCGCCTGTTCCTTTCCTCCTCTTCTCCTGCTCACCGCTGTGTAGCTGCAGGTGGTGGCTGCAGAGGGTTTGTAGGTATATAGACCCAAGTCTCCGGGAGATCCTGGAAGCTCTGAAAGCCCAGAAGTGCAAAATGCAAGACTGTGCTCTCAGATCCTACCCCCACCCTCCCAGCCCCACCGCCCGCCCCGGCTCTTCTTGCAACTCCTCCCCCAGATACCCTCTCTTTTTGCACCTCTTCCCCATCATTTAGCGGAGTCCCTCTCCGGGTTCTAACCTGGTTTGGTGGTTCAGCTGCCAGAGATGTTTTCAAAGGTATTCTCCACCCTCGGAACATGTGCAGTGGTCATATTGAAGCGTAACTGTGGGTCTTGTAGGCATTTTAAACTCTAATATTTAATGACATACTCTTAAGAATTCAGGTCTCCTCTTGATAATTAGTGGTCATAGATTGTTGTTAATGAGGGGATTTGCAGTCTCTGGGCTGATCCCTTTATTTTTCTGGTGAGAAAATTGAGGTCCAGAGAGGTCAAGTTCATCTGGTTAAATTACTACCCCCATCCCCCTACCCCAACCCCTTCCCTAACACACACACACACACACACACACACACTCTCTCTCTCTCTCTCTCTCTCTCATTTCCAGAGCAGTGATTCAGATAACTAAAACAACAAGATAATTGGACAGTGGCTAGGAATGCAAATATTCTGTGTGTGTAGGGGGAGGATGTCTTTCAGTGACACCTATTACTGGTGCATTCTTGGGGCAAGGGGGAGGTGGAAGAAATAATTTGCTGCACATTTTCTATAAATTAGTTAGTTCATATATGTCAGCTAAATAGGAACAGTATGTGGATTTAAGACTCAGTTGTGTGGCCGTAGTCATATCCAACACCAGGTCTGCCAACCAGATGTGAACTTAATCCCTCAGAATTCTTGTGTAAGACCTTGCTCATTCAAAAACAGAGGCGACTTTACAAAGTATATGTGCACAGAGGAGGTGCCTGCTTTCTCTGCACATTCCCTGTTGTCACTAGAATTAAGATTAAATTACTTACAGTTTGAAAACAGAGGACTTTTTTTTGGATCAAGTTGTGGTAGGGGTGATCAGGAGTTGACTACAAAGTTACAAAGTCTTTTCATGCAACTTGCAAGGAATTGTTGAATGGTTTCACTTTGTTCATTCAGGTACTGTCTTAGTGTAGTATTTGCACTTAGGTCTTCAAAACAACCCCAGTGAATGCAAAAGATTCTCCAAACCCAGCCCCAAGGTCTCATATAGAGTCCTTGATGGTAGAATTCGCTGCCCCCTCCTTTTCCCTTATCTAGTCTGTGATTTGAACAAAAGAAGGGAAGGGTGCGTTGAGAGAAAAGAATTACTCCAAAGTTGATTGTGAATGGAATGTCCCCAGTTACTCCTTTAGAATTAGTTGTTTTTTTAAGTTGTTTAGGAAACCGTGATCAAATCTCCTTTCCCTACAAACTGCCTCTCGTTCAGATTGAAGAAAACTTCAGTCAAAATAAGTTGCTCTCAGCTTGAGACTGACATTCTTGGACTTGAATATCTTAATCTGATATCCCAAGTAAATATGACATTTTACTGAGCAAGAATCTTTACATATCAGAGGTAGTATTTTCTGTCTTCTGAAGTGGTTATATTCAGTTATATCCATTTTAATTTCAAGGCTAAATTGAGACGTCTCAAGTGGATTTATTGTTGGCTGGGCAACAGGAACTTCAGTCTGGTGTGATTCTGTTTATTTCCATTTTGATCTCGACCCCTAGCTTCGCCATTTTCCCAAGCGTGGTTTTTGTATTAGGGTCTCAGAGGCCCCTGAGGCACATCTGCTGTTTCCAGAGTGTGACTGGTGATTAGCAAGAGCATTTCTTCCCTAGGGATGTGTCCACATTTTGGATGAGTTAGTATTTTGGCATCCAAGTCCCAGGGCAGCTATTATCTTTATTTTAATCAGAGCATGGTAATTCACTCTACCTGGGAAGAAGCTTTAAGTAGCTGATCCTCTTACCCAGTGGTGTTCATCAAGTTATAGGGTCTGGGGGTTTAGAGGGGTTTTAGAGGTCATTTGGTTCAGCCTCCTCTGCAATGCAGAAATATTTTCTGCGTTATCCCTAATAGAAGTGTTAAACTTTTCCAGTGGTGAAGAGTCCTCTATGATATCAAGAAACTTTTTCAAGAAACAAGTTTAATTGTTGTTTTATTCACTGTACCCAAAGGAATAGAAAATCATGTTTGTTCATTAGCTCATTTAACACTGTTTATTGAACACCTTCTCTGTGCCAGTACTTTTCGGGATACAGTAGTGGACAACCGAGAAATTCCTTTTTACCTAGAGCTTTTATTTTCTGAAAGATTTAGTGTCCATGTGTATTATAGAAACAAATTTCAACAGAGTATGTAAGCCATTTAGGGAGAAAGGAAATCACGTGCCTATTGCTGAGTGAAAAGCTATGATGCAGGTGAAGGATCTTATCTGTTTGAGTGTTATTATCTGTTTGAGGGTTATTATAGGCAGTTCCTAAGATATGGTCTGTCTTCAGCCGGAGGGTGAGGACTGGCAGTGAAAAGTTATTTTCCCTTGTTGTAAAATTGCCATTTTTATGACTTGAGGATGTGGCCCCTACATGAAGGTCTCTGGTTGTTGCAGAAGGAGTAAATCTTTTGAAAGCTGTGGAATATTTTTCTGTCTTTTAAAATATCTAGAAATGATGTCTCTACATCACAATGAAAAATTGACCCAAGTAATTGATTAAAAGACCAAAGCTACTCATAATCCCATTGTCCTGATATAACAGTACTTAGAGTGTTATTTTCATCCATTTTTTGAGGTTTATACCAGCAAGCATAACCCGTACCATATAAACTGTTACTAAGAAACCAAACTGTTGAATTGGGAGATTGGGATTGACATATATACACCGTGGTAAAGAATCTACCTGCAGTGCAGGAGACGGTTTTTGATCGCCGGGTTGGGAAGATCCCTTGGAGAGAGGAATGGCAACCCACTCCAGTATTCTTGCCTGGGAAATCCCATGGACAGAGGAGCCTGGCGGGCTACAGTCCATGGGGTCACAAAAGAGTCAGACGTGACTGAGCAACTAAACCACACCAACAATAAAATAGATAACTAATGTGAACCTACTGTATAGCATTCTGTTCAGTGCTCTGTGGTCACATAAATGGAAAGGAAATTCAAAACAGGGGGGATATATGTAAAAAATAAATAAACCAAACTATGTGCCTGGGAAGACCCTATGTGACTAATTGGAGGTTCATATAGTGAAGGAAACAGATGCTTAGTGCTTTCACAGGGGCCACCATATGTCTGTGTCCAGACAAAAGAATGAATGATTTGGATGGCCTGCTTTGATTAATTACCAGAAGACTCAGTGTCTATTGCCACTCATTGATGGTACCACAACTGATAGTGATGCTCGGGTTTTGACTCCCTGTGGAGCCAGCCACAGAGTTTTCTGTGCCTCTCTTTATCTTTACAGGGCCTACACTTGGTTGGGGGAGGAGCAGGGTAGGGACCGCTCTTGCATTTTATCATTTTGGGGGAACTGTCTTTCATAGCCTTAGTTAGACTGTCTCACCCGGGGTCAGCCAAGCTGAACCATTATTAAAACAAAGACCCAGTAGATCTAAAGCTTCTATCCTTTTTCCCAAGGAGAACTACTTTGCAATATAATTGATACCGCCTCTGTTTTGGGTTTGTTAGTTTGTTTTAATCCAGATTGACAGAAAACTCCCTTCCAACTAAATAATACCTCTTCTACCGACTCAGGCCTGTTGGCAGCCCATCAGTGCAGCTGCTGTTGAACAAAGAGAAACAGAACTGGTGCTAAGGTGAAACAGGTTTCTAAAAGAATCCTAGTGCTCTAAGAAGCGAGTTTGCGTTGTCTCAGGCCTGGCCTGAGGTAGAAATCAGGTCTGTTGCCTGAATGACCAGGCATCAGAGCCACCTCTTCTGGATCCATGACAATGAGAGTGAGCATGGCACTCAAGTCAAAGGATGCAGGAGGTTGAGCTGTGTAGATGTACTTTGTCTATCTGCTGGGCTAGGATGGCACAGGACAGAGTGTGATGTATTGATGGAGGGGCCAGGCTGCACTGGAGAAGTAGCAATGACTTCAAGCTCCAAAAGGGCATCTTTGGTGTCTGACAGGGGGCAGCTTCATTCCTGCCTTTTAAAAAAAAAATTATTATGTTAAAATTGTTGTGAAAATAGACATAAAATGTGTCTACTTTTGATGACTAAGATTCCTTTGGAAAGAAATTATGAATTTTTTTACTTTCTAACTTTTTTTTTTTCCTCGTGGAAGTAGAATCATTGTAATACAGATAGGTTAAAAGTGGCAAAACAAAACCACTCTCAACACCCTAATGCATCAGTAGTCATTCTTGCTTTATCTGGCTTCATCTTGGCTAATCCAGCTGCTTTATCAGATATTTCATGGGCACTTTCTTTGTGCAGGTGCTGAGGTTATGATGTGAGTACTTGAGATGCTGTTCCTGCTGCTCTCATCAAATTTATCTAACAGATGAATAAGCACTAGGATTTAGCAAGGAAAGCGAGGTGGGGAAAAGTGTTCCAAGCCAAGGGAACAGTGTGTGCAAAGCTCTGAGGTGAGGCAGAGCCTCTTAAATCCAGTGTAGCAGGGGCATCAGCATTCAAGATGGGGGATTGGTAGACAGATAGGAGGCTGGGGAGGTGATGGAAAGAGATCACATCACGTTTGTGGTACATTCTTTGGGACATGGTATTGACTACACAGCATTTCCAGTATTTTCGATGCTATCCTGCCGCCCCACAACTTACAGTATCCCAGATTCTTGCACTGGGTTGATAGAAGACACTGAAAATCTTCAGAACACTAATTCTTCAGGTTTCAGGGAAGGTTCAGGGGAGTTGATTCCTTTCGTGGCCAAATCTAGCCCTTAAAGAACAGAGGAAGCCTGAGGAAGGGCAGGGAGAGGGGGAGGGATCCAGTAACAGAATCACCAGGTCTTCCCCTGTCTAGTTATCTGTATTGAGCTCTTCCTCAAAAGGCAGAACTAAAGTCTTAGACCTGAAGCAACTGAGTCCCAAAGGGTGGGGTGGGGAGAATGCTGGGACTCCTCCCGCCTCAGATTGTGTGTTGTCCATAAAGAAAACTAAAAACCCATTGGATCCTATGAAGACAGGAAAGAAAGAAAGTGAAGTTGCTCAGTCATGTCAGACTCTTTGCGACCCCATGGACTGTATGTAGCCTACGAGGCTCCTCCATTCATGGGATTGTCCAGGCAAGAATACTGGAGTGGGTTACCATTTCCTTCTCCAGGAGATCTTCCCGACCCACGTCTTAAAAACCAGGGTCCTAACCCACTCCGGTATTCTTGCCTGGAAAAGTCCATGGACAGAGGAGCCTGCCAGGCTGCAGTCCATGGGGTTACATGACTGAGCATGTGTGCATGAGAGTGGAGGGTTATGGGTTGGTAGCAATAAATTGGTAGAACTAAAATAAAATAAAAAAAACCCAGAGTCCTCCTAAGACTTAATCCTTTTTCATTCATCTCCCTTTGTGTACCATTTTCATGCCAGTATAAACTTCATGAATCTCTTTAAGGGTGCCCATTAAATTTACTCAGACCTGCTGTTGCAAGGAAAAGGCTTAACTCACAACTTCTCTGTACAGGAAACCTGTGTAGCATCTTGACTTTTTAAAGTGTTTTCTGTTTAAATTATTGTCAAGACAGTTCTTTTTTAATCCTCAATTCCTAAGAAATAATGTAGTCAAGGAAACTGAGGCACAAAGAAGTCATCACTCACCTGATCTGGTACAACCAGTTAGTGGGACAACTTGGCTTTGGAACCCATGGCTGTTAACCAACATGCATACACCTGTTGGTCAGGGAGACTCAGTTCTGTTGAGGTAAACAAACTGCTCCCAAGATCTGGTGGCTTACCCAGCAGAGGTTTGTTTCTCACGCAGACTCCCTGTCTGTTCCTTCCTCTGAGATCCACTCCATGCTGAACTGACCCTTGGACCCAGCTGAGGGAGTGTCCTGTCCTCTCCGCTGGACGTTGCCAGTCTGGCAGCAGAGGAGAAAGAGGCAGGCTGAACCCTGAACTGACTTTCCAGGCTCTTAGATGAGTCACTTCCACTGTGAACCTCACTGGCCAAAATAAATGGTCATTTCTAAATTCAGCAGGATGGAGGTGGATAGTCTTCTGCAGAGAGGGGCTCTGCTGGTCACATGGCCAAGCTGGAGGGGATGGGGGAAGTCAACCCTCGCCTAGGAAGGGCCAGTGGTGGTGTTCAATAGCGAGATTTCACCATACCTGGTGGCTCAGACAGTAAAGAATCTACCTGCAGTGTAGGAGACTGGCTTTGATCCCTGGGTTGGGAAGATCCCCTGGAGAAGGAAATGGCAACCCACTCCACTATTCTTGCCTGGAGAATACCACGGATGGAGGAGCCTGGCGGGCTACAGTCCATGGGGTTGCAAAGAGTTGGACACAACTGAGTGACTAATACGTTCCCCTTCCTAGTCAGGGCGTCTTCTGGACAGCCACGTGTCCTTATTTTGTAAAATTGTCTCCCTGTCGGTAGTGATTTCTCTCGGTCAGTTTGATTTCTGTGATTCCTGCTGGATTTTGTAAACTGAAGAGAGAGGGAGAAAGTGTTCAGCCAGGATGAACTGAAGGCTGAGAGTGTGACTGTGCCTGTTCTTTCACAGTGAACTTCCAAGTAGCCTCATCACCAGATAAGGGATGGGTGGTGACCTTCTCAAAGACCTTCTGTGCTGCTCTCTGGTGGCCCCAGCTCTGGGACTGTACTCTCTGGGAACTGGTTTTGAGGCCATTAGGACTTCAGCTGCTTGATAGGCTGATTTCCCTTAGGATGCTTCCAAATCAGTCTTTTTTTCCCAGGCCTGTCTGTTTCTAAATACATCTATGACCCCCTTCTTTTTTGTGTTGTTTTCTCTCCACTGAGAGATACTAGTACAGTTGTCCCTTGGTGTCCGTGGGGACTGGTTCCGGGATCCCCGTGGATCCCCAAATATGCGGATGCTCAAGCCCCTTATATAGAATAGCCTAGTGTAGTCTGCACTACGTATCTAGATTCACCCAGCTGCTGATGTGGTCCCTGCAGACCACTTGGATGGAGGACTGTATGCAGCATTTTGGTTAAGAATGTGGGCTCTAGAGCCAGACTGCTGGAAGAATCTTTGGGTATCAGCTCTGCCATTTGACCTCCTTTATGACCTTAGGTTACCCCTCAGTCCTCATCTGTAAAAGAAATACAGTGCGCGCTCAGTGGTGTCTCACTCTTTGTGACCCCATGGATGTAGTCCACCAGGCTCCTCTGTTCATGGGATTCTCCAGGCAAGCATACTGGAGTGGGTTGCCATTTCCTCTTCCAGGGGATCTTCCCGACCCAGGGATCAAACCAGTGTTTGCTGCATTTCCTGCATTGGCAGGCAGATTCTTTACCACTGAGCTGCCTGGGAAGCCCCAAATAATTACAGTACCTTGCTCAAAGGTTTACAGGATTAAATGAGTTAGTACACCAGGTGCTTTCAGTAATGCAGTCCATTTTAATTCCAGCTGTGCTGTGCTGATCTCTGGCAGGCATAGACCTCATCTCTACAGCTTTCTTCCCTAAGCTTTTCTGCTGTAGCCACTTGGGTTCTGCTTAGCTACTCTGACCTATGTACAAATCTGGATATCCAAGGTTGTTACCATTCCGTGGGCCCACCTTTGACTGCTGGGGATGCAAGCTGGTAGAGAAATACTTCTCTCTTTTATTACTAAGTTGGACAATTCTGAAACACAATAGATAGGGCTCCTCAGAGGCTCCACATGGGCCCCAGCCCACAGGAATGACTGGCTCCATCCTTTAAGATGGTGTTCCTCTTTCCCTATTAAACTATTCCAGGTCCCCACTCCTGTTCCTTGGGATCCCTTTTCAAAATAGCTGCGTGCACACACGCTCTTGTCTCAGGTTTCCACATTTTGGGGAAAACTGGGCGAAAACACCTTGTTTCCTGGTTTGGGTCTCTTTTTTTGCTTTATGCAGATGAGGGAGCTTGCATGTTACTTTTGTAACATAACAAAGCATTCTGGACATCAAAAAAAAAAATAGGTTCACAACAAACTGATCTTTTATCAGATTTTTACTATTTACTAGAGGTCAGACTTCAAACTTCTGTAAAAACTGGTCTTAGGAAAAAGGCCTCTCCGTCACCTAAACTTTTCTATGATTTTCCTCCCTAGATCCTTGGGATGGAATTCTCACACTCCCCAGTTTGCAGGTGCTTTTTCTGAGGGTATGGAGCCTACTTTGTGCTGTAACTTGTTTATCATACTGATTTCAAGTCAGTGACATATATTTTGTTACCTAGAAACTAGACACAGAATGTATGAGGGAAGATGTGTGTGTGTGTTGTTTTTCCTTATGATGTCCCTTTTTATTTTTTAATTGGAGGATAATTGCTTTACAATATTGTGTTGATTTCTGCCATCCATCAACATGAATCAGCCACAGGTATACCTAATACGTCCCCTCCCTTGTGATTATGACCCTTGTGAATATGTCCCCTCCCTTGTGAACCTCCCTCCCGTTCCCTACCCCATCCCACCCCTCTAGGCTGTCAGAGAGCACTGGGTTGAACGCCCCGTGTCACATAGCAAATTCCCACTTGCTATCTATTTTACAATATTACTCAGCTACGAAAAAGTGTTTTTGATATATGCCTGGGCTGTGAACTTGGGCCAAAGCTTAAAACTTTTTGACAAAGAGAAATTTGGGAGCTTACACTGTCCGCAAAGATTGGAAAAATGAGGTAGCAGTTCTTGAAAGAGTTTTTCATTAATTAATGTTGGGCGATTTTAAGGGCCCAGATTAATTTATGTATGTACCCTAGAGTTCTGAGGATAATTATTCAAATCATCCTGGCTCTTTGTAGAAGCCTAGCTCAGAGGTGGTTTCTGATGTGGAAGAGATATTTGGAAACATAGAAGCCAAACTGATTGATTCTCCAAATCTCACCAAACTTGTCGCCTTTGGTCTTACCCTGAGATGTGGTTTGACTTTCTGTGTGGGTGGACAATCAGAGACTATGCTGGAACCGTTTGATTGTTTACCTATTAGGTATTTCTTTGTTTTCAGACTCTTCCAATCCTTCGTCAACCTTTGAATCACTTCTCCCCTGGGGGATATTTGTTGGTCCTGAAGCACAGATTTATCTCTTTGGCCCTCTGGAGAAGTCTTTTAGTTGCTGGTAATCAAGTTTTCCTGATTCAGAAAACAGAATGCTAAGGTATTTTATGAACTTAAGGCAGAATATGAAATTAAGATCAGCCATTGAAATGACTGATAATTAATTTGTTGTCACTAGCTGCCGTTCCAAAGCTGACTTTTAAAGCTAAAGAGACCTTAGTCTAAACTGGATTTTATAACCCAGTCAGAGCCGAGAGAGATGAGAATTCTCAGGGACTTTCTTTAACAGAGATTTATGTAGGCATATTGCGGAGTTAGGAATACTGCTAAATGTTACTTCTTCTTTTTTAAGGATTTTGTTTTCTTATTCCTCAAAGGTCTTTCCTGTTTCCCTGTTTCATTAAGTCAACAGACACTGAGCCTGGGCCAGTACCATGCATGAGTGAAGATGTCAAAATCTTATTCCTTTTCATTTTCCCACTAAACCAAGCCAGAACCAAAAATCTTTTTTGGCATATGGAGCTCCCTGTCACTGAGATTAAAAATTTGAAGGGAAATTCCCTGGTTGCCCAGTGGTTAGGACTTGGGTGCTCTCAATGCCGTGGCTCTGGGTTCAATCCCTGGTTGGGGAAATGAAGATCCCACCTGCCACATGGCATAGCCCAAAATTAAAAAGTAAATAAATAAAAATAAAGATGTACTCAGTCTGTCTGG
This sequence comes from Bos taurus, assembly GCF_002263795.3. NCBI lineage: Eukaryota > Metazoa > Chordata > Mammalia > Artiodactyla > Bovidae > Bos > Bos taurus. The sequence continues at coordinate 91,788,353 of NC_037333.1, forward strand.
GAAGAAGAAATTACCTCATTAGATATAGATGAAAGCTTAGCCCATAGTCATCAGCCTGGATTTTTGTGTTCATTCTTCCCACTGACCTTAGGTAATCTTCCATCAGTAATTTGATTTAATTTTTAATCCCAACCATGAGAAAATTAAGTGTTTTTTTAAAAAAGTGAAAAGTTGTTTTCCTATTCTAAAATAAAGGTAGTTGGAGGAGAAACTTAATAGATTGGAAGCTGAAATGTGTGATTTCTCCTTTTTTCAAACTAAAACTGGAATCATTTTTCAGTTTTGTTGGTTTTTTGGGTCTTCAAAATATATGTATATTTCAAAATATGCATTTGAAATGTTGGTAATTTGCACATTGGCTTTGCCATTAAACTCAACTGCACAGACAGCAGTGATGTCCTAGTTGAAGTTGTGCGATTGCATACATTTTTCCGGTGATAAGATTTCAATGGGTAAAAGTTAATTTTCGAAATAACATTGTGAGGTAGTTTGATTAGATATTATTCTTGATCCAAGCCCATCAGCCCCTGTTTTGACGGATCAGGACTCAGACTTGATGATCTTAAGGCCAAGTCTTCTGACTATTGGTTATACCTCTTCTTACCAAATAGAGATTCCAGATACCACCCTAGGCTGCAGACCAGTGCTGTCAGGTAGAACTTTCTATGACAATGGAAATGTTCTCCTACTGCATTGATCAGTATGGTAGCTGCTAAACAGGTTGCTGTTTAACATTTGAAATATGGCTGGTGCAACTACGGAATTAAATTTTTTGTCTGGTTTAATTCATTTGCTTTAAATAGCTACATGTGGCTATTGCGCTGAATAGTGAACCTTTAGGAGTATAGTCTAGAGATATTTACAACCTGATGTCTGTCTCAATTTTTAGAAAACTTTTTTGTTGAAGAAAATATCATAGACAGAGTAGGGATGGAAGTGTTCATTGTAATGTTCTCTCATCACCCAGACCAGTCTTAGTTCATCTAGTTCTCCTTTTCTCTTCTCTTCCCCACCCATCAGTCCCTCAAACTATTTTGAAGTAAATTCCAGGTGCAGTCCAATCTCATTTTGTTTTAAAAACTAAGAAGGTGATCTGGGGAAGTAGGGGAATGGTATCAGAGAGGTACTCAGGTATCTTCAAATGTATCTATGATTTAAAAAAAAAAAAGACTTGAAGTATATGGATGGGACAAGCTATGGTTTGATGAAGCTAGGTAATGAGTATACAGATGTGTTATGTTTTGTATGCTTGAAACATTTCATCACTATCATAATCAGAAAAAAGCCAAGCTTGAGCCCAGAGATTGAACAGTCACTGTACCAGGCCTTATTTACCTGTGCCTACTGTGAACTTTGAGTTCATGGGTAATTTAAACATTCCAACATTGTTCACATACGGTATTTATCATTGAGCTTAATTGAATGCCAGCAGTGCAGCAGCAGCAGCACTATAGAGTCATAGGATCTGAAAAGGTGGAAAGGAAGGTGAGGATCTTTTTCTTTAGCCCAGTCTCCTCCCATCACTTGGTCACAGAGAGTCTAGCTTGATGGGAGCTCACATTGAGCCCAGAGCTGTCTGTCACACTTGCCAGATGGACTGATTTGCTAAGTTAAAGCTTGCAGCGCTAAGTCACTCCTTGTGGTGTTGTTGTTTAGTTGCTAAGTCATGTCAGATTCTTCTTCACCTCATGGGCTGCAGCACACTAGGCTTCCCTGTCCTTCACTAACTATCTCCTGGGGTTTGTTCAAATTCATGTCTGTTGAGTCAGTGATACTGTCTAACCATCTCATTCTCTGCTGCCCTCTTCTCCTTTTGCCTTCAATCTTTCCCAGCATCAGGGTCTTTTCCGATGAGTCAGCTCTCCGCCTCAGGTGGCCAAAGTATTGGAGCTTCAGCATCAGTCCTTCCAATGAATATTCAGGGTTGATTTCCTTTAGGATTGACTGGTTTGATCTCCTTGTCCGAGGGACTCTCAAGCGTCTTCTTCTGCTCCACAGTTCAAAAGCATCAATTCTTTGGCCCTTAGCCTTCTTTATGGTCCAACTCTCACATCCTTACATAGCTACTGGAAAAACTATAGCTTTCACTAAACAGACCTCTGTCATGCCTACCTACTTTTCAAAATGCCAGATTCTTATGATCTCTGTTAGAGCAGATACATTATTTCTAAGTCTGCTTGCAGTTTTGCAGATATTCTTGTTGGAGGGAAATGTTTCTATAAGAGTATGAAGAAGTCATGTGTGAAAATTGTATCTTTGGGGCTGAAAATCGATGCCTGTTACTGGTGGAGATTATTACAGGAAATGCCTGTTTGTTTTTTATATTTCTGTTTATAAAAGAAACCCTTGTCGCAAGCACATTTTGGTCATATGGACACACTGAAGGAAATAGTGCTGGCATCAATGATTCTTAAAAGTGCATTTTTCCTTCACAACATAAAGCAAGAATTATTGCTGTGTGTTTGTAGTTCAATTTAGGGGCTAATAATGATTTTCTTCCTTAGGATAGAGTGCAGCATATGTATATTCTAAATTTGGAACCCTATACTTATGATCTCAGGATTCAAGGGGAATGAATTTGTGATGGTAAAAGGATCTCGTATCATCAGAAATGCTCCCAGGCCTTGGCTCAGCTGTCCTTTGATGGAGAAAGATAATATGCTTTAGAAGAGCTATTAAAGATGTTAGCAACATTTTGAACAACTGCAAGCCCGGTGTTGCAACAGGATGCTGTTCCTCTTCCTTGTCTCTGAGTCTGCCCTTTGTATTCCCTTGGTCTTTTGTTATCCACATTCCTGGGAGGGAGGGAAGAGCTTTGTCTGATCTCATCATCTACATCTCTGCTTAGTCCAGTTAGTTTTTTGTCTCATGGTTTGTGGAGACAGTGAATAGCTGGTTAATACCCTACATATAAATGTTGCCAGGAGTCAAGATTTATGCCATTTTGCACATAATACTCCCATGAAATGAGCCTCCTTATCTCCACTTGACAAGAGATACTTGAATCCATGGTAGGGCAAGATTTAGGGAAATGATTTGTCAAATCAGTTGCTCTGTCCTTTTCATGCAGGATAGAGACAAACTATTAAGGCTTTTAAAATGACTGTGACCTGATTAGGAGAATATAGCAACTATTTTCAGTAAAGAGGACATAAGATTAGCAAGAGTAGCAAGTTCTTTTATTTTTTTTTCATGTATTATATATATTATAATACATAAACATATCTAGCAATAACATGCCTTGAAAAAGAAATTCATATAATCTAGATCTCAAGCATTCTTATACTTAATTACCATTAGAAAAATGTCAAATTTAATGTAACCATAACACTAATAAGAAATAGAAGTTTACCTTACATGTTCTCTTTAAAATAGTTATGAGCCATGGTTTACTGTAGTTTACTAGCAGTCTAGCAGTCTTTAAAGTGTTAGTCACTCAGTTGTGTCCGGCTCTTTGCGACCCCATAGACTGTAGCCCACTAGGGTCCTCTGTCCATGGGATTTCCCAGGCAAGAATATTGGAGTGGGTAGCCATGCCCTTCTCCAGGGGATCTTCCTGACCCAGAGTTCTAACCCGAGTCTCCTGCACTGCAGGCAGATTCTTTGCCATCCGAACCACCGGGCCTCAATTTTGTCCTGGAGTGAATTATTTATGGTATGGAGACACAGTAAGGGGGAGACATGGTGAGATAGTAGGGGACAGATACTGGTGCATCAAACCATCTTTGACCATGGGGAGCTTCATTGTTTGGTTCATTTATTTGAGAGAAAAAAAGTACCAAAAGGGACAACGCTCCGATTCTTCAATTAAATTACTATAAATGCCCAAGCACGTGCCACCTCTTGGTTTTAGCTGTTGAAATGAGGGTGTTAGAGATGTCATAGTTTTCAATTTTTCAAAAGAAGATGGACATTTAAGAATTTGAGGTGCAATCTTCGCATCTGAAAATGCTGGCAACTGAATCAAATATTTTAAAATACTGTGTGGGCCACATACACATGTTCATGGGCTGTGCCTGCCAGTTTGCAGTCTGATTTCCATTGGAAATAATTCATTTATTTTTCTTGTATTTGAATAAAGAAATCATTCAAGTTTTAAAATTTTGTTTTGGTACGTCTTTTAGAATGCTTTAACATTTGAGCAATTAAAGCACTTTGTGTGGGAAATGTGCTGGTTTTTAAAACAGCAGCACTTCCTTGAATTCTGATATGAAGATGTCTGCATAGTTTTCAGGCAGCAGCAAAACTTGTAGATTGTGTCCTTCACAGGATCTCTCCAGACAGGTTTGATCCATTTGGGAGAAATAGAGCCAGAGCTGGGTGGTATGACCAGGATCCACGGCGGAGGGAGTGGGAGGCCTTCTTGAGAGTGTGGTGTCCGATGCAAATACTCCTCTGCGAAAATATTTGCTATACATAGTGAATGGGGTTGGATTTTTTTTCTTTTTTTCATTTTGGTTGAGGTCCAGTGACAGTTAATGGCTGTTCCTTGCAGGCTGTGAAATAATTTATGAGCTTGGCAGTAGGATGATGTAAAACGCAAGTGGATACAGGTAGAATAAGGTCTGTTACCAGATTCCAAGAAATTGTTAGTGCTGGAGCCAGGAGGGACTTTAGAGGTCACCTCATCAGGGCCTGCCTTTGAGATGGGAAGTCCAGTTCTGGGGAGTTCAGCTGAGACTGAAGTTTCTCATTTACCCTTCCCCGCCCAGCAGGAAGCCAGCACACCAGCTTCTCCTCTCTTCTTCCTGCCTGGAGGAAAATGTATCTTCTAGGACTTATTTGTGACAATCAGACAAACAAAAGCAGATGCTTGGTGAACAGAATACTTAGAAAACAACTTCTGAGGCTTCTGATCATCAGAAGATTTTTATGATAAAAATTTCTGTGATGGTTTTTTTGAGTTTTGATTCCCTTCTTTCCAAAAGACTACTTTTCCCTAATGGTTGTGTGTATTGAGTTACTCAGTCGTGTCTGACTGTTTGTGACCTCATGGACTGCAGCCCACCAGGCTTCTCTGTCCATGGAATTTTCCACGCAAGAATACTGGCATGGGTTGCCATTTCCTGCTCCAGGAGATCTTCCTGATTCAGGGATTGAAGCTGAGTCTCTTGCGACTTCTGCATTGACAGGCTGATTCTTTACCACTGCTCGTGGTAAAGCCCAGTGGTTATAAGAAGCAAAAATTTAGTTGGATCATCAACAGAAAAATGTGGCAGGACTTCCCTGGTGGCGCAGTGGCTAAGAATCTGCCTGCCAGTGCAGAGGACAGACGGGTTCCATCCCTGGTCTGAAAAGATCCCACATGGCGAGAAGCAACGAAAGCCTGTGCGCCACAACTCCCAAGCCTGTGCTCTCAAGCCTGTGTGACACGACTACGGAGTCCTGTGCGCTCTAGAGACTGTGCCCCGCAACAAGAGAAGCCACACTTGGCCGCAACTAGAGAAAGCCCACACAAAGCAACAAAGATCCAGTGCAGCTAAAGATAAAATTAAAGAAAAATGTGGCAGTTAATTACCTTTAATTGTGTCCTATTTCCTGCTGGTGGGTTCAACCACATGAACTAGTTGATTTCAGCTGTTTTTAAACTAAGAAAATGCTAGTTTCCTGTGAGTCAGGATAGTAACTTGACAAAAGGGTGATTAAGTACAGTTGACCCTTGAGCGACACGGGTTTGAACTGCACAGGTCCACTTAGAAGTGGATATTTTTCAATAGTAAATATTGCAGCTCTATACATCTATAGTTGGTTGAATCCAAGGATGCAGAGAAACCACTGGTATGGAGGGCTGGCTATAAATTATATGAGGATTAACCCCTGGGTTATTCAAGGGCCAGCTTATACTGGGCTATCTTTCCAGTCTTCTAAAACTATCCTTAGCATTTTCCATGGTCACTGACCATTTAACCCTTCTCGGTTTATCCGGCTCAAGCACTCTTCTGCTGGGACACTTTTACTGAGAGATGTGGGTTGAAAGCTCCCTGTGCACACGTGGAACAGTCTTCCTTCCACATGTTATATTTGGCTTGAAAAGCCTCCCTTGCCTTGAAGAAAAGACTGTCCAGCTGAAGTCAGATGCTAGATTTGTCTAAGTTTTCAGGCCAACAGAAGCCAGTTGGAATGGGAGCCTTGGTCCACAGCAGTATAGTTTGATAGGCAGTCATAGTAATGTTACAACTTGTATTGAGGATTCGAAACTTTTGGAAACATTGCCCTGTTACTGTAATTTAATCCTAACTGTATTTGGCCATGGTAGTGGTGATGGGGGGTGGTGAGTGGGCCCACAGAAAGCAGTGTTCTAAACTTTAGATTTTTTCTTCTGCTAGTTTTCTAAATCGAATCCACTGAGTATTGCCTTTGTCAAACCAACTTCTGTAAAAGAAGTGGCATCTTGGCATTTTGCAGATTCTGAAAATAAGTATAAAATGAGACATTTAAGCTTAACTCTGAAATTGTTACTTGAGAGATGTTGTGATCTCAATAATATTTCAGACCTCTGACAAAATAGAATAAATCTTTTGACTTGAGGCATCAAGGGAATTGAAAATGTATATTCCTTTTTCTTAAGAAATTTTAAAAAAGAAATCCACCCCAGATCCAGGCAATAGGAGAAAGCCAAACTCTACCAAATTCATGGCTCATAAAGGTCAGCGTGCACTGCAGCTGCATAAATATGAGAGAGCCACCACAAAGAGCAACTTGGAAATGGGGTTTTTCTGTACTCCTCTGAATCAGAGGATTAGTTAGAAATTCACTTCTGTGGAGAAGGAAATGGCAACCCACTCCAGTGTTCTTGCCTGGAGAGTCCCAGGGATGGAGGAGCCTGGTGGGCTGCCGTCTGTGGGGTCTCATGGAGTCGGACACGACTGAAGCAACTTAGCAGCAGCAGCAGCAGCAGCCTGGACCCAGGTGATCTGTTGGTTTGATGCCTTTTTGTTTTTATTTCTGCTGTATCAAAACCAAGCAATACCAAATTAATGACAAAAATGGAAGAATGAAAGGTGATTCAACTCTTCTTGATTTTTTTTTTTCCTCCACTCGCCAAGAGAAAATGATGGTTAGAGAACTTTTAACCTAACTTGACACCTTGCCTGGGTGTTAGTTATTCTTTTTTTTTTTTTTAATATAGGTTTGTTTATTTTAATTGGAGGTTAATTGCTTTACAGTGTTACATTGGTTTTGCCATGAATTGACATGGGTCTGCCACGGGTGTACACGTGTTCCCCGTCCTGAACCTGTTAGTTATTCTTAAATGCTCACTCTCCATGGGAGCCCCTAGGCCTTCCTCATCTTAGAAGGTAGCTCCAGCTGCCAGCCGAGTGCAAGGAGGCTGGTACAGCCATGACCTTCCTTCCCTGTGCATCCCCCAGCCGAGGCTGTTCTGCAGGGCTTTCAGCTGGGGTGGGAGCCCGCTGCTCCCCGCACGCTTGCCTCCCCACTGTCCCCATGTCTCCCAAGTGCTCTTGCCACCTATGGCTGATATGTCACAGAAGAAAGTGATGCACTGACTGGGACACAACTGGAAAACACGTGGCAAAGAAAGCAGAAAGGACTTGGACTACATGAGGTCAGAATTTTACACCTGTTTGTACAACTTAGGTCTTGGTGGGAAAAGCAGAAAATTAAAAAAAAAAAAATGCTTCGAGAAGCTTAAAAAAAAAAAGAAGAAATTCACTTCTGACATCTCAGCTCGTTTTGACTCTTCAGGTCCATACTTTTACTCAGTTCTTAACTCATTTCATAGTACTTGTATATGAGCTGTAGAACTAAGGAGTCCTTTTACTGATATAGGGCTTCCCTAGTGCTCAGATGGTAAGCAATCTGTCCATAATGCAGAAGACCCGGATTTGATCCCTGGGTCTGGAAGATTCCCTGGAGAAGGGAATGACTCCCCTTCTCCCCCACAAAGAATTCTGTGGACAGAGGAGCTTGGTGGGTTACAGTCCACGGTATTGCAAAGAGTCAGACAAAACTGAGTGACTAACTTCTTTTTTTTTTCTTTTATTGGTATAAAAGGTTTTCCAAAGGAAAAAGGTATGAGAGAGGCTGAATCTTTTACTTTATCTCTGCATACCTGCCCTTTGCCACTCTATTCTTTTTGGGGTGCAGGCTTTCCTCCCCTAATCCCTATGAGGCTGCATCTCCATGCCAACTTTGTCTTTGCACATCACGGGAATGCCTTTCCCTGGCTCTTCCATCCTCTACGCCTTCTCATCCTGCAAGACTCTCCAGGCCTCTTAACTTTCCCCTCGTCCAGGCAGAATTGGGAAGACTCATTTCTCATTTATCTTTGGGTCCCATAATAAGCGGATACCTTGTTGTACCATGACAATTTTCGTGACCTTTTCATTTTTGTGTCTTAAATCCAGTAGAGAATAGTACCTGGCACAAAAGAGATCCTCAGTAAACATTTCAAAATAATTCAGCCATAACAGGCCTAGGTTTCTGCCTAATGTAGAAGGACTTAACCAGTAAAAATTGCTGTGGTAGAACATCCTAGAAGGAGGTGACAGAACAAAGAATTTAACGATCCACTCAATTTTTCTCAGGAATTCTCAGTCATCGTTATTTAACGGTTGAGCTCCTGACAGTAAGAAGCTGTAGAGGGCTGGGAAGTGAACACAGATGCAGTGGGCTGAAGATTTTAATTTTCACTTCACCTGTTTCTTGTCTCTGCTCAATTTTTCATAGCCCTGGTTTGCTCAGGCCATCCCAGTTGGGGTTGACAAAGTGTAATATAATTTATTCCTGCTCATCAGAAGACACTGCAGAGTGACTGGGTGAGGCGGCCTCCGTGAATGGTACAGCTGGTTCTCTTTGGTATTGCATTCAGGGTCTGCCTCTGGGCGTGTTTTTCCTAATTATTGAAATTATATGTATACAGTGATCCCTGAAGCGCTTCTGTGTGGAAATTGGTGGGCTGCTTTCAGTCTTTTCATGTTTATTACTTATTACTTTCCAGAGAGCTGCCAGTGTGGTTGGCGAAAGTTCTAGCAATAATAAGCGTGAGGTGGTTATTCATGATTGTCTTTATCCTGTGGAAATGAGACTACAGGATTCATTGGGACAATAAATACCTACATTTTTAAAGTTTGTGTATGAAATCTATATGTGTTTCTTATATAGGCATCCTTAAATGTCTAGTTGAGTTGACATTGAATTGATAGGGAAAAACATTTTAAATATTGTTTACAATGGAATTGCTTACAGTAGGCAAGACTGTACCAGACACTTCCTATTGATTGCATTGAACAACACCCTCGCCAAAATCTTATATATTGACCTTTCCCCACTAACTTCTTTGGGGCTTCTCTGGTGGTTCATTGTAGCCGCCATGCTCCTACCTCACAAGCCTATGCTGCTGCTAAGTCGCTTCAGTCGTGTCCAACTCTCTGCGACCCCATAGACGGCAGCCCACCAGGCTCCCCCGTCCCTGGGATTCTCCAGGCAAGAACACTGGAGTGGGTTGCCATTTCCTTCTCCAGTGCGTGAAAGTGAAAAGTGAAAGTGAAAGTGAAGTCGTGTCTGTTTAGCGACCCCATGGGTTGCAGCCTGCCAGGCTCCCCCGTCCCTGGGATTCTCCAGGTAAGAACACTGGAATGGGTTGCCATTTCCTTCTCCAGTGCGTGAAAGTGAAGTCACTCAGTCGTGTCCGACTGTTAGCAACCGCATGGACTGCAGCCTGCCAGGCTCCTCCGTCCATGGGGTTCTCCAGGCAAGAGTACTGGAGTGGGGTGCCATTGCCTTCTCCACACAAGCCTATGATGTACACACTATCCATACTTTTCAATGAAAGGCAAAGAGACCTAGAAGTCATCTGCCCCAAAGTCATTCAGCTCAGAAGTGGCAGAGCTGGGATTTTTATTTGCGACTGACTTGCAGCCATGCTGTTTTACTTTTTGTATCAATTACAGAGAGTTTTTACCCAAGTCTATCATTTGTCAACTAAAAAGATGCACAATGTGAGAGTTGCAAGTTAAGTTTTATTTGTGGGAAAATGAGGGCTGTAGCCTGGGAGACAGCACCTCAGATAGCTCTGAGATACTGCTCCAAAGAGGTAGCGTTGTTGTTCAGTCGCTAAGTCGTGTCCGACTCTTTGCAACCCCATAGGCTGTAGGCCAGGCTCCTCTCTCCATGGGATTATCATAGCAGGAATACTGGAGTGGGTTGCCATTTCCTTCTCCAGGGAATCTTCCTGACCCAGGGATTGAACTCACATCTCCTGCACTGGCAGGCGGATTTTTTTTTTACCACTGAACCACCAGAGAAGCCCCAAAGAAGTAGTGGGGAAAGGTCAATATATAAAATTTTGGTGAGGCGGGGAGTTCAGTGTAATCAAGCACTTACTTTACAAAAGGTTTCCTGCTAGTCACAAGGAGCTGATGTCACCACGAAGGGATTTAGTGCTCTTCTAGATTTGGAAGAGAAGCAAGGATTTGGGTCATGAAATCAGTTCCTGAAAATATCTATCTAAAGACCCGTTCCACCAGTTTCCATGGAGCACAGAGTATCTCACTCTCCACCCTGAGTTCCCCTCGGGGTTGTTGATTGGTCGCCAGCTGCAGCAGCATAGGGTTCAATCCCCGCAGAGGAATATAGCAGATGCCCTTCTTGTTCAATCACTGCAAATTCTCTTGGCAAGTGCCAGTTTGTAGTTGACACATTTAAGATAAGTGTGTGCCTGCTTGCTAAGTTGTTTCAGACGTGTCCCACTCTGTGTGACCCCATAGACAGTAACCCACCAGGCTCCTCTGTCTATGGGATTCTCCAAGTAAGGATACTGGAGTGGGTTGCCGTGCCCTCCTCCAGGGGATCTTTCCAACCCAGGGATCGAACTCACATCTCTGACATTTCATGCGTTGGCAGGTGGGTTCTTTACTACTCGCGCCACCTGGGAAGCCCATTAAAAATGGCACCACCGACTTCCTGTAGACCTGCCCAAGATATATGTGGGTGAAAGGTAACACTAATTACTTTCAAAATTTAAATCACTTTATGCATTGTCTGGAACAAAATACTGAAGCATTTGTTTCCCCTAAATACTCTTTAGTTATGATTTTTAAATGTTGGCTGGGTGCAGTGAAACATTTAGGAACATGCCAAGATTTTATGAGATTTTTAGAGGGGTAGTATTCACTTGGGAAAAAGGAAAACATCTGAAAATGGACAACTTCAGGACTATTCAGTAGTATACTGTTTATCTTAAAGGAAGATTGGGGGACTTCCCTAATAGTCCAGTGATTAAGACTTCTCCAGTGCACAGGATACAAGTTTGATCCCTGGCCAGGGAGCTAAAATCCCACATGCCTTGTGGCCAAAAAAACCAAAACATAAAAAACAAAAGCAAAGTTGTAACAAAGTCAATAAAGACTTTAAAAATGGTCCACCTTAAAAAAAAAAAAAAGATGAGAATAAGCCAGTGAGGGTCTGGGTGTGAAATGCCAAGTGGCTGTCACAGTGTCTTTTTTCTGTCCAGCTTCATGCAGCCCTGTAAAAAATGGGCCTTTTAAAATATGGGGACCTAATTACTTTTCTAAAGTAATTCTTAATAAAGATGGCCAATGGCTCTGCAAGATAAAACAGCAACCTCTAGCTGGTTATAGTATTTAACTACCATGGTTGTAGTGAGGTTGAACCTCTTTTTGGGTGGCCATTGGGCATTTGTTTTCATTTCCCTGTGAATGACCTCTTCACCTCCTTGCCTTCTCCGCCTCTGCCCCCCACTTGGGCTATTTCTCTCTGTCCTGTTGACATTCATCCTTTTTATATGTGGAAATAATCTCCTCTCAGTCTGCCTTGTATCTTTACTTTTCTTTCTGGTGTCTTGAAGCTTCAATTGCACCATCTTCTTTTTGGTTTGTATTTAAGTGTCTTGTTTGGGAAATCTTGAGCTCCCTTTTCACTGAAGTTCATTTAATTATGTTTAACAACTGTTTTGTCTTTTGCTCAGTAATTTAAAGGGGACAAGAATGTAGCAACTGTTGAGAAACAGAGTCCATTCATCCAGTGGGAGATGTCCTGAACTAATAAATTAGAAACAACTCAAAGAGGAGACAGAAAGGGAAGAGCTTGGAACCTAAGATGTGACAAGGAACTCAAGATCCAGGCCTTTTAGAGGGGCACAGGCATTTAATGCTCTGTGATTTGAAGAAACTTTTATGAGACAGTTAACACCTAACTTGTCATTAGCAGTTCAGTACACACTGGACTAGATGGAGGACAAGCAAGGGAGGCCTTGAGTTAGTGATGGGGTCTCTGAGTTAGAAATGTGTTGATTGAGGGGGAAGAGATCCCATTTTAACGTTCATTTCACTTGGGTTATTTCCAGCTTTATCGATCTAAGTATTTTCTTGAAAATAATGAGTGATAATGTTGAACACTCACTGTACAGCATGCACTGTGCCTAAGCACTTTATATGCATGATCTCGTTTCGTCGATAAACTCCTGGGCAGGTGGTGTATTATTTTCCGAATGAGGAAACAGCCTCAAGAAGGATAAATAACCTTCCCAAAGTAAGTAAGTAAATGGGACCAGGATTTGAATTCACTGTTTTCTGACCTCAGGACCAATTAGATGTGATTGTTACACATTTTTAATAATAAAGTACTTGTGAAGATGACGCATGATGAGTCCTTGTCGTTGATGACCGTGGCCGTTCTGCTGTGAAACTGGGCTCTATCAAGCATCTGCTGGCAAGGCTGAAGTTCGTTGCTCTCAGTGGGAGTGAGAAGTTTCTGAAGGGCTTTTTCACCCTTAAAAGAAAAAGCCACTTCCCTTCTGGGGGCCCTGCTTTTCTATGCAGGCTTTGGTACCTTCTGCAAAGGGTGTGTGTGTGTGTGTGTGTGTCTATGTGCTAAGGCACTTCAGTTGCGTCTCTTTGCAACCCCATGGACTGTAGCCCACCAGGCTCCTCTGTCCATGGGATTCTCCAAGCAAGAAACCTAAGGAGTGGGTTGCCATTTCCTTTTCCAGGGTTCTTTCCTGACTCATGGATCGAACCCGCATCTCTTGCGTCTCCCTGTATAGGCAGGCAGGTTCTGTACCATTAGTGCCGCTGACGCCAATGAAGGGTCTGCAAGGTGACGAATGGGTTATTTTCCTTCCGAGCCCTGGCTTGGCTCTCCAGCAGCCCTTTACTCAGGCCTCAGGTAAACTAGATGCTGCCGTGGTGCAAGGGGACTGGATGAACCTTGTCTGTGTGTGTATTTTTTTTTTTAATTTTTTTAAGATTTATGTATTATTTTTTGGCTGTGCTGGGTCTTCATTGCTGCGTGTGGGCTTTCTCTAGTTGTGGTGCATGGGCTTTTCATCATGGTGGTGTCTCTTGTTGCGGAGCACAGTCTCTAGGTGCCTGGGTTCTAGAGCGAGGGCTCAGAACTGGCTCATGGGCTCAGTTGCTCCGGTGAGCTCCACAACCTGTGGGATCTTCCCTGGCCAGGGATCGAACCCAGGTCCCCTGCACTGGCAGGAGGATTCTTAAGCCCTAGACCACCAGGGAAGCCCTGCGTGTGTAATACATGACCCACACACACTAGAGGGGACACTCAGAGCATGGCCATCTCCCCAGGGCTCCTCATCAACAGTCCACTCCCCACCTCAGCACGTATTTCATCAGGCCGACCCAAACATACTGTTTTACTTTGTTTATATTTTAATTAAAAACAATTTTTTTTGTCCACACCGCACAGCATTCGGGTCCTAGTTCCCCGACCAGGGGTTGAACCCGAGCCCTCTGCAGTGGAAGCATGGAGTCTTAACCACTGGACCACCAGGGGAGTCCCATAGCCTACTGTAGTGAAAACGTGACACATAGCAAGCAAACAGGAAACTACAATCTGTTGATATGGAACTAGTGCTGAGGTGAGTCACTGATATAATTCCCTACTGTTCAGTTCAGTTCAGTTCAGTCGCTCAGTCGTGTCTGACTCTTTGTGACCCCATGAATTGCAGCACACCAGGCCTCCCTGTCCATCACCAACTCCCGGAGTTCACTCAGACTCACGTCCATCGAGTCAGTGATGCCATCCAGCCATCTCATCCTCTGTCGTCCCCTTCTCCTCCTGCCCCCAATCCCTCCCAGCATCAGAGTCTTTTCCAATGAGTCAGCTCTTCGCATGAGGTGGCCAAAGTACTGGAGTTTCAGCTTTAGCATCAGTCCTTCCAAGGAAATCCCAGGGCTGATCTCCTTCAGAATGGACTGGTTGGATCTCCTTGCAGTCCAAGGGACTCTCAAGAGTTCTCCAACACCACAGGTTAAAAATCCAGGTTTTCTTGCTTATTTCCTATGAGACCTTGGCCAGGTTTATTTGTATCCTTATGACTTAATGTCCACCTCTGTAAAATGAGGATAATATTATCTAACTTTCAGGGTTCTGAGGATGTAAACTTTAATGTGTGGAAATCATTGAGAATAGTGCCTGGTGGATAGATGGTACCTTATGAATGTTTGCTATTTTATAGATTTCAAGCAATAAGTCACTGTTTCCAGGGCAGTGGTCCTGTTACTATTTCATTGTGCCTCAGGGAAATCTTACATTCTTATCTCTGAGAGTTTTGGTGAATTGATATCACTTTTACCTCCCCTTGTAGATGAAGACATCTCTGCAGTCTCTAGAAAAATAGAAAAGTTTATTTGAGCCCCAGGGAGACTGCTGCTGGCTTTCGGTCATGTTTTCTCACCATGGCCATGTCCCTTTGATCACCCAGATGTAGTCCCCCATTTAAGCCTCAAGAATAGGTTCTCCCCCATCTAGAATTGGCAGCGTGTCCATGAGTTTTGACCCTAGCTGCTGAAACCAGGATTAAAGCATCCTGGCTGTCCGTGTGGACTCTCCCTGCCTCCTCTTCCTTGTTGAGCCTGCCCCTTTAGCGCTGGTAGTTGTAGACTGTTGACAGTTCAGTGACCCATGTTGAGCACTGACTCTCCGCCAAGCCCTGTCCAGATGCTGTGGAGGACAAACTGAACACCACTGCAGGTTTCTGTGTTTTGGGTTTTCAGAGAGCGTTCAAGCAGGAATGACTTTGAAAGAAACCATCTCATCCAGCTCTTTCAGTGTACAGAGAAGGGAGCCAAGACCCAGGAGAGTCAGTGACCTGCTTACAGCCCAGAGACTCAGAACAGGAGCCAAATCCTCTGACTTCTGTTCATACTACAAACCCAAGGACAGCAGAACAGAGGTGTTCTAGATAGGTAGTTTGTAGGCAAATTCTTTGGTTTCCCATGACCCAGCAGAGGAAAGCCCAAATCCCTTTCCAATTGCTGATCTCATGTTTGGGACCCTGGTCACTGACTATGGTGGAAAAAACCTTAACAGTTTTGGAGCTTCAGATGCAATGAATCCAGTTTAACTTGGGTCTTCAATGCAGTTGAATATTTATGGTGAGTCACCCTTTGTAAAAAAAAAAAAGTCCTCATGAAAGACTTACATAATACAGCTACATAACACAGCTCGAGTTACTGTTGGTGCTGCACACGTGCACACCTCCAGCCTGTGGACTCGAGAATAACTAATGCCTTGCAGACGACACAGGACACCGTCTGGAAGCTCTCTGCCATTCCAAGTGCATCCTGTGACGGGCGGTTTGGGACCTGTTTTTTTATTAGTTGCATACTTTATGTCAAAACAAAGTGCTCCCCGTAGCCATTACCATGGGGCTTTGTTGCAACTTCAGTCCACTTGTATATTAATTTTTTACATGTTAAAAAATTACTTATTAATTCATTTTATGTGACAGTAATTGTATTGCCTGTTGACATAAATAATGGTTTTATGAAATGTAAATTTTTCAAGCCAGTCACTGAGATGAGATGCATTGTTTTACACTTTTGTAATTCTTTTTAATGCTGACTTAATAGAAGACAGCTGGGTCTTCAGGTCTGCTTTTCATTTACTCTGATGCAATATATTGTTTTGGTTGAAGTACATGAAGAAGTTCCAGCTTCATAGATACTGTGGTTGAAAAGAAGGAACTTGTATACCCTTAAAAGTTTCCTGGAAAGCTGCCAGAAAGTCTCTGACTACGCTTGGAGAACTACTTAACTTTTTTTTAAATTGATTTTTATTGGAGTATAGTTGCTTGACACTGTTGTGTTAGTTCCACTGTACAGCAAAGTGAATCAGCTATTCACATACACACATCCGCTTCCTTTTGGACTTTCTTCGTATTCAGGTCACCCCAGAGCATTAGAGACAGTTCCCTGTGCTACACACTATGTTCTCTTTAGGCATCTGTTTTATACATAGCATCAGTAAGTGTATGTGGGTCAATCTCCACCTCCCAGTTCCTCCCACCCTGCTTTAAAGTAACTCTCCCTGCTCTGTATCCTCGTTCATTTCCCTCTAGGGAGGAGTGTTGAATTTCCTGATAGATGGTTTGGAGAAGAAAGTGGGCACTTTCCTTATGGTAAAGTTAGGACTCTTCCTATGTGCTGATAGTGGTGTATAAAGTAACACTATTAAAACAACAGCAACTAGAAGAAAATGATTTAACCCAATTCAAGAAAAGTGTTTGCCTGTAGTGGTGGGCATTAGGGAGAGGAATACTGTTCCATGTGGGGGACTCTGGAGCTTCAAAGCTTTACATGATGTTCTGTCTCTTGGGCTGGGTGTTAGATATGTTGGTATGTGTTCTATTATCTTTACATGATAAGGATATTTTATGTTGCTGCTGCTGCTGCTAAGTCGCTTCAGTTGTGTCCGACTCTGTGTGACCCCATAGATGGCAGCCCACCAGGCTCCCCTGTCCCTGGGATTCTCCAGGCAAGAATACTGGAGTGGGTTGCCATTTTTTTTTCCAATGCATGAAAATGAAAAGTCAAAGTGAACTCGCTCAGTTGTGTCCGACTCTTAGTGACCCCATGGACTGCAGCCTACCAGGCTCTTCCGTCCATGGGATTTTCCAGGCAAAACTACTGGAGTGGGGTGCCATTGCCTTCTCCCAAGGATATTTTATAGACATAATTTAAAGAGAGCTCTGGTTTCTAGCAGTTGGGGAAACAATGAAACTGTTTTTTCCCTCATTCAGTCTCTTCTGCTTTTTTGGCTTGGAGCCCTTGAATCCTTCCAGTCTAAAAAACCCCTGTTTGGATACATGAGTTGTAACTATATCCATCACAGTTACTTTTCACTTCCTATGCTTGTGTTCACTTAAGGTCTAAGGCTTATGATTCCGTCACTGTTGTAAGAATCAGGAAAATCCGAAACTCAAGCTCAAATGTGGGGCCAGAGTTGTGAGAGCTCTTGGTGTGGGAATGGTTTGGTGGCAGTGGCCCCCACGGCCTTCTGTGTCATGTTGATCTTGGCCCACAAGGGCTGGATGGTTGTTTTGCTTTCTGCTAGATAATAGACTGGTTTTGTGGTCTCAAAAACTAAAGTCATGCTTCTTGGACAGGGTAACACTCTGTTTGACTTGGACTTGGATCCATTCCTCTGTCTGTTGTGTCTTCTCCTTTGGCTTCATGTTGTTTACTCCTGTTTTGATGACTGATTGCTTCTAGTTGGGTTTTATTTTGGAGCCTGATATCTACTCTCTGTGGGTGCTGGCATCCTTTTCTTCTCTTTCCCCATTGTGAGTGATAAGAACTAGTGTTAAGAACTGGAGAGTGTTCATGCACCCTTCCCCAACAGCCCCTGTCCCCTCATCTGTGTTACAGAAGATGAAACCAAAGCAGAGAGAAATGGTACTTGCTGTCATTCGAAGTGGCTCCTAGCTTGCGTCTGGTTGCAAGCCCTGGAGGATTTTTGGTGTAATGGCTAAAGTAGCTTTTTATGTGTGGGTGCTTACTTGTTTTAAGGTTGGTTAAAGTCCAGCTTCATGATATAATGTGGGATGAGATGGAAAGAAGATTATAGTATTGTAAGTAAAGAAAGCGTATTTGGTGGGACAGAAATTTAGACCATACGAAAAAGCTTAAGAGGAAGCAACCAACAACTTTTATCGGAGGGGGAGAAAATGATATTAAATAATATGTGCATTTGAATTTATTAACATCTGATTTTAGAATGCTTTGCCATTTGTTGCACTTGCGGAAATATTATTGTCTAAATATATGACATCTGAGTATGGTTTCCTTGGGTCTGTTATTGTATTAACTAATACTATATTAGTAATAACCTCATGGATTGTTAGGAAATCAAAAAGCAAGTGTCTTGTGTTGATACCACATGTGTTCCAAATTGTGAGCCGCAGACAAGTGGGTGTAAAGGAACGTGGGTGCAATTAAAATGTCTTCAGAATGGGGAGTCGAAGTAAATCTTAAGTGGAATTGCCAACGAATGCCTAGCTCAGGGTGGGCTTTAGAATCATGTTAGTTTCCCTGAGGGTAAAATTGTCATTAGTTTTAAAAGTTTTATTTTTTAATATAAACTCAGACAAAGTGGATAATGGCATTCCATTGATAAGTCAGGAGATAATCATTTTCTCTTTCGTCTAATCTGAAATCCCCGGGCGATGAGCCTTCCCCTCTGGACAGGATGAGGGAATGAATCTGGAAATGTTCTCTCATCCCCAAAGGGGCATCTCTTTTTAGGATAGTGAGGTTGGTGTCTCGCCGGTTCCTTGCATATGGTAGCAGGGGTCCAGAAAATGCTCGCTGTGCCCTGTTCCCGAAAGCTTTGTGGCAGGCCAGCCATGCGTGTGTGCACTCCTCAGCGCTCTCCGAGAGGCTAAGGAGGAAGTGACGGGAGCTTATCCGGCATGCGACCCATGTGGTTTTAATCCGTCAGGACTGCTGACGGCATCCTGTCTTTCTTCTCCGCCTCTGATGCATCTTCTTTGCATCTTCTGTGTACGCTTCGGTTGCTCTTTCTCTGCAGCTGGTTTTTCTAGCATCCCCAGAGAAAACAAAGAAGGGAGACTGGATAGTCTTTGCTGCTTTTCAGGTGAGCAAGAGAGTGATGGCTGTAGGCTGCTTAACTTTAACCTATAATCTTCCCCGTTGGATGTGTTCCTTCTAAGAAATACAAGAACGTGCTCAACAGCCGGGGATGGAAAGGCATTTCTTCTCAGATCCTTTCTCCCCTTGCTGCCTGCTTTCCCACCCACCCACCCTGCCCCCTCCCCAAGTCTCCCCATCACTTTCTCTCCCTGCTCCACCGGGTGGGTTCAGGCACAAGTGTTGTGGTAGGCCTGCCTTCCCG
The DNA here is from genome assembly GCF_002263795.3 of Bos taurus. Taxonomy (NCBI): domain Eukaryota; kingdom Metazoa; phylum Chordata; class Mammalia; order Artiodactyla; family Bovidae; genus Bos; species Bos taurus. Next base: position 91,807,493 of record NC_037333.1, read on the forward strand.
GCCCTTACTGATCTCAGGAGATGGTAGTATAATGTGCTCGTGTGAGGCTGTGGCTGTCCCCCAGTGGCCAACACACACGTACCATTCTGTGGTTTATAAAAGGTTGACCAGAAGTTGCTTTTCTTGGCTCTCAGGCCTTGCTAATGCAGTGGTGAGGGCTTTGGATGCAGCCTGCTTGGCTTTAAACCATCACTTACTTGCTGTGTGTCCCTGAGCAGTTACATCTCTGAGCATCAGTTGCCTCAACTATAAGATGAGAATTATATCAGAGGCGATGATGGGAGATAAGTGAGATCAATGCAAAGTGCTCAGGATGGTGCCTGGCACACACATATATATTTATCTGTGTGTATATATGTTTATATGTTGTTGTTGTTTAGTTGCTCAGTTGTGTCTGACTCTTTTGCAACCCCACGGACTGTAGCCCGCCAGGCTCCTCTGTCCATGGGATTCTTCAGGTAAGAAAACTGGAGTGGGTAGCCATTTCCTCCTCCAGGGGATCTTCCCAACCTAGGGATCAAACCCACATCTCCTGCACTGACAGAATGGTTCTTTACTGCTGAGCTACCAGGGAAGCCCACATATATTTATATAAATAAATATATATATTTCCTGGGACCAAGTGCCCTGTACTGTTTAGCTTCATGCACAATGAGTTGCTTCCTAGTGCTGAAAGCGAAAGTCACTCAGTCATGTCCGACTTGTTGCGACCCATGGACTATAAAGTTCGTGGAATTCTCCAGGCCATAATACTGGTGCGGGTAGCCTTTCCCTTCTCCAGGGCATCTTCCCAACCCAGGGATCAAACCCATGTCTCCCGCATTGCAGGCGGATTCTTTACCAGCTGAGCCACAAGGAAATACTGGAGTGGGTAGCCTATTCCTTCTCCGGTGGAATCTTCTTGACCCAGGAATCAAACCAGAGTCTCCTGCATTGCAGACAGATTCTTTACCAACTTGAGTTATCAGGGAAGCCTTCAAAGTGCTGGCAAGGGATTAAACTGACAAATGTAGCCAAAGTGTTAATGTCTATCTTTTCTAATTCCCAAGGGCTGTCTTCAACCTCACTCCCTCCATCACACATCCCCCATCTTGAAATAATGCTCCTTCTTGCATGGCAGTTGTTTTGGTTGGGAAAGACAGGGGAAGACTGTTAACTCTGTGAGATCTGATTCTCTGCATTTGTTCATCCTAAAACACAGACCAGGCTAAGGGTGACATTATGGTAAGTGAAGTTCAAAGTAAGATACATAAGATGGGATTCCTGTCCTCAGGAAATTTGCATTCTTCCAGGGGCCTGGACCAGTGGAAAACTAAGTATGGTGCTAGGTACAGGATGACCCAGTTACAGTGACTGCTTGTAGAATAGAGAGCAATGGTGTCTAATTCAGGGAACAGGGAAGGCTTAATGAAGTAGGTGGCATTTTGCCTGGGGCTTTAAGGATGAGTAGGATTTGACAGGTGGAACTGAGGATGAGACATTCTCCATGCAGAGTTGAGTATACTTTGAAAAGAGTCAGCTGTCCAGTTTAAAGTCTAGGTAGGTGGTGGTAGACTTGGAATCTGGAAAAACTGGTCTGAATGCTGCCTCTGCTTTTCAGCTGAGCTGTGGTTTCCTCATCTATAAAACGGAGCCAAAAGTATCTACTTCACAGAGTTATGAGGATTAAATAAATGGGAAGATGTTTTAAAGGTCTAGGTATGGTGTGTGGCACAGAACTGCTAGGAAATTATTACTTAAGTGACGGTTGCAGTGGAAAAGATAAGTGAAAAGTTAGAGGACAGGCTCCTCTGTCCATGGAATTCTCCAGGCAAGCGTACTGGAGTGGGTTGCCAATTCCTTCTCCAGGCGGTCTTCCCGACCCAGGGATTGAACCTGGGTCTCCTGAATTGCAAGCCGATTCTTTACTGTTCAAACCACAGGCTGTAGTGGAAGGAGGATGATACTGAAAAGCTTGAAGGGCAGTCCAAGTATGGCAGCCTTGGTGTATCTCATTCATTTCTGCTAAACTGTACTTAGCGTTGTGGTCTTTGTGTATGTGTTTGGTGATTGATTTTTGGTTGATTGATCAAAGGAAATGTTCGAACTTTCTTGTAGTTCTCTGGCTAAAAGAGTGGTAGAGCCTGTTTCCGCTTTTCCTACTCTGAATTTTTAACCTTCACTATTCTGGGCTTCCCTGGTGGCTCAGTGGCAGGTAAAGAATCCATCTGCCAATGCAGGAGACTCAGGTTTGAACCCTGGGTTGGGAAGATCCCCTGGAGAAGGGAATGGCAACCCACTCTAGTATTCTTGCCTGGAGAATTCCATGGACAGAGGAGCCTGGTGGGCTACAGTCCATGGGGTCACAAAAGAGTCAGACACAACTTGGCAACTAAACAACAATGATTCAGGTATTCCAGGCAGCTTTGAATTCATACTTTTAAAAGATATCAATCGACTTTTCCATGTTGATCCCAGAATAGGAGATGAACAAGGAGGTGCAGTTTTCTTGAGGATTAAACCTTCGTTCACGCCACTGTCCAGATAGAGCTGGTTTTACAGTGTTTATTTCTTGAGTATTTGGGCATGCGAGCAGCCAGATGACTTGGGGCTGTCACACTGCCTTCTGAATTATTAATATCTGGGCTAAAGAGTAGGTAGGAAGTTGGACTGAGAAGGAATCCTGGGGTAGAGCTCTCAGGCCTTATTTCCTTACATTCGTGGTTGCAGCTGCCGCACTGCACAAAACCCACTCCTGGTAATAACCAACCTAAGTATGTACAGTTGGTGAAATTGTGGCCAAAGGGGTTTAACTCTGTGTAGCCATGATTACAGTAAGATATATAGTCTGACCCTCTCTATGTGGGAGGGATTTGAGGCTTGGATCTTTCTCAACTCCAGAGGGCCAAAGTTGCTCTTCTTGTTTTTGCCAGTGTAATTATCACTTATTTTCCCTGCCTGCCTTTCATTTTCACTATGTGAATAATAATTATTCTAATGAACCACTAAGGCTCTGGAAGAGGTTAATGGCAGCGACTTGGATCAGTGCCAAAGACTTTTGCTAATTCTTTCACCCCGGGTCTCATTGAACTTTCTCAGTTTCTCCTTCCTACAGAACGTATGAATTACAGCAAGGATCTCTTGCCAAGTTACAGTCTTTCAAGTTTCGATTTCAGCTTAATGCTGCCCTGTAATCATGCTATCAAAGACTGTCAGAAACACGTTCCCATTCACAGATCCCACGATTCTTCATCTGTTAACCTAGGAGCGCTGAACTGGGACTGGACCCCATCTCAGTGATGCATCTGGGTTGCCGACCCAGCCCCTTTGGGCTTTGTGGGAACAACATCGAGAAAACATAACCTTTGCTGTTGAATGTATTTTATCATCTGGTTTTGAAAGCTGATGGGATTTTGTAACAGATTGTTGGATGTAGCAGAGGTTTCCCAGTATCTGATTTGGGTTCTTGTTGATTCTTCAGAAATAACGTGATGATGATGATAATGAAAATGGCTCTTTAAGAGGCAGTGGAGGGGCGGAGGGGACTGTGGGAACATTCCTCTGTGACAGCCTGTGAAAAGAAGGTTTGTTTTGCATTAGCTGATCAAGGCCAGAAAGCCAGCCTCTAAAGCCATCCAACAAGAGGAAACTTTTGAGAGCCTTTTGGGTCTGCTTTCCTAAGCACAGCAATAGGTGTGGGGGAAAAAAAAACCAACAACAAAACTCTGCACCAACTTTCTCTTAGAGCTAAGCAGACTCTTCTATGATGTATGTCTTCTAGAAGGCAGAAAATTGTCTGTTCTGCTGGTGGGAGTATTTATTTATTTTAGGGGTTAATTGGTTCTATTTTTTTGAGAAAGAGAACAGAGTAGGAAGAAATAAGAAAGCTTTAGTTTGATTAGGATGGCAGAAATTGTAGCCATAGTTAAAGGAGTCTGTTAGGTTTTCTGCAAGATACACCTTTTTTTTTTTTTTTTAATGTTCTGAAGGACGTTTGCATCAAATAGCTTACCACTGGATGATTGCCCAGGCTGGTAATCTGGGTTAAAACCTTGGCTAGCAGGCAGTACTGTATCCAAGATCCTCTGGTGGGAAGATCTATTCAAAGAGCACTGGGGGGTAGGAAACAGAAAAATCTTTCTTGCTCTCATGATGTGATCATCTAGTGTTTGCTCCTCCTCCCTCAGCACTGGGACACCCAGTGACAGATCCTGGACATGTGTTTAGTTATGTGTTGCTTAGATGTGTGTTTGTAATGTTTCACTTTAAGGGTTATTTCCAATAGACTAAAATGTGAGCCAGATTTATTTAAAGTTTTATATCCTCTACACTGAATTATTCTTTGCTCTTCCCAATTCATTGATTTCCATGCCCATGGGACCTCTTTCTTTTCCTACTGCCTCCCCTGACAGATTCCACTTCTTTCTTTCCTTCCATCTCCATTCCGTCTCTGTAGCTCAGCTCAGTTCAAATCAGTTCAGTCACTCAGTCACGTCTGACTCTTTGCGACCCCATAGATTGCACCACGCCAGGCTTCCCTGTCCATCACCAACTCCCAGAGCGTGCTCAAACTCCCAGCATCAGGGTCTTTTCCAATGAGTCAGTTCTTTGCATCAGGTGACCAGAGTATTGGAGCTTCAGCTTCAGCATCAGTCCTTCCAATGAATATTCAGGACTGATTTCCTTTAGGATGGACTGGTTGGATCTCCTTGCAGTCCAGGGGACTCTCAAGAATCTTCTCCAACACCACAATTCAAAAGCATCAATTCTTCGGCACTCAGCTTTCTTTATGGTCCGTCTCTCACATCCATACATGACTACTGGAAAAACCATAGCTTTGACTATCTCTGCAACTCACCAAATCTGTTTCATCTTATCTTGAGCTAGATGAGGTCTGACCCCTCTATGACAAGCCTTACTTTCTTGCCATGGTCCATGTTGCTCTCCACTGTCTCCCCCTGATAACCTTTGTTCTGTATTTCATCAGCAAACAGGTCACAGTCATCTTCTGTTTTGTCTAAATGACTTTTCTCCTGAATAATGCTTAAGTTCCTTAAAAAACTTTTGCATTTCCTAGAATTCTTGTGATGTTGCAGCCCCCCTAAAGGTTTGCAGAGTTTGCTTTTGTTGTTGGGGAAGACTTCCTCCAAAGGCAAAGTGACTCTCCGGCTAGTTCCTTGTTAGCTGCCTTATCACTTTTGCTGTAAACGAGGGTGGAAATGCCTTGGTGACCTGATAGAGATCTAGTTTACTATGACTTTTTTTTTTTTTTTTTTTAACCAATTTCTGTGTTTTTCCTCCCTGGAGACTTAGTTGTGTTTTGAGTTAGGGAAGTGCTAATATTCATTATTTTATTCTATCTTAAAATGACACAGGAGAACATAGGAACATTTTAGTGCACAGAGGGTTGGCAGAATCTTAAGGTGGCCCCATGATCCGAGCCCTCGGTTTCCATGCCCTGTATACCCCCAGAACTTGGGGGTATGAGGGGGTAATTACTCCTTTGATGAGCTTATGTTATGGCACAGTTGACTCTAAGATATGGTTTTCCTGGGGGGATCTGACTCAATCAGTCCCTTAAAAAGGACTGGACTCTTTCTGAAAAAGGAGATTTGAAATATGAGAGGGACATGAGGGGTTTTCTGTTGCTGCCTTGGAAGATAGGTGGCCATATGGCTAGTGACTGTGGGTGACTAGCGCACAAGGACTGTTTTAGAGCTGAGTACAACGCCAGCTGACGTTCAGCGAGGAGAGGCAGCCCTCACTCCTACAGCTGCAAGGAATTGAATTCTCCCAACCTGCATGAGATTGGAAGTGGAATTCTTTACCTCCCCAGCCCCGTCTTGCCCGTCCCCGCCCTGGCCAAGCTTCTCAGCCTGGCCAGTGCTTTGGTTTCAGTGATACCCCCAGCAGGGAATCCAGCCACGCCATACCCAGACTTCTGATTTACAGAACCAAGAGCTGATGAATAGGCGTTGTTTCCAGCCACCAGGTTTGTGGGTATTTGTTGCATGGCAATAAGAAACTAAGATACACCCCAGGTGTATGCAGACAACCTCTCTTGCATCCTGATCACATTTCAGCCAGGGCTGAGATTAAGATGCTACATTTATCTTAGGAAGGCTTGAGGCTTTTGGCCAGGATTTTTTAGTAATATTGGCAGAGTGATAACAGATGTTAATTTGTATGTTTATTTCCTAAGCACATCTTCACAGGCTCTTGGGTCATTTTTGGTACAGTCTCTCAATTTTCAGGGCCTAGAAATGAATCCTTTCCCTCAAGAATGTTGCAGATTTCCCCAGTGGCTCAACAGTAAAGAGTCTGCATGCAGTGCAGGAGATGCAGGTTTGATCCCTGGGTCAGGAAGATCCCCTGCAGGAGGGCATGGCAACCCACTCCAGTATTCTTCCCTGGAGAATCCCATGGACAGAAGAGCCTGGTAGGCTACAGGGTCCATAGGGTCGCAAAGAGTCGGACACAACTGAAGTGACTTAGCAGGCATGCAAAGATGTTCCAGATCAGCCTGGCTGAATGACTGAAGATGCTTAGGGAGGAGATCCTCGGTGCTTTTATGACTGCCGTAGAACCAACTTGGGTGGCAGTTTCTCAGAATCTGCCATTACGTGGTCCTTACAGTCACTGAAAGCCCCTTCCGTTTATCAGACAGGGACAGAAATAAATGATGTCTTTCAGAAAGGAAGTGGCTAATTTATATCCGGTGATAGAAATGGTGGCAAAGGGAAGGAAGTGTCCCATCCATGTTTCATTTTTTGCTGATGAATATGTTCAGTGAATAGAAGTATGTGAACCGTGCCACACTATTTCTCAGACAGGAAGAATAGAGGAATTGATGTATGAATACGAGGAGAACTGTACATACAGAGTTGAGAATGAAACTTCCAAGTGATCTGGACCCTTGATTATCTTAGACCTCCCGTGCATCACTGTTTTGAGAAAGCTTGTCTGGAAGATCTAGCATATTGTAAAGGCAGGGTATGTGTGTGTGTTCAGTCGCTTCTGTTGTATCTGACTCTTTGCAACCCCATAGACTGTAGCCCGCCAGGCTCCTCTGTCCATGGGATTCTCGAGGCAAGAATACTGGAGTGGGTTGCTGTGCCCTCCTCCAGGGGATCTTCCCGACCCAGGGATCGAACCCCTGTCTCTTACATCTCCTGCACTGGGAGGTGGGTTCTTTAGCCCTAGCGCCACCTGGGAAGCGAAAAAGGCAGGGCCGAAGGCCCAAAAAAGTACCACACAGCTGTGTAAATTTGCATGATTTTCTCCCCTGGAAGGTAGGTGACGTGTTGGGAGAGGGTGGTGGGCTCTTTGGGATCCCACTGGAAAGCTGAGGGTTTGGAGATGGTTAGTGACTCTCCTTCAGGGTTTTTTCTTTAGCTTTCCTTGGTGTTGGCTGAGTGAAGGGCTTCTCTTTATCGGGGTGAGAGTGGAGACAGAGTGGTGTGAGGGAGCAGCTGTAGCATGTGTTTCTAATCAGATCGTGCCTTTCTGAGTATTCTGGCCTTCTTGTCACATTGCTCTCCCCACCTCCCCCCACCTCCCCTCCCCAGCACTGCTGAATTTGTGAGAGTCCCTGGAATGCACATGTGGGCCCCTTCATTCCCAAACAGGAGACTTTCTGCTGATCAGCACTTTGTAACATTAAGCTCTTACAGGCATTAGTCACTTTGACTCAAATAGAAAAATCGGTCTTTGGAAACTTCAGAAAAGGTCTTTTGCTGTTGTCATTAATTCTTGGCATCCAGTTAGGTTTAGCCCTTCAGAATTTACACGGGCTTCTAGAAAAGAAACATTGTAAGAAAAAGTACTGCCCCTTTTTGCAATTTTGGGGTGTCACACTTGGTAGTTCCTGGCTGCAAGGCTGTTTTACTAATAAGCCAGTACCCCACCGACTCCGGCTTACCTCACCCGACTCCCGCTGCCCTTCCCCCCACCTCCCCAGGACCCAGGACTGTGGGTAGCAGCTGGGGGGTTTGTTGACTTCAGATACCCATTTCTGGGGTCTGCTTTCAAGCAGGGTATTTCCCAGTGGTTAAGGTGAGAGATCTGATATCTAATGGGACAAAAGTGAGACCGTTCATCACAGAGAAAGCAGCAAGATGTTGGAGGAAGTGTGGGCAAGGACTGTTTTCTTCGAGAGGAGGATGTAGAAAAGACAGAGAGGAACAGGAGGCCTGGGTGGAGGAAGGCAAGGGCTGCATGTCCTCAGGCCTGTGCTGTCGGGCTTTACTCAGCAGCGGTGTGCAATCTAACCCTCATGGAGGGGGATGGGGTGGGCCAGGTGCCAGAGCGGTGGGTATTCCCTGCCCCTCTGCCCCTCCACCCAGCCCGTGCATCCCTCTGGACCTGCCTCCTTATCTAAGAAAGAGAAGGTCGGAAAATACAATTTCCGCGAGACATCACACTGGATACAAATCTGGGTGAGGTCTAACGGGGGTAATGTTAGGAAAAAAGGGCCATCCGAGTCATGAATTTCCAGGCTCAGAAATAGAAATCAGCTGGTGGAATGGATGCACTCTTGTCAGGGAAGAGTGCTGGGTGGGTGAGGTTCAGCCAAAAAAGGGCGATGGGTGGTTATTACATCTAGGCGCAGAGGAGAAAATCTAACCCGAGACTGACAGCTTCCCGAAGTCTTCACCGTCTAATTCGGAGGACAGTGGAGGGTTTATCTACAAGGGGGTGGAGGCCTATACATTTATGTAGGTTTTTAACAGTATGCACACTAATTGATGTTATTCTGCTGCTGCTGCTGCTGCTAAGTCGCTTCAGTCGTGTCCGACTCTGTGCGACCCCATAGACGGCAGCCCACCAGGCTCCCCCGTCCCTGGGATTCTCCAGGCAAGAACACTGGAGTGGGTTGCCATTTCCTTCTCCAATGCATGAAAGTGAAAAGTGAAAGTGAAGTCGCTCAGTCGTGTCCGACTCCTAGTGACCCCATGGACTGCAGCCCACCAGGCCCCTACATCCATGGGATTTTCCAGGCAAGAGTACTGGAGTGGGGTGCCGTTGCCTTCTCCAGATGTTATTCTAGAGGTGTCTAATTACCCTGGAGTAGATGAGGTTGCCAAGAAAATAAGAGGAAGGACAGATGTGAATTGAGAATCAGGGGTAGGGTGCATTCCACTTTCGATGTTGGCTTTGAGGTACCTGGACTATGGACTATGGACGCCCAGGAAGGAGGCAGGGCAGCAAGTTGTGACTAGGGAGTTGTTAGCCTCTGATTGGTCACTAACATCGTGGGCAGGGATGAGGTCATCCAAGAAAAGTGTGTCAAAAGAGCTGAGGATAGAGAATTATGTTAATTAATTCTTGCAACAGCTTGGTGAGCTAGTTTATTTTCGACTTGACAAAATTGGCGTAGCCACTGTGGAGAACAGTGTGGAGGTTCCTTAAGAAGCTAATAATAGACCTACCATATGATCCTGCAATCCCACTCCTGGGCATTTATCTGGATAAAACCATAGTTCAAAAAGATACATGCTCCACAGTGTTCCTGGCAGCACTGTTTACAATAGCCAGGACATGGAAGCAACCTAAGTGTCCGTCAACAGAGTACTGGATAAAGAAGATGTGGCATATATATGCAATAGAATATTATTCAGCCATAAAAAGGAAGGAGATAATGCCATTTGAAATAGCATGGGTGGGCCTAGTCAGTGTCATACTGGTGAAGTAAGTGAAGATATACGACAGAGAAAGACATAACATCACGTGTGTGGAATCTAAAAAAGTGATGCAAAGGAGCTTATTTACAAAACAGAAATAGACTCAGGACGTAGAAAACAAACTTATGGTTACCAAAGGGGCAGGAGGGATAAATCAGAAGTTTGGGATTAATAGATACACACTACTGCATGTAAAATAGACAGACAACAAGGACCTATTGTACAGCACAGGGTGGCGGTTCAGTCTCTAAGCTGCATCCAACTCTTTTGTGCTTCCATGGACTGTAGCCTGCCAGGCTCCTCTGTCCATGGGACTTCCCTGGCAAGAAATACTGGACAGAGTTGAAGCCATTTCCTTCATTATACTCAATATCTTATAGTAATCTATCATGGAAAAGAATCCGAGAAAGAATATGTCTGTGTGTGTGTGTATAATTGGAACGACTGTGCTGTATACTCATACAACATTGTGAGTTAGGTATATTTCATTTTTTTTAAAAGTTGGCAAAACTGTGGAGAAGGAACTGGCAACCTACTCCAGTACTCTTGCCTGAAAAATTCCATGCACGGAGGAGCCTGGTAGGATACAGTCCATGGGGTCGCAAAGAGTCGGACAGGACTGAGCGACTTCACTTTGACTTTCAGTTTCTCACCAAGCACCCAGCACAATGGATGAAATATCACGATGAAAGTTAGAACGTTGTCTACCAAGGAAAAAATATTCTCCAAGTTTAAAAAGGTCAGCAAGGCTTTGGACTTTTCAACAGTCCTACAGGAAGCCTGAAGATATTGGTGAATACCTCCAAAATTCTGAAAAAGTACTTCCAATCTAGAATTTCATAACCACCCAAGGTGCCAATCAATTGGGAAGTGGGAATAAAAATATTTCCAGACATTTTACAATATTAACCTTCCATCTACTTCTACCCAGGGAGCTGCTAGAGGAATGTGTCCCTAGAACCAAGCAATAAACTAATAATAAGGAAGAAAGGGGACCCAGGATATCTTACACTAAAGAGAGACTGGGGGTGAAGAAAAGACCCAGAGTGACAGCTGTTCACCAGACGTAGAGGCTTCCAGCCTACAGGGGAGTGCGTCAGAAATGTGCAAGAAAGACTCCTCAGAAGACTAAACAGACTAAATATCTGATGATTATGAAGGGGAGAATGAGACAATTGTTGAAGCCTTTATGATTGAATTAGATACATGTAAATAGAAAGCCAAGTAAACAAACAAAAAAAAAGGCAAGATAATTATTACCTCCAGGAGAAACAAAGTCATGTAGGGAAGGGAAGTCATCATGGTTCACTACATGGTTTTACACAGTCAGGTTAACATGAACCTCCAAATATCCATGTAATCAAAATTATGACCCAACACATTGAGGGGCTGGGAAGGGAACATTTAAGTGCACAGAGCAGAGAAATTCCCAGTAGACTAACTTTTAAAACTTAATGGTTAAAACTGAAAAAATTAAGAGGTAGCAATACAAATTTAGAGATACTATTTAGAGCCATGGAAATAAGTATCACAATAATCAGAGTTGAGAATGACTGCTCCCAGGGAGGGAATGTAGGGGGAGGGATAAGGGACACCGTTTTTCATAGCAAAGCCTATGAAACAATTTGACTGTGCCTATGTATAACTTTGATAAAAATACAAGCTTTAAAAATAAAAACTTTTTAAGTAAAAAAAAAAAAAAAGTTGGCAAAACTGAAGCTGAGAAGTTAAATGACTTACCCCAGGTTACCCAGATAAACAATGGTAGAGTTGCCCCAAGTCTCCTGACTTCACGTGTCAAGTACCTTCTACTGTCTTATTCTGATATTTTTGCTTACTCTTCATTGCTTTCTATGTGACTTGGTTCGGTTATTATAAAAAATAAATACTCATATTGTATCTTCAGTTCAGTTCAGTTCAGTCACTCAGTCGTGTCCTGCTCTTTGCTACCCCATGAATCACAGCACTCCAGGCCCATCTATTAGCTGCAATAAAATTGTAGCCTTAGCCCCTTTGAAAAGATTTTTATTATTGTCACTCACATTTCCTGATTTTTAAAATCTTATTAATATTTATTTTCTGCTATAAAAATGTGAGCGTTTTTTAAAATAATAATTCTCATATTACAGAAACATAGCAGTAAAATTTCCCTATAATCCTGCAGTCCCCAGAGAAAACCCTTCCACTGTATTAGTTTTGTTAGGATTTGGAAAAGCAAAATTTGTCCTTCTGCTAGGAGTCTTTTGGAGACAGTTGCTTAGACATGGTACTTGATACTGGGGCAGTTACTTAATATTAATCAAGACCTTTTCTGGTTATTTGGTATTGTTTCAAGGGTGGCTCCTGGGTTGGTAGTTGGAGCTGGCATCCCTGGCTCTGTGACTTGGGGACTGGCCCCTGGATGCCTTTTTTCTCAGTTCCTACCTCTTGCTGAATGCTCTCAAGTTCTTTCCTCCTATGGTTTTCCTCTGGACAGTCCCCTCTTCTTGGCTGTCTTTTCTGCTGCTAGTGTGAGACAATTTCCTTGGAGGCTTTCTTGGCTCTGATTTTGGGATTTTATAGTATAGATGACAAGCAGAGTAGCAAATATTGTCCAAGTCATCTTTAAAGAACGTGATCCCCATTGGTAATGAGATGCTTCAGATGTTTTATATTATTTCATATTATGGAAGTGACCCTAGCCTTGCCTAGCCTTCAAAACAGCCCAAGGCAGGCTTCATAGTTGTGGTTTGGGTTGATACTTTGCATTCCAGTGTTTTCCTTTTTTGCATGAGAACCAAGGGCGTTTCCCGTCTTCCCACTAACTTTCCTTTCTTTACAAGAGAATATGAAACCAGCTGAATGCTCTCTAGAATGTATTTAGATAAATGTATGTATTTACAAAAATAAACAGTCAGGCACTTGGGTAGAACCTACTTCTTGGGCAGTTTGTGAGGCCAGGATTTCTCCAAATACTGGGAAGTGGCTGGTGCTCAGTCAAGGGTTTTGTGTGAGGAAAACAGGTTCTTCTCTTTGACTGTCTCCAGCTGGGTGGCATCTGTCCTACCGAAACAGAGCCCGGAAAAAAAAAAAGACTAATGAAGGAATATGTACCTCTCCTCTGAGTGAACATCTTCTTTATGGGAACAAAGTAAAGGGAGTATGCCCCATGGTTCCATCCCAGCTCTATTTAAAATTGGACATTCATTTTCTTAAGACTCGAGCCTTCATTGTTTCTACCTCCTCCCATCAGGCAATGCTGGGCAAAATGACTCTTTGTATTCATCTGAATACATAAGACTTGCAAGTCAGCTGTACTTAAGGAGTTGTCTACTAAATTAATATTGAAAAGTACTGCAGACTAAATACATGTTTTTATATCCTAGAAGCTGGTTGATCCACTGGATGGATAGTTAATCACATGAGTTGGAAGGTTGCATTGCACCCTGTAGTTTCAATAGCTTATGATTATACATTTGTGACTGTTTTTGATTTTTAATAGCCGAGCTGCAAAGCTCGGGATGTTATTTCTCCGACCAGGTATCAAACCTGTGCCCCTAGCATTGGAAGTGCACAATCTTAACCACTGGACCACCAGGGAAATCCCTGTGACTATTTGATTAACATTGCTGTCTGTCCCATGTGTTCCATGACTTACCAATGCTTTGTTTTCTCACCATCATCACGTTAGCATTTACTGCGGTATCTAGCACATGCTAGTATTCAATAAATATTTGTTGAATGAATGAAAGCATGAAAATAAGATTTGCTTCATGAAGACAGATGATTAACTTACACAGAAGAATTTTCTCTGTTTTGTCTTGAGGCTATAAATCTACTTTTCAAAAAATTTCTGGGAGACTGCAGATACAGCTGAAGAAAAAGGTAGTTTTTAAGCAGGACAGTTATAGGGAGTGGGTCCATAGTTAAGCAAGTGAAAATGAAAAATATATGTGGAAAACACGGGGATACACACACAGATTTCTGTTATGTTTGGAGTTAACCAGGGTAACTGACAGAAACTCCCTTTTAAGGGTTATGTAAAACTTTAGCCATCTTAGATCTGACAAGGGAAGATATACTACAAGAAGTTTTTGCCCTGTGTTGGCCTTTCCTCAAGCAGAATGACAGTTAGATTTATGCATCTCTGATTTCCAAACTCAAGAAATCTTAGAATTAGCAAACCAAAGACATTGTTTAGAAGTCATTTGATTAAATCTCATTTTACAGATGAGGAAACATAAACTTGGAGATTGACTTGGATCAATAAAATTAATTCTCCATAAAATGAGGCTTTGAGAACAATGTAATTTCCAGCTGTCTAATACATAATAAAATTTTATCTCTTAAATTAAAAAAAAATAAAAGAGGCAGAATCTTTCTAAACTTCAATTGTAGTATGTCTTTAAAGGCAAAAAAAAAAAAACCAAAAAAACAAAAAACAAAAAAACCCCCGGAAAATGGTCTAATTGTTTTCAATACACATGAAAACGGACACAACATATCACCTTGGTAACATGCTCCCCACCCGCACTGGCTGATTAAGATCGGCAGATGTTGACTACCTACTAACCATATCTATTGAAGGCTTTGGTTTTAAAAGGAACCCAGTAACTTTGGGCTACCCCTTCAGTTTGAATATGGTGAATAGAATCCATCTGGGCACAGCCAGTTTGTTAATTTCAAGAGGGTGTGGGCTGGGCTAAAATAGAAGAGTGAAGCTGAGGAATCCTTAATGGTTTCCAGCCCTGGAGGATGTTGATGCCTGCAAACAGGAATGGAATTCTGTGGCTTTTCCTGCAGCTTTGTAAATGAGCATCCTATTTAGGGTGGGTTTTCTTCATGCTAGAGTCTCATTCTTTCTTCCATGTTCTGTTTTTCCCCCTCTTTGTTCATCCTTAGTGATTCTTCCTCCCTGAGTAGTCTGAGGGCTTTGCCCATCTGCAGAGTCTCCCAGCATGAAGTGTGAAGTCAAAGTCCTCTGTTATCTCTGACTCTTTGGGGGCCCAGCAGCAATAGGAGAACTCCTCTCTTCCTCCCACCTAATTCAGAGAAAGGAAACACAGGTTTCCTGACAACCTATTAAATGCTGGCTCTCCCATATGTACCATTTCCTTAGTTCCTCCCAGCCACACCTTGCCAAGTGGACCATTTTTACTGATGGAGGAACAGGGACTAAAACAGGTAGGGATTCAAACCCATGGCTGTCTGACTCCAAGCTTTGTGCCATCCTACTTTTGGCTAAGCAAGATTTGGAAATGTGGAACATATTTTAAAGCAGCATTCAGAATGTAGGTGTTGGTGCACATTCTTATGTAATTTGTTTTATAATTATTTCCATAATGAAGTCAGCTAGACATCTTCTGCAAGACTTGTTGACTGTAATCTTCAGAGTACCCACATTCCTAGTAAAGTAACCCTTTGGGCAGAAGATAGTGTTTTTCTGGCAGGCTTCTGCAAGCTGGACTTTAATTTTCCTGGTAGGTTTGGAGAACTCCAGCCTTCCTGAAAGATGTCCCCTGAATTTCCCTAGCCAAAAGCTCCTGTTTTCCCTTTGTCATCCCATAGTACTTATCTCTCTTATCCTTAATACTACTTGTGTCCTATCTCTACTACTACACGGTAAGCCTCTGAAGGGCAGGAAGAGCATTTATCAGTGAATAACAAAAGTAATGTATTTTTGTTCCCTTAGTGCTTTGAGCAGTGTTTTTTTTTTTGAATGAATAAATGAATAATGGTGTTCATGTCACGATGATCTGGGAAGAGAAAAATGAGGTTGTTGTGTTAAAGACTGGTTATTTTATACTATAGAATTTAGTCATAACTCATTTCAGGATGGATTGGGCCTAGAAATCATCCAAGTACAGCCCCTCCCTGGGTAGATTAGCAAATGGAGAACTGAATCAATTAAGGTCTTATAGTTACTTGCTTGGTGGCTCCAAGTTGGCACTTGCATCTCAAAAATGGTCCAAACTAAGCCTTTTATTATTGGCTTCATGTGCCGTAGATGAAAAAAATCAAAGTCTCAGCATTGCCAGGACCCGTGAAAATATACTTAAGAGCTACTTTGCCAATTCTAATTTTCAACTTCCACCTCTTATGGTTGCCAGAGAATTATTTTAGAGTTATTTTAGAATTATTTTTTTTTTTTCTTTCTAGTTTAATATATTGGCTTTCAATAGTGGCTAAAGTCACTGTATTGTCTACCTAGGAACTACCTAGGAACTTAGATCATCATGTGGTTAACAGTGACTCTGGAATCTGACCTCCTGGGTCCACTTTTCAGCTTCTCACCTTATTGGCTGTATGACCTTGGGAAAGTTAATAAACTTTGTGGGCCTCTGTTTTCTCATCTGGCAGTGGAGAGTGGGTAACAATAGTTAACTACCTCATAGAACTGTTAAATTCTCTAGTTCATTCATGTTTAGGGCTTTCCTAGAACCTTGATCAATAAATGTTAGCCGTCATATGGTGGTGGAATGCCAGATAGCTCGAGGCACCTTTATCCAATCATTTTTCCTTTTATTGGTAAAGGGAATGTTTACTGAAATTCACCCTGAGATTTCATAGTCAAGACAAGGATGTGTGTTAGTCGCTCAGTCATGTCTGACTCTTTTCGATCCCATGGACTGTAGCCCACCAGGCTCCTGCATCCATGGAATTCTCCAGGCAAGACTACTGGAGTGGGTAGCCATTCCCTTCCCCAAGGGATCTTCCTGACCCAGGGATCGAACCCAGGTCTCCTGCATTGTAGGCAGATTCTTTATTGATTGAGCCACCAGGGAAGCCCAGTAAAGACAAGATTGGAGATAAAATTTCTATGGGATCTGGAAGGTTTGGATGTGTTGGAGGCTATAAGATCCTCCCAGATAGAGGAAATATCATAATATGAATAAAGTCTGATGAGGAGAAACCAGGGGCTCTCCCAGGAACTATAAGTAATTCCATTTAACTGCAGTGGAAGGTCCTCCTCTGGGAGGAATGGGAGATTTGATAGGAATAGAGATTTGATATCAGCCTACAGAAGCTCCTGAGAAGGCAGAGTAAGAAGTTTGGATTGAGGGCTTTTGAGTACCAAGATCCCTTTGGCAGCCAAGTAGAGTGAGATCCAAGCAAGGAGACCGGTTGGAAGGCTGTTGAATTAGTGAGAATAAAGAGGAGGAGGGCGCAGCATTAATAACACTTTGGAATGAATGAGACGGGTGGGACTCAGGCACAGATTAGTGCCATTAAGAGAAGTAGGAAACCCTGGAGTAGGGGTGGGTTTGCAATCAAGGAAGATGATTTCAAGTTTGGTGAACAGCGATTTAAGGTACAAGTAGGAAAACCTAGGAGAACTGCCTCTGGGGTAGAAATTCAGAACTGGAATGCAGACAGAGCTCAGTACTAGACAGAAAATTCTGAGTCGTTGCTAATATATGATAGCAGTAAAGACATGAGAATATCTGAGATTCCCCGCGATCATATCTAGACTCGAGCCCCACACACATTCTTTGGGTCTAGGCAGCTAAGGCATAAAGTTACAGGCATGGTACTATGAGATGCAGAGTGCAGGAATTCATTTCAGCTGCTGTGTATGAGTTAAATAGACTCCCCTCACATATCCTGCAGTTGATTTTAGTGTTTAAGCCTGTTCGTGAACCAAAGGAGGAGCCTCCCATTTCCCATTGCCCCATCACCCACTGCTGGGCAACAGCCCTCAAGATTCCTTTAATGTTGGGCAGTCCTTTAATGGACTTTTGAAGTGGCATTATAAAATTTACATATTTTATATGACAAAGAAGACAGAGATGTTGAAGACATAAATTCAAAGTAAAAAAAAAATTTAAGACCAAACTGTTTTATAACCTTTCATTTTGTATGTGGTTTTCAGTGGGTACAAAAATACTCAGTGGGTGTGTGGGTGGTTTCTCGTGTTTTGGAAATGGTGAGAATATGAGATGCTGAGCATTGGGTTCTGGGATGAGAGCTATAATTACTAACTCTGATTCTTTCCCCGGATTGGCTCCTGGGTGCATATCTGAATCTAAAAACCCAACAACCCTCCAGAATCCAGAGCAATAAACCACTCTTTCCTCCCCCGCCCCAGAAATTAAAAGAATTATTGTGGCAAAAAAGGAGAGGGGGTGTAGGGAGATAGTTCTTCCTTGCCTGGTCTCCTTTCCTGCTGCTCGTTGCCTGCTCAAGGTGGTGGTACGTCAGGAAAGAGGCTGGTATGATGGTGTCTCCTCGCCGGCTACACAGCAGCCGCTGAACAGCTGTGATGGAAAGAGTTCTAAATATAACCCAGACTTGTTTCAAATCTTCTCCTTCAGTCTTGGCGGATGTGGTAAACACCCTAAAAATACCTGCTGCCCGAACCTTTGAGGTATCTGTAGAGGAAAGGGCAGGTGGTAGCCTTGGGGCCCCGTGGTCGTGCTGGGAGGCCTGGCCAGATACCAGAGCTGCTGCCCCCCAGGGGCCGCTCCCCAAGCTGTTGGGTGCGCTGTCGGCCAGGCCATCCTTGTCAAGGATGAGAGCCCACTCTCGAGTCTCATATTCACTGCTGGCAGGTTTCAAGGAGGCTATTCATAGCCTCGGCATCTGTTCTCTGTACCAGTGACCTCAAACCTGCAGCTGCCACCATGGTATTCAGGGGGAGTGGTGGTGGTTTCCAACCGTATTTCACAGAATCAGAATTTTAGTGCTTGCAAGGCCCTTAGACGTCATTTTGTCCATAAAACGTTGCACTGAAATCCCAACATTTAGGGAGTCACGTTTCTCCTCTTTAGTGATTGAAACGACTTGGAAATGGAGTTTCAGTCTGAGTATTCAAAGACATCACTCTCATTATTGTGTAAGACACAGAGGAGGATAACGAAGACCGTCTTTTAAAAACTATTGACCAATTGATTCTGTGCAAGGTTTTCCCTTCTTTATTTAAAAATGGAACTCTGAGGCTCGTTTTCTTACCCCAAATTCAGTCTCTTGAGTATAAAGCTCATTGGCAACATAGCCAGACACCAGGAAGACTTTCAATAACTAGTTTCTGGAATCCCATACCATAACTGTGGTTCTTAATTGAAGGACCATAGGTAGCCTCTGTTTCCCTGGGAAGGAAGGGTTTTACAGATGATCTCCAATACCCACAGAATGCACTGAGCATTGTGGAAGAAGTTCAGTTCAGTTCAGTCGCTCAGTCACGTCCGACTCTTTGCGACCCCATGAATCGCAGCACGCCAGGCCTCCCTGTCCATCACCAACTCCCGGAGTTCACTCAGACTCACGTCCGAGTCGGTGATGCTATCCAGCCATCTCATCCTCTGTTGTCCCCTTCTCCTCCTGCCCCCAATCCCTCCCAGCATCAGAGTCTTTTCCAATGAGTCAACTCTTCGCATGAGGTGGCCAAAGTACTGGAGTTTCAGCTTTAGCATCATTCCTTCCAATGAATACCCAGGGCTGATCTCCTTCAGAATGGACTGGTTGGATCTCCTTGCAGTCCAAGGGACTCTCAAGAGTCTCCTCCAACACCACAGTTCAAAAGCATCAATTCTTTGGCACTCAGCCTTCTTCACAGTCCAACTCTCACATCCATACATGACTACTGGAAAAACCATAGCCTTCACTAGACAGACCTTTGTTGGCAAAATAATGTCTCTGCTTTTGAATATGCTATCTAGGCTGGTCATAACTTTCCTTCCAAGGAGTAAGCGTCTTTTAATTTCATGGCTGCAGTCACCATCTGCAGTGATTTTGGAGCCCCCCAAAATAAAGTCTGACACTGTTTCCACTGTTTCCCCATCTATTTCCCATGAAGTGATGGGACCAGATGCCATGATCTTAGTTTTCTAAATGTTGAGCTTTAAGCCAACTTTTTCACTCTCCTCTTTCACTTTCATCAAGAGGCTTTTTAGTTCCTCTTCACTTTCTGCCATAAGGGTGGTGTCATCTGCATATCTGAGGTTATTGATATTTCTCCTGGCAATCTTGATTCCAGCTTGTGCTTCTTCCAGCCCAGTGTTTCTCATGATGTACTCTGCATAGAAGTTAAGTAAGCAGGGTGACAATGTACAACCTTGGCATACTCCTTTTCCTATTTGGAACCAGTCTGTTGTTCATGTCCAGTTCTAACTGTTGCTTCCTGACCTGCATATAGGTTTCTCAAGAGGCAGGTCAGGTGGTCTGATATTCCCATCTCTTTCAGAATTTTCCAGAGTTTATTGTGATCCACACAGTCAAAGGTTTGGCATAGTCAATAAAGCAGAAATAGATGTTTTTCTGGAACTCTCTTGCTTTTTTGATGATCCAGCAGATGTTGGCAATTTGATCTCTGGTTCCTGTGCCTTTTCTAAATCCAGCTTGAAAATCTGGAAGTTCATGGTTCATGTATTGCTGAAGCCTGGCTTGGAGAATTTTGAGCATTACTTTACTAGAGTGTGAGATGAGTGCAACTGGGTGGTAGTTTGAGCATTCTTTGACAATGCCTTTTTTTGGGATTGAAATGAAAACTGACCTTTTCCAGTCCTGTGTCCACTGCTGAGTTTTCCAAGTTTGCTGGCGTATTGAGTGCAGCACTTTCACAGCATCATCTTTCAGGATTTGGAATAGCTCAACTGGAATTCTATCACCTCCACTAGCTTTGTTCGTAGTGATGCTTTCTAAGGCCCACTTGACTTCACCTTCCAGGATGTCTGGCTCTACATGAGTGATCACACCATCATGATTATCTTGGTCGTGAAGCTCTTTTTTGTACAGTTCTTCTGTGTATTCTTGCCATCTCTTCTTAATATCTTCTGCTTCTGTTAGGTTCATACCATTTCTGTCCTTTATCGAGCCCATCTTTGCATGAAATGTTCCCTTGGTATCTCTGATTTTCTTGAAGAGATCTCTAGTCTTTCCCATTCTGTTGTTTTCCTCGATTTCTTTCCATTGATCCCATTGATCCGCTGAGGAAGGCTTTCTTATTTCTCCTTGCTATTCTTTGGAACTCTGCATTCAGATGCTTATATCTTTCCTTTTCTCCTTTGCTTTTCACTTCTCTTCTTTTCACAGCTATTTGTAAGGCCTCCCCAGAAAGCCATTTTGCTTTTTTGCATTTCTTTTCCATGGGGATGGTCTTGATCCCTGTCTCCTGTACAATGTCATGAACCTCCGTCCACAGTTCATCAGGCACTCTATCAGATCTAGTCCCTTAAATCTGTTTCTCACTTCCACTGTATAATCATAAGGGATTTGATTTAGGTCATACCTGAATGGTCTAGTGGTTTTCCCTACTTTCTTCAATTTAAGTCTGAATTTGGCAATAAGGAGTTCATGATCTGAGCCACAGTCAGCTCCTCATCTTGTTTTTGCTGACTGTATAGAGCTTCTCCATCTTTGGCTGCAAAGAATATAATCAATCTGATTTTGGTGTTGACCATCTGGTGATGTCCATGTGTAGAGTCTTCTCTTGTGTTGTTGGAAGAGGGTGTTTGCTATGACCAGTGTGTTCTCTTGGCAAAACTCTGTTAGCCTTTGCCCTGCTTCATTCTGTACTCCAAGGCCAAATTTGCCTGTTACCCCAGGTGTTTCTTAACTTTCTACTTTTGCATTCCAGTCCCCTATAATGAAAAGGACATCTTTTTTGGGTGTTAGTTCTAAAAGGTCTTGGAGGTCTTCATAGAACCGTTCAACTTCAGCTTCTTCAGCGTTACTGGTTGGGGCATAGGCTTGGATTACTGGGATATTGAATGGTTTGCCTTGGAAACGAACAGAGATCATTCTGTCGTTTTTGAGATTACATCCAAGTACTGCATTTCGGACTCTTTTGTTGACCATGATGGCTACTCCATTTCTTCTAAGGGATTCCTGCCTGCAGTAGTAGATAGTGGAGTGGAGTAATAGTGGAGGAAGTTAGCACCATATAATAATACAGCCTAAGTCACCCATTCTCCTTCAGTAGACTCTTGAGCAGGCGTGGGGAGTGCAGAGCCTGTGGGGGAGAGCAAAGAGGCCCCCCAAACCTGTCCAGTTCACGCTAGAGAAGGAACCAAGCCCTGTGTTGCGCCATTTTCAATGTGTTCAATATGGTGGTTACAGAATTTCTGCATAGTAACAGGAATGCATCCTCCACTGTGAGCTTCTGAAAGCTCCTTCCTGTGTCTGGAAGAGAGTCCTTTATTTTTTCCCTCTGGGTTGAAAAGTTTTCTTGCGGGCTTGAGGCTGTCAGAGGACTGGAGTTTTGGTGTCACTTAGAGCATGTCGGTATCAGCTGCCTCTGGGAGGCGTATTTCCCCTGAACTGGGGCACCGATAAGCATACCTGAGCTGCTTGGGAGGGAGACGGTGTGCTTTGCAAGTCGCTGTGATTTTGTGGAAAGAGTATGGCTCTAGAGTTGGTAGCTTCAGTTGTGTAGAAGCCATGGAGGGACTGGGCACAGAGGGGTCGCCTTTTTCCCCACGTGCCAAGAAGAGAGGATGGGAGAGGGAGGGGTGCCCAGGGGGCATTGTCATGGGTTCTCAAATGTTTCCCCTCTGACGTTCCAGAATGAAGAGCTTCGAAACTTATCCCTTTCTGGCCATGTTGGATTTGACAGTCTCCCCGACCAGCTGGTCAACAAGTCGACTTCTCAAGGATTCTGTTTCAACATCCTGTGTGTTGGTAAGTGACTCATCGCTTGCTGCTGAGCAACGAGTCTGACTCTTAGGTGTCGGCAGGTGACTGTCAGAGGGGCATGTTTCAGGAAATAAGGGGAATGATATTTTCACTCTTTTATTATCTGTAAAGCAAGATAATAATATCTCCACTCCACATATGTCACACAGTTCTTAGGTTGGCCAAGAAGTTCATCCTGAACAAACTTTTTGGCCAACTCAAAGATACAGACATATTTAGATAAAATGCTTTGTCAGTTTTGTGGTGTTACTCAAAGTGTTATTTTTATTTATGTCAAATAGTCAAGGAATGATCAGTTTAATATTGCTGTTGAAAATTTTAATTTTTCATAGGGGAGGGACTTAGATCCTAACTAGACTATGCGTACTCAGTCATGTCCAACTTTTTACACCCCCATGGACTGTAACCCACTTGGCTTGTCTGTCCATGGAATTTTCCAGTCAAGAAAACTAGAACCCACATCTCTTGTGTCTCCTGCATTGGCAGGCGGATTCTTTACCACTGAGTCTCCTGGGAAGCTCATAACTGGACTGTAGGAAGTTGAAAGAAGGAACTGAGATACACATACACAGGAAAATCATTCAAAAGCATTTTCAAAATTTGTTTCCAGGGTTTCTGAATAGGCTGCAATAGTAATCTCCATTGAAATCTTTTCAAAGATATGCTTCTACCTACTGCAGGTAAAATCTGCAATTACTTTAACCACTTTGATAAACTGAGAATACTTTAAAATTTTGCTTTTAGAGTAAAAGACAATCTTAAATCCTATTTTATACTTGAAATAAATTTTCCACCTGAATTATTGAATTAACCTTTAGACTTTCAATTGGAATCTGAAATTGATCTCCGTTTATTCCTGGTAGAAAAATGGGAAAAGGCCAAAGAGATCTGACTTAAGTGTTTGCGTCTCCAGTATGTTTTATTCATAGCCTTTAAATGTGATGTATTGGCCTATGCTTCTGGTCTTGGTATTTTTCTTCTTTAGCCATATCTTTTTTAAACCAAGAGGAGGAAGGTAGGAAAGAAGGTGGAGAAAAAGAGGAAAGTAGAAACAGGACTCTCCTGTTGATTGGAAGCAGACGTGTCCTTGAAATAGATAATGGCCTTTGCTTCAGCTTTCCTGTCACTCTTGATGGAGGACCAGGCTGCCCAGCAGTGAAGTGGCTCGGGCTACACTGTTTCATGGCCATTGTCTTCTGGGTATAGACTTCAAGACAAACTAAAAGGAATTCTACCTGTAGCCAATATATATTCTGTATGTCTCCTCCCTACAGTAAGCTTAGCAGAATGTACCTGACTTACTTCTCTTGTCTAAGTAAAATAAAGTGAATTTAGCAGAGAATTCAGTGGAAGTCAGTTGTTGAGAGGGAGGGGTAGATATCTTCCTTTCTGAAAATCTTCGAGAGGGGCATGTTGAATGTGGCATCTGCATGGGTGTTGAAAGCCACCGCCAACCTGCCCCCCAGCCAGCTCACTGTTTGGCGTTCTGGCTCGAGCACCAGAGAGGAACATGAGCAGAGCCGCCAGTTCTCCTTGTTTCTGTTTTCCCCACATTAAAATTCAGCAGGGGACCCCCTGGAATGGCAGCTTGCTCTACAGAGTGGCATAAATGAGTTGTCTTTTCTCTTCTGCTAAATGCTCATTGCAGAGCAGAGCGATTCTTCATTAGCATAGTGATTTGTTGGCAATTTGTTGATTTTTCTATTGAAAAGTATGCTAAATTGTAGGCCAATTACTATTCTGGCTTCTCTTGTCTGTCTCCCCCAGCCCTGCCTTCAAAATCAGCTTCTAGAATGCATTTGAGAGTTACGCTCCAGCCCCTGCTGTCTGGTCCAGTGGAACCAGACTGGAAGGATCTGGTTTGACCTGGTGTGTGCTATGCAAGTGTTGGCTCGTTGGCTCACCATTGTGTTACTAGTGCAATTAATGATACTAGTTGGAATTCCTCACAAGACACATCCATGCTGTGCTGTTGCATTTGGAAAGCAGCTGGTATTCTGATTCTCCTGGGTGGGTGATGATTCCTGAGATTCTTAGGTTTTTACTCTGGTTCCATTCCTGGTTGTTGTTTAGTCACTAAGTTGTGTCAGACTCTTTGAGACCCCTTGGACTCCATTCTTAACCACGTTTAAAATTAGTTTTTCACTTACTTAATATTATGAGTGCTAAGTTGCTTCAGTCGTGTCTGACTCTTTGAGACCCCATGGACTGTAGCCCGCCAGGCTTCTCTGTCAATGGAATTCTCCAGGCAAGAATACTGGAGTGGGTTGCCATGTCCTCCTCCAGGGGATCTTCCTGACCCAGGAATCGAACTCAAGTCTTTCATGTCTCCTGCATTGGCAGGCGGGTTCTTTACCACTAGCGCCACCTGGGAAGTCCATTATAATGCATGTGTGTGTGTTAGTCACTCAGTTGTGTCCAGCTCTATGTGACTCCGTGGACTGTGGCCCCCCAGCCTGCTCCGTCCATGGGATTCTCCAGGCAAGAATACTGGAGTGGATTGCCATGCCCTCCTCCAGGGGATCTTCCCCACCAGGTCTCTTGCATTGCAGGCGGACTCTTTACCATATGAGCCACAAGGGTTGCTCTAATATAATGCGTATTTCTAATTAAAAAATTATAAAGTATCCCTACTTTTCCCCTCCCACCCTCATTTTCATTCCACAGAGATAAAACTGTAGAATCCTTCTAGAAACTTCCTACACTTGGAAATTATTTTCAGAGGCTGAAAACAACACCAGTTATTATTTTACAGCTTTTTCATTAATTTTTAAAAATTAATTTTTATTGGAGTGTAGTTACTTTACAATGTTATTAGTTTCTACTGTACCCCAAAGTGAATCAGCCACAGGTATATATGTATCCACTTTTTCTTGGAGTTCCTTCCCATTTAGGTCACCACAGAGCGTTGAGCATGTCAGTTTTGTTGAAGTCCAACATGTGTCTCGCAGGGCTAAAATCAAGGCCTCTGCAAGGCTGTGCTCCTTTGTGGAATTCAAGGGGAGAAGACACTTCCTTTTTTCCCCTCTGCTAGAGGCTGCCCACGTTCCTTGACGCTTGGACCCTTTCCTCCATCCTCAGAGCCAGCAGTGTTGCACCTCTCTCTGACTGGTCTTGGATTAGGAAATTTTCCACCGAGAATTGCAGAAATCTAGTTTAAACTGAATTAAGGCTCTTCCTCAACCCTAAAACACACTGCAAAGGTCCTATACTGCGTTGTGTAATTAACAACAGCCTGGTCTAGGAATTCAAAGAGGATTTCCAGGGCTCCGTCTCCAGTTTCCGATCCTGCTCCCTTCTGTGTGGCTTTTCCTGTATTTGGGCTTTTTCTTCACTGAGGTGGTATGGCCGCTGGCGGTGTCACCAGCTTAGCAACCTCAGGGGGAAGAAGCAGCCATTCCTGACACAGCTTCTTCAATAGTCACGGGATTGTCTGATCCACCAGGCCTGAGTCATCCACCCACCCGAGGTGGGAGATGGGGTTTATCTACCCTGAAACACACAAGGGTCCTGAGGAGAGGAGACGTGGGCAGAAGGCAGGCAGAGCATGGGGAGACACACACTGGGCAGATATAAACAGGTCTCTCGTGATTGGGTAAGTGCTGTTTTGTTTTGGTTTTATACAAATGAGATCATGCTGTTCTGTTTTTCACATTTTCCTTTTTTTACTTCATAGTAAGTCCTTCCCCTCCTTCTCTGCCCGTATATCTAGCAATCCGGGTTCTTTTGCACAGCACTTTGGAGTCCTTTGGTTGGAACAAGCTTTAGTTCTTTGAGAAACAGGGAGTGTCAGCATTAAGTTAAATGTACTTCTCTTCAGAGGATAAGACACATCAAATCCCTTCACAAATACTTTACAGCAAAATATCTGTAGAAGAAGACAGTTCTCAGTGTCAATTAATGCTCTGTTTCTAAAGTAAGAGTCTACGAAAAGCATTCTAGTGGATCCAAATGTTTTGACAGCCACTTAGAGAAGTGGGTGTCATATTTGAGTATCCATGCTACTTTCTCTTCTCCTTGTCATCCTACTGTGCATTTATGTGTTTTACACAGTATGCGCACCCATGGTGTTTACAGCATCATTATTTTGGGTGAAAGATATGGAAGGAAATTAAAGACTGAAAAAAAAGTTATGATCCTAGTAAGGAAGCTGATGTTTTTCTAAAAGGTCTTAGAATCGTAAGTTTGTTTTGTGGCAAGAGCCTACAGGTTGCAAAGAGAGAGGAAACAAACCAGGGCAGAAATTAATCCTGGTGTGCACTTAGTTTAGTTTTAGAGGCACTGAAATAAATATTGTTAGAGCCTCTCTCTCTCAGTCCTGGAGAGAAGTGTAACAGAGAGCAGGAGAGCAGTGTTCACTTAACTGGGAAGAGAATTCTTTTTTTTTGGGCTGCACTAGCTCTTCGTGGCTTTCTCCAGTTGCGGCGGGTGGGGGCTACTCTCCAGCTGCGGCACGTGGGGGCTACTCTCCAGCTGCGGTGCGTGGGGGCTACTCTCCAGCTGCGGCGAGTGGGGGCTACTCTCCAGTTGCGACAGGTGGGGGCTACTGTCCAGCTGCGGCGCGTGGGGGCTACTCTCCAGCTGCGGCGCGTGTGCTTCTCACTGTGGTGGCCTCTCTAGCTGTGAGCATGGCCTCTAGGTGTGCGGGCTCAGTAGCTGCTGCGAATGCGCTTGGTTGCTCCGCAGCGTGTGGATCAAACCCATGTCCCCTGCACTGGCAGGCAGATTCTCAACCACTGAAGTCGGGAAGAGAATTCTTGATGCTAAATCGGGTATCAGACAGCCACGGGTTCATAGTTCTCTTACCCTCCATCTTGCCTGTAACACACCAGTTTATCCCCAAAACTGTACTTCAGTTTAAATAAAGCATGTCTTTCTTAAACTTTAAACTTTTGATTTTGTATTCAGGTATAGCCAGTTAACAGTGTTGTTCTAGTTGTGGTAGGTGAACAGCAAAGGGACTCAGCAGTACATATACTTGTATCTATTCTCCTCCAACACCCCTCCCATCTAGGCTGGCAGGTAACATTGAGTAGAGCTCCATGTGCTGTACAATGGATACAACCTTGCTGGTTATCTGTTCTGAATATAGCAGTATGTACAGGACCTTCCCAAACTCCCTAATGATCTCTTCCCCCCACCCTCCCGCAACCATAGGTTGGTTTTGTAAGACTGTGAGTCTCTTTCTGATTTGTAAGTAAGTTCATTTGTATCATTTCTTTTGAGATTCCACATATAAGGGATGTCATACAGTATTTCTCCTCTGTCTGATACTTCATTCCCTATGACACTCTCTGTGTCCATCCACGTTGCTGCAAATGGCGTTATTTCATTCTTTTTAATAAACTTTTCTTTCTTACCCACACTGTATTTCTAAATTAGTACCCAGCCTGTTTTCACAATTCAAAATTTATTGATCGTTGTCATTCTCCTTCCAAAATGACACCAGCTCTGTGAGAAGCTACACCACTGATCTGCTGTATGTGGTTCTTCGTGCACCTATACAGAGGGATAAATACTGCGACATCCCGGCTTTTGAAGAGCAGCCAGTTCAAAGTAGGGTCAAAGTAGATTAATAGCACATTTTGAGAGCAGAGTTTTAGAAAATAAGTTCACTGATTGTTTTGAGAGAATGGCAGAAGAGAAATAGGAAGCAGACGAGTTTAAGATCATTTTAGCTAAGGCCATAGTGTCATCATTAGCTGTGGAATTTTGCAATCAGATCTTAAACGTTTTTATCCCAGCTTGCTTTTCCAGGAAAGGGTGTAAGTGGTTTAAGGGTGGAATGAAGAAATAAATGAATAAAGATAAAATTAACCCCAGAAAACAAAGTGAAGGTTGGAGTCAGAGCAAAGCCGTCAGATCTGCCTGTAGGAGTTGATTCTCTCAGGAACACATTCATCTCTTAGCCGGTGTGGCCAGAGCATGGGAGGCCCAATCAGTCTATGGATATTTGTTAAACACAAATGTGCCAAACACAAGTTAAACATTTAATGAGGACAGACTTATAGAACTATAAAGTAAAAACAGGTTCCTCCAGATGAAGCACAGTTTACCTGGAGAAATGTCTCTTGTAAATTTTCAGAAAAGACATATGTGGCTGTCCCTCCATTTAAACCTGGGTTCCTGAGCTTCCCCTACTTGGGGGTCACTGAGGCATGCGATGCTGAGGGTCACATGCAGGTCTTCCAAGTCCCTGGTGGTATTAGCCAAAGTGTGCTTCATCAAATGGGATTCTATGAGGAGTTAAAATAACACAACATAACTCTCTGATTATCTGGCTCCATCCAAGAATAAAACCTCGACTGTTTAGAGGAGACAGACAGACCTTCATTCACAGCTATTTGAGTAGATATAATAATAATTATCCAAGTAGCCAGTTTTGGCAATCAGAGTAAAAATGCTGAATCACCGATCAACTATTTGTAATTACCTTCTAATTAATAATACATTCCTCTGTGCTCTTTTTGTTTTCCTTTTTCTTTTTTAACAGTGTCCAGCTTAGAGCTTGAGATTTATGTAAGCCTGAGAGGAGAATGGAAGAGGCAGACCTGCCTGCCACTGTGCTGTGTGTCCAGCTTACCAGCACTGGCAGGAGCAGGAGAAGCAGAAGCCCCAGAGAGCACTTCAAGAGTAAATCTCCAGTTACTCTAACAACTGTTTAGGCAGATGACCTTATCACAGAATAAACAACAGACTCAGAAAAATCTACCAAAGTGGCAAATCTCAGTATAAGTGATCACTATGACCACTTTTCAGTTACTTTTTATGGAAGGCTTCCTCGGAGCCAGGTGTTCTGAGATGTTTTAGAGTTGCTGTTAGTCATTAATTGTCTCGAAATATTGTTGCGGTTGTTGGGTTTGAGTTGGAACCTACGCCAGGTAGGCTTTCAGTTACTCAATTCAAAAGAAGCCTTTTTGCTCTTGTATGTCCTTAAAAGTATAGAAAATGCCTTCTTTTCTGAGGCTAGAGATTGACCTCAACAACGAACGCATTGGAAAGCTCTCCTAGTTCTCTAGAATTCCTTTTATTCCCCAAACTGTCATTTCTTCGTGAAATACTTTTGGTGAATTGCACTGCTGCTAGGGTAGCGGTGTCTAATTAGGGCTCTTCAAAGCACAGAGCGTAGAAATGGAAAGCTAAGCACTCTGAAATTTAGAGAACAGCGGTTTTTCCAACCCGTTGATTAACCCTGTGCTGTAAGTAGGGCCTGGAATGCTAATTGTTCATAATGTCCACCTTAATGCAAATAATTAAAATTATGTTGCCTTAAAAAAAAAAAGGCATCATATTCTTGATTCACATATGCTTAACTAATTCTCAACTTAGTAAATGGTGATTTCAGTGCTGTCCAGGTAACCTAGAATTCTTGCCATGTAAATTGTAGCCTTTATTGCTGTGCTGAGGGAAAGAGATGGAAGGAAGATGGGTCACTTTTCCACTGTCAGAACCTTGACCTTATAGAGGAAATTTTAGAAGGTAGCTCTGGGGTTCTTCCTTTGTCTTTACTCTGGGCTTCCCTTGTGGCTCAGCTGGTTAAGAATCCACCTGCAATGCGGGAGACCTGGATTCAATCCCTGGGTGGGGAAGATGCCCTGGAGAAGGGAAAGGCTACCCACTCCAGTAAATTCTGAAAAGAAGTTTGCTGTATGGAGAAAGATACTCATGTACTTAAAATGACTGGAGTACCTTCAATACTGAATTGCTGTTCAGATTCTCTGTATCTTATGAGTGAAAACCCTGTTTTGTTTCTGTATCCATTACTTAGTAACTTTATTTTGCTCAAGAGTTATTTTGTTAAGTTACCAATCATGGCTATGAGCTTGTTGAGCATTAGGAAACAGAGCCTACTTTTGATTATGTTTATTGATGGGTCTTTTTGGTTAGAATATTAAAGAAAGTAAGGAAGACAGGAAACAGTCTCAACTGCTACACAGCCAGACTTCATGGAGATTCTGAACAACATGCAGGATATCACAGAAATTCAAGACGTTTCAGTTGCTACTGTTATTTACCATTTTATCCCCAGCACCTGTGCTTGTTACATAGTAAATACTGAAGTATTATAAATGAATGAATTTCAGATACTAACGTCTACTGTATCTGTCTGCTCTCTTTCTCCTATATGCCTGGCTAATGGTCTGCCAACAACATGTCTTCTGTTTATTTATAGCCTCATGGCATCTGCTTATTCACTTCTCTTAGTATATCTTTTCTTTCTCGTGCCATCATGCTGTGTGCAGACTCAAAGTCCCAAAGAGAGAAGTGTGATTAGATACACAGATCACTGTTCAATATGGAGCATTCTCTCAGCGTCATAATTGCACTTCCATGGGTGCAGCCCTGGGGGTGCCCCAGGGGGCAGCAGAGGGGTAGCACTGGTCCAGTTACCTGTGGTCATTAGCAAGGGCCAAGGAATAAACTATGGTCTTGCTTGTAAGAGGAAGGTGGTTATGGCAGACATGTAAATACCATTCCATAATAGTAAATCAGAGTCTGGTTGGTATTCAGTCATGTTCTAGATCAGATTCTACGCTATGGCAGCACACCATATCCAGCCAGTTCACTGTTGTATTCCCAACACTTGGCACAAAGCTGGAAAAGATACTGGCTGAATGAAGACTGATGAAGGAGGAAGTTCTTTGATCTTAGGTGTATCAGGTCCAATGGGTAAAGCTGAAGAGTTGGGCAAATGTTCTTGACTAACTTTTATCCTACAAATGAATCATGGTAGTCAGTGGCAAACCACAGAAGGCTTCTAATTAGAGAAAGCTCAGTTACAGAGAAATTCTGTTCTACTTCATTTTTGTACTATGTTGGAAAGCAATGAGTAATACAGAACTTCTAATTAGTAAGTGGATTTTGTCTTTTCAATGGGAAAGTTGCCCTAAGGCTGCCAATCCCAGAGCTCTTTTTTTCTCGGATAGAATTGTCACCTTCCTAAAAGGCATTACAGCAACCCTCCCTTCAGATGCAAGATATTGTCCCTAGGAACATCATGAGATTGAGATTTGTTGAAAGGGCTAGAGTATACTGGTATGTTTAAATTGAGCTGAAAATCTAATTGGGGAAATTTTCCAAATTTTATTTTAAAAAATGCATTCCTGTAGATCATGTTTCTTGATTTCTACCCCCACACACTCAGCCACGGCCACAGAAGTGGGTGGGTTCTTTTTCATTGCCAACTATTTTTGACTCAAGAATTAGTATCAAGAGAAAGTTTTTCTTGGCTTTATTTTAAAGAGGAGGTTAAAGTTCTCCATGGCTCCACATTTGGGTCTTACCATTTGATTGGTTTAGTATAATACCTGCCACTCTGATTTGCATATATTAGAGGTTCAGTGAAACCTGATGACTTGAACTATAATGTGAACCAATAAGGCCATCGTTGCAGGTCATTTAACATCATTCAGTTTCATTGTCACAAACATCAGCCTGAATACCAGGGCATCTAACAAATGCTTGCCTTCTCCTGAATTGGGAAATGCAAATGGAGATAATATAAAGGATTCTCACAGATTCATAACCATACCTGAAAATATTAGGCAGTCAGTTTTCTCTGTAACAATGTCAGAATTGGTTGAATGTAGGTGTTAGAACCACACAAACCCGAGTTAGAAACCTGGCTTTGTCATTTAACAATATGACTTTAGACAAGTTACTTAAACCTTATCTAAGCTTTAATGCCTCATCTGTAAAAGGGAGGAAACAGTAGCATTTATTCCACAGGAATTAGTACTAGGGTTTAATGAGATAGTACATCGGAAGCTCTTATCACAGGACGTGGTAGAAAGTAAGTGCTCAGTAATTGTAGCTGGGTTTGTTATTTTTGTTGTTATTTGTTAAGAGTGTTGTTTTGAAAAAGATGTAATTCTTTCCCACAACATTAGATGGTATCAGATAATTCAATATAAATGCAATCAGTCTCTTACATTTTCCTAGTAACAGAAACTCAGCAATATAGATTTTTTTTTTAAGTACAATTATATTGATAGTTTTGCATGCCAACATTTAGGGAAGGAAGAGCTACAGTTTATGTCTTTGAAATGACCACAGACTGACCACAGGCAAGCTTTTAAGTTCTGTTTCTCTATTCAGAGGTAAAAAAGAGCATCTTGATCTATAAATTCAAGATCTTCTCTGCCGAATGGTTTTTGAAATCCATTAAAGCATTTCTAGAGAGGTAGTCCATAGATCACACATGGAAAGAACTTTTTTTTTTTTTTGTGGTGGGATATCTGGTGAGACTGACTTTTCAAAAATTTTTTCTAACACGATGATTTAAAAAAAAAAGAAAAAAACACTGCTGCTGATGTGAACTGATGTCTCAGAGGCATTGACATCTTCTTTGATTTCTCTGTTGTGATCATGCAGGTGAGACGGGCATCGGCAAATCCACGTTAATGGACACGTTATTCAACACTAAATTTGAAAGTGACCCAGCGACTCACAATGAACCAGGTGTCCGGTTAAAAGCCAGAAGTTATGAGCTTCAGGAAAGCAATGTGCGGCTGAAGTTAACCATCGTTGACACCGTGGGATTTGGAGATCAGATCAATAAAGATGACAGGTACATCTTGGGATTTTGTGGGGATGTAAATGAATGAGGAGGTAACAAGACTCATCCTGGGTAAATACAAAGACTAAATGTTCGCTCGTTGTAGGGCTCGGTCTCCTGTCACCTAAAAGACATTGTTGCCCTCTGAGAAATTTTCTTAGGATGTTCTTGAGGTCAGAATCAGCTGATGTAATTCCAGCTGCTGCTAAGTCACTTCAGTCGTGTCTGACTCTGTGCAACCCCATAGACATCAGCCCACCAGGCTCCCCCGTCCCTGGGATTCTCCAGGCAAGAACACTGGAGTGGGTTGCCATTTCCTTCTCCAATGCATGAGAGTGAAAAAGTGAAAGTGAAGTCGCTCAGTCGTGGCTGACTCTTAGCGACCCCATGAACTGCAGCCTACCAGGCTCCTCCATCCATGGGATTTTCCAGGCAAGAGTACTGGAGTGGGGTGCCATTGCCTTCTCCGTGATTCCAGCTAGTATGAGCAGAAAAGGGATTTGTTAGAAGGAATAAGCTAGCTTATGATATTTTCCCGGAAAGGTCATGGAACCAGGTTTGGGGGCTTTCCCATCTAGAAAAGCAGTCTAGAGAAACATCTAGGGTTAATGGAACTCCTGCCACAAATTACTGTATATATTTGGTACCTGTGATGCTGGGGACAGGTCTCCAGAACCTCCACTGAATCTGTTCTTATTAACCGAATGCCTTCATCACCACTTGCAAGAAGAACCCCTTTCCCTGTGTGTGGCCTCTGCCTTGGGGGACATGCCCCCTGCCTCCAGGTCTCGTATGGCTGCAGCTGCTTGGCAGAAAGTAGGCCACATCTGAACACGAGCTGCAAGAGGGTCTGGGGAATGTGGTTTCTGGTTTGTTTTTTGTTGTTGTTGATGTTGTCACTTGAACTCTGCCAAGAAAACAAAACAAAAACCAGGCATTAAAAAGTAAGAGGAGTTTGGAATGAGCATCTGCCCTGCTCTCCTAGGGCTTCGCAGGTGGCGCTAGTGGTAAAGACACTGCCTGCCAACGCAGGAGGTATGAGAGGCACGGTTTCAGTCCCTGGCTTGGGAAGATCCCCTAGAGGAGGAAATGGCAACCCACTCCAGCATTCTTTGCCCGGAGAACCCCATGCACAGAGGAGCCTGGCGGGCTATCATCCATAGGGTCACAAAGAGTCGGACACGACTGAAATGACTTAACATGCATGCAGGTACTCATGCTCTCCTAGTCACTGAGACAGATTGGGATATTTGACTTAATCCCCAAATTCCTATAGCTCTGAGTGAAAACTTGGAGTCAATAATGATTTTGCCCAAGAAACTAGAGCCCAGGATCTAGTAGACCTGGGTTGTGGTCTGAATTCTGCCAATAACCAGCTATGGGTCCTTGGCAGTTTATCTCACTCTAAGAGAATGACACTAGATACTCTCAGGTCTCAGAGTGGGATCTGCACACAATCTCTTTTCAGGTGGGGTCTAAGGAAGGGCGCTGTGAATGGCTGAGCCTGGAGGAGGGGTGTGGTAATCATAGGGGGTAATCCTGTATTTTGATGGCTTTGGCAGCCAGGGGTATCCGCTTCTAAAACCCAAAGTGAAGAAAGCGTGTTTGTGAAAGCTCAATGGGAAATATCGTAGCTGATCTCCAGCCGGCTCAGGATCTTAGTACTGATGCTGGAGCTGTGGTGTGAGCACTGTGGCTCCTTTATGCATTGTCTGAGTCTTCCTGTAGGCTGCTCACAGTTGGGTGGCCTGCTGGGTGCAGAATGGCCACATTGAGTCTGAATAATGAGTGTGGTCTCAGTGGAGCCTAGTGAGGAATTCAGATCATTCTCTATCCAGCGAGGGTTTGTTAAGCTAACCAGATAATGTATTTATAACAAACGTCTTTGTCAGTGTAGAAAACAGATATGTTTAACCTGCTTAAGAAATAAAATGTCTTTTTTTTTTTTCCTTCAAAATTTTGATCCTATAGTTTATATGTAGACAGAAGCTATTAGCAATAAGTCAGTCTTGCTGGGCTTAGTCACTCAGTCGTGTCCGACTCTTTGTGACCCCATGGACTGCATGCAGCCCACCAGGCTCCTCTGTCCATAGGGATTCTCCAGGTAAGAATACTGGAGTGGGTTGCCATGCCCTCCTCCAGGGGATCTTCCCAACCCAGGGATTGAACCCAGGTCTCCTGCGTTGTGGGAAGATTCTTTACCAGCTGAGCCACCAGGGAAGCCCAGGAATACTGGAGTGGGTAGCCTATCGCTTCTCCATGGGATCTTCCCAGCTCAGGAATCAAGCAGGGGTCTCTTGAATTGCAGGCAGATTCTTTACCAGCTGAGCCACCAGGGTAGCCCGTAAGTCCATCTTATGTATTCACTAAAACTGGTTGACAAAACTTCACCTAATTATAAAGTATTACTGTGAAGTTTTGTTTTTATAAAACAAACCTTCTCAATTGATAGAGCCAAGCCAGTTCGACTCTTTGAGTTTCTGTAGTCCTTATTTGAGGGAGGTGTTTAAGTTTTAAACCTTCCTGGTTTGCGCCCATGCATTCATCTCAAGACCACTCATCTTCTTCACTAATCTTTGAATCCCTTATGATTATTTTAAATATTTATGTTCATTCTCCAGAAAAAGTTTGAGAAAGTTAAACTGTCCCAGGCCCAAAGATAATTCTAGAAGGAGGCTTCCAGAGACATTTTTGTGCAGTGACAACTTAATGGGAATAAGACAACCAGCACTTTAAGTTACAGTCTGTTTGCTTAGGGCTCAGACACTTCACTTGTATCATACCAGGTTTTGTTTCTTTGTTTGCTTCATTTTCCTCTGAACTGTGTATGGTATATGTGTGTGTTTTCTAAAGAGGAATTTTAACCATTTTTTAAAAATCTAGAGCTGTGTATTGTCTAGATACATTTTAACTGTCTCTGATATAAAGATGTACCCATAGTAATGACAGAGAAATATTTAATGCACGCTCTAGCTGAGCACTGAGCTCTAGTTTATCTATAGAGCAGTTTATATGCTCTTCAGTAAACATTGGCCTGGAATAACAGGAGCAATTGTTAGACACAGTAAGAAAGATTTTATTTTGCATCTGTCAAAATGGACTATCTGTACATTGTGTTGAGTGGGGATCAGCTAAGCACAGCTCCTGCAGCTGAGCAGTTGCTCTTGATTTATGACTTCAATTCCAAGGAATGATGGAGAGGTTCTTGTCTGAATGCTGTGTGTCATGCTCAGTAGAACAGATGAAGAGAAAACCCTGATGACAAGCAGAAGAGCACAAGTGCATTATGGGAGCCGGGAAGCAAGCCAGGGGGCTCCTGGTCCTCTTGTGGTCAGGAGGACCCATCGAAACAAGGCGGGTCTCCGTCTCTGACCTGTGCAGGTTTCTCCCTGGGGTTGCGGAATGCCAGGCGTGTGCACTGCTTGATGGTCAGGCAGCAGCCGGACTTTTTCAGGATGCCTTCTGGAGGGAATGAGAACCATCCTCGCGCATTTTGCTGCTAAGATTCCTTGAGCTATTCCTGCTCGTCATCGCCCCAGCACTGCCACTACATTTTTTACTTCTCCTTTAAATGGTGACTTCCTACCCTTCTGGTGGGTTTTCACTCGCCAGCCCTGAGCAGCAGGTGGCCAGTACAAGGCTGACCCACACATTTGCAGCTGGAGGCCTCTTTAAGAAAATTTCTGACTCATTTGGGTCAAATAATAGTTTCCAAGGAGACTTAGAAGAGAGGAAGTGTGGTATTAACCTAACCTAGATACCAAATATTTTTTTTTTCTTCTGAAATTTCTTGACAGCTATTGCATAACCTCTTTGAGTGGCATTTAGAACTCTGTGCTCCAGAAGGATTGTTGACACTGTTGACTATAAACCCGAATGCCTTTTGTTTAAAAAAAAAAAACAAAAAAACACTACTCATTCAGATAGGGTCTGCTTCCATCAAAAAAATTGGAAGTGGGGTATGCATTTTTGTATCAGTATGTAAACATATGCGAAGGGATGTGTTGTTTCTCCAAACCCATGATTATTTTTACTACTTTGAGGATTAGGCAAGCTTTTCTGCCATCGACGCAAGACTTCAAGAATGTCCCAGTTTGTGTATGTAGGCTTTGGACATGTCAGCATTCCTGCATCACTGTCTGCCTTGGACCAGGCTAGCTAGAAGGAGGCAGGAAGAGAGGTCTGGTAAGGTCTCCTGTTTTGTTTAATAGCATGATTAACTCTTCGTGGTCTAAGGACATTCTTGTTCTGCTGTCTCTACTATTCAGTGAAGAAGGAAAGAGGTCTAGAGGAGAAGGGAAATCGCAATCTGCTATAGTAGATTCTTCTACTGGAAGAATGCTTCTACTTCTGCTGCAGAATATATATATTCTGCATATTTAGGAGATGGGAGAATGTTAGTAGCGTCTTACAAACTATGATGATAGCACAAAAAGCATGGCTAATTAAAGCCCACTGAGAGACTCCTCAAACTCGCTGAATCTTTATCAGAGTTATAAAGTGGTAATGGAGTGG
The DNA here is from genome assembly GCF_002263795.3 of Bos taurus. Classification (NCBI taxonomy): domain Eukaryota; kingdom Metazoa; phylum Chordata; class Mammalia; order Artiodactyla; family Bovidae; genus Bos; species Bos taurus. The sequence goes on from NC_037333.1 coordinate 91,844,840, forward strand.
TCTGTTTGATCTTTAAATTCTGTCTTAGTCACACTTTCTGGTAGAGGTAGTAGAAGGATAAGGAAAATTAGCTTTGGCTAATAGATAGCAAGAGAGAGGAAAATATATGGCAGGTATCTTTTATCTGTTCATATACAAAATAGAGAGTCAGTCCCTGAACAATGGCATGGGCTATTTTGCAAGCATGATCAATGGGTACCTTGGGTGGCTAGAAAACTTTGTATAAAATACTTTTTCCTATCACTCTTAGGGTCAACCACTGTCAATTTTTTTTTTTTTTTTAATGGCTGGATATTTATGGGGGGAAAAAAAAGAGTGGAGGATAAAAAGGGATATCCTCATGCCTTAAAAGGAAATTATGTGTAAACATACAACTTGATTTGGTTTACCTGCCCCCTTTCCTCTGCTTGATATGGCTACAATCCAAAGAAGTTTGAATTGGCAAAACCAGAATATAAATAGGTATCCTCGCTATAAGAATGGAAACTAGCAAAAGGCAAAAATAAGGATGAAATTTCCTTATTTTGTGACTTTGAGTGTAGATCACACGTGGACAGGAGATGGAGAGAGGGCAGGGGTTATTTGAAGGATGTGAAGGGAGAACAGAGCCACTAGGCTGACTTACTATATGCATCAAGAGAGGCTGTTTCATCAACACAATTAAATGTGGAATGCAGGGAATAGTGATTTTGGTCAATAGTTTTCCTGAAATACATTTATTTGTTTATAATGCTCTAGAGGCTAGAACAGATGGGATCTTGTGCTTGGCTATGTGTGGGAGGTAGGCTCTGTGTGATCAGTCTCTGGGTTGAACCTAGGATTCTGATTTGGCCAGTGGTGTGGATGGAGATGCTATCTGCTGAGCTAAGGAATACGGGCTAGTAGGGTTTGGGGACAAGACGAAGTGTGATTTTGGGCACTTAGCTAAAAGAGCAAGTGGAAATATCTGGTAAGCAGTTGGATGGAGTTCTGAAACTTAGGTAAGAGATCTGGTTAAGTGAAACATAAGAGGAAATGTGATTTTCCAAGGAAACCGCATACAGGGAAAAGGAGATTGAAAAGATTGGCCCAAACTCCTAAACAGGGGAAGGCGGCAGGAAGCCTGAAACGTAAGCCGAGAACCACAGATGGCTTTGGAGATGCTGAATCCAGGGCAGAAAGCGTTCCTCACTGGAAAAGGAGAGGTGCAAGGCCTCCCATAATCTTGGTGGAACAGAATCAAGACCAAAGGCAGAAAGGAAATTACTAGAAAGAAGAAACATTCTTGGACCACTGTTGGGGGAGGTGCTAGGAAACTGCAAATCAGGAACTGCGGGGATAGGAAGGAGCAACTACCGTGAGCTGCTTTCCTCCCTTCCGGGCTCAGAGGGTGCTGGGGGGTCCCTGGTTCCCCGAGCACTTGCCTCAGTGTCAGGGGACCCGAAGTCTGGCCTTGGACTCACAGGGCATGAGTGGGCCTCGTTGAAGTGGCCTGGGCTACTGCCCTACAGGGCATGAGTCAGTGGCAGAAGAGTTACCATGGATCTAGGTCAGTACAAAGTTCCTTTTTCTTTTTTTTCCTGTCTTTTTTGAAAACTGAGGCTTGCTTTTCTCTTATTTGTGGTTTATTAAATTACTGTGAAACAGTTAAATCTCACACTTTGATGTGCTAGTTTTTTGCATATACTAGCTCACTTATTTGTCACATTAGCTCTGATATAGGTGATATTTTTGTTCTTGATGTTACCTGTGAGGAAATTGAGACACAGAGAGGTTTAGTAACTTGTCCAAAGCAAGTTAGAAAGTTGTGGATTTGGAGTTTGATCTTAGTTGGTCTGACTTGAGTCCATGCTTCTAACCACCATTTTATATAACTATCCTATCATAATAATGATTATTAATATTGTTATATAATACCTGCTTATATTTAAAAAAATTTTTAATTTATGTATTTGTTAATTTTTTTGGCTACAATGGGTCTTTGTTGCTGTGTGAGAGTCTCCTCTAGTTCCCGCAAGCAGGGACTCCTCTAGTTGTGCTGTGAGGGCTTCTCATGCAGTAGCGTCTCTCGTTGCAGAGCACGGACTCTAGGGCATGCGGGTTTCAGTAGTTATGGCGTGGTAGTTGGTCCATGGCATGTGGGATCTTCCCGGACCTGAGATCGAACCAGTGTCCCTTGCATTGTACTGGTTCTTAACCACTGAACCACCAGAGAAGCCCTACCTGCCTATATTTTAAAATTGGAACATGTAGAAGAATCTTATTGCTTGTTCATCCTTTCTATTGGAATTCATTGGGATTTCTATTATGTTAAGGATTTTATTCAGGCACAGTCTACTTTTTCTTTAAACCTCTAGAGGCTTTGCTCAGATTGAATCAATGGACTGTAGTAAGTCACCAAAGGAAAATAGAAGAAAACTTTTTTCTGTTTTCAGTTTTGGTCATAAATTTTTTTTTTTTTCTTTTAGGACATCTGCTGTCATCCTCATTATAAAAGATTTATAGTTCCCTTTCAGGGATTTCAGTTTAATTTATGGGTTTGCAAGTTGAGTGTTGAGAGGTTTTTATTTTTCTTAAAGCTTAAATCATTCCTCAGCAAGGTAGTAAGTCTGGGGAAGGATTAACCCATTTCATTCCTAATCCACCCATCTCATTGGTGCTGACACTAGTAGCTTCTGAGCAGTCCCTGTGGAGACCTGGAAGAATTCGTGGCTTTTCCATAGTGACCTAATGAACTACTTTGTCCCTGGAGAACATGTGGTTTATTGAATATATATCCCGCATATGCTATTAATGATAGTGTTTGTGGTCAGTTCATAGAGTCATGCATAATTATTCAAAACAGATTTGAATTAGGATTTGGTGAGAAGAGAGTTTACCTTCAAATCATAAAATTGAGAGTTGGAAGGAACCTTGATCCTAATAGACCAGGCACTTCCATTTATAGATGAGGTCATGGCAAGCGCAGGGCTTTTTGAGAGTACAGAGTAGCTAGCCCTCCTCCCCGAAGGACTGGGCAGAGGAGCAGGGAGAGGCTGCCAGCCGGAGATGGTGCCACATCCTAAAACCACAGAGGAGTTTCACTCTGGGCACCAATGCCATTCAGTTGGGAGAGCCTGTCAAAGTCACTTTACTGGGACAGATTTTGAGGCTCAGTTTTGGCCCAGCAGGGAAGAATACCACAGTCTCTTAGCAATACCTTCATGGGTGCCATGGGGGCAGTGACAGTGTATCCTACATATTTCTAATTGCTGTTTTAAAAGGATGAATGTTAGCCAGGAGATTAAGAGGAAGAAGACCATTCCAGGTGGGGATCTAGCATGAGCAAAGGCCTGGAGGCAGGCGGGAGCTTGCCATGCGGGGCAGAAAGCATGAACTAGGAAGGAGAAGGATAGGGGAGCCTGGGGTGATGTTTAGGGGTCATATGGCCAAAGGTCTGGGCTGCCAAGGTAAGGAGCTTGGACTTTAGCTCTTAGAGAACAGGGAACCACTAAGGACTTTCCTGGAGGACTGTACAAAGAGTTTGAGACTAGCGACATGCTGATTTAAAAATGTGTTTTAATAACCGTCTTCTGCCTTCTAGCTACAAGCCGATCGTGGAATATATCGATGCCCAGTTTGAGGCCTACTTGCAAGAGGAACTGAAGATCAAACGTTCTCTCTTCAACTACCATGACACCAGGATCCACGCATGTCTCTACTTCATTGCCCCCACTGGCCATTCGCTCAAGTCCCTGGACCTGGTCACCATGAAGAAGCTGGACAGTAAGGTACTCACTGCTGCTCTAGGTGCCGTCCACTCTCCCCTAAGATCACCTTTGTCCAGAGGCCCCAGGGGACCTCTGCTTTTGGTGTAATTTGGTGTTTTATTTTAAAGACTATTTTTTACAGTTTTGTGTGTGCTTAGTCGCTCAGTCATGTCCAACTCTTTGCAGCCCCATGGTCTATGGCCCACCAGGCTTCTCTGTCCATGAGGGTTCTCCAGACAGGAGTCCTGGAGTGGGTTGCCATGCCCTCTTCCAGGGGATCTTTCCAACTCAAGGATCAAACCAGGTCTCCCGCATTGTAGGCAGATTCTTTACCATCTGAGCCACCAGGGAAGCTGTTTTAGGTTCACAGCAAAATTAAGAGCAAAGTGCAGATATTTTCAATAGATTCCCTATTTTCCACATGCATAGCCACCCGTTACCAATATCCCCCCCAAAATGGTGCATTTGTTATTAATACAATCAAAAAACCTCCATTGACACGTCCCTGTCACCCCAAGTCGATAGTTTACACCGGCGTTCACTCTTGATATTGTACATTCTGTGGGCTTGGACACATTTATAATGACATGTAATTATCACTAGAGTATCAAATAGAGTAGTTTCACTACCCTAGAAGTCTCCACCTGTTCATCCCCACCTCTGCTTCCTAACCCTGTATTTATTTTCACTGGCTTACAGAACCATAAGGTTTAACAATATGAAAAAAAATGTTTCAAAACCTCTAGATATTGGACAGAGGACAAAGCAAAATGATGTAGCTTATTACAAAGTATCTTTAGTTTTTTGTTTTTTTTTTTTTCAGGTAAGAGGTCTTCATTTATTTTCTCTTTCATGAAAAATCTGTACAATCACCACAGATAGAGTCATTGCAGAATCTTTACTCCTTCTGTCGTCCAAGCTCCAGCTCACTTTTTGCCAGCACCAGCACTGGCCTTTGCAGCCCCCCTGGCTTTCTTCACTCTCTTCTTGTGTTCCTTGCACTATTTTCTTGAGGTCTTGTTCTTCTCATACAGGCCGTGTCTTGCAAGCCTGTGTTTGGACTCATTCTTCTTCGCATAATCCAAGGAATGACAGTAAATCATGCCAAAGCCAGTTGTCTCACCACCACCAAAATGTGTTCTGAATCCAAATACAAAGATGACATTTGGTCTTGGACATTTTGGCCAGTTTTTCCTGAATTTCTGTCTTAGGGACTATTGCCTTTCCGGGGTGAAGGACATTGTTTCTGCTGAAGTAGTTGGTTGGTCGTGAACTTACTGGTCCGGATAGTTGCTGCGTCATTCGTGATGGCGGCTGATCTTCAAGCAGCCAGGGAGGAAAAGAGAGCTTCAGTTCTTAAATTAGCACTAATGTGTGCTCTGTTGAGGGTAGGGGAATCAGATAGTGGAGACACTTAAAGGGTCGTAGGAAGGGTTAAATTTAGGGAGATTGAACAGTAATTCACGATTTATTTTTTTTTAAAAACTTGCTTTAAACCTCTCTTTGAAGGGTTTGTATAGGTTTGGCTTTAACTTAAAGTTTAAAAATTTTTTAAAAAGTGTTAATTCTTTATCTATGTGATAAGGTTGGTCTAATTTCTTAGATTTTAAAACAGATCTGTACCATGTGTTCAAAGGAAGTAGTGTCTCAGAATGCGTTTGACCCCTGATCTTTGCACACGTGTAACCTCTCTCCTTCACAACATTTGAGAGAGGGGCTGCTAAGTTTGACCGCATTTGATGATGTACTTGACGACTAATTTGATCTTCCATTTTGAAATAAGTAGGAAGACAATACATTGTGAAATAAAGCAGCAGCAAACGGCAACAAGAACAATCACAGAATTCTGCTCTAGTGTTTCCTCTTAGATTCTAACCTGCTTTTGAGATCAGTAACAAGTCCTAGTATCTTTACGGGGCTTTGTTGGGTGTTATTTTCTGTCCAACAACTCTGTTTAAAGGATGCTTTCTCCCTGGAGGGACATAATAGAGACCGCTGAGAAGATCTGCCTGTCCCCAAGGTCTCTGCCTGAACCAGCCCACAGGAGGCCCGCATGCTGATACCATGCCAGGCTCCCCAGGCCCCAGCCTGCACAGGCGCACTGCTTTACACAAACATATTCTACCAGCCAGAAAGGACTCCTGCAGCTAGAGTATTCTTGGGAGAATAAATAGAAACCTTCCCTCACCTCATTTGATTCAGCTGCAGTGAGCCATTGAGGGTGAGGAGTCATGGGCAGGGGGACCCTGCTCCCTGCACTCTCGGGTCCTTGAAAGCAGGGCTGGGAGGCAGGCAGAGGGAGGTGGCTTCCTCACTGAGGCAGAGCTTGTAGACCACGTCAGGGTGATATCCAACAATAGGATTATGCTTCGTAGAGTTGATTTCAAAGGGGAAAGAAAAGGCAAATGCAGTTAATAAAAACAAAGCCATCACTATAAAGCAAGTTGAACCGCTTTCAAAGGATTAATATTATTGTAGAGTAATGCTGGAGAGAATTTGAAAATGATGTTGTCAAAGGTTTGTTGGTACTAGTGAAGTGAAGAATTAAGGCAAACATATAATTTCAGAAAAGATTTCCAGGCACCTTCTTCTGAAGAAGAAGAGATTTTAAATCTAAATTTGCTTGGTTCTTCTGTCTACTGTCATCAAATTGGCCAGGAAAGTATGACCCTCTGCCATTTTGTGCATGTTGGTGTTAACCGAATACCAAATGTGCACAAAAGTTAGCCAATATGAAAAACAGGGAGGAGTTTGTTGCCCAGGTCCTGATTCAGACATTCACCAGCCCTCAGTGATGTCTGCCTCAGCCTCCAACTTGCTGGAGGGAGCCCACGCGTGATAAGGTTAGGAGTGGTAAAGGAATAGGGAAGAAGAGGTTTTTTCCATCAGTGGATCATCTCATTCTGGTTTATCAGGGATTTTTGATTTGGCTCTTGGGATAAAAGGAGAAGCAAAGGAATGCGGACATGACCCAGAAAACCTCCCAGAAGTCTCTCTTTTCTCTGGCTGGGACCACTTTCTGTTCCCTTTTCAACTGACCTGGCTTCGGTATCAGATGTCAATAGCATCTTAGTGAAACCTTTGTACCAAACAGGGAGTGGAAGGAAGTTATTCTTTAAAAGTGAATTTCAAAAAATGTGCCTTATGGACAGTGTCAGGGCAAGCTAGGAGAAGAGTGGCCCACCCTGGGCTTTAGGGCTGGAGCTGGAGGGTCCTCAGGCCTTGTCCCGGGCTTTCTGCCTTTGCTGTCAAATCCCGAGCTCTCTGTATCCGATGCTCTGAAAGCGAGTTTTGTCTTTGGCACTAGGTCTCATTCTGGCACAAAGTAATCTGATAGAAGCTGGTTCTCAAGAGAATTAGTTGATGTGATTTTGAAAAATTTAAAAGTAGGTGAAACCATTTTTGTTTTGGTTAATGCTTAGGTTCCCTGTTCCTAGCAATTTTCAGGTCATCAGAAGAAAGAAAGGATGCTCTCCTCATAGAGCTGAATGTTCCACTATTCTAACTACCAAAAACCTTGGTATTAGACTGTTAGAAACATGCAAAAATCAAGCTCCTAAAGTAGCTGGGAGGAGTCACAGAGGAGTGGCTGGTTACTCAAAGAATAGGCTTCTTTGTTATAGAGTAACACTTCCTTTTACACGGTAAGGAAGAATGAGGTGGCACAGAAGAGGAAATTACAAGGATGCTTTCTTTCAGTGCCAGATGGGAGGAAGTAAAGTGTTCAGAGATGGAATTAAAAGGTTATCGAATATCTTCTGAATTTTGCATCTAGGTCGAAAGTGCAATTTTCAATATCATCTCTATATTTTCTAAGTGAAGTTGTACAATTTCCATTTCTGTGTTTTCTGTATTTTATTCATTTGTCTGTTTTTCATGTTGGAATTAAATAAAAATGGCTGTGTTTGGTTTACAGGTGAACATCATTCCAATAATTGCAAAAGCGGACACCATCGCCAAGAACGAATTGCACAAATTCAAGAGTAAGATCATGAGTGAACTAGTCAGCAACGGGGTCCAGATCTATCAGTTCCCTACAGATGAAGAAACGGTGGCAGAGATTAACGCAACGATGAGTGTAAGTCCTCATGTAAGGACCATCCCGTGATGGTGGCGCAGTGGTTTTTAGTATTCACAGAATTGTGTGACCATCACCACAATCAATTTTAGAACATTTCCATCACCCCAGAGAGAAACCGTGTACCTTCTAGATGTCAGCCTTCTAACCATCCCAGCCATTGGTGGGTGCTTCTCAGGTGGCGCTAGTGGTAAAGAACCTGTCTGCCGGTGCGGGAGACATAAGAGACTCGGGTTTGATCCCTGGGTTGGGAAGATCCCCTAGAGGAGGGCATGGCAACCCACTCCAGTATTCTTGCCTGGAAAATCCCATGGACAGAGGAGCCTGGTGGGCTACAGTCCATAGTGTTGCAAAGAGTTGGACACGACTGAAGGGACTTAGCACATCTGCATATACAGACATTGACAACTACCAGTCTGTACATTCCTGTCTCTGTAGATTTGCCTCTTCTGGACATTTTATGTAAAGAAAGTCATACTGAAGCTTAGCTAGAAAATTAAATGATTTGGTGAGAGCCATCTCGTGAATAGTAACACTGAGATTTCAACCTAACCGAAATTTCAACCCGATTTGTGCTGTTTGCTGTCGTAATTAGGAGATGAGAGTAATTCCTCAGAACTGCTTCTTCCTCCTTCTGTTCAGCATATGGACTTCTCTGGATAGGGCTATTATCAATCCCTCTAGTCATCCCCACTATGATCAGGACTTTGGAAGGGAATAGAATGTTTTCCTTCTCTGGAAAGCATTGCCTTTAACACTGAAGGATCTCATTGCTGCAGAGGCAGCCCAGCTCTGCTTCACCCGGGTCTGCTCACCCTGAGTTGTGTGAGCCCCTCTGGCTGTCGTGCTGCTGTGGCCAGGATAGTAAAGGGTCTGGAGTCCTTGGACGAAACCCAAGAGAGATGCTTCCTGGGAAACGGCCACGAGAGCATGTGAAAGAAGGTTATCCTAGGGGCCAGTGGCGGCTTCTGTCCCTCAGCGCTGACGGAGCAGGTGGTTTCCTAGGTCGCGACATCATAGTGTGGGCTGCAAGGGTCCTGCTGCCCCAACTCTAGGGAACACTCTGCAGTTCCAGATGCTGGGGAAGAAGATGTGCTTTCTTCCCTTCGTCCACAGTGAGAAATCAACTGGAAAATATAAGTACCATGAGCACCAGACAGAATAGCACTTGGGCAGCCTGGGCCAAGGGTTCTGCCAGGCTCTCTGTGGGAGAGGATCCAGCTTTAAAAGCATCATCTTTCTCAGTTTATCTGTAGCAGAAGGACCCTGCATCGGGGAGCAGTAAATCGGTAAATAATTACTGATTTATTATTTATCAGCAATAAATCCAAGATCAGCCATTTCAAATGTTATTCTTACCTGCCAATAGGAAAAATATGGAATCACTGTTTTTGCCCCAGAATGTAGCCATAGTTACCAAATAAACCAACGTGGCACAGAGCGTGGTACAGCCTGGTATCTTATATAGCAGCTCTGCTCAAGGTGAGTCTGGGGGCAAAGCCTGAGCCAGTAATTTTCTCAATTGAATTTTGTGCAGTGATCACCTGTCAAAAGCAACGCTGATCAATAGAAATAAAATATGAGCCACACAAGGAATTTAAAATTTTCCAGTAGCCACATTTTTAAAAAGTAAGAAGATAAATTTAAGAACTTATTTAACCTAATATGTCAAAAATTTCATTTCTGTGTGTGTGTGTGTATTTCTTTCTTTTTTTTTTGTCTTTTTTTGCCTGCACTGCAAGTCTTGCAGGATCTTAGTTTCCTGACCAGGGATTGAACCCAGGCCATGGCAATGAAAGCTCAGAGTCCTAACCACTGGACCACCAGGGAGTTCCCGAATGTACATTTCACAGTTACATACATCCCAACTTGGACACCTGCCTAACTTACTCCTCTCATACTTCAAAGTTTTTCAGTATGAAAAAAGTACCAAAAAGAGTAATTTTCCTTCATGTCTACGTCCACATTGACATAACTGCTTCTTCCTCTTCTTTTTTTTTTTTTAGAAGATTTGAATTTGATGCCAAGTGAAGTGCAGTCCTACCAAAACCATAAAGTTGTAATTAAGGGAAAACTGTTTCACACTGTTTCCTTTTAAGTGTAATTGAATTAGAAGTAAATAAAATTAAAAATTTATTCTTAATCAGCCTCACATCAAGTGCTCTTAATCACATAGATGAGCATAGATCAGTGGCTACTGTCAGACACTGGAGTTCCCTCACTTACCATACATATAATTGCAAAGACTCCCGTCTGCCCCGGAGTCTAGCGCACGTCAGAGCTTCAGGAGCTGGTGGCAGGAGGGTAGGATCCATGACACCTACCCCCACTGGGCTGTTGAGCCCCCTCCCTCGTCTGCCCTCACTCCGCCTTTCCTCTTGCCCCAAGGAGACGCCTGCGGGAGGAGGGGGCGTGTGGAAGCATGGGGGGCCCATCTTTGCTGCTTGGGGAGGGTAACCACTCTGTCTTCTGTTGCTGGCAGGTCCACCTCCCTTTTGCAGTGGTCGGCAGCACCGAAGAGGTGAAGATCGGCAACAAGATGGCGAAGGCCAGGCAGTACCCCTGGGGTGTGGTGCAGGGTATGTACGTGGGCATCACAGCAAAGGCACTCCTCAGCTGTCACCCCCAGAGTGACCATGCGGGAACTTGACATGGATGGATGGAAGGGGGCTGCTGGCAGTCGTGGAGGAAGGAAAGAAATGGGGAGGCCAGTACACAACAGAGAGAAGTGTCTGCAGAGGCTTTGTGCCCACGAGGCAGCCCGTCAGGAATGCTGTGTGGTGTGGGGAATTTACTATAAATTCCTGAGCGAAGAGAGTTCTTCCCTGGGAGTTTGAACCAGTTTCATCAGCCAAGTATCAGAAAGCTGCAAACAGTTTCTTGCAAACATGATACTTGTTTCTCCATTATCTCCTGAAAAATTGTCTTCTAATGAAATGTTTTCTCAGTCAGTATCTGAGAATTATGAGAATAAGTGACCTGTAATTGGCACTTGGGGACATGACCACAGTCTCTAACCTGAAGATATTTTTTCCTGTGTCACTTTGTTGGGCGAGGTCTCTGATTCTGTTGCCTGCCCTTGTGTGTTGTGAAGGAGGTTATCCAATGCTATGGATTAAGTAGGGTGGCTGCAGAAAGAAAGTGCCTTCATCAGTTTAAGATATATCAGTCCTCTTGTTCTGAATAAAGGCAGCAAATCTATGAGAACTGAGAAACCACAGTACCTTTGAGATGTTTAGGAAAATTCTAGTGTTTATGAATCTTCCTAAATTCTTTGCAATAAGAAGACGTTCTTCATGTTGTTGATGGAAAGGAGAAGGGGGTGGCAGAGGATGAGATGGTTAGATGGCATCACTGACTCAATTGACATGAATCTGAGCAAAATCCAGGAGATGGTGAAGGACAGGAGAGCCTGGTGTACTGTAGTCCATGGGGTTGCAAAGAGTCGGACACGACTTAGTGACTGAACAACAACAGCAACAAGTTGTTGGTAAAATTAAAGGAGGTGGTACATAAAAGCTGCCTTGTACAGGTCCTGACAGCATGGAGGGGTAGAAATTGCCAGATGTGACAAGGTCTGGATGTAGACTCTGCTCCATCTGTCTGGGAGGTCAGCCTGCTCATCAGAACCATGCTCTGCATCTGGGGGGCAGGAGTCACATAGCCTGCTTGGCAGAATTGTTACAGAGTCGAGACAGTATTTGCAGAGCTCCTCCTAGGGTGCCTTGCACTCAGCAGTCAGTATGCACTCAGCGGTCACCCTCATCATCAGTCACAGTCATCACCGATGTCAGAAATCCTGTCTATGTTAAGGGTGGAAGGAGGATCCAGTAGAGGATCCTCGGGTGACCTTGAGACCTCAGAGGTTTCAGTAGCCATGGTAACAACATCTCAGAAGCATCACTTCAGATCTTAATGACATGGCTGCTGAGAACCCTCCCTGCCTTCTTCCCCATCTCTCACAGTGGAGAATGAAAACCACTGTGACTTTGTGAAACTCCGAGAGATGCTGATCCGTGTGAACATGGAAGATTTACGAGAACAGACTCACACCCGCCATTATGAACTGTATCGGCGCTGTAAGCTCGAGGAGATGGGCTTCAAGGACACTGACCCTGACAGCAAGCCCTTCAGGTATGCGGGCACCTAGCAATCAGCTCCCCCAGGCAGCAGTCTCTGGGATGTGCTGGTGCATCACAGAAACACTCACTGGATTGAGATATCCAAGCGGGAGGGGGTCAGGCGAGGGCAGATTAACAGCACGTATTGCCCGGCATTGCAGTACCACTTTGTCTGTATCACCTCGAGTAACTGATGTTCCTGATGTCATTCCTGCATCCTCATTTTACAGTCGAGGAAGCGAAGGCACCACAACCTGCCCAAGTTGGAAGGGATGGGCGTGAGTTTTGAACCCTGTTACACTCACAGAAGCATAGGACCTGGTTCAGGCGTTTATAAAGGTGTTGCTGCTCATTACAGTTGGCCCTGTTCATTTTTGCCAGACAGATTTAAGGTTGAACCTTGCCAGCAGTCCTATTTTGGCAGTGCTCTTACTAGATTTCAGTGAATCCATACAGTTCTAAGAACACGAGTGAGTAGGAAAGGGAATAACTTACAGAATGTCTGTTATGTATTTCCCCACACCGTTGATGGATGGAGATGAAGAGGAAAAATGTGAAGGGGAGAGTGTGGAGATCAATGCAGAGTTTTGTTGTTGTTGTTCAGTCACTAAGTCATGTCTGCTTCTTTGCAACCCCATGCACTTCTGCATCCCAGGTTTTGTGAGCCAGAGAGTTAGTGACCCAGCAAAGGCCAGGCCCGGTGAGAACCCAGTGGTGGGGAAGGGTCAGCCAGGCAGAGGAAGGTGGGCTGCTGGGCTAGATTCGCCACCTCCTGGTACAGGAGAGAATCACTTTTCCATACTAAACTCATACAGTTTCTTTTCTTTTTAAATACGTATTTACTTACTTATGGCTGTGCTGGGTCTTTGTTCCTGCACACCGGCTTTCTCTAGTTGTGTTGCGCGAGGTCCGCCCTCGAGTTGCAGTTCACGGGCTTCTCCTTTCGGTGGCTTCTCCTGTTTTGGAGCATGGGCCCTAGGCACACGGGCTTCAGCACTTGGGGCGCTCCGGTTCAGTAGTTGCCTGAACAGGTTCAGGACCTGTTGGCCTGAGACATGTGGGATCGTCCCAGACCAGGGATGGAACCTGTGTCCCCTGCACTGGCAGGTGGACTCTCAGCCATTGGACCACCAGGGAAGCCCCTCTTGTAGTTTCTTAATGGGGATTTGAGTTGAGGTGATACGAGGTGTCTACTCTGTGGCTGTACCAATTGGGGGCTACAGTTCATTGGAAAAGACTGTTTTCCTTTGCTTTTGTGGCTGACCTGTAACTCACACTTGGATGTCTAGGAGCCGCTGGCCACACATTTACCTCCTAAAATGTGCCCGAGGCAGCCTGCGTGCCGTGTGGCAGACTGTCCCTGGGATCTGAGCCTTTAGGATGGGAGGAGGTTATTTTCTTGGAATCGCTTTAGAGATAGTTTTGTGAGATCTGGGATGGTTTCCTGGTAGAGTGCTCCTGTGTATCCTGCAAGAATGAGTGGAGACCCCAGACAAAGGGCTTCTAACCAAGATGTTCACTTTTAGTCAGGTTTGCACCATTTAGTCTTGCCCTGGGGGCTTGTGAAAGTGACCGTCTTCCACCACGGGAATGTGCTTTCTGAGGCAGCGTAGAGGATCCCTTTTTGTGTATACAGGTTCAGCTGATAGAAACTTGACCCCAAAATAGCCTCAACACAATCCTGCTTATTAAGCTGGAGGAAAATGGTAGTTGATAGTGGCAGAGGCCATCTTTATTTTTTCATAGAGGTTTTCTTTCCTCATCCCTCCCCGCCCCGCCACCCACATAGACATGGAACAGAAGGAACCACAGAACAATGGGACCCATGTGCCTCCACTCTCATTCAAACCCAGACAGCGCTGAAGGGTGAGGGGGCATCAGTCTGGGTTCAAGTCTTGGTCCTGCTACCACCGGACTTCTTAACTTGTCTGGGCTTCAGGTTCTTTATCTGTAAAATGAGGAACTGGGCTGGATCCGGGGATAGTAAGATCTGGTAGGAGTACTTTTTCCAGAATGTGCCCCCAAGGACATCAATGCGGTGGATTCTATGAGCAGTGCAGTCTCTGCCCCAGTCGTTCAGTTCCACCCTTAGAGGATGAAAGCAGCCAGAAGCCCTAACGAAAAGAACAGGTGTGGCTGCGTGGCTCTAAAAAAGATATTCCCATCCTAAAAGTGGAGGGTTATGTTTTAATGTTTGGTGGGACTTCAAGCCCAGGAGACAGCATCTCAAGTAACCCTGAGAGAACTGCTCTGAGGAGATGAGGGGAGGATCCATCAGGTTATATAGAAGTTTTGCCACAAAGGGCAGGTGGTCTGAACTGCTGCTGCTGCTGCTAAGTCGCTTCAGTCATGTCCGACTCTGTGCGACCCCATAGATGGCAGTGATCATTGTTAATTAAAGAAAACTAGGTAACCTAAGTGAAGGAATTTAGTGCTTCTCTATGTGTGGGAAGATGCAGGAGTCTGGACTCACTGAAGTCGTCCCTCTCATTTGCATTTTGGCCGTCCCAGGCCAGTATCCTGTGGTTTTCACAGCCGGAGCTCCCTTGGGGCTCAGGCGGGGAGTGGCTGCAGTCCAATGGCTGCTAGATCCCAGGTATTCTCCTTCCTGAGCTCCCTCAGGGCTCACCAGCTCACCTTGAAGGACTGTAATGGCTGATGACTGTGACATCCATGTTTTCTGATATGGCAGGAAATATTCCACTTCTCAGCTGTGTTCCAATAAAACTGTAGTTAGAAAGACAGGAGGGGCCAGATTTCCCTCTCAGGCTCTAATTTGGCAGCCCCTAGACTACTAGATCGGGAGAAGGCAATGGCATCCCCTTCCAGTACTCTTGCCTGGGAAATCCCATGGACGGAGGAGCCTGGTAGGCTACAGTCCATGGGGTTGCTAAGAGTTGGACACGACTGAGTGACTTCAGTTTCACTTTTCACTCTCATGCATTGGAGAAGGAAATGGCAACCCACTCCAGTGTTCTTGCCTGGAGAATCCCAGGGACAGAGGAGCCTGGTGGGCTTCCGTCTATGGGGTTGCACAGAGTCGGACACAACTGACATGACTTAGCAGCAGCAGCAGACTACTAGATCATCATCACCTGGAGCCAGTGAGCTGCCTGCAGAAGTTAGACTGCATGTGACTGTTTCTTAAGTGTGTTAGAGGTAGTTTACATCCCCAAATGTTAAGCGTTCGGCACAGCTGTGTTCTTTTCAACTCTGGAATTTGGAGTCTGTAATGCAGGCCCCTGGATGGTGAGGGTTTCCTGCTGCTGCCCCTATCTCTGCATTTGAACGACAGTTTCTCCTGCAAGGCCAGGGTAGTGCCCACCATGAGGAGCATTGCTGGGTGGGTCCAGCAGGCTGTTCCTGGCAGAGCGGGATCCAGCCCACTGCTTCGGCCTCCCAGTCCGGCGGTGGAGGTCCTTGAGACTTGGAGAGAACATGTTTTATTCACACATCTCCCCTTCCCCATTTGGTTCCATTTCTACTGGCCTGAGGGTTCCTTTTTGAGGACAAAAAAGCAGGAAATATATAATATTGGGTTGGCCAAAACGTTTGGGTTTTTATGTAAGATGGTATGGAAACCCCAGTGAACTTTTTGGGCCAACCCAATATATCTGTATCACCAAAACCTTTACTCTCTTCCCTGTATAAGAAAATAAGAAACAGAAGTAGACCTTCTATAAATAAACATCTCCCATCACCTCAGTTCCTGGGAACCCTGGAAGCAGTTTCTCCTCTTGGAGACCCACTCACTCAACCTCAGGTGGCCCTCTAGGTGCAGGCAAGATCCTTGGAATGTAAAAGTCAACTCTGAATCACAAGTCTTGGCAGGTTGTAAGGCGAAATGAACTTGGTTTTCCTTTCCTTGGAAACCACCACTTTACAAAGAGCCCAGCCTCTCTCCTAGAGGAGTTTCCAGCCTCCTGGGCACTTCCTGTGGGCCTGACCCTGAGGGTTCACTGCGTGAACGATGACACAGTTAAGGAAAAGCAAAAGCCACAGTTAATCTGAGGGATTTCCTGGGATTTCACCATCAAAGTCATCACGCCTGGATGCTCAGAGAAGACATTTCTTCCCTGTGCATTTAGGGTGAGCTTGGAGGAGTATCAGTGAAGGACTCCGGGCTTTTATGTTCTCAAAGTAGAGAATTCCTTCTCAGGGGTACAGTGAAGGCCACCCTCCCCTCTGGGCGCCACTTGTGTTTATACCACGCGTTCATAAAATAGAGAGAGGTCTGTAAAGCCGAGGCTCGTGAGTGGCGGCTCCCCTGAGTATTACACCAAACCAGGAGCCAGGTGAGTTCAGGGACAGGCCACATTTGAGTCTTGGAAGTGAGTCCCAGGCACAGAAGCCAAGTCTGTGCCCAGTACTGTCCTTCAACCTGCCTGCATTCAGAGTATTGTCTCTTTTGTCTTGTGGCAGACTCTTTCTCTCTGTCACTATGCATACACATCTCCAGGTGTCAACCTGCTTTTTCTGTTTTTAAATGTTTATTTTGGCTGCACCAGGTCTTGGTTGCAGCTTGTGGGATCTAGTTCCCTGACCAGGGATCGAACCCAGGCCCCCTGCACTGGGAGCCTGGAGACCACCCGGAAAGTCCCTTCCTGCTTGTTCTGGTCTGCATCTTTCCCACCTGCTGCCCTGCAGCCTTGGAGCTCATTCTTCACTCCAGCCAGAGCACCCGTGCCTTCCCAGGACTCAGGTCCCTCATACCCGGGCCCCCTTCTGGCTGGCATTTGGGGAAGAAGTGGGGGCGGGCTGTTCACAGACGAGGGGATGGGTCTTGTCTCTGCCGCTCGTCTCCTGGACGCCACTGCCCTCTTCCCAGCTCTCCTGCACGCCTCCAAACACCACCCTCTCCTGCGCTCTGCCTGTCAGGTCCTATATAGTGCTGCGTTACTGCCCTTCTCTCGAGGTCCACAGTTTGCAGTCCCCTGAGACGTCTTTGTTTTTAGGAGCACCAAAGCCTTGCTTCTCCGGCCGTGGGAGGTGAGCTCCCACCTGAGCTAGGTGGCCGAGGCGCCTGTCCCAGCTCCGTCATTTCTTCATTGTGTGACCTGCACAGATTACTGAGCTCCTCTGTGTCTGAGTTTCTCCATCTATGAAACGTGTGGTGCTAATAATACCCACTTCCCAGTGTGGTTGTGAGGATGACGCATTTTCGTGTGTACATTCCTCCACTAACCGCGGTGACGTGTGGGACTCCAGCCTGCCCTCCCCTGGTGGTCCACGAGACCTGACGGGGAGAGCCGCGCTGCGTGACTTACCCTGAGTGAAGGATGGGCCGGAGTGTCAGCGCTTGTTCTCCTTTGCCTTGACCTCCGTGGGCAGAGCCATCTTCTACTCAGACCTGTTGAGAGGAAATGAGAAGAGAAAAGCCTGTGTTTCAGGCTGGCTTAAAGCCTCATGAAAATATTGTTCACTTCTCCCTTGGAAAAGCGTATTAGTAAGTACAATTACAAATGAAGTTGGAAGAGCTAAAAATTGCAAAAGGTGTCATCCCCTTAGGTGTCTGAGTGGATATACTATAGGGCCAGTTCCTTCTAGACTGGGGTTCACTGGCTGGAGGCATTGGGGAGGCTGTCCAGTGTCTCTCGTTCACACATGGATTTCTGCACGTGCCTGGGGAGTGTCATCTGTGAATGCATATCTAAGAAACTTACTGCACTGGACTCCTTGGAGTGGGGTTTCTCTTTCCAGCATGTTGCTTGTCATCTCCAGTGTCAGAGCTCCAGAGCCGCTTCCTGTCCCCGGATGCAGCCGTCTCATAAGCAGCCAGTGTTCAGATCATCTGGCTGCAGCAGCATCACTCTATCCTTTCTCTGGGATACGCGTTTTCCAACTTGGGGCCGCAAACTTGACTATGAAATACGTTCTACATCATGATCCAGTATACACATTGCACGAAACAATATCTGCTGTTCGTGTTTGCACTGCATTTTTTTTTTTTTCTGTCCTAGTCTCTAAACTTTTTAACAGATGGGTTAAGTCCCTCGACTGGGTCATGACTCAGTTTGAAAATGGATTTCCCAAAACGGGAGCCTAGGCTAGGCTGTGTATGGGACTGGCGAAGGCAGAGTCATTTTGAGAGTTCTCAGAATTCCTAGTAGTGTTACCCAAAGGAGATTCTCTCTGTGGGTCACTTAACAAAACTTTCCATGATGAAACAGATTTGGAGAGCTCTAAGTTAATCAGTTTAAACAGGTTTTTGTTTTGTTTGGAAACTAAAGGCCTTTTCAGAGCACTTAAGCCTTGGTTGGCATACTAGTTACTGTCCAGTCACCTGGAAGCATTTAAGAAGTACAGATTGCTTTGCCTTTGTCGGACATCCTGAGACAGCATCTCCAGGAGTGGAGTTTAGAAAAGTCCAATAAAACCTACCCAGGCAGTGCTGACGTGCTGCAGGTCTTGGGAGCCCCTGCACTCTGGGGCTCTCCTAAAGAGAGGTCAGGGTCACACATTGCACCTTCCTTTTGTTCTTTCAACCTGGGATCCCTTCTTTTGAAGATTTCTTGAAATTAGTGGTCTTTGGAACACATTCTGGGTCATGTTTCTTGATAGTGTTTCTATAATATTGGCTTGGCCAACAGGTTCATTTGGGTTTTTTTCCTAACATC
This sequence comes from Bos taurus, assembly GCF_002263795.3. NCBI lineage: Eukaryota > Metazoa > Chordata > Mammalia > Artiodactyla > Bovidae > Bos > Bos taurus. Next base: position 91,863,384 of record NC_037333.1, read on the forward strand.
TTAACAGAAAAACCCAAATGAAACTTTTTGGCAAACCCAGTGGGTGTTCCACTGCTTGTTAGGAAAGGGAGACATATTCATTATCTTAAAATCAACAAAAACTGGGTTCCCCCCCAAAATTTAATAGCAGGGACAGGTTATCCTCTGCCTTTGGCAGTTCTGACCCAAGTAATGCTGTTGAAGAGTTTACTGGAAGCTAGCAAACAAAATCAAATTTCTAAATTATTTTGTACCTTTATTATCCCATGCATTTCTCTGTATCTGTGGCTGTAGAGTTTAAATGTCAAGTCCAAATATTGCTATTGTTAGCCAGCACTAATGTTGGCTACACTTGCTTTTGTGTTCTAAGATAATGTGAAAGCCAAATATACCTCCAGAAACTTGAGACGGCTAATTGTCCATTACTGGGTAGGTAGTGTTGATACACTTGAGGGCAGGAGAACTGATTTTTTCAGCGGCCAGTAAGAGCACTGATTATAGAAATAGAAACAAACCTAATTAAGATATTTGTAAGTATGTTGCTATTCCCCTGCAAGGGGGGGGGGGCACCCGAACTTGCATGTCCTTTTCCTCCTTCTGCATGGACAAGTGTGAATGCTGGGGTGGCTCCACATGGAGCCTGGGGTCATCCGCAGCTGCTCTGCATTTTGGAACCAGCTCTATGGATGAAAGTGGTCCCTGGGTAAAGGTGGACAGCTCTGCAGACCTGTGTTACTGTAACAACTCTTGTTCTAGGGATAGTTCAAGGGAGAGCTAGAAATAGTAATTTACCCACAAATGTTTCTCTGTGTGAGTGGGTGTGGGTGTCTGTTTTTCTAAGTTGTGTCACCAACGGTGCTTTTTCTGTAAATATATTTGTTCTGATTTGGAGGTGAAACTGAGTCCATGGCATTTGCTTTAAAATATTGGGCCCTAAGTTCTGCAGACAGTCAGGAGGTGAATGAGGTTTAAAATAAAAGTAAAACTCCTCCCTGCTCTATTTACAATTCATAATATCACTTGAAGAGTAGTAATTTTCTATAATATCTTTAGATATACTATTGTCTCTTTAAATGGTTCACTGAGTCTGTTTTCTAAACTGGGGGGTTGGAGGGAGCTGAGTGGGGGAGATGACATTTATCCAGCACTAATGTTATGTCAGATGCTTTTCTCGGTCTGCCCACATTCACCTCCCATAATCATATCCCTGGAAGGCATTGTATTCACATTTATGTAGACAACATTGAGCTGCGAGGCTGTGCCCTTCCTCAGACCAGTCAGTAAACTGCTGTGAACCCCAAACCAGCTCTGATGGCTCTGTCTGGCTCCAGTGCCAATGCACGTCTCTCCCCACACGCCCTCTAACCTTCTAAAATTCTAATCATGTCTTCAGTGTCCACCTGGTACTCATCTGGGAGACACCGGCCCGCCCAGGCTGACCCTGTGTGAATATACACAGCAGACAGCCTGAGCAGTAAGAGGCATCCCATTAGTGCTAGGGGCTTCCCTAGTGGCTCAGTGGTAAAGAATCCACCTTCCCGTGTAAGAGACTCGGGTTTGATCCCTGAATGGCAAAGATCCCCTGGAGAAGGAGATGGCAACCGATCCAGTATTCTTACCTGGGAGATCCCATGGAGAGAGGAGCCTGGTGGGCTACAGTCCATGGGGTCCCAAAAGAGTAGCGACTAAACAACATCAGCATTAGTGCTATTCTGTGCTTACTGCCACATCTCTGGTTCCTATACACTTGTCTTTCTGATCCTCACATAATTAAAAAAAGATGGTGCCATTTTATATGTCCCTGAACCTGGTAAGCGGCAGCCTTATCTATTTTGAGGAAGCAGTTGGGTAGAAATTGTTTGAACTGAAATGTCTTATCATGCAACTTCACAACACTGTCCTTGGTTTGTGGCTTTTGAGTAGTCTTCAGGAGACATATGAAGCCAAAAGGAATGAATTTCTGGGAGAACTTCAGAAGAAAGAAGAAGAGATGAGACAGATGTTTGTCATGAGAGTGAAGGAGAAAGAAGCTGAACTTAAAGAGGCGGAGAAAGAGGTGAGCCAGGGGAGACAGAGGAGATAAGCACTTGCCACGTGTATTCTATCAGAGGAGTGGCCTACCAGCCTGGTGTGAAGAGCAGGACAGCCAGTCTCATTCCTGTTTCACAGATGGCAACACTGAGTGTCCTAAAGATTAAGGGGTTTATGCAGTCACATACCAACTTAGCAGCAAAGCCAAGACTAAAGCTAGATCTTATATCTCTAGGCCTGATCCCAAAGCCCTTGTAGTTCCAGGCCAGGGTAACTGCTTTCTGGATTTTTTTTTATTTCTTTAAAAAAATTTTTTAAGCAGTATTTATTGATTATATTAGTTTTATTTTGAGAAGTTTCTTAAAATACAAATTAGAGCTTTTGGTCTATCACTTTTGATATGGAAGTTCTTTCTAATGATTAAGCACACACACTAAATCATTACCACTTTAAAATAGTTTAAGCACACAAAATCTGCCTAAAACTGCACAGATAAACATATATTTGATTATATAAACATATATGCCCCTATTATTTAAATTAAACCAAGAACTTAATTTAGTTGCCATTAGATTAATGTTGGAGAAGGCAATGGCACCCCACTCCAGTACTCTTGCCTGGAAAATCCCATGGATGGAGGAGCCTGGTAGGCTTCATGGGGTCGCTAAGAGTCGGACACGACTGAGCGACTTCACTTTCACTCTTCACTTTCCTGCATTGGAGAAGGAAATGGCAACCCACTCCAGTGTTCTTGTCTGGAGAATCCCAGGGATAGGGGAGCCTGGTGGGCTGCCGTCTATGGGGTCACACAGAGTCGGACACAACTGAAGTGACTTAGCAGCAGTAGCAGCAGCAGATTAATGTAGTGTGGAAGCTTTTAAGATCACTTAATTAAATGTAAATGTATCCTTTTTATTTGTATTTGTTTCTTATACATAATACCCTAAATATACTGCTAAATGTATGCATAGTATATTGTAAAATAAATAACTGAACATTTTCAGACATATGAATTATTTCACATGGTAATGAGTAATTTGTTTTCATCTTAAGTAATATTTTCAATACAGTAAGAGTTTTCAAAGAGTTTAGAATGAAGGAATCAATTCTGTTCAGATTTTAAAATGACCCAATTCTTTAGCTGATATAGCTTAATGAATATTACTCATTTTCTCCTGTTAAAAGATAAACTGAGGTACATTAAAATTTATGAGTCTGTTTGTATGGACATCAATTGGAATCGGGCCTCATGGATTTCTGAGTAACACTTATCCCACTGAGAGAAAGACATAGGTTTGCCTTGATGGTAGATAATGAAAAACCTAGAGTTTACTTAATAGCTAAGTACTCAACATAGTTTTGCTGCAGAGAAAGGAAAGTTGAGCCTTATTTGCTGTTGGCTTTAAGTATCAAGTGAATGCTGGGTAAAAAATCTAGAATCATTCAGTGAGGACGTTTCCCTCCGTCCCTCCTTCCCTTTCTCTTCCTGCCTCCCCACCCGCCCTTCTTCCCTCTCCCCCTGTTTTTGTTTCTGCATTGTGTTATTTTTCTAAATTTAGTTTGTCAAGGTTCAGAAATTTCTCTACATGCTCTTTTTATTTGAATAGTCTGTATACGTCTATCTGTAGTCATTATATAAGTCTCCAAGTAAATATGTATTATCTATTTTGAAAAGAACTACTCTTATCATTAGGTAAGTTTCTTACTAGGAGCATGGATGATTTTAATTTTCTTCTTTATGCTTTTTACGATGACTGTATTCTGTTATCCGAAAAACTGCACAGAGATTTCTCTTAGTCCTAAGGGATCCAAGTCTCAATAGAGCACAGGGCTCCACAGGATGCTCTTCAGACCTCTGCCTGGTTCAGCCCTAGATCTAGATCCCCTCTGGGAACTGGATCACAGGCAGCACCACGTGTGTGTTTCTGAACAGATGCAAGCAGCCTTAGACCAGCAAGCATCCCAGCCCTTCCCTCAAGCTTGTTCTCCTCCTCTCCTTTTCAGCTCCACGAGAAATTCGACCTCCTCAAGCGGACACACCAAGAAGAGAAGAAGAAAGTGGAAGACAAGAAGAAGGAGCTGGAGGAGGAGGTGAACAATTTCCAGAAGAAGAAGGCAGCCGCCCAGTTGCTCCAATCCCAGGCCCAACAGTCTGGGGCCCAGCAAACCAAGAAAGACAAGGATAAGAAAAAGTAAGCGGTGTCACCCCCACGCAGCGGGGCTCTCTAACAGTTTATTCCTCTTGCATGTCTCTACTTTTCCCATTTGCAGACTGGAAACTGGTCTGTTACCAGAAAGATAAAAGCAAGTATTTTCTCTACAGTGCAGGGGAGACGATAAAGGTTTTTAAAGTATATCTAAAGGGTACACAAACACTCATGTCTAAAACTTGACCACACGATCAAGCAATCAGGACTGGAGCCACCTGTCGTCTCCAGTAGCATCTTCTGCACCAATACTAGGACTCTCGAGAAGACAGTGTGTTTCTCTTCACTACTCTCTGGAGACAATCCTCCTGGCTCTGGATGAAAGAGCATCCTAAAATTATGATTGTTAGAATTATTTTTCTATTCTCTCTTGTAAGGCTTGAGAAGCCAGTCATTGACCGTCTTGTTCCCAAAATGAAAGATTCAGAAGAACTGCCAGTGGCCACTAGTTTTCCTCTGAACAAGATGATGAATTGTTTTATTGTGAAAATGAAATCAAAATGCCCATCCTATTAAGACACTTCCACCAGCTCTCAAGACATACCTGTATCCACACACACAAAGAAATTTCTTTTTAATATAGCCTTGATTTAATGTGCTGAGGGGTCAGACTCTGCTCCTGAGTTATCACTCCCTATGATATTGCAGCAGCAGTGGCCTGAAGCCAGTGAGGGGTTTGGGCCTGCCTTGAAATTCTCCTGTAATTTGAAGCTTTATGGAAATCACCTGAAAGACTCAAGGGTGCCGTTTTATGACAATTACTGTTGGTCTGACAGTAAGCACAGTGGTCAGTAAGTTACCTTAGAAGAAAACCTTAGTGGTGGCCGGGTGGTGAGCCCATGGGTGCCACCCTCTTTGTTTAATACATGACCCTCTGAGGGCAGTGAGGAGCCAACTCAGAGCATGTTTCAGGATTCTTGCTCTCCACCCTCAGATGCTAAGGTGCCAGGGGAGAGGCTGACAACTAAGTAAACACTAAAAATGTTGGTACTGGAGCAGGCAGAAAATTACGTTCTTAGATGTAATATGGCAGACAGGCTGGAGCCTGCGCAGTCGTCAGGTCTGATCAGTGGACAGTGAGCACGGCAGTGAGGTGTTCATCTTGGTCAGTGTGCAGACCTGCCCCCGCAAGGAATACTGTTATGTTGTCTGTGGTAGAAACCAACATGCACTGCTCCAGTGACATGCAGAGAGTTTGCAGTTCTCCTCTGCAGACCTTGACTTTCCAAGCTCTGAGCCAGCAAGCAATGTGTGAAGGGAGCAGGGGAGCAAGCAGATTTTCTAAGCAATAGAAGGTAGTCAGTGTAGGTGAGCTGTGGTGTTGAATGGGGTTGGTACAGACCCAAGCGATCGAAGGACTCCAGGGGCTGAAAATTGAGTCATGCTGTATTAATTCTGAGTGACAGCTGCCTAGATTATAATCCAGTTGAAGAATGCGCTTTGTAGTCGCTCTACACGTTGGGGGCAGTGTCGGTCACTAATGGTGACGATCCCCATGCAGTCAGAGATTGGTGATTCCTTTAGGGAAGACACAACGAAAGCCATTTGGCATCATACCCTTGTTGATCCAAACCAACCCAGGATAAAAATAGGTTGTGTGTGTGTGTGTGTGTGTACACACATCTATAGGCATGAACGAAATAGAAAAAAGCTGCTGACTCATGTTTTAGGAAACCCAAAGTCAAGTTTTCTTACCCTGAAGCACAAAGTGCATAAAGGTACATGTTTTAGGACTAAAAATGTTTATAAAAGACCAGCAGTGTTCCAAGGATATCTCATTTATACTGGATGTGCCTTTAAGCAATAAATATTCCAAGAGCTGATCAGCATTGTGCCTCCATTTTCAACAGTCTCTCTAATAACAGACTTCTCCATGTAAGGAGGTTTTTCTTATCCTTTAGAACGTTTTAGGTTATTTTCTTCCCAGCCTTGGGCCTTAGAAATTTATAATGCTTTTCAAGTTTATGTGAAGTGTGTGTGAATTCTATTTTAGCCTTATTTATACATTCTCAGTTATTATTAATAGGGTTAGACTTAATTTGGTGTGTAAGAGTCACCAGATTTTGTGCCTGACAACAGCACGAACTTTTTGGTAACTTCTTCTAGGAACTTAAGCTCACTTTCCCATTTGAACAGTGAAAGCAATTGCCAGTTGGAGGCCGGAAGTGTAAAAGTGGGAAAAAAAAATTACTTCTCTTACTGCCAGTGGAGAGTTTTGGTTAGAGAGGACCACAGACAGACAGTGACCAGGGGAACTAGAACAGTACTTTGAAAATACATGGGAGGCTCTTTCCTCCTTGTGTAGCTGGAGGAGGAGCATGGGAGCTGTTCGAGGGATAAAATGTAAAAAGAGATGCGTGTTTATTCACCTGCTATGCTTCCACCTCAGAGCTTAACTAAGTTTTTCTAATAGTTTGAAATCCTTTGTTTTTTTCTATTCTAATGACACGCTCCCTCTTTAACGTAGGTAAGGCTTTGTACTTCCTCCCTGACCTGTAGTGGCATGAGAGCACATAACATGTCCTAAGATTACAGACAAGGTAGAACTAACCCTGGTACTGCCTTTAACTGGACCCCACCTCCTGCCATCTCTGGCCACCAAGTCACTTTCCTTGCTCGCGGCTACACCTCAGTGGTGGGAGTGCCCGAGGGTAAGTTGTTCAGTAGACAGTGTTCATCTTTTCTGAAAACTTTGCCAGCCGGCAGTTTGGGGGTTTAAAGACGCATCCATTCCAAAAAGAAAGTTTTAAAATCTCATTTTAAAACTATACCTGGCATCTGATAATGACAGTTTACAGAATCATCCACTCATTTTTTTTTCTTTTTTAAAACATATTTTGATTCTTGCTAAGGAATGAAGTTGCATGTTTTGGGTTTGCTTAAAACTAGACGTGTGGATCTTGAACTTGGTGTTGCTTTATACCTAAGAGGGGGAAGGCTCCTGGCATTGCTATAGCTGTAACCATATAATGATCGTCCTTTTTTTCCCCCTCCCAAATAGATCAATAGCATGTCCTCCATCCACTATATTCCAACTGCCAAATTATTTGTTCAAAGATATTTATTGTATATTTATTTATTCTCTGACTCTAGCAGCTCAGAAATGGAATTTTCAGCTCCTATTCAGTACTGCTGTGATGCCCAAATTGAATAGATCATGGTTTTGTGTTATTTGAGAAAATGAAAAATCAAACTGCAAATCTTCCCAGTAGAACATGTAATGGTTTCAAGAAGTCACTCATGAATTCTGAATGACCTGCAAATGGAAACTAACCATGTGTTCTTTAATTCAGTATTAAAATTTTGCTTTTGCTTGTCATGTAGTATATAGCTTACTCAAATTTTTGGTTTTAATTTCTGTCGATTCCATAATCATTGCATGAGCATTCACCATCACCGAATGCTGGTGCTGGCGCTCCTAATTTTCCTTCTTTTAATTTATTATTATTTCTAACTTTTTTGTTTTGTTTTTTAACTTGCAGTGCAAGCTTCACATAAAGCCTGGCAAGCCAAGGATGGTCCGCATTCACCTGCTTTTGCAGTAATATTGTATCTCTGCCATCTGTGTCCTTTTATTTTTTTATTTTTATTTTTCCCCCTTCCCCAGACACCATATAACTATTAACTCATTTTGCTGAATGTTGTTGGGGGGTGGAAAATGATAGAACAAGGGAGTCACAGCAAAAGCTATGTGCAGTGGGACTTTGTTTCTGGAAACGCAAATGACTTGCCGTTTATGCCTGTTCAGAGTGGCGGCAGCAAGCCTGCCTGTCCTGTGACTCGAGTGTTGCTTGGGACCAAGGGAAGGAGGCTAAATTCCTCCATGTACGTCTGACAGGAAAACTTCTCATCACCTCAGCAGCTGAACTGTAAACCTGAATAGCCCTGACAACTTGCTTTTCTTGATTATTCATCTCCATGATGGAAAGGCTCTGAACGCCTTCTGCTGCTTCTCCTCACCTGCCCCAAACCAAGGTAGCTTTGTATGTAGGCAGAACGGTGGGTAAGCTTTACCTGACTTTTACCCTTGCATGGATTTTTTAAAAATTATTACTATAATAACATTATTTGGCCTGGATTGTGGATCTGTTCAGACTGGTTTGTCTCCTCTTATGGCTTTAAAAACATGTCTGAACCCCTATCTTAAGTCCTAGCCAAGTTGGCCTGTAATAAGAAATCAGTGATTATATTTACTTGTGTCAGGGCAGCCTTGGCCCTCTCACAGATAGCCCTCTCCAAGGCTGATCATACAACGTTCTTAGTAGAAGAGTCTTCTACTAAAATTAATGGGCTTTCTGCAACCTGTTTGCTACTAACAATACCCCATCTTTTCATAAACACACCTAAATCTGCTCTCTGTAGGCTGAGGGCGAGGGCCTAATGACTGATTCCAGGATATCAGTGCTTTGAGTTAACATTTTTCAATAATTCCGAGGAGAAATTTTCCAGAAATACTTAAAATAGAAAATTTGTTATAAACTGTATCATCTTGCAGCACAAGTTTGAGGAGATTTTGTCATTTTAAGATAGAAATGGGAAGGGACATAACACAAACCCATGAGTCAAGAAAGCAGAAATCCAACTTCACATCCCACTTTCCTTGCATATTTTGATATTTGGCCAAAAGAGGGATGAAGGAATAGAACATCTGATCTTTCAAATCCAGTTGTCTTGAAGGAATGGCCTCACCAAGACTCGCTCAACCTGCCCTCTATGTTTAAGACCCATTGTCCCATCAACAAGAATTAGGAATTAGTCACATTTCAGGACATAGACTACATATTCCAGATTTGTATGGAAAGGAGCATACCTAATTTCTTTTCTATACTTTTCCTTCTTGAAGCTTATCCTTTCAGTTTCTTAGTTATCCGCCCCCCCCCCCCACCCCCATAAAAACAAACACTCCCAGCTTCTGACTCCATAGTCTCCAACTTCTTACTTGAAAGAATAACATTTCTTATGAATCTGACCCTTCACCCCTGCGTTTTCCTTTTGGCCCTCCCTAGTCATCCATTAGATGGGCTTCTCTAGTGGCTCAGATGGTAAAGGATCCACCTGTAATTCAGGAGACCCAAGTTCAATCGCTGGGTCAGGAAGATCCCCTGGTGAAGGGTCTTCATTAAGTCATACATAAAGTGAACAGAACACACATACACACTTTTTAAAAAAAAATTTAAATAGTCTCTAGTTGATTCAGTAAATTTTCAACCTTCTCTTTATCCTCAACTCTTAGGGAAAGAAGGAATGGGCTTCCATGAACTGATTTAGGCTTAATTAGGCAAAGCAAGGAATCAGTTTTCATGGAAGCTCCAACTCAGCTGGGATAGAAACTGCAAACCAGAAGCAGCAATAGAGGTATAAAGACAGGCTTTAGAAGCTCCTGGATCAGTGTTTCTGCTCTTGTTTTTGAATGATTCTAGTCTGAAGCTAGCTGTGCAGCAGCCAGACATCAGGTGGCATGCTGATTCTAACCGTGGGCTGAATTTGCTCAGACGCTGTGCACCAGACAGAAGCTTGAATACTAGTGCTGTATGCTTGTTTCAGTCATTGCTTGTGTGCTCATTTTTGTGCCTTGTAACAGGAAATACACTTCCAAATCCTAAGAATGCATCCCTTGAAAATGACCATTTTACATGCATCGCTAAAGCCTTTTTAAAGTGAGCCCAACCGCGAAAGGCATCCAGCTGACTTTTTGATTCCAAGATTGTTGATTGATTTTTTCCCCCCATTAAATTTTTCACAGAAAAACAAATCATGGAGAGTCAGGGAATAAAAAGTCAAAAGAAACGTATAAAAGCTTTTTTTTTTTAAACTGCGTTGCTTCTGAACTTTTTTCTGCCCCTGCTCCCCAGCCCTGTTTGGTTTGTTATTGCTGCCCTCTCTTCTTTCTGTATCTGTGCCTTTTTTCACAGTAGTCCTTGGCTCTGCACGGAGTAAATGATACCCTCAAATCTAATTGGATGTGCTTTCGCCTTTGCATGTAAGTACAGTAGTAAGAAACCTTTGAGATCTTTTTGGCTTTTTAGAGAAACAAATGGGATAGGTGGAATTTTTTTTTTTTTTCCTGGATGGGGGTAGGGAGGTATTGGTTGGAGTAGCCTTTGTTTTCTTTTTTTAAAAGAAAGAAAACTGTGCTTTAAATGGCTCACATTTCTTTTTCACAAGAAACACAGAGATTTGACTTTTCCTTGGTGTCAGTGTGGAAGTCAGAAATTATCAATCCCAGTCTGTGTTCTACATAGTGTTGTGGGTTCATTGGATATTACAGAAGGTCCTTGGTTCTCTTTTGTTGTTATTTTTGCTTGTGCCATGTGATCTGCAGGACTTCAGTTTCCTGACCAGGGATTGAACCTGAGTCCTCAGCAATGAGAGTGTGAAGTCTTAACCACTGGACCCCCAGGGAAGTCCCAGAGGGTCCTTGGTTCTGACTGTGTAAGTAAAGCTAGAATGAGAAACTACTACCTTCCACTAGAGAAAAACAAGAGAAAGTTTTTTTCATATTACACTGCCTTTATGACTGCTTAGTTTTTGGTGATCCTGGTTTAATGATCTTTCCCTTATGCTAACTACGACCAGGGATCACCTTGTTTTTTTTTTTGCCAAGACAGCTCTTGCTGGCCCTTTCCCAGATCTTTTGTTCAACCATTATGACCATGCTTTTGCTTCTTCTGGACTTTAGATACCTATAACAGTTTCAAGAAGGATGTGATGGAAAAGCACTTATGCGAATTTACAGGCAGTTGAGAGACGACCTTTTCCCAGCTTAGGCTCTTTATTAATTGGTGAAGGTTTTGTCCACAAAGGACACCTTAACCAGGGGAACATTTAACAGAATGTTGGGCACAGGTTACTCATCTTCCTTCTCTGCTTTGTGATCTCACCAGCAATAACACCTCATATCTTGTGCACCTCAAACAGACAGACTTGGTTTCCTCACTTGCTTGACATATCCATCGGTGTTTCATAATACAGACTGTTGAATCAGGTTTTCAGCTGTTACCAACTCATGTCATACTGTCTCTGTGTGGTCCTACCAAAACTGTGCATTGAGATCCCTTTGCTTTGCCATTTGCAAGTGTCTGAAGTTGTCAAGTCTCAACTTCCAGAAGTCTTGGTTCCATTGACAGGATACGTATGTGATGACTCTTTAGGGGGAATTGACGTAAAGTCTAGATTGTATGTAGGTATGAAGGGAATTTTTTAAATAAATGGAAGATTAAGCTGTGAACAGCATTAGAACTTTGTCTATTCCTTAATTTTAAAATATGCTGATATGCCTTAAACTGTAGTTGTAGATCACTGTCATTTTGCTGTTGGAAAATAACCAATGTGTTTTTTAAAACTTGTGTAATCTCCTTTCAGTGTTAATGCAGAATTGTCATATATGTAAACTGCATGTTAGACACTTGTCTTTTTTAAAAAACTAAAACAATTGTATTGGTGTGAAGCATATCATTTTTTTCAAGTATGAAAGTAATCCCGTAGCAAACTGGCTCGGTCATTTGGTATCTGTGGAGGTAGGAGCGTGGTGGACAGGTAATCTATGCATATCACTAGTGCCAAGAACATAAAGTGGGGGAAAATATATTTTTACCCAAACATTGTGTGCCCTTTTGTGAGTTCTTTTTAGTCACTGTTTGATACACAAATGTACACATGTTTATAATACTGGATAAAAGAAATAGGGAAGGAAGTGTCTCATGCTTTCCTGCTTTGTCTGGACTTGAAATGCTACCATCTGGGCAGCACCAGCTCCTCCAAGACGCTTGCCACGTGGTATTCTGTACTTCATACACCGTCTCTGCCACCCTTTGTCCTCCATTCCCATCCCCTTCTACCCTGATTAGCACCCCACCGCCCCATCCAAGGCAGCCTCTTCTTCCTCGGCCTCTGGTGCCAGCTCTACTGCTGTTGCTCCCCACCTCGACTGATCATCCTTTTACTGACACACCACTGTTCCTTCAGTTTGTTGTAGAGAAGCTCCTTTTTTTTAAAGCCTTTTAAGAATCAACTTTGAATCTGAACCTTTCTTTTTTCTCTTCTGTAGCTTCTTCTTTATGTAACCATCCTGTTGACAAGCCCTACTCTCTCCTAATGGACATAGAGCATTAGAAGAGCAGGAGCTGTCTGTTCACACGTGTTGGGGAAGAGTTACCTCATTTCCACCATCGCCTCCTGTTCTTTTAAAGTCTGGGTCAAATATTGCACTGCTGTTTGTATTTGTCAATGTCTGTTTACAAACCACTGCCCACATGGTTACTAAAATGACTTATCGTCACCAAAAACAGTAATACTTAATAATACTCCTTAAAAGGAAATTGAGTGAAACAGAGAACTTGGGCCAAAACCCAAAGTAGCCATGTGTTGGGATCTTGCTTAGCTGTCACGTTCTTGAAGCTGCTGACCCAAGAACTCATGGACTGAAGACAGCATGGACCCTAGTTTGAGGGTCCACAAACTTGATCTCGTGTAAACTCCAGACCTCTGTCCCATGAGCGACCTTCTGAACAGTCCCATCAGGACCCTCAACCATCCATCAGGTCATAAGATTGGGGCAACAGTTTCCTTCCTCTTGGTAGCTTGATGGGTTGTTTTGAAGTTTGGGGTATTTTTCTAAACATTTGATATTGCATGAACAAAGATGGCTGCAAGTTTTAAATTTGGAGTGTTCTATTGATACAATATTTTTATTTTTCAGCTGATCGTCTGCCTCTTGAGAGAGAGAAGTGGGCATCCTTCCTTTAAATTCAGGAACCACTGTTGTTTTATTTGACTCTTTCTGTTACCTGCATCCTATATATAAGTTTTTGGGGTTTGGGATTCTGTTTTGGAAAAAAAAAATTTTTTTTCTACTTAGCCAGTTTGTTTTTATGTATTGGTTATTCAGACTTAGTTTTGGTATCAAAATTATGCCAATTTTAAGCTCAAGGGGAAAGTTAAGTGACATTTAAGCCACAGAATTGTGTTTAAGATGCTCTCCTCATCTCAAATACAGCAACAAATCCCAGTGCTGTCACTGGGATTTTGACCTGCAAGTCTTAATCATGTTTAAAATGTGCCAGTGTTGGGTAGGTGATTTTTCTGCCTCTGGGACTCAATTTATATTTAAAGGTACGTTAAAATAACTTTCTGGCCCATGCTTGCCTTTTTATTTATTGTGAAGCTCTTCTTTACCACATGTCCAGAGTTTTTGTGTCCTGGACAATGGAAACAAACCCCCAAGTACATATCCTGTCCCAGACAACAGGAGCGTTGTAAACAATGGTTCTCATGCACGTTTGCCAGTCAGCCAGGTGGCTTTCTCCACGTTTGCCAAATGAGGAAAAAAAAAATGCTGAAAATTGCTTCAAGTACACCCACACACACACACACACTTCTGGCTGTGGAGTCAGTGACTTCTGATGTTGACTCGTTTGTGATGGGCTGGATGCAGGGGTAGGTTGTTTTGTCAGCAGTCACCTCCTAGGGGCAATTTTTGTAGTCAAGGTGCAATTTCCAAACTCATTTCTATTTTAAGCATGAACGTGCAGTTTGCTACCTTTTCATTTCTCGTCAATAGTTTTTGCTTATTTCCATCATTTTTTAGCCCCATAGCAGATGGATATTGGTGGCATGAGTTGCATTTGGTAAAGATCCTTAAGAGAGTTCCCCGCTTTATTTAAGAATGGTAAACATATGCTTTGGTTGAAAGGTGAAATGATGAAGCAACAGTGCCTGCCTCTTGAATCATTTGATTCTTGGAAAGAGGTTATTTAGTCTAACTGGATAAGCATACTGGTGAGAGGCTTCCTTTACTTAGACACTGTTATTACGTGTTATTAAAATCAAGTTCATTTGAGCCATTAAATAGTTAAAATATGAGTTGAGAGCCATCCCCTCCATATTACACTATAATCTGCAAGGACAGAAATCTGCTAAGATGTGATCAGTGGTTTGATGGATGGATGGGTGGGTATCAACTCATTAACTGATGCTACAGCATGACATACTATCAGTCTTGTAAGTTGAACACAGACATCCTATTGTGTGAAACCACTGTTGATTACTAAGCACAATAATTGGATTTATTTTTAAGCTCCTTTCATTATTTTAATATCAACTTTACCCTGTCACTCATTTTGAAAACAAATTTTGTGTCAGATTGTAAAGACATTTTTTGAGCAATATTTAAAACTCAAATTAGGCAGTATTTTTGTCCTTAAGTAGAGAAATGTGTAATCTATTACTGCTGTTCCCCTTTTAGGCCTCAGGCTAGAGAAGTGTAATGGTGACATCTTAGTGGGAGGGGTGAGAGAGCTGGCTGTTCCATCCAGGTTGGTTTCTGTTCAGTTATCTAGGGAGCGTGGGTAATGGACAGCACAGGTCAAGCACACAGCTAACCTCCCGTTTACTTTAGGTTCTTTTTCTCAAGTGTTGATAAAACTGGTAGGTTCTCAAGTTCTCTTGGCTGACCAGCTGAGAGAGATGAAAAATAAACATTACTCGCTTGTCCCAAAGTAGATTGTTGAAAAGCAGGGAGAACTGAACCAGCTGAACCTATTTTGATAACAGGCTTTTTATTTTTCATAGTCTTTTAAAAAACAAAAAACCTTGCTTCAGCTACAGACTCTGCCTTATTGCTCAAAGTGTATCCTAGATGATCTCTTTGAGATTGGCACAGCACATGTATAAAGGAGAAACCTGATCTTCTGAATTAGTATGCACTGAGCTGAGTGAGATAAAATTAGGTCATCATACCAGTAGGCTCGACTGTACTTTTTCCCATCGACTGTACCTAAGCTTCCTTCTTAGTTATTTTGACTTTTCTACTTATCATTGTCCCGTATGGGTAAACAGTTCTGGACATCTGAAAAACTAAGTAATTTTCACTGTACTTAAATGGCAGTTCTATGCAAAACCTTTTGCTTTGCAGATGACTGCCATCTTTCCACCTTGGAGACAGTGTTGGCAACATGGCTCACTTTGAAGATCCTTGCATTTGAATCCTTAAGACTGGTATTCAGTCCTTGTGATTGTTACCATGTAGCTTTCACATCAGTCCCTAGCCAACAAGTGGCACCCTTAGGGCTGAATGTGTTAATATGAAAAGACTAATTGCAAGCCTGGGTATCTGCTCACCTTCTTTTCCAACCTGCCTATTCTGACAGGTAGCTGTAAATAAATGAGATCTTTTGATCATTAGTGGAACATCGTTGGAGGTACAGATGAAGATTTCATGTCTTCCTCAAATCAGTTATTTGCAGTACTGTGAGTTGAAACGGCCTGTCAGTCCACTACGGAAACTTTCTTGGCACCAAAGAAAAGCTTTTTTCTTGGCAAATTATGGCACCGAGAGGCATGAAGCTATTACTTTAAGGTTGGTTCCTGTCCAAAAAAAAAAAAAATAAATTTTGGGTATGACGGGGGTAGGATGCACAATAGCGTTCTACAAACTCTGCCTAACCATGCCCTGCACAGGGCTTTTAGAATGCTGAAGAGGTGCAGCTCTAGCTCTCCTTGCCCTTGCTTTATATCCATCCGTCTTCCCACTCTTTTCCTCTCCCCAAATACTTTTATACTACACTAGGCCAACATTAGGCACTGGGGGATGTAGCCACATGCTATGAACTGCATGTCTCTGTATACCTCATACAGCAAACTGGGAGTAAGAGGTAAGCCCTTTTTGGGCTAAACTGCAAGAGATAGTATTCCAAAAAGCAAAACACACTGATTGCTTTTCAGTAGTTTTAAGTTCACTGGCCTACTGTTATGTAACATAGTAAGGTCAAAAGTTTTGACATTGGATGTGCCATGAAACTCATACTTTGAGTTGAGAGAAATGGAGAGGTTCAGCCTCCTAGAACCTGAAAAACCTAGAGTTGTGGGCTATCTAAACTTCTCTATCTGGTAAGATGTTCTTGGTTACCTCTTAGGACAGCTTGTCAATGACCCAGAGGTGGCACAGGGAGAGGCATGTCTCTGTACTACACATGGGTCTTACATCACGCAAACCACTGCAGAAGGTCCCTGACTTAATATGGTTTGACTTCGTGATGGTGTGAGTGATATACATTAAGAAGAAACTGTAGTTCTGGATTTGGATCTTGTCTTGGGCTAGCCATATGCAGTACGGATACTCTTTGCTGGGCAGTAGCAGCAGGCAATGGCACCCCACTCCGGTATTCTTGCCTGGAAAATCCCATGGACGGAGGAGCCTGGTGGGCTGCAGTCCATGGGATCGCTAAGAGTCGGACACGACTGAGCGACTTCACTTTTCATTTTCATGCCTTGGAGAAGGAAATGGCAACCCACTCCAGTACTCTTGCCTGGAGAATCCCAGGGACGGAGGAGTCTGTTGGGCTGCCGTCTATGGGGTCGCAGAGTTGGACACGACTAAAGTGACTTAGCAGCAGCAGCTCCTAGTCAGCCATGCACTCATGAAAGGAAAATAACTGACAGACTTAGAACCAGTTTTCCACTTAAGGGCAGGATTCAACACATTTCACAGGATATCTGATTCCTGTGTTGTAGAACAGGCTTTGTGTTAAATGGATTCAGCCCAACTGGAGGTTAATGTTAAGTGTATTGAGCACTTGAGGTGGACTAGGTTCATAAGCTATGGTGTTTAGTAGATTAGGTGCACTAAATTCATTTTTGATTTAAGGATATTTTCAACTTATGAGTTTATCAAGATGTAACTCTGTTGTAAATAGAGGAAGGTCTGTAAACTTCTTAATACGGTGAGGGGAAGCTGTCAGTTTAACTCCTTGTTCCTAGCTTTACCACGTTTAAGCCTATACTTCCATCTTCTGTCCTACTGCTAAGCTAAGTCGCTTCAGTTGTGTCCAACTCTGCGACCCCATAGACGGCAGCCTACCAGACTCCTTAGTCCCTGGGATTCTCCAGGCAAGAACACTGGAGTGGGTTGCCATTTCCTTCTCCAATGCATGAAAGTGAAAGTGAAGTGGCTCAGTCGTTTCCCACTCTTCGCAACCTCACGGACTACAGCCTACCAGGCTCCTCCATCCACGGGATTTTCCAGGCAAGAGTACTGGAGTGGGTCGCCATCGCCTTCTGTCCTATGATCGGTCAAATCCAACTGAAAATAAAAGCAGCAAGCTTTTGGGACTTGGCTATTTTCAAGTATTCCCAAACGTATTTCTAGGGTGCAGGACCAAACAACTTAACCAAACATTAGGATCTTTAATTTTTAGAATGTTTTTGTTGTGTTGAGACATACTTAGCCACATCTAAGTCCCAGCATGGCAGATCTTGGTAATTTCCCATCAGTCCCACGTGCACAGGCCTCCCATGGCTTAAGTGACGTGAACTTACAGCTGCACATGATGCTGATGTTTAGCAACAAGAGGTGAGGGCTTAAACTGCTCATTCCGTCACAGTAAGCCCAGTTTCTCCTGAAACTTAAAAAGATGGTTTTTCTAAAAGCACCATCTAGTGGCCAAACCTCAAAATACTAATAGGCTTACGAGACATTCTCCTGTTAAGAGCTTATAGACTAATTTCAATAATTTGAGTCTTTAGAAGTTACAGTTACATGTTCAACAAAACTTCATGATATTGGAAAGCTTTATATTTGATATGTCAGAAGCTGAACCTTGTCCTATTCACTCCCTTGTACTTCGATGTCAGGAGACATTTCCCCCTTGATTGGACTGTAGCAGGTAGCCAACCCTACCACAAGAATTTAAAAGTCAAATGCAGACTGGAGAATACTTGTGGTCTGCTAAACCAGAGCAAAATCAGTGGGTTAAAAATGACAGGTTATCAAGACAAGGGAAATGCCTGCCCTCACAGTTCCTTAAGCTAAGAATTTATTGTTTGGAAGGTCACAGTCCACCAGTTAGAAAATATAAGGAAGGAAAAATAATGTCAAACCCTAAACTCAGTCACATTTAATTCCCCCCTTTATGTTTTATTTTCCGCAAGCATATTAGTATTTTTATCATCTTTTATAGTTGAAATAGCAGTGCTTAACCAATCAAGAATTTGTACCTCTTCACAAGCAGAAAAAAAAGATAAAAAGGTTAAGGACAACATTTATTGCTACCAGTGGCTTTTATCATCAGTACATGGTTCTGACTGCAATACCTTCTTCAGACTGCACAGGGAGCTCAGAATCCAGAAGTCATTAAGAGAAATACAGGTAGGTTGGGGAGGCAGGGGGATTAACTGATCAAGAAATACAAGTAGGCTGGGGAGGCAGGGGGTTAACTGATCAAGAAAAATCCTAATGGCTTAACATAAAACTAGGGTACTGAATTCAGTTAATACATGTTACAGATCCCAATCACAGAGCTGCCCCAACATCTAGAGAGTCTCTCCTGCTGATTATAAATGAGTGAACTGAGCAGTTTAAAAAACCTAACTTTAGCTGTTACGTTTCTTTAGTGAGCACCTCGATATAGTCTTTATCACAAATTTTTATACAAATGTCAAAAATCCTTTCAACAAACCCAAGAGTGTCTTAATCACGTGCCACTTTTAAGCTTCAATTTAAGATAAACAAAAACTGAAAATAATTTTATTTTCAAACTCTAAAAATTGAAAGGAGACAAAAATCAACAATGGTAACAGGGGTCCTTTTTACCACCTGATTCGTATGGGGCAGTTTTGAAGTACCTTTTCCAGATTAATTTGTATTTGAATCATGGATTAAACATGGCTGTCACACTGAAATAATTTGTTCACTAGATTGCTAAAAATAAACTTTGAGGGTTTCCTCATCAACAGGCCATAGATCAACATGCATAAAATTCATTTAGTATTCAAAGAAGCAAGCAAAAGCAAGAAGAAAATTAAATCAGGATTCTGGGACAAGGTTTGCTAGCTAGGAATTTTGGAATTTAAAAAAAAACACTGAGTTTCTGACACAAGGCAATCTACACGTTACATTTTAGCAGAGAAAAGGGTAGAACTGACAAATACTACAAAGGAATTTTTTACTAAAATTTTTTTTGATCTTTAGACTTTTTTTTTTTGGTCTTTAAGTGCTTAAATATTGTTGAATTATAATTAGTCATACAAATCAACTGGGTTTTTTCCTCTGGCTCATTTCAAATCAGCCTGAAAAGATATATACCTTACGTAGCCTATCCTGGTTTTCCATGCTCCCATCCCGAGTCGTCTACCTTAGTTTGCACTTGAAGGTAACTCTTGCAGCTACATGACAGAAACAGGCTGCAGAGGTGGACAAGGAGAAGCCTGTCCCTCTTGCCGTGATAAATCAGTGCCACACACAGAACCCACACTTTCGGAAGCGTTATCTTCGTTATAGAGCCGTTTGATCCCATCGTAGAAGTCGTCCACTTCCATTTCCTCCACTTTGCGTTTGGCAGAGGCATACTTGCACCCATTGGCAGCTGGGAGATGGTGGCAGAAGGCTGCTGGACCTCTGACTGGCACTTCTGGTTTGCTGTTGTCCTTGGAGAAGTCTGGGCCTGGGACAGAGGAGGGGTGTAATCTGAACACTCCTCTGTCACAGGTCACCAGGGTGTGCTTGAGGGGACGGTAGACATAAACGGAATTTAGAGGCAGGGAAGACTGCAGAGTAGAAAGGTGATGTGCCACAAGCTCCCGACAGTGGATCAGCTGGGAGCTATCCATCTGAGCCAGGCGAGAAAGAAAAATAATCAGTGGAGGTGGCTCTGTCCTTTCTGCTAGCCACTTTTTCTCCTCATGCCCCGTCCCCCAAGGCTTCTCTCCTCACATCTTTTACCTCCAACTCATCTAATTCCTCCAGCCTAACCCATCATTTTTAGAATGTGTGTCCAGATCTGTATTTATAATATAAACCACTTTGGAACTTGAATTCTCTATTTGCAATTATATGCTGGACATCTTCATGAAAGTAGAAATTATTCTTTTTTCACTGATATATATCTAACATCTGCTTTTTGTTCAGGCTATCTCCCCTGTCCAGAAGGCCTTTCACCTCACCCTCTTTGCCTCCTCCAACGTCTTTAGTGAAGACCAAAATACAGATGATTAGATATTAATATATATACTCCCTTATATATATATATATTATAAAGATACATATTATATATGTGTGTATCTATATACACAGACACACACACATACATACACATGCTTTCGGCTCTAACAGCAAACAATCTGTCTGGAATGCAGAAGACCCAGGTTCAAGATCCCCTGGAGAAGGAAATGGCAACCCACTCCAGTATTCTTGCCTGGAGAATCCCATGGACAGAGGAGCCTGGTAGGCTACAGTTCATGGGGTTGCAAAGAGTCAGTCACAATTAAGTGACTAACATTCAATGTATAGATAAACAAAATCCATTAAGAATTTAGAGAAGCAGCCAGAGGCAAGAAAAAATTTAAATAAGGGATGGGGAAGGCTGTCTAAGAATTTTTGAACAACTTTTTTTTTTAAACAGAGTAAATGAAAACCTTTCACAAGTTGTATTTCTGTAGCAAATAGCAGGCTTGACAGCACTAGCAAAAAACATTTTTGCTAAGATTTTTGTTTAATGAGGAAGTTTCACTAACTCCTTATCCTTCAGGATAATTCAACTCCTTCTTATCCTTCAGAATAATTCAGGTATCAGTCCTTTTTGAAGCCACCCCTGACTTCCCTTATCCCTCCCAAACCCCAAATCCCAGGATCATCCGTTTTTGTATCAAGCTGTTATCATACTTACCACACTGTGTTAGAATAATCTATTTAACCATTTACGCTTTTCTACTACAGACTATAAGATCCCAAGAGGTAGCCATTGTATCATATTGATTTTTATTTAAGTTTCTAGCACCAATGACTACATGGAAGGCCTTCAAAATCTTGTGATAGAGTCTAATTAAATTAATTAGTCTCTTTCTGCCTTACTTTCCCTACAATTATAGCCTTAGTCAAAATTCCTATACAACACAAATTTAAATTAATTCCTCTATTTAATTCCTCAGCACCCCAAGTGCCTACCAGAAATAATCTACTTCTTTAGTTCGGAATTAAGAAGGCTCTCCACAATCTGACCCAACCTTCTTTTCCTGTCTTGTGTAAGCTGTGTGCTCAGTCATGTCCAACTCTTTGCAACTCCATGGGCTATAGCCCCCAGGCCTCTGTCCACAGAACTTTTCAGGCAAGAATACTGGAGTGGGTTGCCATTTTCTTTTCCAGGGTATCTTCCTGACTCAGGGATCGAACCTGAGTCTCCTGCATTGGCAGGCATATTCTTTACCACTGTGCCACCTGGGAAGCCTTTCCAGTCTTATTTCCTCTTGCTGCTGCTGCTAAGTCGCTTCAGTCGTGTCCAACTCTGTGTGACCCCATAGACAACAGCCCACCAGGCTCCGCCGTCCCTGGGATTCTCCAGCCAAGAACACTGGAGTGGGTTGCCATTTCCTTCTCCAGTGCATGAAAGTGAAAAGTAAAAGTGAAGTCACTCAGTTGTGTCCCACTCTTTGCGACCCCATGGACTGCAGCCTACCAGGCTCCTCTGTCCATGGGATTTTCCAGGCAAAAGAGTACTGGAGTAGGTTGCCATTGCCTTCTCTGTATTTCCTCCTAACATATCCCAATTTATGCTCTGTATTCCTTTCAAACAAACATGCTCTCTACTCTGCACAAATTTTGCCCTTTCTTACTTTACCCTTTTGAAACTGTATTATGTATTCCTTCCAGGTCTGGCTAACTGCCACCACCTCCAGGAAGTCTATCTTGACTAACTACCAGCGATCACTTTCAGGCTGATGTATTCTATAGGTATCTTTGGACATTTCTCAACCAATTCTTATTCATACCTAAAAAACCCTGTAGCACACAGTATGACTTTGCAACACCACAGAGAAAATAAAGGAAAATAACATGCTCTGCAAGAACATATTTGGTGACAAAACTTTTTATCTCTAAATATACTCCTTGCTGGAACTTCCCCTGCAGTCTAGTGTTAAAACTCCACCTTCCAATGCAGGGGGTGACAGTTCAGTCCCTGGTTGGGGAACTAAGGTCCCACATGCTACAGGGTGGTGTGGCCAAAAATTTTTTAAATAATCATAAAATGCATTAAAATAAACTCATTACCTATTACCCAGGAAAGTATACAAAGATGAGAGGCTAGTGTTAGTCATCATGTACAAATGTAACAGTGTCTGAAATTACCAGAAACTACATATGAAAATGACCATTTTTCATATGTATTTTGTTCACCAATTTTTTTCCCCTAGTTTGAAAGGCTCTAGCTAACACCCTAACAGGCAAGATATTATTAACTAGTATTATTTATTTTCTCTTAAAACAAAAAAAGTTATATGATAACTTTCAAGATTATAACTGTAGGCTAAGGCTTATCATGTCCCAGGGATGTGAAACAAGCTAAGCCATGCTAAAAACAGTGGAATGGGACTTCCCTGGTGGTCCAATGGCTAAAAAGACTGTGCAGGAGGCCTGGGTTTGACCCCTGGTGAAGGAAGTATATCCCACATGCTGCAAATAAGACCTAGTGCAGCCAAATTAAAAAACAAAGACAGTGGAACAAAGCACACAGGAGAGGGATGGGGCTTCAGAGTTCTTTAAGGCACCTGGTACTCCAGGCCAGGACCCCACTTCTTCAAATAGCCTCCAAAAGACAGGTAACAGAGAAAAAGGAATTGGGACATGGAAAGAAGACTACAGTGTAAAAAAAATTATGTCTAAAAAGTAAGTACCCAGTTTATTATGTTGTTCTTCAACAAATGAATGACACTAATGGCCGAGAAAAGTAAAAATATCACAAATATTCTAATGCCTTAGTCACTGGGCATAGTATCACAGAAGAAGCCTGAAGAAAAACATGTTTTTCAAGTAAAAAGAAGACTGTGTCACTAAAAACTTTCTCTGTGGAAGTAGTAAGTAAATGTGAGGACTGGCAGAAAACAGGGCTAGAAAGACACTGAAGGTTTTACAAACTGCTACCACCTAATGAAGCTTCGCAAGGTGGTGCAGTGGTAAAGAATCTGCCTGCCAATGCAGGAAACACAAGAGGCGGGTGTGATCCCTGGGTCCGGAAGATCCCTTGGAGTAGGAAACGGCAACCAGCTTCAGTACTGCCATGAAAGTTCCATGGACAGAGGAGCCTGGCAGGCTATATCCAGGGGTCAGAAAGCGTTGAACACAACGGAGCATGCAAGCACACACAGACCATCTAATGATGGTCTACCCAAATTAAATCCTCTGTCCAAAGTAATTCATCAACATAAATTCCTTCTATTGCAACCTGAGTTTGTTCTAAGAAAATAAAATATGGCCCTTGCTAAGATACAGTGGAAGAAACAAAATAAGCATATATACTGGAATTACTGCAACTTTAGACACCAGACAAGTTCTCTAATGAAACTCATAGAATGATTTAAAATGAACATGTTCTAGTTGCAGAGTGTCAAGAGAACATTTATTGTTATTTTTTAGGACGACCATCTCCCTCAAGGGTAACTATTTTCAAGTATCCCTTGCTAGAAAAACAAACAGAACTGTAATTCAGCTTACCAAGGAGGTAAGGCAAATAGCCTTGAACATTTACAGAGCAGACAGCCGAACAGGTTACTGATGGGAAAGGGGGATCGGAATAGCATTATGTAACTGATTCAGATGGACCCAAAGCCCTGAAAACACTAGTGCCATAAGGAGTCAGACTCGAGGCACCTTCAGGAAGGACTAGAAGACCTGGTGGGGAGGGCCTGCTTCTTGAACTCCATACTCTTAACACTACACCACAGAGGTAAACTTATACTTTGACTAGGGACCTTGGTTAGGGACAGGAAGTTAAAGTTAAGTGAAGTTGCTCAGTCGTGTCTGACTCTGCGACCCTGTGGACTGTAGCCCGCCTGGCTCCTCTGTCCATGGGATTCTCCAGGCAAGAATACTGGATTGGGTTGCCATTTCCTTCTCCAGGGGATCTTCCCAACCCAGGGATCAAACCCGGGTCTCCTGCATTGCAGGCAGATGCTTTATCGCTTTAGGGACAGGAAGACCACCAAGCTCATCTGGGGCGATTTAACATCCTGAGATTATCAAGGCAGATGGCATCAATCAGAGGAGAACATGAGTACAGCCACAGAAACAGAACAATGAGAGGAGTAAGAAGAAAGAGGGTTGGCCAGCTCAAAATGATGACCAAAAGGTAGCATAAGAGGTAAGAGGGGTGGTGATGTGGCAGTAGAGTGGGTGAGGAGACTAGAAAAGACAAGAGAAGGCTTGCCTTTCAAACCAAGAAACACTCCCTGTACTTTGTCTGAAGTCCAGAGGGAACACAGGCAGAGCTGCTGACAATGGGGCCCCTCACAGCATGGACGCCTGTGATGGACCAATAGCAGTCCTCTCAAACCACGACACTGGGAAACATGTCAGAAGTAATGTCGGTACCATCTTAGCAATCTGATGCAAGAACTTCCTATACAACAACTAGAAATCCAGGAGGAGTATCTGATATTACTATGGCTTTGTCACAGGTCTAATTACAAAGATACTAGACTTAGTGTTCCTATGTGAACAGAGATGAACTTAGCAAAAATAACTGTCTTAAAGAATAAGGAGCCACTCATATTTGGGCCTGGGGAAGGCAATGGCTACCCACTCCAGTAGTCTTGCCTGGAGAATCCCATGGACAGAGGAGCCTGGCGGGCTACAGTCCATGTGGTTGCAAAGAGTTGGAGACAACTGAGCGACTAAGCACAGATTTGGGCCACTAGGATTTCAGAGAATTGCTAAGACCAAGTCTCAAACTCTCTGAAGTTTTGTGATCTTATGTGTGTTTTTAACTGTCTTCCTCATTATAACTTGACTACTACATGGAGCAGAGACTTTTTTTGGAATCACTGTATCCCCAATACCTTGACCATAGATTTCTCAATAAATGTAACATAACTATATACATATATAAGACAATGGAACAGTGGTTTTCAAACTATGTCCAAACAGCTTATGAAAGAGAAGAGGCCATGTTGAATAGGACTGCATCTGATAGGCTTCTGCCCCAAACACATATTACAAAGTAATACTTTACTATTTAGGATTTGGGAATTGTGCGTGTACAAGATTTGGGGGGAGGCGGGTGAGGAAGAGTTCTATTTCTAAAGAAAACACTGAAAACCACTGGACTACAATCTTCAAGATTTTTATGGTATAGATAAAGCACTGGGGTTTTTCTAGTTTTCTTTACTACCAAGTTTTGTGTGTCTCTGAGAAAATCCCAAGTTCTCTGCGCTGCAGCTATAAAATAAAGAGTTTGAATAATCTGATTTTTAAGAAGGTTCCTTCAAATTCCAAGCTTATAATAATACCTGGGGAGAACAGTTTTGGTGAACACTTTCTTTTAGCACCAGAAGACTTACAATAGAGAATAAGCATATTCTCTAATGTTCTTCAGCAAAGAACAAGCCATCAAAGCTACAGAATATACATGTTATTTACAATATTCTTATTTACGGTTCAAAGCTTGTCCTTTCTCAGTGCTAGTAACTCTTCACATAGCAAATTTTCTCTGCACTAACTTGGAAACAGGCACAGAAACAAAGTCATGGAGGCATTTAGAGCTATGTCCTTCATTCCAATAAAGATGAAAAATGTAGGAGGTTCTCTTAATGTCCCTTCCCCCACTTCCAGAGTCTAATGTAAATGATTAACATTCAATTTCCTTTTCCAACACTCAAGGTAGGCAAAGTAAGTGCTCTGTGTCACACTATTCCCTTAAGTGGTAGTTTTTGATGTTACTTTCTAAAAATTCTCACTAACTAGCAACTATCTCCCAGGGTTTATTT
The DNA here is from genome assembly GCF_002263795.3 of Bos taurus. NCBI lineage: Eukaryota > Metazoa > Chordata > Mammalia > Artiodactyla > Bovidae > Bos > Bos taurus. The sequence continues at coordinate 91,889,348 of NC_037333.1, forward strand.
TCATTATAGCATTATTTCAATAGAAAAAAACATTTCTCAATTATTTCAATGTAACAAATGCAAGTAAAAGAAGGTATCTCCTTGTGTATGGAGAAACAGCCTGTATTACACTAATATCATGGGTCCCAGGGAAGGAGAACAAGCTGGGCTATGCTAAAGCAGAATAAAACACAGCTAAGAGGAATAGAGCTCTAGTTGATATATTGCTCTATTATCATCATTCTTTTTATGAAAAGATAGCTCTTCTCTGCTCACAAACTAAAGCATGCAATTCTCAGAGCCGAGAGGCTGCCCTAAAGTATATTTTATATGTCTGCTAACTTTTTTTTGGTCTGTTAGCTTTTACAGCTTGTATCTATCAACTGTTACTGTCTTACAAAATACCAAATTCAAGTATTATTCTCATTTTTATTTTATAGAATTCTTTAATAAGTTTTATCAACTCAAAGATTGCAGCTGTTTGCTGAAGTTGGTTTTTATATTACATAATGTTTTTATGCTCAGAATTTAGCAGTCTCTTCTCTAAATAAAATTTAATAAAACAAATCAGAATAACTATTGCCAAATGAGAATAAACAGGGACATATAAAAGGAAAAGTAGGCTCAAAAGTCTTATTAGGGACTCATTTGGCTAAGGGGTATGGTTTGCAGCAGATCTAAACTCGTAGGTTCCATTTAATGCCATGAACAGAACCAGTAAGGATCCTCTCCAAATAGTTGCTAACAGAGTAACCATTATTAACTTTTCATTTGAATTTCAAATTTTCATTTGAATGAGAATTTTCTCCACTAAATTTTTAGTTTTTATATAGATAGTTGATAAAAATTTAACCAACCTCAAACATTTTATATCAATTTGCAGATAAAGCTACTCACCAACCTTAGGCAACTACTTCAGAAAGTCCTGGAACTTCAGGAATATACTTTCTATTTGCCAAGTACTTCCTTCTCTAGCCAACAATAAATTATCTGCTTGTCTAAAAAGCAACTTCTTGCGGTTTATGTTTTTGCCTTATCTTTTAAAAAAAATAAGTTAACTACAGAAGTACTGTAATGAAGCCTAATAGGTAGTAAGGTTCTTCATACAAAATCAATGGAGACTATATTAGCAAGAATCTTAGTTATCTTTTAAGATTAAGATTTTCAGCAACCTAGAAGGTTAGATGGTTAGACAGCATCACCGACTCAGTGGACATGAATTCTGAGCAAACTCCAGGAGATAGTGAAGGACAGGAAAGCCTAGTGCTGCAATCCATGGGGTTGCAAAGAAGTTGGACATGACTTAGTGACTAAACAACCACCACCAGCTAGAGGAGGGATGAAAAGAATCGAGAAAATACTGTCTAGGCTTTAAAAGAGAAAAAAAGACGTCTAACCTATACATTTAAAGTGTGTAATAATACTTCGTCTGCCCTTAAAAATAAGCTGCCATTACAAGGTTAAAAATATCTTACTTTTATAACTATCTGCTAACCCTATTTTCCCAGTAAGAGACAAATGAATGCCATTTAATTAGACTGACACCTACCTGTGCTTTCTGAAGCAGTTCAATTGTAAGAGGAAGCCAATCAGGAATGAGTTTCTCCATTTCCAGACTAACCATCGCCAGGGCAAGCATGGATCCTTTGAACTGCAGAAGTTGGCTGCAGGCCATACAGTGAAGTAATTGCTTGGTAAGGAATGCCAAATGTTGAGATGGGCTCAGACTGGGCAAACTAAAAAGTAACTGAGGCCTAGTTGACACTGCAATGGCATGGAACTAAAAAAAAAAAAAATTAAAATTAAATCACAAGAACATCATTCTAGTTACTTAAATGTCTAGATAAGCTATGTACAGAAGTTCATGTAATCTCAGGTATTACTCAATTTCTAAGTTTGCAATTTTAGCTTCAGTGATTTGACATATATCTTAATTTCTACTTTTTCCTTGGCTAACTGCAGTAATTTTCCTTTTCCTAAAAATCAGAACAACAAAAAAAAGGACTTCGCTGGTGACTCAGGGGTAAAGTATCTGCCTGCCAATACAGGAGACATGGGTTTGATCTCTGGGAAGATCCCACATGCTGTAAAAGCAACTAAGCCCGTGCAGCAGAACTACTGAGCCTGTGCTCTAGAGTCCAGGAGCCACAACTACTGAGCCCACACGCTCTACAGCCCCTGCTCCCCAAAACTAGAGAAAAGCTGAAGCAACAACAAAGACTCAGTGCAGCTCCCCGTCCCCGCCAAAAGAGTGGGCAATCTACTTTTCAAGTTACTAAAACAGGACTATATACTCAAGTAGGAAATTGAAAGACTTCAGGTGAATTTACAATGTGAAGAAAATCCAATGGTGTGGCTGTGTGAAGATCCCAATTCAACTTATCCAGAATAATTCTCTCCATCCGCAGAATTTCAGAAGAAGAACAGCCACAGAAACTGTCTCTTGCCAACACCTTCAGTACTGGGATTCTCTAGACAAAGCAAAAGGGGAGGAGGCAGGGAGGGCAGGACAGAAAAAAATTAACTCGTTTTTTCAGTTTTTGTTTTGGTAAACAGAAAACAAGCTAATAAACGGATAAAACTTTCAACAAAGAGACATGACTAATCTTGAAAAGTTACCTCGTCTTCCTCAACCGTCTTGGCAGCCAGGAAAAAACAGCTGATTGCAATACAACTCAGGTATTTTGGGTGGGCCTAAAACAAGGAAGAGAGAAAAAACAACTTCAGTGATTTGTCAAAAAGTTAAAAAGAGTTTATTTTTGGAAACTAGATATGCAGACGAGGCAAGTATGCACACAACCCTGTGGAATTCAAATTAATCTGGCTTTCATTCACTGCTTTCTAGGATCAGAGATAACTTATAACCCCAGCCATATTACACACTCTACGGAAATACTAAGATCATTCTCTTCCAAGTTCAACCAATGCTAGTTAGCCAAAGCTAATTTCTATCCATCAGAGGTGAGCTTGATTTTAGAAGACATTTTTTTACTTATAAAATTCCCCCAATTAAAAATATATTTGTGTATTTTTAAAGCTGGTTTTATTTTATCTGTCATATCAGTTAAGATTAACATACAAGATGTTAGGGGAATTAAGAAAGGAATATAAAATGAAGGCTATTATATTGCATACTTTACAAAGTGACATGCTAGCAAATTTTCTAATTAAACGTTCACCCAAAAAATTATATATTCAAATCCATGATAAGAATGAAAGGCTCCTAAATATATACAGAATCAATCACGGTGGGGAAAATCTTTCTTAGATTTGACACCCTTAGGAGGGCTCGAGTTTGCCTGTTTTCCGTATCTATAATAACTTTCTACCCAACTGGTAGAGTAAGAGTTTGCCAATTCAGTTTTAAATAATCAGGACAGGGATTTCCCTAGAGGTCCGGTGATTAGGATTTGGTGCCTTCACTGCCGTGTCCTGGGTTCAATCCCTGGTTGGGTTACTAAGATCCCACAGCTATATGCTGTGGCCAAATGAATAATCATGATAGTTTAGCCTTGATTAATTATTTAATAAATAGGCCAGTCAATAACCAATGCCTCAATGGAAGTAGCATACAGTCTAGGAATCTTCCATCCCTCTTCCTGTATAAGAAATAAAGGGTTGGTTGCTCAGTCATGTCTGACTCTTTGCACCCCATGGACTGTAGTCCACCAGGATCCTCTGTCCATGGAATTCTCCAGGGAAGAATACTGGAGTGGGTTGCCATTCCCTTCTCTATGGCATCTTCCCGACCTGGGATCGAACCCAGGTCTCCTGCATTGCAAGCAGATTCTTCACCATTTGAACCACCAAGGAAGCCCATATGAGAAATAAAAGCCAGTTCAATTCTATCAATATTTTAAAGTAATCATTAATATTAATCAGAATATTATGTTTAGAAAACATTGCCATAAATATTATATCTTGCTTTACAGATGAGAAAACAGTCTCAGAGGTTAACAGAGATACCACAAGTGATCCAGAAAGTGAAGTCAGATCTTGTGGCTCTGACAGTTTTTCAGGTTCTCTTATTTCTCCCTGTGTAACAACGTATCAACTCCATATCCTTGAGGAAATCAGAGTTCATTACAGACAGTCCAACAGTTAGCAACTCTGGGTAGGCAATGAAATCCCCAAAACAAGGGCACCAAGAGTAAACTTAGTACTGTAAAGAACCCCAACAGCAAATATGTGGGGTTTTTTTTGTTTAAACAGACAGTAATTTTCAATCCTGGATGTACATCAGAATCATCTATGTAGTTTCTTTATTTAAATAAAAATGTTCAGATTTCACCTACTAGAGATTCAGATTTAGTAGGTCTGGGATAAGGTTCAAGGTCTGTACTTTTAAAGTTCATAGCACCTTTTTCTGCACAGCTAGACTTGAGGCTCCATTCTTGTTGCAATCCTTTTATGGTCTGCTTTAAGCACCTTTAAACTATGAATACATTTTAAATTAATTGTTTCAATATAGATTAGCCATCTCTAAGTAAGCATCTGATGCTAGTAACATCAGGCCCCATGGTATCTTTCTCTGTGAAAGGGAGCTTAGCTACAGCAGGGGAACAGGGAGAGGGGAGGAGGACTTGATGCTGAAATAACTGTTGGCATCCCAGTTAACCCAGACTTCAGGCAATTAGGATCATCATAATTTAAGTCTCTCAAAAGTAGAAGTCTGAAACATAAAAAGGTAACTGAGTGGCCATCCAAATTCTTCCATTCCATAATTCTTTGGCTTCTATTTGTTATACCAAATAACAAAAAATACAGTACCCTCAGCACTGAACTCATAGTTCCTGCAACATATATATATTCCTAGGGATACAAACGATAACTGAATTGCTTTTTTGTTTCATGTCTTGCTATTGAATAAATGTTGACTTTCTGCTTTAGATCTGCTAAGGGCCTCCATGACTGATTTCACATCATATAACCAATGATATACCAATAGGGATAACATAAAACTTATTTGTAATACTGCCACTGAACAAAAAAACACCAAAGTTATGTAAAACAGTTCAGTTTTCATCTTGTTATACTCCAAATGTATGCTGCTAGAAAGTACTTATATGCTGTTCAGAAAACTACAAAAAAGAGATTCAATAAATAAGTAGTGACAGAAAAATATGCAATAGGCTTATTGTACTTTTCTAGTCTGATTCACTATTCACAACTAGTATTCAACGTGTTAAAAAGATGACTAAACTTTCTACTAATGCTATAAAAGAAAGACATAAATTTCATTGGTTAAATATAAGCTATGAATACTTACAGAATATAATCGGAAACATTTCTGAAGACTTAAAGCAATAATAGAAGACATCATGTCTTCTTACAGATATATATCTTATCTTTAAGAAGGTTTTCCATTCCTTTCCACCTTGTAGAATATTCTACTAATTGCCCCTGGTGCGGCATATAAACCATTAAAACAGAAGTTGTATGTAAGTATATTCTAGAATATTTACCTTTACAGTAGCTAAGAACCTGTCCAAAAGACTGCTAGCCAGAGCAAATGTTTCTGGGTAAAGGTTGAATTGGTACTTGAGTTTGGCCAGCCACTGAATCACTTCATCTCTCTGCGATGGAGAAACATTCTATAAGGGAACAATTAAAAAATAAAAGAGAATAAGTTTCAAGTTATCATCAAGATATATTTGCAATTCTCACTTATAAAAGGTTAGCAAATGCTATGGAATATGTGTTTACATGTTAGAAAATGTTTCTAAGTTTATTCAAAATCTAACAAACTTGAGATAAAGGAAGATAAAACCTTATGTATTAGTTGCTGTGCTGTGCTTAGTCGCTCAGTCATGTCTGACTTTTTGTGACCCCGTGGACTGTAGCCAGCCAGGCTCCTCTGTCCATGGGATTCTCCAAGCAAGAATACCGGAGTGGGTTGCCATGCCCTCCTCCAGGGGATCTTCCCAACCCAGGTCTCCTGCATTGCAGGTGGATTCTGAGCCACCAGCGAAGCTACGTAGATGCTAGATACTTCTCCAGCAGAACAACCTACATATCTCCAGACATTTCCAAATGTCGCCTGGTGAGCACAACTGGCCCCAGTTAAGAACCCTATGCTGATATAACACAGTAATCAATATCTCAATCAGCTAAAAAAGGGTATCAACTTTCGGGTGATACAGCTCACTTTAAATTACTTTACAAATATATACCCTTCTGCTACTTTGGTAAATAAATAACTGAGTCATTCACACAGTTTTTAAAGTAAATGAAGCATTGCTCTTTTTTAATGTGAAATCAGAGAATTAAAAATGTCCCAAGTACTTCTTTTCTCAATCTATCATTTAAGTCATTCCAGTATAACTATAGAAAATATAAAACTCGTGTAACTTGGCTATGGAGTACAAAGTTGACTTAGTTACTATCAGAGTCATAACAAAGCAAATATCTTTATTTTATCTTCAGCTTTTCAAAAGCAAACAACATGTAAACGATGGGAAGAGTGAAATGGTTCCTCACAAAATGAAGAAAATGTTTGTAAATCATATATCTAATTAGGTACTTATATCTAGAATATGCAAAGACTCCTGAGAGTTTAACAGAGACAGAACCCAAATTTTAAAATGAGCAAAGGGTCTAAATAGATATTTCTCCAAAGAAAATACACAAGTCGCCAATGAGCACTTGAAAAGATGCTCAACATTATTACATATCAGGGAAATGCAAATCAAAATCAAAAGGCAGTATCTCCTCTCACCCACAAAAATGACTACAATAAAAAAAATTAGTAACAACAAATTCTGGCAAGGATACGGAGAAATTAGAATCCTCATTCATTCACCTACTAAGAATGAAAGATGGTACGGTTACTTCAGAAAACAATCTAGCAGCTCCTCAGAAGTTTAAACACAGAATTATCATATGACCCAGGAATTCCACTCCTAGGCATATACAAAAAAGATTTTAAAACAAGTATTCAAACAAGTATTTGTACACTAATGTTCACAAGTATTTGTACACTAACGTTTACAACAGTAACTATTCATAATAGTTAAGAGGCAGAAACAACCCAAATGCCCATCAACTGATAAATGGATATAAATAAAGTGTGATATATCCATACTATGAAATTTATTCATCAACAAAAAAGAATGAAGTGCTGGGATTTTCCTGGTAGTCCAGTGGCTAAAACGTTGAGCTCCCAGTGCAAGAGCCCAAGTTCAATTCCTGGTTAGGGAACTAGATCCCACATGCTGCAACTAAGATCTCACATGCTACAACTAAGACCTGGAGCAGTCAAATTAAATAAATAAATATATTTTTTTAAAAAACAGAATGAAGTACAGTCATGCCATAACATGGAAGACCCTTGAAAACAATATGTTAAGTGAAAGAAGACAGTCACAACAGACCATGTATTATATGATCATGTTTATATGTAATGTCCAGAGTACACAAGTCTATAGAGATGAGCAAAATAAAGGACAGAAATGGTATGGACCTAACAGAAGCAGAAGATATTAAGAAGAGGTGGCAAGAATACACAGAAGAACTGTACAAAAAAGATCTTCACGACCCAGATAATGATGATGGTGTGATCACTGACCTAGGGCCAGACATCCTGGAAGGTGAAGTCAAGTGGGCCTTAGGAACCATCACTATGAACAAAGCTAGTGGAGGTGATGGAATTCCAGCTGAGCCATTTCAAATCTGAAAAGATGATGCTGTGAAAGTGCTGCACTCGATATGCCAGCAAATTTGAAAACTCAGCAGTGGCCACAGGACTGGAAAAGGTCAGTTTTCACTCCAATCCCAAAGGCAATGCCAAAGAATGTTCAAACTACTGCACAATTGCACTCATTTCACATGCTATCAAAGTAATGCTCAAAATTCTCCAAGCCAGGCTTCAACAGTATGTGAACTGAGAAGTTCCAGATGTTCAAGCTGGATTTAAAAATGGCAGAGGAATCAGAGATCAAATTGCTAACATCCACTGGATCATAGAAAAAGCAAGAGAATTCCAGAATACCTAACTTTTGCTTCATTGAATATGCCAAAGTCTTTGACTGTGTGGATCACAACAAACTGTGGAAAATTCTTAAAGAGATAGGAATACCAGACCACCTTATACCCCTCCTGAGAAACATGTATGCAGGTCAAGAAGCAGCACTTAGAACCGGATATGGAACAACGGTTCCAAATTGGGAAAGGAGAACGTCAAGGCTACCGTCACCCTGTTTATTTAACTTATATGCAGAGTACATCATGCGAAATGCCAGGCTGGATAAAGCACAAGCTGGAATCCAAACTGCCAGGAGAAATATCAATAACCTCAGATATGCAGAAGACACCACCCTAATGGCAGAAAGCAAAGAGGAAGTGAAGAGCCTCTTGATGAAAGTGAAAGAGGAGAGTGAAAAAGTTGGCTTAAAACTCAACATTCAACAAACTAAGATTATGGTACCCGGATTCATCACTTCATGGCAAATAGATGGGGAAACAATGAAAACAATGACAGACTATTTTCTTGGGCTGCAAAATCACTGCAGATGGTGACTGCAGCCATGAAATTAAAAGACGCTTGCTCCTTGGAAGAAAAGCTATGACTAACTTAGATAGCATCTTCAAAAGCAGAGACATTATTTTGCCAACAAAGGTCCATATAGTCAAAGCTAAGGTTTTTCCAATGGTCATATATGAATATAAGAGTAGGACCATAAAGAAGGCTGATCACCTAAGAATTGATTGTTTTGAACTGCAGTGTACTAGTTACAGCATTTAATAGAAATCAATATCCAGTATTCTCTTATTTATTAAATAAAATTTTCACGATGTCATCACACCACAAATCTATATAATCAAATTAAGGTTTTAAAGTTTAGGTAACATTGTTACAAACTATAGTAATTTTGGAATTAAGTTTTCTCAATTCCTGAGAATAAGAAAATTTAGTAAGAATAAGAGAATTTCTTTCTAAGGCAGCAAACAGACATTAAACTATCTTAAATGGGCCATGATAACAGATTGATAGTCCATTAAAAACAAAACTAAACTCAACAGGAATAAATGAAAAATACCAGGGACAAAAGATGAATATACATTTAAAGATGAAAGGATACTGAAGGGGAAATGAATCTGAATTTATCATTAGAGATTACTATACAAACACTATTATCATTTTAATCTTCCTACATATTATTTTTAAGTTTTGGATTCAGGCTTAATTTTCAAAAGGTACATACTTTAAAGCAATATTTATTTACTCTTCAGTTTTATAGGAACCATAAAAACAAAACAAACCTAGTAATACTTAATTTACTACTAATAAATAGAACAGATATACATAAGTACTGCTGCTGCTGCTAAGCTGCGTCCGTCGTGTCCGACTCTGTGCGACCCCACAGACGGCAGCCACCAGGCTCCGCCGTCCCTGGGATCCTCCAGGCAAAAACACTGGAGTGGGTAAGTATTGCTGTCAGGTAAACACACAAAAGTACAGAAATGGCTCCGTGATTAGTGGAAAAGACCATTTTCAATAAGTGAAGGTTCCAGACAAGTAAAGGTTTAACCTAAGCACTGCAGGATTCACCATCATAACCATTTTGGATGGAAATCTCTTTAAAAATATATTATTCATCTCATTCCTCAGAAAGCACAGAGACCACAGCTTAAACCTTTTTCCTGATCACTCAGAGTCAACTTTATGAAATTAATTCCTCTATCACAGAGAGATGCATTAAGAGTTATTAAAGTATGAAAGGCTGTACATCTTGACAGTGGATCTCCTCAAATAGGCACTTCAGCTAGAATTCCTTCTCTCCTTCCTCTTGGTTTTCTTTAGCGTTGCAAGACAGTGCCAGGTGCTCCTTGTAACCTCTGATAGTGCACTGGCCAGTTTCCTTTATTCCAACTCCTCTGTCAATTTTCAGCTTTGACCCCAAAAGTAAAGTATTTCTTTGTGGCCAAACCAACTAATCACACATACATAATTTTTATATTTAGCTCTAAACTCAGTTATCACTGGCATTTATGATGGTTAGCTGCCATATATATTTGCCTCCTGGTCAATTCCTTTTGTTATATAAAAACTGACTCTAGAATACTACACAAGAAATACTGACAAGAAAATGAGACAAAGATGGTTTACAACCTTTTATATTAATATCTCACCACCAAAGTGGTGTTAAGACTATGAACAATAATTTGAAAACATCTGATACTCAAGACATTTAACTCAGTTCATAATAATGAACATTAAGTGTGGATCATACAACAGGCCATGGGAATACAATGAAGAATGACAATCTCCCTGTTTGAACTTTAAAGCAAAGCCTCATGATGAGGCAAACAATCAGAAATCATTAATAAAACACGGTAACGTGAGAACAGAGGTATGCACAGGGTGAGGGGGGACACTGGAAGGGCGCCTGGCCCAGTGTGGGTGCAGGACAAAAGGCTCTAAGAGAAGACAGCAACTACCTTGTGTCTTAAGAGTGAGGGCAGGCGGTGATCACTCACAAGGCAAGGAAAAGAACTAAGTATTTTAAACCTGTGAACTTTACTCTGAAGGACAGGACTGATGTCAACCTGGAGTCAACTAATGTCAACAGGACTAATGTCAACACAATAACCTAGTGTTAAGCTCCTCAGATTTGCAAATAAAAATCAAGGTGGATGGAAAAGACCGCTAGAATGGATACTCTAACAACTAGTGATACAATTCAATGAATCGAAAAGAAACATAAAGCTGCTCATGGGACTGAAGTTGTGGGCTTGAAATGCTTGGGGTATACCGGGTAACAGGAAAATAACGTCCTAAAGAGACTACTTTCCAACTTGACAGAGGAACCTGGAGTTAGGTTATTAAAGCCAGGATATTAAAGCCAGCAGTTGGATCCTCACTCTCACAGAAGGAGTCTGAAAAAGTCAGCAAAATACTGTCTGGATCTATGGCTTCTCTAGAGGTGGGAGAAGTAGACACAGCCCTACAGCTAGTCCCTCGGTACTGGTTTTAAAATATTCCATTTTCCACAGAGCCGTGAGGTGTTACTTTTAGGAGCTGGACCAGGAGCCCCACAGGTCCCTGGGAACCAACTGAAGCAGCCACAAAACTTTTAGATGGAGATAATTAAACATTCAAGAGAAATTAAATTTCTACAAAGGGGAGCTTTTATTTAAAAATGCAAAAAAAAAACAGCAATGTTAATTAAGCCATCTGAACAATTCAATGAAAATGAAATAAATTAATACAAGGAGAGGCAGATGGTGATACAATCTGATGAAAGTGGGTAGGCTTTTAGGGAAGTGAAAGAATAGTGATCTAGAAGAGCAATAAGGAGCAAAAACAGCATTAATTCAATACCTTCAGGTCAGATATAGGGGGGAAAAATCCCTAAATAACAGATTACATTACATAATGTGACTATCTGTGTTTGACATTATGTTTACAGATAGTCACATAATGTTACTATCCGTGTTTGACATCGTGTTATTTAACACGTGTAAGAAGTCTCACAAGAGGAGGACATAATGTGCTGTAAGGAGAGGTAGAACACACGAGAACATAGCTAAATAGAGATTTACATATTACAACTAAGTGATTTAACTTGTGTGAAACACAGAGAATGCAAACAGCAGTTAAACGTTAGTTTTGTCCTTTCCTTCCTCTACAAATACCCAGTGGTTTGTGATGCCAGAAGAAACAAATTTACAAAATGTTACTTATAAATAGTTCTTTCAAACCAATTATAATGCAAATAATTATGAAAGAAAACATGACACTCTTTGGACTTTAACATACTTTGTATTAAAAAATCTGAGAATGGAGCCAAGAAAGCATTCTTGCATGGCTAGTATTATCATTACTAGCCAAAACTAACAGAAACCAAAAAACTCCCACAAAAGATCAGTTTGCAAAGACTCACTCATATTTCCTAATCAAGAGATCTGTTTTCTCTTATATGGATTGCTCAAATAGGGTTAAGAGAATTCAGTATAGTTGTTGAACAACTAATCCCAAAGAGAATTTATAATGGTTTGATTCAACATGGTAAAACACAGAGCTTTCTGCTATTCTGATTATTAAAACACAAATTCTGTCTAGCTTTAAACTCTAAAAGGTTCACCATTACCTAAAAGATGAAGTATAATCCCCCAGGCAGGGCATGCAAATCCCTCTCTGACCTACCTCTCCAGCCTCACTCACCTTCCATCCCTTTCTGCCTTAAAATGCGCAAGAGCAGTACTTCTATCTAGGGTTTCTTCCTTACTCCTGTAATGCTCCCTCTGGTTGAAACACACTTCTTGCTCTTTTACTTGCTTTTTTATTTATCCTTTAAGAGCTTTTTCAACCATCACTTCCTACCAGACACTTTTCCTGATTACTCAAATTGGGCTAAGTACTTTCCTGTGCTCCCACATCATCTCCTGTCACGACTGTTCAATACCTTTTAAAAAAATCACCTTACTGCTTTTGGCTATGACTGAGTAGGGAGCAGCAAACCTACACTCTAGTTGAGAACAGCTAAAAAGCCACTAACACTGACAGAAAGGCATCAGAACTGCTAGGACAGCCAGGCCTTGAGGAGCCGAGATTCCAGAGAGGAGGCAACAATTAGAGATGAGTCAACACTCTGCATAGCTTCTCCTTTCAGGCATCTGCCCATCTTGTGAGTATGGCAAGAGCTGTAAAGTATGAGCAAAGAAACCAACAGAGTTTTGGGGAGTCTTACAAGGCAAGAGTCAAAATTTGGTGACTTGAAGAGCCAAGAACCTAGCGGGAAGAGGGAGGGTCAGAAATCTAAATGTGACACTCAGCTGATTTTCCTCTTAATTAATCTTCTGAATGAAATTCTGAAGTTGGGAAGGACAAGACTCTAAGTGGCTAAGCAGAAAGTCTCTGAAAAGTAAGAATGAGCTCAGGGAAGAATGTAGCACCCTTCCAGGAATAAGGGCACTAGTAAACACTCCAAGCTCTCCGCTGGAATCCTTGGCTACTCTCTAGAAGTTGGGGACAACCAGAAATAGATGAAGCCATACTCAACAGCAACCCAGCCTCCCATCAGCACAGTCCTTCAATGGATTCAAGCTTCTTCTTCAGTTTGCCCAGCACTGGGAAGATTGAACCCTCCTGCAGAAAAAAAAAAACATCTAGAGCCTCTACAATTTCTCATGATGTTCAGCAACCAATCAAAAATAACCAGGCATGACAAGACAAAGAACCAAGTAATCAAAAACAAGGGAGAAAAAAAAGGGGGACAACAAAGATCTTGGTCTTTGCATTATCAGAAAAGGACTTGATACACAGAGAGGAAGGAAGACAGATGAGAAGATGAAAATGTTCACTAAAGAAATGAAATCTATAAAAAATCCAAAAGGGAAATTTTAGAACTGAGACATGTAACAACTCAAATTAAGAACCTAATATGAAATCTAACAACAAACTCAGTAAGAGTAGACAGCGATGCTTTATAGCGCTAAATGAATTAAAAAAGAAAACATTTCTCTTGAGATAAAGCATCTATATCTCAAGATAAAGAACAGAAAACTATACAAAAAAAGTAAAAATAATGGAAAAAGAGCAAAACTTAAAAAAAAAAAAAAAAGAATGTACAATAGGGAAAAATCAACAGAACTGAAAGACTGACAGACCTCTAAAAAGAGTGATCAAGAAAAACCACATGCCAACTAAGGAATAAAAAAGGGAATGTTAAAGAGAGAATACTCTGAATAACTTTATACAAATAATTTGAAACTTTAGATGAAATGAATTCCTTAAAAAACACAATTCACCAAAACTGAGACAACATTTAAATGAAGACCCGATTAGCCTCATACTTACCAAAGATATTAATTAGTAAATGTTTTACCCACAAATAAATCTCTAGGCCCCAGGGGCTTTGAAGTGAAACCATCCAACATTTAAGAAAGAAATAGTATCAATTTAAACAAATGGAGAGCACTGGGGGAAAAAAAGCAGGAATAATTCCCAACTCATTTTACAAAGCCAGCATAACTTTATCATGAAAATCTAATAAAGGCATTACAAACCAATCTTACCCATGACCTTAGATGGAAGACTCCTAGCCAAAATGTTAATAAAATCCAATGATGTATAAAAATTCAACACTTATTCATAAAAAAAACTCCAAGCAAACTAAGGCAGAGAAAGGAATTTCTTAGTCTGATAAAGATTAAAAAATATATAGCAACTAGTAGAGTTAATGGTAAAACATTGAAAGCTTTCTCCTCAAATGGAGACTTCAGCAGTATTCTGGAAACCCTAGCTAATTCTGACAAACAGGAAAAAAAGAAAGTTGTAAGGACTGGAAAGAACGAAATAAAACCACGATTATTCACATTTGACATGACAGAGTATACTAGACAGAAAATCCTAGAGACTCTGCAAACTACTAAGTTAGTTAATTTAGTACGGTCTATATAAAAATCCACCAGCATACAGAAGCAAGCACATAAAAAATTTAAAATGATACCATTTGTAATAGCCTCAACAAGTCTCAAATACCCAGGAATAAACCTAAACTATCAAACATTATTAAAAGAAACTGAAGACCATCTTTAAAGAAAAATGGAGAAATACTCTATGTTCATGGATTAGAAGACTCATAAACATGTTCATTCTTCCCCAAATCAATCTACAGATTCAGTAAAACCAAAACCCCACAATTTTTTTGTTTTTTGAAAACTGGCAAGTGTATTAAAAGTATTGATACATACAGAAGAGCAAAGGGCTTTAAACAGCCAAGACAACTGTTAAGGAAAAAAAAAAAAGTATATGCCACCAAAGACATTATTATGCTACAATAACTGAAGCAGTGTGGTATTTAAGAGAAGTGAAGAGATCAATGAAGAGAGGCAAGAAACTGACCCACAAATGTATTTACTCATATACAGCAGTCACGTCATTAATAACAAAAATACATTATGGAGCAGTGGCACAAACTGTATTTCTAATCAATAGTACTGGTTTTCCAAATGGAGAAAAATTATTTTTGACTCCTACTTCACATCATATCACAAAGGGAAAAAAAAATTTACTACTTTGGGTGAGGCAAACATTTCTTTAAAAGGACTAAGCAAAAAGGAAAAAATTTCTGATATTTGGTCATTAAAAATTAAGATCTTCTATTTATCAAAAGTCAACATATACAGAGCTGAAGATATGTATAATACACAGAGCCTGCAAAACAAAAAACTTCTAACAATTTAAAAAGGAAATCAACAGAACCCAGGTGAAAGATGTGAACACACATTTCACCAAAAAAGATAGTCAATGGCCAATTAGCACATGAAAAGCTGAATTTCATTAGCTACCCAGGAAATGCAAAATAAAACCCAATGTGACACTATTAACACACGAGAGAATAATTAAAATGAAAAAGACAGACAATATCAAGGTTCACAAGGATGCAGGGCAACCTGGGACTTTCATACTCTGCTGTAAGAGTAAAAAGAAAAAATTGGGGTGTAAAAGTGGTATAACGACTGGGGTAAGTAATACAATTGGTGGTATCTGCTAAACCTGAGAATACACATATTCTAGGTTCTAGCATTTCCACTTCTAAGAACATACTCAACAGCAATGTACAAGTATGTTCACCAAAAGACATACACAAAAAGACTCTAATGACCATCAATAGAATAATGGATAAATGAATCCCAATGATGAGATGTTACAACAAAAAAAATAAAATAAATAATAATGCTGAGCAAAGCAGCCCAGGACATATTTTATTATTCCATATATAAATATAATTCAAAACAAAGAAAGACTAATCTCTGATATATATAGGCTAATGTTTCTTTGTGGGGAAAAGATAGATGATGGTAAATATAAGACATAAGAAGAGCTTCTGAAGGTGCTGGTAATGTGGTTAGTGTCATTTTGTGAAAATTTATGAGTTGTACACTCTATGATCTATATATACTTTAAGAAAACTGTTTACCTAAGGAAAAGAAAAAAACCAACCTAGGGGCAAAACAGATGTATTTATTTACCAAATCTACAGATGGTTCAAAAATGACAAAGTTAATATATTAGAGCCAGACATCCTGCAATGTGAAGTCAAGTGGGCCTTAGGAAGCATCACTACGAACAAAGCTAGTGGAGGTGATGGAATTCCAGTTGAGCTATTTCAAATCCTAAAAAATGATGCTGTGAAAGTGCTGCACTCAATATGCCAGCAAATTTGGAAAACTCAGCAGTGGCCACAGGACTAGAAAAGGTCAGTTTTCATTCCAATCCCTAAGAAAGGCAATGCTAAAGAATGCTCAAGCTACTGCACAATTGCACTCATCTCACACGCTATCAAAGTAATGCTCAAAATTCTCCAAGCCAGGATATAACAATACGTGAACCATAAACTTCCAGATATTCAAGCTGGTTTTAGATAAAGGCAGAGGAACCAGAGATCAAATTGCCAATATCTGCTGGATCATTGAAAAAGCAAGAGTTCCAGAAAAACATCTATTTCTGCTTTATTGACTATGCCAAAGCCTTTGACTGTTATTGTGGATCACAATAAACTGTGGAAAATTCTGAAAGAGATGGGAATACCAGACCACCTGACCTGCCTCTTGAGAAACCTATATGTAGGTAAGGGAGCAACAGTTAGAACTGGACATGGAACAACAGACTGGCTCCAAACAGGAAAAGGGGTATGTCAGGGCTGTTTATTGTCACCGTGCTTATTTAACTTATATGCAGAGTACATCATGAGAAACGCTGGGCTGGAGGAAGCACAAACTGGAATCAAGACTGCGGGAGAAATATCAATAACCTCAGATATGCAGATGATACCACCCTTATGGCAGAAAATGAAGAAGAACTAAAGAGCCTCTTGATGAAAGTGAAAGAGAAGAGTGAAAAAGTTGGCTTAAAGCTCAACATTCAGAAACAAAGATCATGGCATCTGGTCCTATCACTTCATGGCAAATAGATGGAGAAACAGTGGAAATAGTGGCAGACTTTATTTTTTTGGGCTCCAAAATCACTGCAGATGGTGATTGCAGCCATGAAATTAAAAGACGCTTACTCCTTGGAAAAAAAATTATGACCAACCTAGACAGCATATTCAAAAGCAGAGACATGACTTTGCCAACAAAAGTCCATCTAGTCAAGGCTATGGGTTTTTCAGTAGTCATGTATGGATGTGACAGTTGGACTATAAAGAAAGCTGAGCACCGAAGAATTGATGCTTTTGAAGTGTGGTGTTGGAGAAGACTCTTCAGAGTCCTTTGGACTGCAAGGAGATCCAACCAGTCCATCGTAAAGGAAATCAGTCCTGAATGTGCATTGGAAGGACTGATGTTGAAGCTGAAACTCTAATACTTTGGCCACCCGATGGGAAGAGCTGACTCATTTGAAAAGACTGATGCTGGGAAAGATTGAGGGCAGGAGGAGAAGGGGATGACAGAGGATGAGATGGTTGGATGGCATCACCAACTCAATAGTTATGAGTTTGAGTAAACTCGAGTTGGTGATGGACAGGGAGGCCTGGCGTACTGCAGTTCATGGGGTCGCAAAGAGTCGGACACGACTGAGCGATTGAACTGAACTGAATATATTAGATGATGATGTTGTTTAGTCACTAAGTCGTGTCCGACTCTTTGTGACCCCTAGGACTGTAGCCCACCAGGCTCCTCTGTCCATGAGATTCCCCAGGCAAGAATACTGGAGTGGGTTGCCATTTCCTTCTCCAGGGATCCACACTGCAGGTGGATTCTTTACTGCTGAGCCACCAGAGAAGCTCCAATATATTAGGTAATAATTTTAAAGCTAGAAAAATAGGCCAGCATCAATTTATCAACAGATAAACGTCAACAATTTAAAATTTTAAGAATAAATATGAAACAGTGCATCTAAGTCAAAAACTTAAAAAGTACATCCAGGATAAGGGAAATTCTACTTAAAAGCAGAGAAACAAAACAGAAAAGGTTTTAAAAACAAGTTCAGTATAATAAGCCAACAACAAGACATTACTGCCAAAACAATTTCTTTTTTTTAATTTAGGGCTATACTAATGAAATTATCAAGCCAAGATAATGTGAGGTAATAGTTTCATTCCACTGCTTATTAATGAGCACAACTTGAATATCAATGATTTAAGAAACATGGTAAAAAGAGTGTATGCAGAGGGGAAAAAAGTAGATGGTAAAAAGGGGAAACCTTGTCAAGTGAAAAATGGTTCAAGAACAAAGGATATATAATTGGAAGAGAGGACTTTTCAAGCTTAAAAGGATTATAAGTAGACAAAAGAGAACAAACTTATCCTGTACTGCTTCAGTGTACAGAATTAGAACCAACAGATAGCCAACTGAAAGAAGCAGTTTTCAGATTCAATTCAGGAAAAAATCTCCAATAACTGGTAGAGCTTTTCTACGGTGGAATAGACAAAGTAGAGGATCATTTATCAGAGATGTCAAAAAAATTTTTTTATTATGTGATTAGACCGAATCAGTATTTCCCAGACCTAACACATATTAACAAAGTGAAGTTAAAGCTGCTCAGTCATGTCCGACTCTTTGCAACCCCACGGGCTACACAGTCCATGGAATTCTCCAGGCCAGAATACTGGAGTGGACAGCCTTTCCCTTCTCCAGGGGATCTTCCCAACCTAGGGATTGAATCCAGCCTCCCACATTGCAGGCGGATTCTTTACCAGCTGAGCCACAAGGGAAGCCCAAGAATACTGGAGTGGGTAGCCTATCCCTTCTCCAGTGGATCTTCCCTACCCAGGAATCAAACTGGGGTCTCCTGGCAGGCGGATTGTTTACCAACTGAGCTATAACAAAACTATGATGTTTTTTACAATACAAATTCCCATAGTTGCCACCCAAGTCCAGTAGTCTGGGAGAGGAATCTGCAGGACACCTCCTGGTGATTCTCATACACCGAGGAGCCCAGTGATTCAAGATCCTACATTTGGAAACACAAAATTAGATGGCCTTTAAGGATCCTTAGATTTTCAAAATTCTAATGAAAATCATTTTTATATAAACAGTCTGAGGCAGATTTATCTTTGTATCTATTAAAAAAAAGTATGTCTGAAAGTACATGTCACTTTAACCAGTCTTCAGTTTTTTCCCCTGAATTTGTAACAAAATTTTTGTGTACTTGAAAGTACTATTAATATATAAAAGAACTTCTCTAGCCTGAATGAATTATAAAAAAATGATAATAAACGTTCATTTAACAAACATTTACTGTGAGCCAATTATATGCCAGTAAACTAAAGTCATCGAAAAAGCAAGAGAGTTCCAGAAAAACATCTATTTCTGCTTTATTGACTATGCCAAAGCCTTTGACTGTGTGGATCACAATGAACTGTGGAAAATTCTGAAAGAGATGGGAATACCAGACCACCTGACCTGCCTCTTGAGAAACCTATATGCAGGTCAGGAAGCAACAGTTAGAACTGGACATGGAACAACAGACTGGTTCCAAATAGGAAAAGGAGTACGTCAAGGCTGTATATTGTCACCCTGCTTATTTAACTAATATGCAGAGTACATCATGAGAAACGCTGGGCTGGGAGAAGCACAAGCTGGAATCAAGATTGCGGGAGAAATATCAATAATCTCAGATATGCAGATGACCCCAGCCTTATGGCAGAAAGTGAGGAAGAACTAAAAAGCCTCTTGATGAAAGTGCAAGAGGAGAGTGAAAAAGTTGGCTTAAAGCTCAACATTCAGAAAACGAAGATCATGCCATCTGGTCCCATCACTTCATGGCAAATAGATGGGGAAACAGTGGAAACAGTGTCAGACTTTATTTTGGGGGGCTCCAAAATCACTGCAGATGGTGACTAAAGCCATGAAATTAAAAGATGCTTACTCCTTGGAAGGAAAGTTATGTCTAACCTAGATAGCATATTCAAAAGCAGAGACATTACTTTGCCAACAAAGGTCCGTCTAGTCAAGGCTATGGTTTTTCCTGTGGTCATGTATGGATGTGAGAGTTGGACTGTGAAGAAGGCTGAGCGCCAAAGAATTGATGGTTTTGAACTGTGGTGTTGGAGAAGACTCTTGAGAGTCCCTTGGACTGCAAGGAGATCCAACCAGTCCATCTAAAGGAGATTGGGTCCTGGGTGTTCTTTGGAAGGAATGATGCTAAAGCTGAAACTCCAGTACTTTGGCCACCTCATGCGAAGAGTTGACTCATTGGAGAAGACTCTGATGCTGGGAAGGATTGGCGGCAGGACGAGAAGGGACGAACAGAGGATGAGATGGCTAGATGGCATCACCGACTTGACGGACGTGAGTTTGAGTGAACTCTGGGAGTTGGTGATGGACAGGGAGGCCTGGTGTGCTGGGATTCATGGGGTCGCAAAGAGTCGGACACAACTGAGCAACTGAACTGAAACTTAAGTCAAATCATCAGGAAATTATAATAGTGTGTGCTATCATATGTGAAGAACAGAGTGTTGTAGAAGCAAACTGAAGGGAAGTGATAGATGTGTAATATATTCTTGCGTGACCACTCTACTCTGTCCTAAACTGTAAGACAGGAGATGAAAATTTTAAGAAAATGACCTTGTAGTAGTGTTTAGGTGAAAGTAGAGGTGGGGAGAAGAAAACTAGAGGAGAAAAAGCTTAAAAATATTTTATTTTTCCGCTTTAACCAGCACCAAAAAAAAAAAAAAAAGCCCCAAAATAAAAAAATTGGTTTAGAGACAAGACTATTTCTCTTACACAAAGAGTGAAAAAGGAGGGAAATCACAGTTAGAAGAAACTGTGAAAAGGGAAGTAGAAAACCAGTCCCTGAGAGTTGCAGAAGAAAATAAAAGAATTAGAACAGGTAAGTGTCCTTGAGGTTCTTCTGTCAAGCAGCTTAAGCCCCTATAGCTCTTCACTCCCATCTCTATCTTATTTCCTATCACCATCAGACTAAGCCCACATACATTTTACAGGAACTAAGTAGAGCTTCTAGGATTGCCTGGTAGCTCAGATGGTGAAGAATCTGCCTGCAAGGCTGGAAACCCAGGTTCAATTTCTGGATTGGGAATATCCCCTGGGGAAGGGAATCGCAACCCACTCCGGCATTCTTGCCTAGAGAATCTGTGGATTGAGGTGCCTGGAGGGCTACAGTCCATGGAATCACAAAGAGTCAGACACGACTGAGTGACTAACACTAAGTAGGGCTTCTACTTGGCATTACCAAAGGCAAAACCTTAAAAAGATCCGTCTTAGAAGTTCTGATCCTGTTCTGTTCTCTGGTATTACACATTAATAATATCTGTTAAAATAGCTATAAAAATAGGTCAGAATAAGTGACAATATAGCAATATACTATCATCTTGATAGAAATCACCTTCAAAGACCATGTTATAAAAGTTTATCATGCATGCTGGTTGCATGCTGACTTGAGATAATAGGAGAAAAAAATGGTTTTAAAAGCAGATGTAATAAAGCTTTGAGGCTTATTAGAATGTCAGAACATAAGAGCAGAAATTTCTGTTTTTCTCACAGTTGTATCCCCAATGCTAGAACAGTGCTCAGAATATCACACTTAAACATTTACTGAATGACTGAATCATACAAGCATATAAAAATAAAAAGTATAATGGGAAGAAAACTGCCTCAAGTTCAAAATTATAACTCTACTACTTACTATTTGAAATCCTGAGCAATTTGGGACTACTGCCTTTTTCAAAGGATCAAGTGTGTGCGATCTTATGGACTCTATAAGGGAAGCCCTCAAAGGATCAAGTAAGATATTAAATGTATTTGATAACACATGCAAATGGTCCTAGTATAAAAGGCTTTCAGATTAACTAATTTTCCAATTCCCTAAACAATAATTAAGTAACACTAAAAGCAAAACATGTATTTCTTCAGCTTGTGGGAAAGAAGATAAAAGTAGGCTGGAATTAGAAAAAGCACATAGACATCAATAACCTATGGTGTGGTGGTTTAGCACTACGTCATGTCCGACTCTTATGACTCCATGGACTGCAACCCACTAGGCTGCTCTGTCCATGGAATTCTCCAGGCAAGAATACTGGAGTGGGTTGCCATTTCCTATTCCAGGGGATAGAAATTCTTCCCAACCCAGGGATTGAACCCAAGTCTCCTGCATTGCAGGGGGGATTCTTCACTGTTAAGCTACCAGGGAAGCTTAGATACTGTCATTTGCTTACACATACTGAAAATTAATTCGCCATATTCTTTATCCCAAGCACAAAGCTAGGTACTAGGGATAAACGATGTGTTCAGTTCAGTTCAGTTCAGTTGCTCAGTCGTGTCCGACCCTTTGTGACCCCATGAATCGCAGCACACCAGGCCTCCCTGTCCATCACCAACTCCCAGAGTTCACTCAAACTCACGTCCATCGAGTCAGTGATGCCATCCAGCCATCTCATGCTCTGTCGTCCCCTTCTCCTCCTGCCCCCAATCCCTCCCAGCATCAGAGTCTTTTCCAATGAGTCAACTCTTTGCATGAGGTGGCCAGAGTACTGGAGTTTCAGCCTTAGCATCATTCCTTCCAAAGAAATCCCAGGGCTGATCTCCTTCAGAATGGACTGGTTGGATCTCCTTGCAGTCCAAGGGACTCTCAAGAGTCTTCTCCAACACCACAGTTCAAAACCATCAATTCTTTGGCGCTCAGCCTTCTTCACAGTCCAACTCTCACATCCATACATGACCACAGGAAAAACCATAGCCTTGACTAGACGGACCTTTGTTGGCAAAGTAATGTCTCTGCTTTTGAATATGCTATCTAGGTTAGACATAACTTTCCTTCCAAGGAGTAAGCGTCTTTTAATTTCATGGCTGTAGTCACCATCTGCAGTGATTTTGGAGCCCCCCAAAATAAAGTCTGACACTGTTTCCACTGTTTCCCCATCTATTTGCCATGAAGTGATGGGACTGGATGCCATGATCTTCATTTTCTGAATGTTGAGTTTTAAGCCAAGTTTTTCACTCTCATGTTATACCAGTAAATTTTGGAGAGGAGACATATTCACAGCTATTTGTTAAAAAAATAAAAACTCTAATTATATGAAATTTCTAAGAGAAAAGGCATATCTTCAGTTCAGTCACTCAGTCGTGTCCGACTCTTTGCAACCCCATGAATCACAGCACGCCAGGCCTCCCTGTCCATCACCAACTCCCTGAGTTCACCCAAACTCATGTCCATCGAGTCGGTGATGCCATCCAGCCATCTCATCCTCTGTCATCCCCTTCTCCTCCTGCCCCCAACCCCTCCCAGCATCAGGGTCTTTTCCAATGAGTCAACCCTTCGCATGAGGTGGCCAAGATATTGGAGTTTCAGCTTCAGCATCAGTTCTTCCAATGAACACCCAGGACTGATCTCCTTTAGGATGGACTGGTTGGATCTCCTTGCAGTCCAAGGGATTCTCAAGAGCCTTCTCCAACACCACAGTTCAAAAGTATCAATTCTTCAGTGCTCAGCAAAAGGCATATAGCCAACAGTAATTAAGAGGTAAGCTGGTGATTATCTTTCTAGAAGTTTTCAACACTGACACGACCTTAGTAGGTTATGTAATTCTCTACTAATATTTATGAAGGAAAAAGTTTTTGATCACTAAAGATAAGGATGTGATTATGTTCAGCCTCTAAGGTGAGCTATGTACCTAGAAATAAAGAAGGCCTCCTACTCTAAGTATTGTGCTACAAGGAAAGGGAAGGGACATACTTATATTCCTAAAGGTGTAACCCAGATAAAACAAAAAAGCAAACAGTTCATTTTTTCTCATATAAAGAATATCTTTATGTATTATATACATATTTATATACATATTTCTCCAATTCAGTGTCAAGATACTGTTACACATAATAGTGGTAATAAAAGCCACCTATCTAGAGTGAAGAGAGAGAAATCTTTACCTGATTTGTAGGTATTTTCGGCACATTCACTTTCCACATCTGGGCTTCCCTAGAGATTGCCTTTTCCAATAGGAAAGACAATCTCTGGTTTTCCAAAGGCCCTGGAAACTTCATGATATCCTATGGATCTGCCTGCCACCCAGCTTGATGTAGCTACCTATAAAAGCAAATATAAAACAATGTTCTATATTTAATTACACATATATAGTAAGTGTAGCATTGTATAAATATGTTGGTACTTATTAAGCAATTCATAAAATAAAAATGTTATGAGGCAATATAGGATTTTACAACTCTTTAAAATACCATATATTAAAATGTTTACAATAATCATCAGTTATCTAAAACATTCTCCCTTTAAATCTGAAGTTCAGTTATAGAGAGACAAAAACATGACCATATAATTGACAGAATCTTTGGACTTTGATCAAAACATCAATGTGTCAAAACTAAGTCATAGGCTTTTTAAACTAGAAATTTTTAGAACTAGTTGTCCCAAATATTCCTGTTTAAAATCTAATCAGATAAGGGCTAAACAGTCTCTAAAAAAAAAAACCAAAAACCATTTCCACTTAGTATGAAACTATCCCCTTAAGTATGAAACCATCCTGAACTGTGCTTCCCAATAGAGTATCCACTAGCTACACAAGTAGCTATTAAAATCAGAAATGAATAAAGTTAAAATTCCTCGGTCACACTAGCCATATTTCAAGTACTAAACAGCTGCATGTGGACAGTGAATATTGCACTGGACAGTACGGCAAAGGAACATTTCTATCAAGGCAGTAATTTCTACTTGACAATGCCAATCTAGAAAGCCCAACAGTAAGGTAACTGGCACTAGTGGTAAAGAATCCACCTGCCAATGCAGGAGACATAGAGATATGGGTTTGATCCGTGGGTTCGGAAGATCCCCTGGAGGAGGAAATGGCAACCCACTCCAGTATTCTTGCCTGGAGAATCCCATGGATAGAGGGGCCTGGCAGGCCCCAGTCCATAGGGCTGCAAAGAGTCGGTCACAGCTGAAGTGACTTAGCATGCAAGGTAACTGGCACTCTAAAATGAGCAAGTCTAAAAAGCAAAGTCTAGATCAGCGCAAAGCATCTGAGAGTCTGAGAGATGTTTCTACATTAAAGTTAAAAAAAAAAAAAAAGGAAACCACAGAGATTTAACTGTATGTAGAAAACTGGAGACACTGTGGAAGGATGTGAAAAAAACGTAATTAGATTTGATGAAAGTTAACTGCCAAAGAATTGATGCTTTCGAATTATGGTGCCAGAGAAGACTCTTGAGAGTCCCCTGGACAGCAAAGAGATCAAACCAGTCAATCCTAAAGAAAATCAACCCTGAACATTCATTGGAAGGACTGATACTGAATCTCCAATACTTTGGCCA
The DNA here is from genome assembly GCF_002263795.3 of Bos taurus. NCBI lineage: Eukaryota > Metazoa > Chordata > Mammalia > Artiodactyla > Bovidae > Bos > Bos taurus. The sequence continues at coordinate 91,914,551 of NC_037333.1, forward strand.
CCTGATGTGAAGAGCCGATTCACTGAAAGAGACCCTGATGCTGGGAAAGAATGAGGCTAGGAGGAGAAGGGGGTGGGGGCAACAAAGGATGAAATGGTTGGATGGCATCACCAACTCAATGGACATGCATGTGCATGCATGCTCAGATTCTGCAACCCTATGGACTGTAGCCAGCCAGGTTCCTCTGACCATAGGATTCTCCAGGCAAGAATTCTGGAGTGGGTTGCCATTTCCTATTCCAAGGGATCTTTCTGACCCAGGGGTAGACCTGCATCTCTGGAGTCTCCTGCACTGGCAGATAGATTTTTTGGGCAAACTCCCGCTGATAGTGAAGGACAGGGAAGACTGGCATGCTGCAGTCCATGGGGCTGCAAAAAGTTGGACACAACTTAGTGACTGAACAACAACAAAGCAACTAAAAAAGGTTATTAAATTCAGAAAAAGAGATTATGCAAGAAAGTAAATATAAGAAAATATAATAAGAAAAGCTATGAAAACCTGGACAGCATATTAAAAAGCAGAGCCATTACTTTGCCAACAAAGGTCCGTATAGTCAAAGCTATGGTTTTTCCAGTAGTTATATATGGATGTGAGAGATGGACCATAAAGAAAGCTGAAAATCAAAGAATTGATGCTTTTGAACTGTGGCGTTGGAGAAGACTCTTGAGAGTCCCATGGACTGCAAGATCAAACCAGTCAATCCTAAAAGAAATCAGTTCTGAATATTCATTGGAAGGACTATGTTGAAGCTGAAGTTCCAATACTTCAGCCACCTGATGTGAAGAGCTGACTAATTAGAAAAGACCCTGATGCTGGGAAAGATTAAAGGCAGGAGTAGAAGAGGACGAAACAGGATGAGATGGTTGGATGGCATCAATGACGACTCAATGGACACGAGCTTTAGCAAGCTCCAGAAACTGGTGATCGACAGGGAAGCCTGGCGTGCTACAGTACATGGGGTTGTAAAGTCAGACACGAGTGAGCAACTGAACTGAACTGAAATATAATAATATACCACAATATTTACAAAGCAATAATAATGAAAATACTGAATAGAGATTTCAACACAAACACTGTGATAAAACTACACTGGTAGGATGAGGGAGCTAGAAGGCAGAAAGAGAGCCTCATCTTTATATTTCAGAAGAAAACATAAATAATATCTAAAACTCAAACATCAAAAAACAGCAGTAGTTATTTGAAAGTACGGTTTTTAAATAACAAGAGAAAAAGCTAAGAGTGGTTAACCTCTATGGAATGAGAAAACCTCTAGGAAATGAGGAGAGAAGAGAGTGGGGAAGTCAAGCAGCAGGGGAATGCTGTTTTTCATTGAAGACCTCGAATAACTATTCCATTTTATCAACTACGTACCTGTATTACCTATTTGCTTCAGATTCCAGGGATTCTTTAAAAAAATGTTTTAATGTCTAGTTTTAACAAAGTCCCTAATTTTTTATAAAAATTAAAATTTGAAAAAACAAAATATACAAGCCTAATCTTCAATTTCTGTGTTCCCTCTGCCCCAACTCTAGCTAATATCCTCTTCCCTATGAATCACCCCACATATTTCACTAACTTACTGCTTAACCTACTGCAAACTACCTCTGGTTAACAGGACAGTGATTTTGTTTTTGCTTCTTTAAGCTTCTGGATTTTTGCAAATTTTTTATACCAAGCATGAAGCGCTTTTTTAAGAAACAAGTTAAGTAACTTAGTGGAAAATAGAAACTATCCTGAAAGACTATCCTGAAAGATCCATCTAAAAGGTAATTTCTTCCAAGAACTATCTTCCCTATAAATTCCTTTGCAATCATATCCATCAATATCATGTTTTCGTAACCCACTGGGCCCACAGCAGCATCCTGATGAAACAGAAATAGAATCAAAGGCTCATTTCAGCCCTTGGGGCCAAAACCAAAAAACTATAACCAAAACAAACCCAAGTCTGATCTCTTTCAAAGATCAAGCCTTCAAATGTTTGAAGGCTGTTATCGTGCTCATCAGTTCATCCTCTGCAGAAATGAAAAACTATTCAAGAGTTCCTCATGTGACATGATTTTAGCTCTTCAAAATTAGCACCAATTTAATTATTAATGCCCTCTAAGATCACTAGCTACTTTTTTTAAAGAAACTATTGAATTACTGAGACAAAATTTATGCTCAGCTAAAACTCTTAAGACTTTCTAAGGTACACTCTTAGGCAAACTTCTCTACCTCCCCGCCTCATTGTGCTGGGGGCTTTTGGTGCCTTTTTTGGGGTTGGGGGAGGACATTACATCTTTGTTCAGGACTTTAAATGCATTCTTTCTTTAAACAAAGTCATCTTGTCAAATTCCATTTACTGTTATACTCTGCTGAGATGTTCTGAGATTCCAATTTTGTTGCCTTGGTACTTTTCTCAAATTCTCCACAATCTGAGATAAACAGACTCACTATAATTTCATTTAAAGTAAACATAAATATCAACCTCAGAAACACGAGTGTAAACTAGATAATCACCTGTCAAGAGGTTATTTAGAAGAAATACCTATACTGGATACAGACTCAACTCTTGAGGTTCTAAGACTTCTTCTAAACCTAATTTTAATCAGTAATTAATTATCTCTTGTCAAAACTTATTTCATTCCTTTAGGTACTCTCACCAGGGTGGCTCACTAGGATCTGCCAGCTTTCTAAAATTAGTAAGACAAAAATAAAATAAAATAAAATTAGTAAGACAAAGTAAAGAAAACCCCATGCCCAAATAGCTTCACTGGTGAATTCTACCAAACATTTACAGAAACATTAAGACAAATTCTTCATAAACTCTTCCAAAAAATAAAGAGGAGGAGCCCTTCTCAACTCATTTTATAAGGCCAGTTATGATCCTGCTACCAAAACCAAAGACTACAGTAGGAAAACTGTAGGCCAATATATATCTTTTTTAAATACAGAGGCAGAATTCATCAACAAAATACTAGCAATCTGTATCTGAAAACATAAAAAGTGGATTACACACCATAACCAAGTGGGATTTAGCCCAGGAATGCAAAGTTGGTTTAACATTCAGAAATCAATGTAACACGCCACGAAGTGAAGTGAAAGTCGCTCAGTCCTGTCTGACTCTTTGCAACCCCATGGACTATACAGTCCATGGAATTCTGCCACTGGAGTGGGCTGCCTTTCCATTCTCCAGGGGATATTCCCAACCCAGGGATTGAACCCAGGTCTCCTGTGTTGCAGGTGGATTCTTTACCAGCTGAGCCACAAGGGAAGCCCTACACCGTATCAACAGAAAAAACAAAACACAACAGGGAAACATAACAAAGATGTCATATTTCCTTAAACTTCAAAAAAATGGGATATAAATAATACAAGCATGGAGAATATCCGTAGGGATGTTCCAGATTTTCCAACCTACAGAAAAGTGAAACTGCAGTATCTGATCTGGCTATTGCAGATCAGATATAAACTCAATATCTGGATCCTGTAGAGAGAGGGTCACTTTTGGGTCAACTGATATAATGAGAATTCCAACAGATATGACAAAAGTAAAAGTATCAATGTTAAGTTTACTGAAGTGGATAACTTTACTGTGATAACTGATTATCTGTAGGATGGTCTCTCCTATTAACCTTGATGGCAAACACTCTCCAGAGTTCAGCACTGTGCTAAATAAATAATAGTAATAGTTTACACTTATTAAGTGCTTAGCTAAGAAATAGTTAAGTGCTTATCACTTGGCCAGGTATTGTTCAAAATACTGCCATATTAACTCCTCAAACTCAAAGAACGGTATTAGTTTGGTGGTGGGGGTTTAGTCACCAAGTTGTGCCCAACTCTTTCAACTCCATGGGCTTGCTGTTCTCCAGGGGATGTTCTGGACCCAGGGATCAAACCCACGTCTCCTGCAGTGCAGGCAGATCCTTTACGGACTGAGCTACCAGGGAAGCACATTATTAAGTTTGTATTTTTATTAAGCCTCTTTTAAAGACGAAGAAACATGCACAGAAAGGTGAATACTTTTCACCTTTGATTGTGGCATACAATCAGAATAAAACACGTACACACCGTTAAGCTTCCAATCTTAACCAAGAAACATTTAAGAGTTCTATTCTAAACTAGTATGTCACACTGCCATGAAAACTCAATTAACTCAGTTTAACTGCAAACCATCCAAGTGCACCTTCCCCAAACACGCTAATTCTACTGGTCTGCTCTTCATCAGTATTTAGAAACTTCTAGTTCAGAAGCTCGGAATTTCTCATGTCTGGTCCCAGACTAGCAAATCTGAATCCTGTCCATTCTTCCTTGTCTGTTCCCTTCTACTTTGTCTGCCACAAATGACCTGGAAAAGCTAGAAGCAGATAACACTACTTTAATTTTTTCCGAGATACAGACTGTACAGCACAGTCAGACTGTCTAGGATGGAATTCTGGCCACCGTGTCCTGGCTGTCATCTAGTAGGAAAAATTAATTTTATGGAGCCTCAGTTTCCCTCATTTGTAAAATGTTTCTGACCCACCTACCCCTGTTAAGATTCAGTAAGTTCCAAACCACTTAGAACCATGCTTGTCCAATAGTAAGCCTCAACAAGTGTTACTATTAACATCATGTCACACTGCTGTTGTTCAAACGCTGAGTGGCTCCCACCGACAGAATAAAAGTTGAATACTTTTGACATTCAAAGATCTCCAGTCTAATGCCATCCTACCTCCGGAAAGATACTCTTCCACTACTTTGCTATCTAATTCGCAACTCCTACCCAAACGATCTGCAGTGGAATCACTAGCTCGGCAGAGGGCCTTCCGCCCTCTTCAACTTTTCGGTCTTCTTATCTGCCCTTAGGGTGCAAACTCTAAGCTCAGCTCCTTCGCCAGATCTCCCCACCACCCAAAACCAAGGGTAACGTTCCTCTCCCCGCCTTCCCGTAGGTTCTCCCCATCATCTGCCCCCCCACCCCGCCCCGCCCCGCCCCGCCCCGCCCCGTCCCGTCCCCGGCACCGCCTGCTTTGCAAAGTGAACGATCTTCCCCCGGGCCCCTTGAGGTCTAGGGTTGGGGGTGTGTCCCCTTCTTTGTGTATCCCCCGGGCTCGCGGAGCCTAGAACGCGCACTAGGAGGCGATTTGCTGCAGCTACAAAAAAAGTTACGCGCTGACGGAAAAAATTGGCCCGAAAGGGAACCCAGCGGAGCTGTTTCCAAACTGGGCAGGTGCCGAGTTGTTGGTGAGAGGGGTGGGGTGGGGGGTGTCCGGCAGATTTCCCAGACGGAGCGCGCGGCGCTGGAGGGGGTCGCGCGCGGGTGGCGGGGACCGTCCCCGCCCCTCACCTTCTCCTCTTCTTCTTCCTCCTCCTCCTCCTCCCCGGCAGAACTGTAGACCTCAAAGTGGTGACGAGGGGTCATCCGGGGGCCCGTTACCACCTCATTTTCCTCTGCGCGCTGCGACGAGACGCGCGGGACCAGGACCGGGCCGACTGAGGAGGGAGAAGAGGGGGAAGCGGGCCGGAGGGCGCGGGAGCTGGCGCTCGAGCGGGACGCACGGCTGCAGCCGGTGGGTTGGTCAGCGAATTAGTTCCATGACGCCCCCGGACCTGAGGCCGCCGCCGCCGGTCCCGCTCCTCCAACCGCCGCCGCTTGTGCCCGGGTGGGGAGGGGGTTCCCTCTCGCCATAGGGCGGCGGGGGCCGGGGAGAGGCGGGGGGTGAGACCGGCTCTGCCCCTGCCCAGGGGAAGCGCCTCCAAGGGGAAATGGTGAAAGGGGGGGAAGGGGGAAAAAAATGAAAAAAAAAAAAAAAGGAAGGGGAAAGGGGGGAGAAAAATAAGAAAAAAGCGAGACAGAGGCGATGCCGCGTCCGCTCGCGGGGAAGGCTGGGGAGGGAGGGGAAGAGAGAAAGAAGTGCCGGCTTCCTCGGCTCCGCCCTCGCGGACCGATTCCTAGACTCGCTGGCTCTCCGTAAACAACCCTGGTCTGGTCTCTCATCCTCCCACTTTTCCCTTTCCGCCGCCTTTTCTGTCCAACGAACATACTCAGAAGTTCGGCAAAAAGCTGGGATGTTGGCAACGGGCTGGGAAAGTCTTTGGCATTGGGGTAGGAGGAGGGGTAAGGAAAGCTAAAGGTGCGTGGACTCGTTTTCCCGTGGAGCAGCGGAAGGGTTTTCTATTCGACGGCATGGTGACGTAAGCGCCTCCTCGTCTCGCTGGAAAAGGCGTGCGGAGGCAGGAGAGTGCGCTGCGCATGCGCCCGGGGGAAAGAAAGACCAGGCTGAGTGCTCTGGTAGGGGGTGGGGTTTTATCTGGATGCTCTCCTGGCCAAACCTAGGGCTACCTAGTTTTACCAGCCCATCTTTTGTCTTTGGGGCTTGTAAAAGGATCTTTTGGGGAAAAGCCGGCGATCTGTTGTGTAAAAGTCTTGCATTCTTTGTTGACCTCGCAAAAAGTTCTGTGTTCTCTTCTCATCGTTGACAGAAAAATAGAATTTCAGGGGTTTTTTTTTTTTTTTTTTTGCTGCCACGTCCAGGGTAGGGAGATTCTCAAGTGTATTAGAGATCGGGGAAATTGCGGGGGGCATATTCTTAAGCACCTTTTTTTTGTAAATTACATTGCTGGCAGCCGGGAACCTACTTGGTAAGGCGCCAAGGAAATTCTATACTGTTAACCAACGCATCTGAGTATTTCAGTGTAGGTTTACTACCACGTCTGTTAATGAGTGTGTGATAACATATAAATGTGTTTTATTTGGGGTTTCTTTACGGACTTTGGTGATTTTTTGCTTATCTTTTAAAATTGTTGTAGTTATAAAAAGAATAGTAGAATTACAGAAAGTTTTGAAAAAGGAAAAAAACCCTCAAACTGAACTGTTTACAGAAGTAGTTACATTTGTGTTTTCCATTTCTGTTTTTTATATGCCTGTTTTTAACAGTCACTTAAATTTGTTTTTAGCTTATTCAGCCAGCTAGGTGCTAATAAGCTCTAGCAAACTGGAAGTAACTAAGACAAATAGCTTCTACCTCCGTGGAGTTTACTATCCAAACACAGAGGAAAACCGTGGAGCTAATTATCATTAACTAAAATCACCCAGTAGGGTGATTTGTTTACTTGTATGTTGCATTCCCTCTGTAGAATATAAGGTCTAGGATGTCTGGGGTCTTGCATGTTTTATTTTACCGTGTATTCCTGCATGTAAAAGGCTCTCAATACTTGATCACTGACTGAATAAACAGTTAGCAGTATTAAGATGGAAAATTGCAGGCTGCTATGGAAACACCTAATCCTAGACTAGTTAGGGATATCAGAGAAGGTTTCTTTGAGGAAGAGACATTTAAGATGATACTTGAAACCAGTGGTCATCAAAGTGGGGAAACTGTGATACAAGCAGAGGAAACAAATGCAAAGACTCTGGATCTTAGATATTTTTGAAAATCTCTAAAAGCAGTGTGGCTGGTCTTCAGAGAATTGAGGGGGAGAGCTCTGAGGTCAGAGGCAGAGGGCAGGTCCCTATGACAGAACAGGGAAGGGAAACCCAGAAAGGATTTTAAGAAGGTCGTACTTTGCTTTTTTTTTTTTTTTACCCCGGACTTCCCAGGTGGCACTAGCTGTAAAGAACCCCCCTGCCAATGCAGAAGAGACAGGTTCAATCCCTGGATTGGGGAAGATCCCCTGGAGGAGGGCATGGCAACCCACTCCAATATTCTTGCCTGGAAAATCCCCATGGACAGGGGAGCCTGGCTGGCTACAGTCCATAGGGTTGCACAGAGTCTGACACAACTGAAGCGGCTTAGCACACTCACATTCTTTTTCTTGCATGGTCTGTATGGCTGCATGGTCTTCCTTCTACATAGGCAACATTTATTTTGCATAATACCATTCTTTGTTGGACAGTGAAATTGCTTATGATTTTCAGTACTGTAAGAATAATACCAATTCCATTCCCAGGTATGTAGTCAAAAGAAATGTAAACATGTCCATGCAGAAACTTGTATGTAAATGTTCAGAAGGGCATTATTTATCATGACCAAAAAGGGAGACAACACAGACAACACACACAACTGTGAATGCATGGTCAAATGTCTATACAGTGAAATGATATTTGGCCATAAGGAGGTACTGATACATGGTGTAACATGGATAACCGTTGTAAACAATGTGCGGTCTTTTGTGGCTGGCTGCTTTTACTTAGCATAATGATTCTATTTATATGAAATGTTCAGAATAGGCAAATCTATAGACAAGAGTAGATTGTGCAGGTGCTAAGTGGCTTCACTCATGTCCGACTCATTATGACCCTCTGGTCCATGGCTCACCAGGATCCTCTGTCCATGGGATTCTCCAGGCACAAATACTGGAGTGGGTTGCCATGTCTTCCTCCAGGGTATCTTCCTGACCCAGGGATCAAACTCATGTCTCTTACCTCTCCTGCATTGGCAGGCAGATTCTTTGCCACTAGTGCCACCTGGGAAGCCTCAGAAAGTAGATTAGTGGTTGCTTAAGAATGGAGATGTGATTGGGAAATGATGAGTAAAAGTTTTGGGGTTTCTTTTTGATGAAAGTATTTTACAGTTGATTGGGGTGATGGTTGCAAACTCTAAGTTACTAAAAGCTACTGGATGGTGCACACTAAATGGGTGAATTATCTGAGATGTGAATTATATATCAATAAAGCCGTTACCAAAAAACCAAGGGAAAAAACAAAAAGAACAATTAACATCTTCACGTGTAACTTTTTTCTGGGTTATTTGCATTTTTATGGCTTTTGATGAATACCAGTTTGCCAAAGTGCTTGGCAGAAGATTTGACTCAATTAAAATTTAACCCAGAGTATTTAAGAGCTCTTACTTCATTACATAGCCTTTGTGAAACTTAGTTTTAATAAAACTGTCTTACTGTCTGTGAGATTGCCAATGACAGTTTAATCTGTAGTTATAAGTAATTGGTAAGTAAGGAACTTGTTCCAGTTGTCCTAACAAAAAATATGGACATTCTTTTTCTTCATTATGCATTCACAAGAATTTACATTTTATTACCATCACTTTTTTATTAATAACTAATATCATTTTTTAAAATGAAGTTATAACAAATGAAAAGTCTTTGAAATTCTGTGAGAAAATAAGGCATATAAAGAAAACGTTAATACTACTGTATTGATAGGGAATTCATATTTTTTCAATTAAAAATTTTTAGGAATATTTTGTCCCAAATAATAAACTACCTTTCTGCACATGGTGTGTGTGTGTGCTCAGTCGCATCCGACTCTTTGCGACCCCATGGACTGTAGCCCGCCAGGCTCCTCTGTCCATGAGATTTCCCAGACAAGAAGACTGGAGTGGGTTCCATTTTCTTCTCTAGGGGATCTTCCCCACCCAGGATCAAACTCAAGTCTCCTGCATTAGCAGGCAGATTCTTGACCATTGAGCCACCTGGGAAGCTCCTGCATGTTAAGTACTAATAAATGGAATATATTGGTTACTCACTATGTACCAGGCACTGAGCACTTTTATCGCATTCTCTTCTGTTTGTTCCTACGGCAGTCCTCTACTATAGGTATTTTTGTCATCCCCATTTTTCAGAAGATAAAGAAGTAAAGTAAAAAGTAAAAAACAACAGCAATAATAAAATAAGAGGTAAAGTAAATCCTCAAGACGGGTCACACAGCTTGGAGAGGCACAGCCAGGATTCCAGCTTGTCTTACTCCGGAGTCTGAAGTGTTTTTAGTTACCAGTCTTTACTGCCTCCCCTACGGGTATTTCTGGCTTGTGTGGAAGTCTGAACAAAAATACTCACCCTCTGGTTATTTTTGCCTTGCCTTTAAGCTTAGAACAAATATTCAAACAAAAGTTTTTAGTGAGTAGTTCATATTTGTGTTTCTAGAGAGTTGAGTTCTGCCTGAAAACAGGTTATTAACATTTTCTTACATTTGTTTTATTTCATGACTAAAATATGGGATCTTGAAATAGAAACGTGCCTTGCTTCCAGTGCAGAGTGACAGAGTAAGGAGGAAGCTGTGAAGCAGAGTGCTGTCAAAATAAAAGCTCTGCTCTGAAATGCAGTATAGTGTGAAGTGAGACCCCCCTCCAGAAATCTAGGACAAGTTGAGGAGCAAAGTCGTTTGCTATCTATAATCTTTCAAGAAAAATAATTAGAAACAGGCTGCTTACCTTTTTGTGAATATAGAAGATAAGGCTTTGTTTAATCTTTAAAGAGAGAAATTTCTAGTCTCCTTTGTCTTAAATGAAATTTTAGGGTAATGTTTTCAGCAGACAATTTATGAAGGTACCATCCTATAAGAGAAACCCCAAAAGATCAAAAGAAGTGATTTAATGTCCTTATAATTACTTATCTTTAGTGTTTAGCTTCAAGATCCTTTTTACAGCCTCCAAATTACTTGTTTTCTTTAATCTCTACAGAGAAAATGTAAGAGGAGTAAAGGAGTAAAAAGTAAAGTAAACAAATGTAAAGTTTGACATTCTCTAAATGTCAAATAGACATTAAGAGAAAAGGAATCCACATTCACCAAATAATATAAAAGACCACCTACTCACTATTATTTAATTGAAGTGTAGTTAATTTACAATGTGTTAGTTTTGGGTATGCAGCAAAGTGATTTGGTTTCATATATATATATTCTTTTCCAAATTCTTTTCCATTATAGGTTATTACAAGATATTGAATATAGTTCTCTGTGCTATACAGTAGGTACTTGTCATTTGTTTATACCTCCTACTTACTATTAACTGGAGAGAAAGTGCTCAGAGAAAACAAGTCAAAAGTTCTAAAATAGGAAACCACAAGCTGCTGTCCAGAGTTTGACCAACTCTGAATAAAAACTTGCTTTAGGTTTCTTGGTATATAAGTGCTTATTGAGAAAGACTTCACCAGGAGGGACCATTGGTTGCACGCTTTCCTAAAAGGAGCCCCAGAAGCTGCTATTTGAAATTTACAAATCAAAAAGACTTCAGTAGAAACATTCTTTCCTTGTAGTTCTTGGGAAGAAAATACACCATTAAAATAACACTGTTTTACTCTCACAAACTGTTTTGAATCCTGAACCACCAAAAAATATTTTTGTGTATCTTACGTAATCAAACTACCAATACACATTATTTCTTGTGAAGCATTTATGTGGGAGGTATGGAGAGACAGGTAAACATCTTCCAAAGTGTGTTTTTAGTTTCGTCACAGCATATATTTACTGTAATCCTTATTTCTTCTCACTGAAGGAAAAAAATTATATTTGGGAAATCAATTTAAATTATCCACAGTCAGGGTTTCCAAGACTTCTTTTTCACATACATCAGTTTCTTTTGTTAGCAGACAGTGAGTTAGTAAATATTTGAGACCCAGTTGAATATTGGGCTAGAAACTGTATGAGGTTCAAAGAAGCATATGTGGTCCTGTTTGTAAGAAACTTGTATTCATTCATTTCTTAATTCAATATTTATTAGCTGTGTGATCATGAGCAAATTAACCAGCTTCTCTGTAACTTCACCTCAGTTTCATCAACTGTAAAACGGAATAATAATAGTATATCTCCTAGGTTTTTATGAGGACTAAATGGGATAATGTTTACAATAGGCTTAGACCAGCATAGGACACATAGAAAACACTAATTGTTAGCTTAACTTTTCTAACCCTTTATGTACCAGGGTTGAGTTTGGTTATTTTTTCCCACTTAATAGAGTTAAAAATGGCTTACCCTCCATGAGCTCCCTGCCTTGTACAAGGGAAGAAACAGAGAGGAGAAATTCTTTATGTTGGTCAGAAAAGGCTTTTATAGACTTGAATGTGGCATTCAGATCAGATCAGTTGCTCAGTCGTGTCCGACTCTTTGCGACCCCATGAATTGCAGCACGCCAGGCCTCCCTGTCCATCACCAACTCCCAGAGTTCACTGAGACTCATCCATCGAGTCAGTGATGCCATCCAGCCATCTCATCCTCTGTCGTCCCCTTCTCCTCTTGCCCCCAATCCTTCCCAGCATCAGAGTCTTTTCCAATGAGTCAACTCTTCGCATGAGGTGGCCAAAGTACTGGAGTTTCATTAATTACTTGCTATTGATCAAATTACCTTGAAACTTAGCTGTGTAAAACAATAAGTATGTAGTATCTCAAACCATTTCTGAGGCTCAAGAACTGTGAGTTCCTTAGCTGGGTGGTTATGATTTAGGATCTCTCATAAGGCTACAACGAAGTTGTTGACAGGAGCTGAAGTCATCATGGGACTGTATAATCTGCTTTCAGGTTCAGTGTCAGCTATGGGCAGGAGGCTTCAGACACTGCCACTAGACCTTTCCATAGGGCTGCTCAAGTGACCACAGTCGCCTGTGACTGCACGGGTGGTGAGACAGAGCGTGAGACCCAGATGGAAACTGCAGTCATTTTATAACTTAATGCGGGACATGTTCTACGGTCACTTCTGCCATATTTTGCTTACTAGAAGCAAATCAATAGGGACCTCTCTGATGATCCGGTGGTTAGGAATCTGCGTCGCAATGCAGGTAATGTGGGTTTGATCCCTGGCCAGAGAACTAAACTCCCACATGCTCGGGAGTAACTAAGCCCTTGCACCACAGCTACTGAACCTTTGCGCCACAGCTAGAGAATCCATGTGCCACAAGGAAAGATCTGACATGATGCAATATGCAACTAAGACCCAACACAGCCAACTAAATAAGTAAATACTAAAAAGAAAAAAAAGAAGCAGCAGCAACTCAGTAAATCCAGCCTGTAGTAAAGAGGAGGGGAGATACTCTTGAAGGGAAGAGTATCAAAGAATCTGTGAACATAGTTTTAAAACCACTGCAGGTATGGAGGGAAAAGTAACCATTTTGCTCACTGCACAGAAACACATTCCGCCAGTGAGCAGCGGAAACAAAAGAGTAGAGAGATCTAAGTTTCATGACATGTAATCTGGCCATGGCTAAAGAATTGAGGGGGCTGTTTTTACTCCTGTTTTTATACAGAGAAAATGGGCTTAGAGAGGTAAAGTAACTTTCCCAGTTTATATTCTGCAGTTAGTAAATGGCAGAGCCAGATCTTAAATCCATATAATTCCGATTATAGAGTCTACAGTCTTATCACTACCTGTACTGGGCAGGGTTCTTCAGAGATACAGAATCAAGAGGCTGCATCTGTGTCTCTTTTTCTATATATATAGAGGGATTTTGAGAGAGAGATTTATTTTAAGAAATTGGCTTATGGCTATGGAGGCTTGGTAAGTCCAAAATTTGCAGAGGAATACTGCAGCTCTCTGGAAGAGCTGCAGTTCAAGTCCAAATGTAGTCTGCTGGATGAATTCCTTCTTGCTCAGCCTTTGTTATATTGAGATGTTCAACTGGTTGGATAAGGCTTGCCCACATTATGGAAGGTAATCTGCTTTATCCAAAGTCCACCAACTTAGTTGATAAATCTCATCCCAAAACAAACAAAATCTTCATAAAAACTTCCAAAATAATCATTGACCAAGTATCTGGGTACCATGGTTGACCCAAGATGACACATGAAATCAACACATGAAATTATACTACCCTCTACAAAGATGACAACTTGGGGTCCAGATCACAAATGGCCCTGAATGTCATACTAAGCAGTTTGTTGGACTTAGGAAAATTAACCAAACCTACATGTCTGTTGACAGAGGAATGGATAAAGATGATGTGGTACGTATATACAATGGAATATCACTCAGCAATTAAAAGGAATGAAATAATGCCATTTGTTGCAATATGGATGGGTCTAGAGATTGTCATACTCTAGTGAAGTAAGTCAGAGAAGGAGAAATACTGTTTGACATCCCTTATACTTGGAATCTAAAAAGAAATAATACAAATGAACTTATTTACAAAACAGAAACAGATCACAGAAAAGAAATTATGGTTGCCAGGGGCAAAGGATGGAGGAAGGGGTCGTTAGGGAGTTTGGGATCAATGTGTACATACTGCTGTATTTAAAAAGGATAAACAACAAGGTCCTACTGTATAGCACGGGGTACTGGGCTCAATGTTATGTGGCATCCTGGATGGGAGGGAAGTTTAGGGGAGAATGGATACATGTATATGTATGACTGAGCCCCTTTGCTGTCCACCTGGAACTATTACAACATTGTTAATTGGCTTTACTTCTCTATAAAATAACAAGGTAAAAAAGAAAATTAAAAAGTTAAAAAAGAAGATGAACCAATAGCTCTCTGTGAGCAATATAACCTTGAACATATGATGTTCAAGGGTGGGGTGTTCCCATGAAATACTGTAATTCATTTAGGAAATGTCTGTTGGAATATTTGTCTATCATGCTTGATCTTCAAT